>NC_083875.1:4375000-5000000 GCF_032452875.1 Bos javanicus
TTTTTGATGATGTCCTTTCTGACTGGTGTGAGGCAGAATGGATTAAGGGAGTGGCATTGAAACATATACATTATAATGTATAAAATAAGACAGCCAGTGGAAATTTACTGTATTATGCAGGGAGCTCAAATCCAGTGCTTCATGACAATCTAGAGGAGTGGGATGGGGTGGGAAGTGGGAGGGTTGTTCCAGAGGGAAGGGACATATCTATACCTATGGCTCACTCATGTTGACAGATGGCAGAACCCAACATAACATTGTAAAGCAATTATTCTCCAATTAAAAATAGAATTTGAAAATTCATCCTTTTTAAAAATATTAAAAATAAAACTTCCTCCCAACTACCAGAGACGTTGTGTCCTTTCATGTAATTTGATTGTTTATAGTCCATTTCTTTGAGAAAACAAGAGTATAATTAAACTTGTTTAAGATCCAGACATCTTATGTCTTTTTTCTGATCTTCCAACATCCCAGGAAAAGCAGTAAGGATGTCAGTATAAGAACACTGTGCAAGAAAAGTGAAAGGAAATGCAAACTGGATAAATATTTTTTAAAAATAAATGTAAATTAACAAGATAGAATTTAAGGGAGAAAGCAATATATTGAAGTTAAATTGGGCCAGCAATGTGACAAATGAAAAATAAATATCTGTCATTTATAATTTTTTTCCTTTATACTAAAATAACTTAAGGTCACTAAGTGACCATAAAGAAGAATTTTCTCTTGTTCTTATTGAAAACATCATACGCCCACATCAGTCTTCATCTAGGTAGAGTTGAGTTGAGTATTTTTTAAATCTAACAACTATAAAAATGGTCTTTATGCTCCAAATTTAGTAGGACAGATGCCATTCTACACCAACAATAGATAATGACAAATTATAAATTCTGTTTCTGTTGAAGAAGTTAACCGCCATAGTCTGCCAGGTATTTAGAAATGCCTGAATCAGCATCTCCTGGGGGATCACTGCTTCTTTCCCCTGGGTCTTGGTGCTCACAAAGTTTTGTTTGTACTCTCCAAGAGTCTCTGCTTCCCCCAGTCCTGTGGAAGTTCTGTCATCAAATCCCTCTGCCCTTCCAAGTCAGATTCCCTGGACATCCTAAGTCCCTTTGTTGGATCCCCAGGTTTGAAAGTCTGATTAGGGCCTAGAAACTTTTCAACAGAAGGACTTTGCAACAGAAGCACTGATACTGAAGAAGTTGAAGCTCCAATACTTTGGCCTCCTGATGTAAAGAGCCAACTCATTGGAAAAGACCCTGATGCTGGGAAAGATTTACGGCAGGAGAATGTGGCAACAGAGGATGAGATGGATGGATGGCATCATCGACTCGGTGGACTTGAGTTTGAGCAAACTTGGGAGATAGTGAAGATCAGAGAAGCCTGGTGTGCTGCAATCCAAGGGGTCACAAAGGGTTGGATATGACTTAGTGACTGAACAACAACAACAAATTCAGCATCAGCCTCTGGAATTCCCTTTTACAATTGAGAGTAACTATTTAAAGGGACATGCACATTTTTCTGCAGCTGTTCTTCAAATGATGTGGTGCATTTTAATTACAATATCCATGCAAATTCTTCATCATGAAATCCCTTCTGAGACAAGGCCTGTGTGCCCTAGGCCTTCAGTGTTTTATTCCAGCTTTCTAAGTATTCTGCAAATGTAAGATAATAAAGGATCTTGAAATTATCCCAAGTAGCTAGAAAGTACTAACCACCTTTTGCAGTAAAATAACAATGTGTATACTTGCATTTTGGAAATGAAGAAGTCACTGCAAATATATAAAAATAGAACAGCAAATGAATAATACAGATTTCCAGTTATCTGAATATTTAACTTTTTTGGTCACTTAATATAAGAAAATATATATTAAGCACACTTAATATAAGAAACCATCACCACTGGCAGACTGTTTTATTCAATAGGACCTTAATAGTTTCTTTTTAATTCTACAACTTCTATTTCTGAAATTGTATGTTTTTATTTAATCATGATGTAAACAGTAGCATCATAATTTTACTTCTAAGTTACTCGGGTGTTATTACACGTTTTAATCTGCTCCCGTCCTATTGACATAAAACTGAGAGACCTGAGGATTTCCAAATCCAAGTATATTTGTATGGCGATGCAATTCAAGAATGCACAGAGCAAGCAGGTGGACAATGAGGTTGGTAAGAGTGGCCTGCCTGGGTAGGCGCAAGCACTCCATCACTGAAATTGTCCTGAGGTACTGACTCACAGTAATAATATGGTAATGATAAGAACAGATCAACTTTTATTCTGTTTTATGATTGCTTCCAAAGTCACTGCAGATGGTGCTTCTCTTACTGACTGCTGTCTGTGGTGCTGTGTTGTCAATGAAAACCAGAACAATAAATAAAAATAAATAAATAGCTTGCTTATTTCAAAAGTAAACTCTGGCATTACTCTGAATATAAAAGTAGAGATGCATGTCCTTTATTCATTTGTTTTGGCTTCGCTGGGTCTTCATTGCTGCGCAGACTTTCTCCAGATGCCGAGAGCAGGGGCTACCCTCTAGTTGTAGTTTGTGGGCTTCTCACTGTGATGCTTCTCTTGTTACAAAGCACGGGCTCTAGCTTCATGGGTTTCAGCAGTTGTGGTGCCTGACTTAGTTGCCCTGTGGCATGTGGGATGTTAACTCCCAGACGAGTGATCAAAATCATGTCCCCTGCGTTGGCAGGCAGATTCTTCACCACTGAGCCATCAGGGAAGCCCCTCTTTCCCTTTAGAACAAGCGTATTTGTTGTGAATAAGTCCTTTAGTCCCAGATACCTCTAAAGGGTAATAAGGAATATTTAGGTGTTCCATGCGGAGAAGGCAATGGCACCCCACTCCAGTACTCTTGTCTGGAAAATCCCATGGACAGAGGAATCTGGTAGGCTGCAGTCCATGGGGTTGCTAGAATCGGACACAACTGAGCGACTTCACTTTCCCTTTTCACTTTCATGCGTTGGAGAAGGAAATGGCAACCCACTCCAGTGTTCTTGCCTGGAGAATCCCAAGGACGGGGGAGCCTGGTGGGCTGCCGTCTATGGGGTCGCACAAAGTCAGGCACGACTGAAGCGACTTAGCAGCAGCAGCAGCAGCAGGTGTTCCATGCCTCCAAATTTTGAGCACTTTTAAGTTTGCTTCTGGAAGAAGACATTTAATAAATATTGTACTTAGTGTGGCTTAAAATAGAGGTTTTAAATGGATAGTGAAGTGCTTCTGGTTCTAAAGAAGAGACACAGATATAAAAAAAAATACAAGCTGTTACTATTTATTCCATAGTATTAGATGTTTGTTTAGAAAGCAATGGCAACCCACTCCAGTACTCTTGCCTGGAAAATCTCATGGATGGAGGAGCCTGGTAGGCTGCTGTCCATGGGGTTGCTAAGAGTCGGATATGACTGAACGAATTCACTTTCACTTTTCACTTTCTAATATAAATTTATTCATTTTAATTGGAGGCTAATTACTTTACAATATTGTATTGGTTTTGCCATACATCAATATGAATCTGCCACGGGTATACACGTGTTCCCCATCCTGAACCCCCTCCCGGTACCATCCCTCTGGGTCATCTCAGTGCACCAGCCCCAAGCATCCAATATCATGCATCGAACCTGGACTGGAGATTCGTTTCATATATGATATTATACATGTTTCAATGCCATTCTCCCAAATCATCCCACCCTCTCCCTCTCCCACAGAGTCCAAAAGTCTGTTCTATACATCTGTATCTCTTTTGCTCTCTCGCATACATGCATCGGAAAAGAAAATGACAACCCACTCCAGTATTCTTGCCTGGAGAATCCCAGGGATGGAGGAGCCTGGTAGGCTGCCATCTATGGGGTCGCATAGACTCGGACAGGACTGAAGCTACTTAGCAACAGCAGCAGCTTTAGATGTTTGACAAATCCATTCTTAATTAGAACATTGCAATGGCACCCCACTCCAGTACTTTTGCCTGGAAAAATCCCATGGATGGAAGAGCCTGGTAGGCTGCAATCCATGGGGTTGCTAAGAGTCAGACACGACTGAGCAACTTCGCTTTCACTTTTCACTTTCATGCATTGGAGAAGGAAATGGCAACCCACTCCAGTGTTCTTGCCTGGAGAATCCCAGGGACGGGGGAGCCTGGTGGCTGCCGTCTATGGGGTCACACAGAGTTGGACACGACTGAAGTGACTTAGCGTAGCATAGCATAATGAATTTGATGCTTCCATTTTCCTTGGGATTTTATGTAATGGTGCAAAAAAATAAATAAATAAAAATACTTTTTGCTTTTTCTTTGTCTGTAAAACAGCATGATCATCCTTAAGAAGATTACATGATTATCTTACCCAGAGGGTTCACCCATGGTTTTAATCCTTATTTTTTAATATTATTTTCTAATTTTGTTCTTGTATCCTGTGGCTAATAGGTGGAGCTTTTGGTTTTATCCACCCACTTTATAACATTTTAAAAAGTCAAAGACTCAGAATGACCCAGAGTCACTCAAATACAGTATAATAGAGCTGAAATGCATTCCCATTAGACCATGACCATTCCCTTAACAGTATTTATTATGCTGACATTTGTCAGATAGTTGGTCTGGTCTCCTATAGGTAAATATTTAATAATCGAAATGCTTTAAAAATTAAATAACTGGTTTACATATAGTTGATATTTTTTAAAATATATTTCCATTTCTTCTATCAATACTTGTGTTAGGAGTATTTCCCCACCTCCTGTGGACATAAAAGATAAGAAAGTCCTTATATAATGCTTCATTACCTATGTCAGTTTAAAATAAAATACACAAATTGAGAGTTGTGAGTTAAGTTTTATTTGGGGCAAAATGAGCACTATAGCCTGGGATACAGTGTTTCAGATAGCTCTGAGAAACTGTTGCAAAGAGACAGGACAAAAGTTCAGTGTATATGTAATTTTGGCAAAGAAGGAGTGCATGTGATCAAGCACATATATTTTTGCAGAAGTTTGCCACTAGTCACAAGGAACAGAAGCCACCATGAAGGGTTTTAGTGCTTATCTAGATACAAGGATATGCAATAACTGTGCCCATAAAATCATCTCCTGAAAATATCTAACTAGAGAGCACAGAGTGACTCTTTTCTGCTCTCTACCTTGAACTTTTTTCAGGGACTATTGAAAATTGACAGCTTCAGCAGCATATGATTTAATCCTTGTAGAGTTAGAGGCAATACCAATGGCAAGTGCCAATTTATAGCTGACCATTTAAAAACATCTGAGATGTTACAGTATTTAGGGGTCAAAGTATAGTTACTGTGACCTGTCTGCCCACTTTGGACTCTAACTCTACTTTCTATGCTTTGCTTTCTTCTATTTCAAAATGGGAATGCTATTAATATTATATGCATAGTGCTGCTTTGAGTATTGAATAAAACTTGTAAAAGGTATGCACAGTGTCTGGTACATATCAGACGTTCACTAAATATTAACCATCTCTCTCATATCTGCCTCTAAGATGAGTTTTCTCTTTGCTTAAACTCTTCCTCAGGGAAACATGGCCAATTCAGGTTAGTTTAGTTTTGTTCGTTTTTTAATTGTATCAGTTAGACATTATTTTTATTCATGTTATTTTATTCATAATGCTTGTTTATATTTATCTTTATCAAATTTTTGTTCATCTTTTTTTTTCATATTTCATATCATACTGCTGAGACCATTTAGCTTCTTCCATGTATTCTTAAAAGTTGCCTAAGGAGAAGTTTTCTGGTTAAAAATTCTCTTTGACTCCAGTTAAACTGGAGATGTTTGTTTCATTCTTGTTAGAGAGTTGTGTCATGTGCAGTTCTAAGTTGCAAATTATTTCCTGTGGGCAATTTGAAGCTATTATTCACACTCTTTATGTTTCCATTTATTGTTAATAACATGTCCAACATCAGTGTTATCTATAGATGTGTTTTTACTCTCTGGCAGCTTTTAAGTTGCTTCTCTTCTGTTTGAAATGTTGCAGTTATCCTATAATGTAAACTTGGGCTTCCCAGGTAGTACAGTGGTAAAGAATTTGCCTTGCAATGCAGGACACACAAGAGATGTGGGTTCAATCTCTAGGCTGGGAAGATCCACTGGAGTAGGAAACGGCAATCCATCCCAGAGTTCTTGCCTGAAAAATTCCATAGACAGAAGAGCCTGGTGGGCTACAGTCCAGGGGGTTGCAAAAAGTCAGACATGACTGAGTGACTAAGCATACAGTCAACTAATACACTGTATTAGTTTTCTGTTGATACATAGCAGATGACCACAAACATGTAAGTCTGATGTCCTAAAATGACAAACTGAACCAAGCTGCTTTAATAGAGGGCCACACATCTAACTGCAGAGTGGGTTTTCAATCTATCCCAGGGTTCAGTAATTCTCTCTTCAGTTGTACTTTATATGCTATTTTACCATTAATTTAAATTTTACCTTATTATATATTAATATACTTTTAGCTTATAAAACAAAGTTGGGCTTTTATTTACACTCTCCTAAACATCTCAATAGTCCCCTGTTGCATGATCATCTTAATGAGTCCCATCTTTTTCTCTGTAAACATTTGTGTACACTTACTCTAAATATATTTTCTATATTCCAGAGTATAAAAGTCCTAAGGTTCTAAATGTGTTCATTTTTTTTACTGTGAATCTATTCATAACTACTTGTTTCTTATTCGGCAATTGTTAGTAATGAGTTCATATCTGTATTTTATTGTGGGGACTCATTAGGCTAATTCCAATGAGAGACAATTGAAGTCTTCCATTGGGAAGTTTGAGAGTTGAACAGTGAGACCTTTGCACCCATTGAGCATCCTTGGATTAAAGTGTGAGACTCAGGGAGTTCTTCCACCTTGCTTCTGGCCCAGGGCTCCTGAAGAGATGCAATGCTGATAAAGGCATCTGCTCCCAGACACTGGGGTCTCTCAGTTTACTTATTTCTCTCCGCCAGTTTCTTCATACACATTACTTCTGTCTACTCTCCTGTTTGGGGGAAGTGGGATTGAGTAGGAGATTTTAATACATTTTTTTTTCTTTTGAGCACAGTGATGCATTAAAATCAGTTTTATTTATATCAAGTTGCTTTTAGTGTTCCATTCTGCTGAAAAACAAAAACAAAAACAAAACAAAACAAAACAACTCCTATGCATTCCCAAGTAAAAGTTGCTAAGGTATTTCTTGAGTATAATAGAGACTAACATCAAAATTAGAGTATACTGTAATTTAACAGGGCTCCATGAGGTTAGGAGGCTTCCCTAGTGGCTCAAACAGTAAAGAATCTACCTGCAATGCAGGAGACCTGGGTTTGGGGAGATCCTCTGGAGAAGGAAATGGCTACCAACACCAGATTTCTTGCCTGGAGAATCCCATGGATGGAGGAGCCTGGCAGGCTACAGTCCATGCGGTCACAAAGTCAGATACAACTGAGTGACTAAGCACAGCACAGCACATAATATATAGTATATACCAAAATAATTCTATATGTTTATCATATATAAATACATTTATATACATATATATATATATATATATACATATATACACGCATGTGCGGGTACAGGTGCACTCAGTCTTGTCCAACTTCTTTGCAACCTTCTCCAATGTTCTTGCCTGAAAAATTCCATAGGCAGAGGAGCCTGGCGGGCTACAGTCCATGGGGTCACAAAGAGCTAGACAGGACTTAGCGAGTAAACAATATTCATCCATGGCTGCTTGTTGAGTGCAAGTTCTTATCCTCGCTTAGAAAATTCAATTTAATAGAAAAATGCACCCCTTAATTTGTAACATGGAGAGTAAAAAAATTGTTCCCTGGATAACTTATACTGCCTGGAACCTCTAAGCTTTATGCAAGTGGATTTCTTATAATGATCAACTCCCACTGCTTAAGCACAAATGTGGTGTCTACTGGGTTAGAATTAGATATACATCAAGTAGCAGAGAGCAGAAACAACATGTGATGCGATGGATTGCTCTGAGGATAATGCTCCTGATGGAATTTCTGTGCTTCATTTCCGGCAGTAGCTTTTACTCAGGTAATTCAAAGCCAGGGCTTCTTGGAACACCGCCAGCTCTCCAGAGAGGGGAGCTCCTCTTAAAAAACAATGTGACTGTGACAGTGGGGTGGATATTTCTCAATTAATTTATATGCAGAGAAGGTATGCTACACATTGGGAAGCATAATACACTCAAAGTTTTCCCAGTAGCACTGCTCAAAATTGATTTATGACAGAGAGAATCAGGATCACAGGCCCCAAAGAGCCACCTGAAAGAAGGCTTTTCAAGATGAAACAAAAGAAAGACAATTCAATGCAGTCCTTAGGGAAGACCCTATGCATTAGGAATCTTTGGAGGCTTAGCTAAACAGCCAACCTATTTCCTTTAATACGAGATTATAAAATTTATAAATAACTCAGGCCACTTACATCACTATTTAAAATGGAATGCTTTACAAAGAGGTGTGAAACTGTTTAACATTACTTAGACACTGTATACTTGTACCACAGAGAAGGCCATGACACCCCACTCCAGTGTTCTTGCCTGGAAAATCCCAGGGACAGGGGAGCCTGGTGGGCTGCCATCTATGGGGTTGCACAGAGTCGGAAATGACTGAAGCGACTTAGCAGCAGCAGCAGCATATACTTGTATTGAACTCCTCTGAGAGGAAAAAATTCTCAATAATGGAAAGGAAAGAATGAGAAAAAGTTAAAACACCGATTTTTGGTGGAGCAATGAAGTTACCTTTGTTACATATTGTCTAGTTTTTAAGTTGAACCTATTAAAAAATGAAACTAGTGAGACAAAATTGGATCCTTTGTGTAAGTGTTGTTGTGGCTGTTCAGTTGCTCAGTTGTGTCCAGCTCTGAGACCCCACAGACTTCAGCACATCAGATTCTTCTGTTCTCCCCTCATCTCCCAGAGTTTGCTCAAATGCATGTTTTTTGTGACAGTGAAGAAACCTATATTGGGAGACAGAGCCTCCTTTTTCTCTAGTTTAACTAGGGTCTCCTCATACTTACCTTGGTTGCACCCTGTATTCTTTTCTTAGTATGTTTAAAGTAGTCACCTTATGTTGTGGTGGCAACTTCTGTTATACAGAAATGGCAACACACTGCCATTTCTGTATAACATTGGGTTGGCCAAAAAGATGGCTGGCTGTTTCTGTAAGATGGCACGGAAAAATCCGAATGAGTTACTTGGCCAACTCAGTACTTAGTTTCAACTCAGTCATTGGCATAGTCATTTTATCTGACAAGTAAGCTCCTACTGCCGAAGTTAATCTATAGCACCACAGTGATTATGAGTCCAATATTGTTACAACTTTGAAAATCAGAGTTTATGAACTTAAATTTTTGACCTATTTTAGACATAGTGTCTGGCTCGCCTAGAGCCAGACATCTTGGAAAGTGAAGTTAAGTGGGCCTTAGGAAGCATCACTACGAACAAAGCTAGTGGAAGTGATGGAATTCCAGTTAAGCTATTTAAAATTCTGAACGATGATGCTGTGAAAGTGCTGCACTCAATACACCAGCAAATTTGGAAAAGTCAGCAGTGGCCACAGGACAGGAAAAGGTCAGTTTTCATTCCAATCCCAAAGAAGGGCAATGCCAAAGAATGTTCAAACTACTACACAATTGCACTCATCTCACACACTACTAAAGTAATGCTCAAAATTCTCCAAGGCAGACTTCAGCATTATGGAAACTGTGAACTTACAGATGTTCAAGCTGTGTACGAGACAGCAAAAGAGACACTGATGTATAGAACAGTCTTATGGACTCTATGGGAGAGGGAGAGGGTGGGAAGATTTGGGAGAATGGCATTGAAACATGTAAAATATCATGTATGAAATGAGATGCCAGTCCAGGTTTGATGCACGATACTGGATGCTTGGGGCTAGTGCACTGGGACGACCCAGACGGATGGTATGGGGAGGGAGGAGGGAGGAGGGTTCAGGATGGGGAACACATGTATACCTGTGGTGGATTCATTTTGATATTTGGCAAAACTAATACAATTATGTAAAGTTTAAAAATAAAATAAAATAAAAAAATAAAATAAAATCAACTTACCAAGTGGAAAAAAAAAAAAAAGAACCTACTGTATAACACAGGGAACTCTACTCAATACTCTATAAAAACATATATACTGGAAAAGAATCTAAAAAAGAAGAGATATATGTATATGTATCACTAATTTACTTTGCTGTACACCTGAAACTAACACAATATACTATACTCCAATAAAAATGTTTTTTGATTAAAAAAAAAAAAGAATAGGCAGAGGAACCACAGATCAAATTTCCAACATCCTCTGGATCATCTAAAAACATCTAGAAACATCAACATCCAGAAAAACATCTACTTCTGCTTTATTGACTATGCCAAAGCCTTTGACTGTGTGGATCACAATAGACTGTGGAAAATTCTGAAAGAGATGGGAATACCAGACCACCTGACCTGCTTCTTGAGAAATTTGTATGCAGGTCAGGAAGCAACAGTTAGAACTGGACATGGAACAACAGACTGGTTCCAAAAAGGAATAGGAATACGTCAAGGCTGTATATTGTCACTGTGTTTATTTAATTTATATGCAAAGTACATCATGAGAAACACTGGGCTGGATGAAGCACAAGCTGGAATCAAGATTGGAGAAATATCAAGAACCTCAGATATGCAGATGACACCACACTTATGGCAGAAAGTGAAGAAGAACTAAAGAGCCTCTTGATGAAAGTGAAAGAGGAGAGTGAAAAAGTTGGCTTAAAGCTCAACATTCAGAAAATTAAGATCATGGCATCTGGTCCCATCACTTCATGGCAAATAGATGAGAAACAATGGAAACAGGGGAAGACTTTATTTTGGGGGGCTCCAAAATCACTGCAGATAGTGACTGCAGCCATGAAATTAAAAGACTCTTACTCCTTGGGAGAAAAGTTATGACCAACCTAGACAGCATATTAAAAAGCAGAGACATTACTTAGTCCACAAAGGACCATCTAGCCAAAGCTATGGTTTTTCCAGTGGTCATGTATGGATGTGAGATTTGTACTATAAAGAAAGCTGAGCTCCGAAGAACTGATGCTTTTGAACTGTGGTGTAGGAGAAGACTCTTGAGAGTCCCTTGGACTACAAGGAGATGCAGCCAGTCCATTCTAAAGGAAATCAGTCCTGAATGTTCATTGGAAGGACTAATGTTGAAGCTGAAACTCCAATACTTGGCCACCTGATGCAAAGACCTGACTCATTTGAAAAGGCCCTGATTCTGGGAAAGATTGAGGGCAGGAGAAGGGGATGACAGAGGATGAGATGGTTGGATGGCATCACTGACTCAGTGGACTTGAGTTTGTGTAAACTCCGGGACAGGCAGGCCTGGCGTGTATCACAAAGAGTCGGACACGACTGAGCAACTGAACTGAGACATAGTGTGATGGTGTACACAATATTTAATGAAAATTCTTCAATTTATGCCCATAAATTGAAGTCATTACACAAAAATGGAAAAAAAAAAAAGAAAACTTCTTATGTAACACAAACTACTAAGCTGACTAAAGGGGAAATACAGAAACTATATCAACATATCTATTTAAAAATTTGTATTTGTAGTTACAAATCTAACTATAAAAATAATGACAGGCTCAGATGACTTGACTGGTAAATACTAGGAAATGCTTAAGAACTAAAGAATTCCAATTCTACTCAAGTTCTTCTTGATGGTAAAAAGGAGAGACATTTCTAGCTTGTTTTTGAATCCAGAATTTCAAAGAAAATCAGGAAGATACACCATAAGAAATAAAGCCACCAAACCAGTATTCATCATGCTTAAAGACACAAAAGATGTGTTATAAACTCATGGCTTTGTTCTTTCAAATAAGTTAAGATGATTAATATAGTGAGTGTTTTGTTACATTGATTACTGGTGTTAAATAAACATCTCTCACTTCACTATGGCAAGTGAGCCTGTCTGCGTTGTTAGATGCCTAAAAATATATCCCAATGTGGATGAAGCAATTATCTAAGTAACAGATTGCAAATATTTACAAGCAAAATTTGTCTGGTTTCTTAGTTTGAATTGCAGTTTGTAAACACCATACGCAACGGCATGAATGCCCACTCACATAGCTGCTGTCCTCCCAGCAACTTGGCATCGCTCAGAAGTGACCTGCAGGACACGTGGACTTTTGGCACCAAATATATTCTTGGGTGTGGGGACTGGCCGCAATGTCAGAATCGTGACACACCTTTCAGAAGTACACAACTGTGCTCCCTCTGAAGACTATAAACCACACGATGTAGTACCTTGCTCTGCACTTGTGTAAAACAACACAGAGCTTCAAGATACAGAATTGCTGAATGAAAGAATATATGCACATTCTGGTAGAATGCACCAATATCCCTTGCTTGCAGGATTGAATTGGCTGGCTTTATACAGACTTGCTCTGCTTGATACACTGTTTCTCACACACCTTAGGCATTTTCTACTCTTGACTTACTATGTTGTTTTTTTTTAAGATAACAGCTTTTAGTTTTTAAAAGTTGCTGAACTAAGCAAATGAACACCAAGAGTATATTAATGACTTAGGATACCATTGCTCTCATCACCACCTACAGACACGATTTTAGCACACTTCATTAAGCTTTTGATCTGTAAACTAGACCTCTAATTCTGGGGAGAAGAAGAAGGAAAAGGAGAATACGAAGAAGACGACCAAGGCGAGAGGGAGAGGGGAGGAGAGACTGCCTGGAGTTTGCCAACAGAAAGGACTGTAGAGAGGCTATAAACAGGTATATCCTCTTTGGATATATCGTCTGCAGTCCCTGACAGCCACTGATCTTTTGACTGTCTTTTACACTCTCAGCTACAGCCCTCACCAGATTCTTATAAAACCTTGTAATTGTAATATAATTCCACTATGGCTAACTCCACCATCATTTGTTGTCTCCCTTAACTCTTCCCACACCTCTGCAAACAGCCTTTTCATTAAAATTTGTTGTATTTACAACTTCATGCTGGGTAGCAGTGGTTACCCAGGAATTCTTTCAGTGGGTGTAACTTCCGAGAGTATATCCAACAATTATGTATAATAATTATGTGTGTGTGCTGTGTGCTCAGTCCTGTCTGACTCTTTGCGACCCCGTGGACTATAGCCCACCAGGCTCCTCTGTTCATGGGATTTCCCAGGCAAGAAAACTGGAGTGGGTTGCCATTTCCTTATCCTGGGATATTTCTGACACAGGGATTGAAACTATGTCCTGCGTTGCAGGCGGATCCTTACTTGTGGAGCCAACAGGGAAGACCATATATATGTATTTACGTATATGTGTATATAAATGTATACATATTTATATACACATGTATATAATATATATCTGAATATGTAATTTTGTAGGAAGAAAATTTGGCTAAGATATGAATTTCTAAATTTACAGTGGTTAATAAGCTGTAGGTTGCTTGAATTAGCAGAGACCTTGAAAGAAATACTTTGAAAAATTTGGTGAAAGAAAAGGACAGAAAAGTTTCCAGCAGTTGGCTGTGAAAATAAAACAGCTCTGAAAAAATAAAATCTTAAAAATACATCTACTAATATATTACCTTAAGAGAGAGAAATATTGAAATTATTGATGAATGCTCACTGGAATAGGGATATAATACAAAATATCATTTATAAATATATATTTTATTTTGCATGGCTTATTTGAACCTAATGGTGGGTAGCATTGTACCTATATGCCATGTGCTATATATTATAATGTTGAAATATTTAAAAAAACTTATACATATATTGTGTTAAAAGTGTATATTTTGTTCTCTTTCTGTTAGGCATATAGTATACACTAATGATTGATTAATAAGTTGAAAGACTATGTGTATAGACAGTGTGATATTATTATGATATTTTTTTCACATGTATGCTTAGTTGCTCAGTCATGTCTGACTCTTTGAGACCCTGTGGACTAGCCCGAAAGGCTCCTCTGTCCATGGGATTTCCCAGGCAAGAACACTGGAATGGGTTGCCATTTCCTTCTTCAGGGGACCTTCCCGATCCAGGGATCCTGCATTGGCAGGTGGATTCTTTATCAATGAGCTACCCAGGAAGCTATGATAATACTCGAGGACATATAAATTTGTATATTTCCTTTATTTTCTAAGCAATTTTCTGATATTTTCCTCCCTAACAAGCTACTTAATTTTTCTGTTAGCATTCTCAATCTAACCTCAATGTAAAGGAGGTATTTTCAAACTAAATAATCTAGCCTATTTCAAGATTTAAAAAAAAAGCAATGTAAGCCATTGCTAATACTATAGCAAAATAATTTAAATTTACATTATAACTTGTCCAGTGTATAATGCGTAGTAATATCTTGGAGAAAATGTATATTTGAAAGAAGAGACATACCTGTATGTTGTGCTTTTTTATTTTTAAATTGGTGTGTAAATTATGCTACTTCCTTTTAGAAACTTTATAACCTATGTACTTTTACAGGAGAAAAATGTTGCCTGTATAACACATGAAGAAACCATTACCTCTGTTGTTATTGTTCAATTGCTAAGTTGTGTCCAACTCTTTGTGGCCCCATGCTCTGTAGCCTGCCAGGCTCCTCTGTCCTCCACTATCTCCCAAAGTTTGTTCAAATTCAAGTCCTTTGAGTGCTGTACCTTTAAAAAAAAAAAAAAAAAGAGAGAGAACATTTAGAAATGGGTCAAGGAAGCGAAATGGCTTCTTATGTTAAGAGAAGGAGCAATATTTATGAAAGAAAATGTGTGAATTGGGTTATACTTCTGGTTAATTACTACAGTTGAAATTCATCCTTCAAATCATAAGTTCCTCTGCAAGTTATTTTTTCTTTAATGTTTTATACTCAATGTCACTGCTTATGATTTCAGTGCCTATATGAAGCATATGCTGTATCATATTTAGTTCAACATTATTTGAAAAGCAAAGGAAGTTGTTATGGCAACTGAAGCTCAAAAATAATTTCATTTAGAAGATTTTTTAACACTTTCACTTCAACATGGCATTCAGCTGCAACATACCATATAAAACTGTTCAGTCTGGAAAGAAAAAAGTGCTTTGAGGAAAGTGTGGCATAATGTTGAAATGTTTAGCATATTGCTTTTAGTTTCCATATCATATGATGGACAGAAGAAAGTCAAATGCAATGTAAAATGTTGTGATCTTAGAATTAGCCATTACACATTCATTTATAAAATTGTGTTCTTGAAGCAGAGTAAATCTCTGAGTGCTTTTCCATTTTCCTTTCTTCTTCACAGTGCACATGGACCATCTGTGGGCCTTCTCTGCCCCCAGCTCAGTGGCCTCATGCTGCCTGCGTCAGTCAGGTTGGCAGTGAACAGATGCCTTAGTTGAAGAGGTGCATGTGTGCTCAGTGCCTGAGTTGTCCTGTCTGGCTCTTTATGACCCACAGACTTCAGCCCGCCAGGCTCTTCTGTCCATGGGGTTTCCCAGGCAAGAACACTGGAGTGGGTTTCCGTTCCCTTCTCCAGGGGATTTCCTGACCCAGAGATTGAACCCAAGTCTCCTGCATTTGCAGGTAGATTCTATACCACTGAGCCACCAGGGTAGCCCATATTTTCCTAACACCATATTTCCCTAACACTAAGGTAAATGTTAATATGAGTTCTACCCTTGAAACCACCACCAATTTTATCAACAGTTGACAGTGTGTAGAATCAGCATAAACCCTAAAACCTTATAAACCCCGAAGCCATGCTCTATTTCTGCAAAGCAAAGCAAAGCATTTTATTTTTCACCCACTGAATAATTTTCAAGTAAACCAAGAATTTCACTCTGTAAAACGAAGCTTACAATGCTTCCTTCTAGCCTGGAATTAGAAGTTGCAAAATAGAAAATGAGAACAAAGCTTATCAGTTGACACATTTACTTTATTTGTGCTGCTGTGGACTGGCTTGGCACTTTCCATGAACCAACAATCCAGAAAGGCAAGGTCAGTGGTAATAAGAAATTATGGACAAAGTTATTTTCAATTTCCAATTGATTTGAGCTGAGGCAGAAAATGTAGCTTCCCTTCTGAGAAGTCATGATTTCTATCAGCACTTCAGGGAGTGAATAAAACTTTAAGTTGCTTCGATTTGAAACATTCACTTGTTTAAAACTCATGCAAACCTAAAAGCTTTGACATACTCTCTTTCAATACACAGTTTAAAAAGAGAGACCGAAGAGAGATTATTTGATTCCCTGATGTGTCCTCATTTATCTTATGTGCTTCATTTATAATTATGAATTATTTATATCCCTTTATCTAATGTTCTTAATTTATTATAGTGCATAAATCCAGATCAAATTGAATTCATTTGTTAAGTCATACATTTTGAAACAATTTATCAAACCTAAAATTCAGAACAGACCATATGATTATTACTTCTTTTATCAACAATTCTGTGATGTTTTTAAATTAATTAAAAGTTACTTACTCCTTTTTGGCTGTGCTGGGTCTTTGTGGACTTTTCACTGGTTATGGCAAGAGGGGACTACTCTCTAGCTGCTGTGGGGGCTTCTCGCTGCAGTGGTTTTTGTTGTAGAGCACAGGCTAGAGGCACAGGCTTCAGGAGCTGCAGCTCCCGGGCTCTGGAGCATGGGCTCAGTAGTTGTGGTGGATGAGTTTAGTTGCTCCCTGGAATCTTCCTAGACCAAGGATCAAACTCCTGTCTCTTTCATGGCAAGTAGATTCTTTACCACTGAATCACCAAGGGAGTCCAATTCTGTGGTTTTTGATAAATAAGGGTTCCCATTTGTTTTGTGTAGTAGGTTTCTTACCAAATTTTTCCCTTTTGTATATCCTTCATTACTGTACAGGAGATGTTAATTTAACTCTCTCTGTGTGGTTGTGTGTCTGTGTGTGTGTATAAGATATAAGCTTATGGATTGAACTATATCAGACCTGTACCTGTCACACATTTTTTCTTTGCTTCTTATTAAGTATCATTTTATAAATCATTCAGCAATTCACTACTAATTTTAGAGATGCTGATACTAAATGTTTAGAAATAAAGAAAAATTAATGGCTATTTGTTCTATTATTTATATTCTGAAGTCTTCCCACTAGAATACTAAGGTACTGTGATTTAATAATGCAATACCATTACATATTATAAACTCCTTTACCAGAGAACATATTTTAATTTTGAACAGTTTTACATGAACGTTTCTGAATAGGATATTGAAAAACATTATAAAAGTGAATTGTAGGAAATATTCCATGCCTAAAAGGAAACAAGGTGAAGTAGTTTTCCAACAACTACAATTTTAATATAGATGGAAAATTGAAGCAAATATTTCCTTTGAATCAGTAACTTAAAATACTCAAATAGAGAGTAACAAAACCCTTAAATAGTGCAGACTCCCTGCTTGGGTATTATCCACTAAAGGTAATATGTTTCTCTAATGAGCAAAGGGACTGAGTATTACCTTTCATATGTCTCAAACTGAGCCTTCTCTTTATGATATTGCTCTTGTTGTTCAGTTACTAAGTCGTGTCTGTCTCTCTGCGATCCCATGGACTGTACCCCACCAGGCTCCTCTGTCCATGGGATTTTCCAGGCAAGAATACTGGAGCAAGTTGCCATTTCCTTCTCCAGGGGATCTCCCTAGACCCAGGGGTTGAACCTGAGTCTCCCACATTGGCAGGTGGATTCTTTACCACTGAGTCACCTGGAAAGCCCTGTTTATGGCGTTGGCAGGTAAGAAATACAAGTGCTACAAAAGCTAACTTTCCTATGCAATTATTTCCAGGTGTTTAAGACAGGACTGGGTTTCCCGAGTGGCTCAGTCCTAAAGGATCTGCCTGCCAATGCAGGAGCCACAGGAGACATGGGTTAATGGGTTTGGTCCCTGGGTGGGGAAGATCTCCCGGAGGGGGAAATGGCAGCTCACTCCAGTACTCTTCTCTAGTAAATCCAATCATGGACAGACGAGGCTGGCAAGCTACTGCCCCTGGGACGGCAGAGTTGTACCTGACTGAGCTGCTGAGCTCAAAAACAGGACTAAATACTAACTCCTACTACCCAGGCACTCTGTTCCAGCATTGCCATGAGGTATGCTAGGAGTGAAGCTGGAAAATAAATAGAATTTCCTGAATTTCTTGGTTGAAAGTGAAAGTCACTCAATTGTGAATTTCTTTGTTAAGTGAATATAAAAGTTCATCCCTCTGGATGTCTCTACATCTGGGCTGTGCTTTGCTCAGGAAATGGGGCTTCACCTGACTTTGTCATCTGGCCATCTCTTACTCTTTTCTTCCATTTAATATCACTTAGCTTAATGCTCTTATTTGTCAAACCTATTTAATCTATGTATGTAAATTCTGGATCTCTTCCTGCAAGGAGCAAAGACAAGTAATGCCTTTTAGCACAGTGTGTTATAGCTTTAAATATTTTTTATTTTACCTTGAGATAGGAGTGGACTTTATTCTTCTGGCCCAATATTTCTTTTTACAGATACTAATAATCCATAATTTATCCCCTTGTGGAACCATTATAAAATAAAATAAAGTTATGATCTTATAAAATCCTCCTTAAAATGACTGATTTCCTGTGTTGTGTGAGCATGTGTTTTTTCTAATCAAGATCTGGATGAGTTTGGGGAATATATTTTTGTGTGCATAAGCAACCATGCCTTCTCTTCTTTTGGTGAAGTTTTAAAAGTATATCATAGCAGCAAGCACAAACTGTCATGCTCCCTAGCATTCCTGGCTCCAAAGTTCTCAAATACTTGTTTTTTTTTTTTAATCCCATCACATCTGAAGCAAATACTAGGCCCACAGGAGTGATGGGAGGTTGGTTTCAACAGGACAGCCAATGTCAGCTTCAGAATAAACTGCTCCAGCAGACAGTAACAGTCTGAGTCTGAGGGTGGCTGTGGAAAGACATATTTTGATAAAATCTCAATGGTTCTTGACAATGTCAGCCTAAGGTTATCCTAGCAAATTTAGTTGGCTACTAAATAACTTTCAGCTTTCTGAAAACCTGCAATATATGTTTACCTTTATCTCTGTCCTACCTGTAAATTTTTAAATATTTTCATTGAAATATAGTTGATTTCAAATGTGTTATTTTCAGATGTAGAGTGACTCAGTTTTGTATATATACATACATATGTATATTCTTTTGTTACATTTTAGTTTTACATTTTGTTCCATTATAGTTTATGGTAAGATATTGAGTAGAATTCCCTGTCCTTTACAGTAGGTCATTGTTGGTTATCTATTTTACTTATAACTGTATGTGTGTTATTGTTGTTGTTTAGTCATTAAGTCATGTCTGACTCTTTTGTGACCCAAGGAATGTAGCTGGCCAAGGCCCCCCTGTCCATGGGATTCTCCAGGCAAGAATACTGGAGTGGATTTACCATGCCTTCCTCCAGGGGATCTTCCCAACCCAGGGATCAAACCCAGGGATCAAACCCACGTCTCCTGCTTTGATAGGCAAATTCTTTACACTTGAACCACCTGGGAAGCCCTAGTTACATGTGTATTTCTATCCCAAACTGTTAATCTATCCCTTTCCACCCTTTCCCATTTGGTAATCATTAATTTATTTTCCATGTGTGTGAGTCTATTTCCGTTTTGTAAATAAGTTCATTCGTATTATTATTTTTTAGATTCTGTGTAGAAGCAATACCATATTTGTCTTTGTATGGCTTTAACTTCACTTAGTCTAATAATCTCTAGGTACATCCCTGTAACTTTTAATTTTAAAATGTTCACATATTGCTTATATACTGACCAACTTTGCCCAAGAATTATGGTTGAAATGCAAATTAGGAAATGAAAAACTGAATAGTATGAAGGGGATAAAATTATAGTAGAGAAAAGGTATTAATACAAATCTTGAATGCTGGCTATTTACAGTTATCTTATACTAAAAAGCATATTGCCCAAATCCTGGTAATCCCTTAGCTTGACTGCATCCGTAGAATGTGTCTTTGTCAATCTTGTATACTTTTGTATTAATGTATTTGGAAACGGCTGACTTGAAATCCTTAAGCATGACAATGCAGGTTTTAGGCTCACCAGGATCTCAAAGATTTCCTAGCTAGCTTTCAAATGTCATGAGTCTAAAACATCACTGCATTTTCAAACACAGATAATTAGAACAGGGATAAGACCCTGACCGAGGCTGTGCTTGGACACTCCTCTGGGAATTTTGGAATGAGAATATTCCAGCTCATTTGTGTAATTTCCTTACTGTGAGATTTAAGTACATGCTAAGTGAATATCAGGCTTCCAAACCTAGGACAAGGAGAAAAGATTTCTGGTGAGGAACAGCACTGAAAGATGTTCTATTAACCTAATCTGTAACTAATCTAATCTTTTAAAATAAACCTCATTTTTATTTCTGATCACTTCTAACATTTATTAGGCATTCATTGCCTATTCATGTGATTTTTACTTCTACGAGTTTCTTCCCTATTTTGAGGATGAATAAACTGATCATTAAAAGGTTTCAAATAAATACATGTAGTTAGTGGCAGAGCTAATGAAAATGGAAGATGATGTGCTTTGAAAGGAAAAATAAATTTATCAGTAACAGGAAAAGAATGTCTACTGAACTCCAGACACTGAACAGTGTCTGGGAAGCTACTGTTATTTCTTGATGACAGGAAAGCCCATGCATGTGCAGAATGCTCAAAATCCTTTGCTTTTCCTCTCAAAAACTGATTATTTGATCCATATCTCTGACCTCAGTATGCTTATAGCTGGGAAACACTTCTTTAGTCATTTTGCAAACATTTACTGAGACTCTACTTTGTAGCAGGCACAACATTAGAGGCTAAGGATGCCGTATGAGCAGGAAAGTGTATTCCTTTCCTGACAGCAAGTCTAAAAATGCAGACATCTTTAAATTAGCAACTATAGCATATCTTGTTAAGAGGAAACACCAGGTAGAATGGGATGACAGGACAAACATCTGAATCTAGTCCAGGTTCTCTCAGAAGACCTTTACTTTTAAGATAATTCTAGAATATCTAGGATTTAGAGATTTGATGAGCGATGAAAAAATTATAAGCCAGGGAAATATCATGCATGACAGTCTGGAAGTGATAGAACATGCAGTTGGTGATGACTCCATGTCTTAGGGAACTCACATCACTGTCACTGAGATAAGTGAGTGTGTCTCTCAGGTCCAGAGCACGAGGATGAGAGCTGAGGTTCAAGAGGTGAGAAGGGCTCACGTCATTAAAGAAATTTTACGCCTACTCATTCATTAAATTTTAAAAATGTATTTTTAATTGGAAGATAATTGCTTCACAATGTTGTGTTAGCTTCCGCCGTTCAACAATGTGATCAGCCGTACGTATGCATATATCCCCTCCCTCTTGAGCCTCCCTCCCATTTCCCCATCCCACTGCTCCAGGTCATGACAGAGCACTAGGCTGAGCTCCCTATGTTATACACAGCTTCCCATACTTTATTTTACATAAGGTAATGTATACGTTTCAATGTTACTCTCTCAATCCATCTCACCCTCTCTTTCCTCTGTTGTGTCCACAAGTTTGTCCTGTTCATCTGCATCTCTATTCCTGCCCAGCAGATAGGTTCATCCATACCATTTTTCTATATTCCATATATATGTGTTAATGTACGGCATTTGTTTTTCTCTTTCTGATTTACTTCACTCTGTATAAGCTCTAGTTCATTCATCTCATTTCAACTGACTCAAATCCATTCCTTGTCTGGCTGAGTAATATTCCACTGTTATATATGTACCACATTTTCTTTATCCATTCATTATGTGTCAGATATTACCTGTAGTAGGGAAAACATAGTTTAGAAGTACTAGTGAGTGAGAGAAAGAGACAGTAAAAAAGAAGTGCAGTCAGTCCTACCATAATGCTTTTACACATGCATTTTGTTATAGATCACACATGCATAATACATATACACGCTATATACACACATGTACACATTATATGCTTATATACAAGCACACCCAGACTTGCACATACACACAAGGCAATGATTTGAGCATGGTGCATATTTCCTGTTAACAACCTGTGCACCATTTCCTGCACAAGAAACACCAAGTAAATGCTGAAAACTGCATTTGGCTGAACCAAGTGACACAGACATAAACAGAAGCACGCTGCCTGTGCACACTCACATGCACACACACCCCCTCAGCATCTACCAGCTGCCCTTCCTTCACCACTTGTGTTACCAGCTGCACTCACCCACACCTGGTTTTACAATTTTCAGTCAGATTCCACGTAAGCCTCCTTCCAACACTTCACAAGGACTCCCTAGCTGCACTTCCAAATGCTCACTCTCTGACACCCCTCCACAAAAACCTCAGCTCTTTCTTAAGGTGACATGGCATATCCACTGTAGAGAACATGTTTATCTTAAAGTTTTACAGTATGTAAAATTGTGCTACCATTTTTACGAGGTTCTGATCTTTTTTTAGTGCCTTATTAACAACATTTTTGAATGTTGTCTTCTAACCTCATTTTTTCACATGAGCCTTGTGGTTGTTAAAAAGTTTTAAATAATATGCAAATATTTTTAGAAACATGTATGTCACATTTTGGGATAAATGACTGTATTTATGTTAGACCGCTAGATGCCTAGGAGAAAAAGTCAGTCAGACAAGAGGGATGGGAATTTTGGGGACATTGAAATTTCAGATTAGTTTTTCAGAGATGGCCTTACTGATAACAGATATTTGAACATTAAGAGACACAACTGTGTATATGTGAGAAGGAAAGGCATTGCAGGCTGAAGGAATAGAAGCTGGAAAAACTATCTTCTAATGTATCCATTATTAAAATTTAGCTCTTCTGCAGGTTTTGATAGTGCAGTTGATGAGAAAGGAACTATGATGTTCTAAAATAGGAGAGTCTGTTACGTGTCATAAAGGTTTTATAAAGATTGGGAATGATTAAATACAGGATGGCATGCTTTCAAATCCATCCTGTACATTAAGGAACTATCTTGGCCATGTGTGGAATGACTGAATGTTTCAATTTTCTGGGAGTCATTTCATTTCATGCCTATTGTACGAGCATAATTATTAGTGCTCTCCTTTATGCTTACAAATATCCTAAGTTTGCACAAAAATTATAAGGCTGCACGCACTACTACATGCAGCAGGAAATGGCAATGCACTCAAGTGTCCTTGCCTGGAAAATTCCATGATCATAGGAGCCTTCTGGGCTACAATCCATGGGGTCACAATGAGTCGGGCACAACTGAGCACATACGAGCATGCATACTCACTATAATAGTTTCCTCATATGAAATCATTCAAAGCCTTTTAGAATATGGCTAATGATTTGTAAAGGCTGACCACTGAGCAGCCTTTTACAGCATTAACAACAAACATAACAAGAGAAGTAGAAAAAAAAAGTGCATAAATATTGGTTAGCAAAAAAAAATGTTCATTCGGTTTTTCTGTAAGATTTTGTGGAAAAAACTAAACAAGTTTTCTGACCAACCCAATACTACCAGGATCATGGTTTTTGGAGAAAAGTCTACTATATGCTGAATGAGTCCCTCATCTCCCACTCCCATCATTGCCCCTTCTACCTTCTTCAGGCATGGGGAAATCTAGTCTTAGTGGGCAGCTTCAAGCAAAAAGGTGAACATTCAAAGTAGATAGTTGGGGATGAACCACAGGTGGTTGAAATTATAATAAAACTATCCAGACACTGAACTTTCCTTTGATCATCTGTCTGATGTTCCTCCCATGAATTGATTATCACAAATAGAACAGATGAGGTGGTGCTTTTATGAACAGTTGTTTATGTATGTAGGCTCACAAAAATGGAAGCAAAAGGACATCAGTGTCCAAGTTACCCATGTGATTACCAAGGTAATCACAACACAAGCTCTCAGGATTCTGGGGCATCGTTGGTAGGCACTGCTCATACATGCCAAGTGATATGGATTAATTTCTCAAAGTTGTGGGCCATCTTATCAAAACATTCTGAAATTCTACTGCAAATTTGTCTTCCAGAGTAGACCCCACAACTGCTTACCTCTCTGTCCAAAATGGCATTTACTTCTTACACGTGTATTGTATGAGGACTTTCTCCTCTAATTGGGAGAACTGGATGTGATGCTAAGCTGAGTCATGTCACTCACCTATATAGGGTTCTGTGTCCTTGGAAGGAATCGTTGTGTAGCTGCAGGGGTAAAGTTTATCTACAACTTTCAATTTCACATCTGGTTATGTTTGGTATATGTTTGAGTGACAACTTGGTTGCATTTTGCCATAATTCAAGAATCATGCAAACTGATAGCTCCACTATGGAGAAAAGTAAGGATATTCCTTAAAAAACTAAGTATAAAACTACCATATGACCCAGAAATTCACTACTGGGTATATAACCAGAGAAAAACGTAACTGAAAAAGACATATACACCCCAATGTGCATTGTAGCACTATTTACAGTAACCAGGACATGGAAGCAACCTAGATGTCCATCGACAGATGAATGGATAAGGGAGTTATGGTACATATAAACAATGGAATATTGCACAGTCATAAAAACATATGTGACTCACTGCTAATAAGATGGATGAGCCTATTATACAGAATTAAGTACATCAGAAATAGAAAAACAAATATATTAATGAATAAATATGGAATCTAGATGTACAGCTGTGAGAGCTAGACTGTAAAGAAAGCAGAGCGCTGAAGAATTGATGCCTTCAAACTGTGGTGCTGGAGAAGACTCCTGAGGGTTCCTTGGACACAAGGTGATCAAACCAGTCAATCTTAAGGGAAATCAACTCTGAATACTCATTGGAAGGACTGATGATGAAGCTGAAACTCCAGTATTCAGCTCATCTGATGTGAAAAGCTGACTTATTGGAAAAATCCCTAATGCTGAGAATGACTGAGGGGAGAAGGAGAAAATAGCATCATGAGATGGCTGAATGGTATCACGAACTCAGTGGACATGAATGTAGGCAAAATTTGGTGACAGTGAAGGACAGAGAGGCCTGGCGCGCTGCAGTCCATGGTGTCACAGAGTCAGACACGACTGAGTGACTGAACTCATGAGCTCATGGACTCCAGAAAGGCTGAACTGGACATGGACTCTAGAAAGACTGAACATATGGACTCTAGAAAGATAGTACTGAAGAACATGTTTACAGGACAGCAGTGGAGACTCAGGCATAGAGAACAGACTTGTGGAGACAGTGAGAGAAGGAGAGGGAGGGACAGATTGAAAAAGTAACATTTAAACATACATAAATATATTACCATATGTAAAATGCCTAGCTGGTGGGAATTTGCTCTATGATGTAGGGAGCTCAAATCTTGTGCTCTGTGATGACACTGTGGAGTGGGATGGGATGGGAGATGAGAGGGAGGTTCAAGAAGGAGGGGACATATGTATACCTATGGCTGAAACCTATATGCAGGTCAGGAAACAACAGTTAGAACTGGACATGGAACAACAGACTGGTTCCAAATAGGAAAAGGAGCACGTCAAGGCTGTATATTGTCACCCTGTTTATTTAACTTATATGCAGAGTACATCATGAGAAATGCTGGGCTGGAAGAAGCACAAGCTGGAATCAAGATGGCTGGGAGAAATATCAATAACCTCAGATATGCAGATGACACCACCCTTATGGCAGAAAGTGAAGAGGAACTCAAAAGCCTCTTGATGAAAGTGAAAGAGGAGAGTGGAAAAGTTGGCTTAAAGTTCAACATTCAGAAAACGAAGATCATGGCTTCTGGTCCCACCACTTCATGGGAAATAGATGGGGAAACAGTGGAAGCAGTGTCAGACTTTATTTGGGGGGGCTCCAAAATCACTGCAGATGGTAATTGCAGCCATGAAATTTGGGAAGATTTGGGAGAATGACATTGAAACATGTATAATATCATGTATGAAACGAGTCGCCAGTCCTTGGAAGGAAAGTTTTGACCAACCTAGATAGCATATTGAAAAGCAGAGACATTACTTTGCCAACAAAGATCTGTCTAGTCAAGGCTATGGTTTTTCCAGTGGTCATGTATGGATATGAGAGTTGGACTGTAAAGAAGGCTGAGCACTGAAGAATTGATGCTTTTGAACTGTGGTGCTGGAGAAGACTCTTGAGAGTCCCTTGGACTGCAAGGAGATCCAACCAGTCCATCCTAAAAGAGACTAGTCCTGGATATTCATTGGAAGGACTGATGCTAAGGCTGAAACTCCAATACTTTGGCCACCTCATGTGAAGAGTTAACTCATTGGAAAAACCTTGATGCTGGGAGGGATTGGGGGCAGGAGGAGAAGGGGATGACAGAGGATGAGATGGCTGGATGACATCACTGACTCGATGGACGTGAGTCTGAGTGAACTCAGGGAGCTGGTGATGGACAGGGAGGCCTGGTGTGCTGTGATTCATGGGGTTGTGAACAGTCAGACATGACTGAGCGACTGAACTGAACTGAACTGATGGCTGATTCATGTGGATGTGTGGCAGAAACCAACACAATATTGTAAAAGAATCATCCTCTAATTATAAAGAAAGAAAGAATTATTATGATAACACAATTGATTTTATGTTTCATATTATATTTATAAATAAATTTATTTTAGCAAAAATAAAATTGAATTAAAAACCTTCACAGAGCAAAAAAAAAAAAAATCATTTTAAACACTAGTAATGGAACAACAGACTGGTTCCAAATAGGAAAAGGAGTACGTCAAGGCTGTATATTGTCACCCTGTTTATGTAACTTATATGCAGAGTACATCATGAGAAACGCTGGACTGGAAGAAACACAAACTGGAATCAAGATTGCTGGGAGAAATATCAATAACCTCAGATATGCAGATGACACCACCCTTATGGCAGAAAGTGAAGAGGAACTAAAAAGCCTCTTGATGAAAGTGAAAGTGAAGACTGAAAAAGTTGGCTTAAAGCTCAACATTCAGAAAACGAAGATCATGGCTTCTGGTCCCACCACTTCATGGGAAATAGATGGGGAAACAGTGGAAACAGTGTCAGATTTTATTTTTCTGGGCTCCAAAATCACTGCAGATGGTGACTGCAGCCATGAAATTAAAAGACGCTTACTCCATGGAAGGAAAGTTATGACCAACCTAGATAGCATATTCAAAAGCAGGGACATTACTTTGCCAACAAAGGTTCGTCTAGTCAAGGCTATGGTTTTTCCTGTGGTCATGTATGGATGTGAGAGTTGGACTGTGAAGAAGGCTGAGCACTGAAGAATTGATGCTTTTGAACTGTGGTGATGGAGAAGACTCTTGAGAGTCCCTTGGACTGCAAGGAGATCCAACCAGTCCATTCTGAAGGAGATCAGCCCTGGGATTTCTTTGGAAGGAATGATACTAAAGCTGAAACTCCAGTACTTTGGCCACCTGATGGGAAGAGTTGACTCATTGGAAAAGACTCTGATGCTGGGAGGGATTGGGGACAAGAGGAGAAGGGGACGACAGAGGATGAGATGGCTGGATGGCATCACTGACTCGATGGATGTGAGTCTGAGTGAACTCCAGGAGTTGGTGATGGACAGGGAGGCCTGGCGTGCTGCGATTCATGGGGTCACAAAGAGTCGGACAAGATGAGCGACTGATCTGATCTGATCTGAATCTTGTTATTTGTTGTTATTGTTGTTTAGTTGCTAAGTCATGTCTGACTCTTTGTGACCCCACAGACTGCAACATGCCAGGCTTCTCTGTCCTTCAGTATCACCCTGAGTTTGCTCAAACTCATGTCCATTGAGAAAGTGATGCTATCCAACCATCTTATCCTCTACCATCCCCTTCTCCTCTTGTCCTCAATCTTTCCCAGCATCAGGGTCCTTTCTAATAAGCCTGCTCTTTGCATCAGGTGGCCAAATTATTGGCCAAAAACACCAGTCCTTCCAATGTACATTCAGGGTTGATTTCCTTTAGAATTGACTGGTTGGCTCTCCTGCTGTCCAAGGGACTCTCAAGAGTCTTACCTAGCACCACAGTTTGAAAGTAGTAATTCTTGACACTCAGCCTTCTTTATGGTCCAACTCTTAAATCCATACACCATTACTGGAAAAAACATATCTTGACTATAAGAACCTTTGTCTGCAAAGTGATGTTTCTGCTTTTTAATACACTGTCTAGGCTTGTCATAGCTGTTCTTCCAAAGAACAATAGTCTTTTAATGTTGTAGCTGCAATCATTGTCCACAGTGATTTTAGAGTCCAAGAAAATGAAATCTGGAACTGTTTCCATTGCTTTCCCATCTATTTGCTATGAAGTGATGAAACCAGGTGCCATGATCTTAGTTTACTGAATGTTAAGATTTAAGCCAACTTTTTCACTCTCTTCTTTCACTTTCATCAAGAGGTGCTTTAGTTCTTCTTCACTTTCTGCCATAAGGGCGGTGTCTGCATATCTGAGCTTGTTGATATTTCTCTGAGAAATCTTGATTCCAACTTGTTATTCATGCAGCCCAGGATTTTGCATGATGTTTTCAGCATTTAAGTTAAATAAGCAACGTAACACTATACAGCCTTGACGTACTCCTTTCCCAATTTGGATCCAGTCCATTGTTCCATGCCCAGTTCTAACTGTTGCTTCTTGTCCTGCATATAGTTTTCTCAGGAGACAGGTAATATGGTATGGTATCAGAGCCAGACATCCTGGAATGGGAAGTCAAGTGAGCCTTAAGAAGCATCATCATGAACAAAGCTAGCTGAGGTGATGGAATTCCAGTTGAGCTATTTGAAATCTTAAAAAGTCAGTTTTCATTCCAATCAAAGAAAGGCAATGCCAAATAATGTTCAAACTACCACACAATTACATTCATCTCACACACTAGCGAAGTAATGTTCAAAATTCTCCAAGCCAGGCTTCAACAGTATGTGAACCAAGAAATTCCAGATGTTCAAGCTGGATTTAGAAAAGGTGGAGGAACCAGAGATCAAACTGCCAACATCTGCTGGATCATCAAAAAAGCAAGAGAGTTCCAGAAAAAATCTACTTCTGCTTTACTGAATATGCCAAAGCCTTAGACTGTGTGGATCACAACAATCTGTGGAAAACTCTTCAAGAGATAGGCGTACCAGACCACCTGACCTGCCTCCTGAGAAATCTGTATGTGGGTCAAGAAGCAACAGAACTGGACATGAAGCAACAGACTGGTTCCAAATCAGGAAATGAATATGTCAAGGCTGTATATTGTCATATATATAGCTTATATATATAAGCTTATTTCACTTATATGCCAAGTACATCATGAGAAATGCTGGACTGGATGAAGCACAAACTGGAATCAAGATTGCCCGGAGAAATATCAGTAACCTCAGATATGCAGATGACAGCACACTTATGGCAAAGAAAAGAACTAAAGAGAAAGCAAAGAACTAAAGAGCCTCTTGATGAAAGTGAAAGAGGAGAGTTGGCTTAAAGCTCAACATTCAGAAAACTATGATCATGGCATCCGGTCCCATCACTTCATGACAAATAGATTGGGAAACAGTGGAAACATTGACAGACTTTATTTTGGGCGGCTCCAGAATCATTGAGGATGGTGACTGCAGCCATGAAATTAAAAGAGCACATGTATACGTGTGGTGGATTCATTTTGATATTTGGCAAAACTAATACAATTATGTAAAGTTTAAAAATAAAATAAAATTAGAAAAAAATAAAAAATAAATAAATAAATAAATAAAAGACACTTGCTCCTTGGGAGAAACGTTATGAACAACCTAGACATCTTATTAAAAAGCACAGACATTACTTTGCAAACAAAAGTCCATCTAGCCAAAGCTATGGTTTTTCCAGAAGTCATGTACGGATGTGAGAGTTGGACTATAAAGAAAGCTGAGCACTGAAGAATTGATGCTTTTGAACTGTGGCGTTGGAGAAGACTCTTGAGAGTCCCTTGTACTGCAGGGAGATCCAACCAGTCCATACTAAAGGAAATCAGTCATGAATATTCATTAGAAGGACTGATGTTGAAGCTGAAAGAAACTCCAATCCTTTGGCCACCTGACGTGAAGAACTGACTCATTTGAAAAGACCCTGATGCTGGGAAAGATTGAAGGTGGGAGGAAAAGGGGATGACAGAGGATGAGATGGTGGGATGGAATCACCGACTCAATGGACATGAGTTTGAGTAAACTCTGGGAGTTGGTGATGGGCAAGGAGGCCTTGTGTTTTGCAGTCCATGGGGTTGCTAAGAGTCGGACACAACTGAGGGACTGAACTGACTGACTGATTCCCATATCATTAAGAATATTCTATAATTTGCTGTGATCCACATTGTCAAAGGCTTTAGTGTAGTCAATGAAACAGAAGTAGATGTTTTTTTTTTTAATTACCTTGCTTTTTTTATGATCTAACAAATGTTGGATCATAGATGTTAGCAATTTGATGTCTGGTTCCTCTACCTTTTTTAAATCTAGTTTGTGCATCTGGAAGTTCTCAGTTCATGTAGTATTAAAGCCTAACTTGAAGGAGTTTGAAAATTTGCCTTATTAGTACATGAAATGAGTATGATCGTATGGTAATTTGAACATTCCTAGCCATTGCATTTCTTTGAGATAGGAATGAAAACTGACCTTTTCTAGTCCTGTGTCTGGGGACAAAGCAACATGAGGACTGTGGCCTCAGAGGCTGTGGCCATGTCCACTGGATAACTAGAATGAAAGCCTGATGGTGGTCAGTAATCAAGACAAAGTTGGATTGGGAGTTAGGGACTATCAGGTGCAAAACAGTATATATAGGATGGATCAACACTAAGGTCTGTTCTACAGCACAGAGAACTATATTCAGTATCTTATAATAAACCATAATGGAAAAAGAAAAAGAAACTAACTAAATATTTTAATTTTTCCTTGTTTCTGAGAAGGGTACAGGTAGGAATGCCAGGCGTCCGCTGCTGGCAGAAGGAAACAAACTGCAAGTAATAAGCTTTTTTTTCCACTTCTCTGCTGAGGACACCTGGTTCCCTCCGAACTTAACTTTTCTCAAACCTTCAGCTAACCAATGCATTTTTCTTATGGAAATGTTTTTCTTAAGCTATGTTCGTCAAACTATGTATTTGCTTTGGAATCTGCCTTTCTTCAAATGGGTTCGGCCTAAGACTGACCTTTTTTTAGTTTTTGTCTTTTCTCATACCTTGAGCTCATAATGGCTCAACAAACCAGTATTCATGTCAATTGCTTTATGGCCAGGGATGCCATCCTATCTCAAAAATGCATGCTGTGGGAAAGAGGCCTGGTAAAACTCCCTCAGCCTTGGTGTGTCTCTCTTATTTGATCAGCAGCTTGCTAACAGACATAAAAGGCCTTGCTAAAAAACTAGAAAGGAGACATTCTTTCTTCCCTCTTCTGATGTCTATGCCAGAAGCTTTCCATATCTCTATTTTAATTTAATAAAATTTTGCCACACCAAAAGCTCCAAGTAGTCAGTCCTAGTCTCTGGCCCCGGATGGAGATCCTCTCATCTGGAGGTCACAAATTCCAGCGTAAGAGATGGCTAGCAACCACAACTTTTCACTTCCTCCATCTCATCTTGGAGTTTTTGTTTGCCATTGCTTAGCTAAAACATTAAGAGCTATTTGAATATATAAGACAAACATAAAATTAGATATAAATGAGTTATAAAGTTATAATTTTTGTTTGAGTCTTCAATTAGTAATTTTTGAATCCAAAATAATCAAAACAAATCTACACTTAATGCCATTGCCTTATGATTTTAACCATCTCAGTATGACGAAAAATGGAATAGTGCTTAACTTTGTAATTAATTACTACAAAAGTATTTTCTTTTCAAATAGAGTTAATCAAAATTATTCAAAAGCTAATTTGAAATTACCAGTGTAGATCAGTATCAAGACTTCTTAAAAGTTATTTTTTTTTTAATTTTTCATCACCCAATCTATAATTTTTTACAAAAGGAAAGGAAGATGTTAATTCCTTTTTAATTATGGCCATCTTACTTGTAATAATAACATTAATTTTCTGCTTCAGATTGGCAGAAAATGTCTTTAGTGATAAATGTCTTTATCACTAAGAAGTAGTGAATATCCCATTGTGTTTATGATCACATAATTATAGGATTCAAAAGTGGAAAGAGAACTTCAGAATTACCTGAGACAACTTCTACCTTTTCTAGATGAATAGATTCAAACAAAATTTATATGTGAGCTAATTTAGGTTATATTTAGATATGTTTCTGCTTTTTGTTTTGGGCTTCTGCATATCTTCCACATGTTGCCTGTTAGCTCAGTTTTTCAGGAACTATTTGATTTTATATTTTAAATGGTTATCATCTCTGGAAATGAGTCTATAGATTAATCTGCTTCTGTTCTAGGTCCTTGCTAAAGCCTGGTGCAATTATAAAAAAGTTTCTTCTTTCTCCTTGTCCCAGGGAAAACATGTTTTGAGATTTTTACATATGTGTGTGTGTGTGTGTGTGTGTATAATTTCTGAGGAAGGAACAAAAGGATATCGGAGAGAAAGAGAAGAAATAGGAGGAGGAGAAGAAAAATAAAGTGGATGGAAGTGTAGAAGAGTCCATCAGTGAAGTTTTAGCCTTTTCCCAAGAAAATATCATGAGAAACTGAAGTCATCATTTATCCCAACAAACAAAACACTAAGCAAACTGAAAAACTTGAAAGCTCTCCTTAAATCTACAAGATGAGTTGAGGTCAAAAGGCAATTACCACCCCCTTCCACCTCCAACTGGAAGAGATTGCTGAGCAACTACAGGAAGTCACAACTTAAGGGAAAAGAAACCCAGTCATTGAAACCTTGTAGAGAAACCAGGATTATAACCAACAAATTGCTGGAGGCCCTGGGTGGGAAAGTCTGAGACATCAAACTCCAGGGAACCCAGTATTGGGGGGCTGGGACCACACTTCTGTGAATTTTACATCTTGGAGTTTGAGAGGTTCTAATAGGAAATATCAGATTAAAATCCCCTTATGCTTTCATCAAGGCCAGGAGAAAGGAATCTTAAGACATGCTCCGGAGTACTCTGCTCTCAGCACGGTCAGCCTTCATGAGGAAGCTAGTTCAGCAGAGTCTAACTGACCTGGAAGATGGAAAATACCCAGCTGTGTCACCCTGTACCCTTCCAACTGAGACGGGGGAAATGCCCAACCCCAACCCACACCAACCACACTATCTCATATAAAAGAGGGTGTGATGACCAGTGCTGTGGAAATTCAAGTCTAGAGGCACACTTCAGTCACTCAGTCATGTCCCACTCTTTGCGACCCCAAGGACTGCAGCACACCAGGCTTCCCTGTCCATTACCAGCTTAGAGTTTGGTGGGGTTTTTTTGTTTTTTTTTGTTTTTTGTTGTTGTTGTTTTTTAATATCATCTCGTACAGTTTCTGCCTTTTAATTGGTATGTTTAGATCATTAATGTTTAATCATTGAAGTAGTGAATTTATATCTACCACATTTCTCACTGTTTTTTACTTGTTGCACCTGTTTCTCATGTATAGTTTTTTCTTCTACTTGCTCTCCTTTGTGTTTTTAATTGAAAAGTTTTTTTTTTCAATAGTATTGAAAACACAATACTATTTTCTCTCCTTTTTTAATGCATCAGTTATACTTTTATTTAAATCATTTTCAGTGGTTTCCTAGAGTTTGCAATATTCTTTTACCACTTATCAAGTCCAGTTTCAAATATCATGACAGGACTTTATTAGTAGTGCAAGTACCTTATAGTAAAACCTGATTTACTTTTAAAGACAAGATGAACCTGAAAGAACTTGTTGAACCAGCAAGTAAAAATGTGCTTACAGAACCAATGGGAAATATCTAAAGGAAATAAGAATCAGTTTGAAAGAACTAGAGAAATATGGGGTAATTTGTGTGTTAAAATAAAGGATAAAAATAATATATTTTAACTTCTAAATAGAACAGAAATCCATGAATCTGCACTTATGCTTAACAAATAACTAAAAATTTTGTGAGGAACAAATATGGGCATTGTTTAAAAAAGTAAGTTCATAAATGAAAATTCTTATAAATACCACATTAGTCAAGTCATTAAAGTTGCCACTGCCAATATGGGACAAATTAAAATCATTTATCCCCAGTAAGATGGAGTGAAAATAGCACTTCTTTGATATTCCTGAAAATGGTGAGTACCTTGAATCTGTTTATGAGGAACCATAACACATCCAAATGGTAGATATTCTGAAAAAATGACTGGCCTGTCATTTCTTTTTAAAATCATTTTTTATTTTATCCTGGAGTATAGCCAATTGATAATGATGTGATAATTCTAGATGAACAGAAAAGTGACCCAGCCCTTAAATAAATAAAATTTATTTATTTACATGGATATAAATGCATGTATCCATTCTCCCCCAAACTCGCCTCCCATCCAGGCTCCCATATAACATTCAGCAGCAATCCCTGTGCTATACAGTGGGACCCTGTTGTTTATCCATTAAATCTAGCAGTGTGTACATGTCCATCCCAAACTCCCTAACTGTCCCTTTCCCCCATCCCTGCCTGCCTGGTAACTGTAAGTTTGTGCTCTAAGTCTGTTTCTCTTTTGTAAATAAGGTCTTTTGTATCATATATTTTTAGAATCTGCATATGTTATTTCATATAATATTTCTGTTTTTGTGTCTAATTTAACTTCACTCAGAATGACAAACTCTAGGTCCGTCCATGTTGCTGCAAATGGCATTATTTCATTATTTTTAATGGCTGGTTAATATTCCATTGTGTATATGTACTACAACTAATTTCTAAACTTCAAGGTCATAAAGGTCAAAAAAAGAGTAAGAAACTATTCCACGAGGAAAGTACCTAGACTTAACTAATAAAATAGCACATGATTGTGAACTGAACTTTTTTATTAATTAGAGGACATTTTGGGGCACTTTATGAAATGTCACAGAGAAGGCAATGGCACCCCACTCCAGTACTCTTGTCTGGAAAATCCCATGGATGGAGGATCCTGGTGGGCTGCAGTCCATGGGGTCTCTGAGAGTCAGAAATGACTGAGCGACCTCACTTTCACTTTTCACTTTCATGCATTGGAGAAGGAAATGGCAACCCACTCCGGTGTTCTTGCCTGGAGAATCCCAGGGACAGGGAAGCCTGGTAGGCTGCCGTCCATGGGGTCACACAGAGTCAGACATGACTGAAGTGACTTAGCATGAAATGTCAAAGGGACTGATAATTAGATGGCAGTAATTTACCAACGTTTAGTTTCCTGGTTTTGGTGGTTGCACTGTCATTATACAAACATTTTGACTATAAAGTATCTGGGGAGGGTGGGGAAGCACATCAGTTGTGGAGTGCAGGCGCCAGGGCTTGCGGTTTTCAGAAGTTGTGGCTCCTGGGCTCTAGATCTCAGGTTCAGTAATGTGGCACCTGGGATTATTTGCCTTTCAGAGTGTGGCATCTCCCTTGACCAGGGATCGAACCCATGTTCCCTGCATTGGCAGGTGAATTATTTACCACTGAGCCACCAGAGAGGTCCTCCAATATATCTTATACCAAATTACACTCTCCTTGTATGGAGACCTTTAATGTTTGAGCATTACATTTGTTTGTTTCTGTTAAATATGTTCTCTGTTTTAGCAGGGCTCTTTTTTTTTCTCCTGGACCTTGGTTTTATGACACAAATTATATCCTTTATTAAATAGATTGTTTTATTTACACCTTTCAATCTCCTCTGCAAGTCATTGTTCTGTCTTATCAAATTCTATGGACTAATGTTGGGAGCTCCTGGTTCATGGCTCCCTTCCAAACTCTTACCCATCTTTCCAGTTACATCACAAGCTCAGAGCCCTGAGTACTCCTCACCGACCCTTGCTTCAGGCTCGTTGCAGCAAGGAACTTTGGCAGATGAGATCATAATGTCTTTCTCCAGGACAAAGACTAAGTTTGCTTCTCACTTAGTAGAAAGCAGTAGATGCCTGAAGCACACCCAGTACTTCTGCAGCATCCATTTGGGCCACCCCTGCACATTCCCCCAAGCCTGGGCAAGGTGCAGGCTGCAAATCTGGCTTAGGCAGCTTGCTGTGTTAAGTCATACAGTCCTGTGCTCCTGAGGCAGAAGCTGTCTTTTGCAGCATATATGCAGTAACTAGCTAATTTATATGCTTGTAAAATTGCTTCCCTGGTGGCTTAGTGGTAGCAAATCTGCCTGCCAACGCAGGAGACCTGGGTTCATTCCTGGGGTCAGGAAGATCCCCTGAAGGAGGAGATGGCAACCCACTCTGGTATTCTTGTCTGGAAAATCCCATGGACAGAGGAGCCTGTCAGGCTACAGTCCATGGGGTCGCAAAGAGTCGGGCATGACTTAGCAACTAACCAACAACAAAGCTTGTAAAATGAAATCTCAGACTCAATAGCTAATATTTCTGCTACAGTGTTAAATAATGTTTGTAGCAGAGAATGTTTTAATTTCTGTATTTAGCAAGAATACCCTATTCAGTAAAATATTAGATCTTATATTGATACATACCCATGAATCACATGATGAAATTATCCATTATCCATTTTCTAGAGTATTTTTAATATGACTGTGTATTGAATGATGCTAGCTGTCTTTTCAGCATCTGTGGTATTCATAATAAATTCTGTTAAATGAAAACAATTAATAAATTATATTAAAATATTGAAACATTCTGGCACTTCTTAAATAAATTCCACTAGGCATGATGCATTATTTTTAAATGTTCTGTTGTATTTTATTTCCTAATTCATTTAAGATTATTGCAAAGATATTCATGAGTGAAATTAGACTTTATTTATTTATTTATTTATTTTGGCACAATCCTCATCAGTCTTCAGTGTCACTGAGCAGAGGAAAATTTCTTCTTAAGATGCAGAAAAATATTTTATATCCTTTACAGATTATAGTGACTACAAGTACATACAATTTAGGGAGCAAAGTATGGTTCAAAGTATAACTTACTGTAACTGCATAATATTGGGTCACCTGCTCAGGAATTTTTATGACAAAGGCAAACTGGATCTCTCCCTGTAACTTTAGAGGAAAGTTCTTTTTATAGTGACTTTTTGAGGTCGTCTTACTATCTAGGATAATATAATTTGAAAGAATTGTCCTTCTGGGCTGAAAATAATCAGTCTTGGATGTAAGAATCCTTACCACTCAAAGTCAAGTTGAAGATGACCCCAGAGAATTTTGTGAGAGTGACTATGAAATTTTGATATTCTTTCCTATATCCTAGCTTTTGAGTCTCTTCTTGACTTCCTTTCCTTCTTTCTAACTTGCTAACTCTTCACCCTACTTTCCCATTTATCTTAGCATCATGGCATTACTAAACCACCCACAACTGTTTCAAGTATCCTACTTTATCATCCACTCGTATCTTCCAAGCACAACTCCAGCCTGCTTCCATCTCTTAGATTCGACATTAAAATTAGTTCTACAGAGGCCCTTTTCTCTCTCCCTGTGCATGCCCTCATTGTTTTCCCAATTTAATTTTCGCAGTCCGTTCAGATCACCCCTTTGCTACACACCTGCCTCCCGTGCTCCTCTCTCCCTTTTAAAGATTAGCCTACAAGCATCCCACCTTGAGGAGATTCAGCTTTTATCTACTCTATAACTTACCTGAATTACCCAATGTAGCAGAAGGAAAAAAAAGAAAAAAAACAAAAAAAACAAACATGAAACTGGATGGCCTTGTATTGACTTCACTATCACTTAACTTAATTGGCCTCTTAGTACTGTGCAGAGGTCTGATGTCAATGTCTCACCCTCAGTTCCTTTCCTTACCCACTTACCTAGGTGGCTTTTCATGCTTTGTCCTTACTGGAACACCTAAGACCCCATCTCCCTTCCTCACTCTCAGCTGATGAACTATTTTCTTGTCTTGTGGAGCAAAAAGCTTTCAAATACTCTGAGCGGGGACTTCCTGGTGGTTCAGTGGTTAAGACATTGCCTTTTACAGTAGGTGGTACAGGTTCAATCCTTGGTTTGGGAGCTAAAATCCCACATGACTAGCAGCCAAAAAACCAAAACATAAAGCAGAAACAATATTGTAACAAACTCAATAAAGACTTTAAAAATGGATCATATAAGAAGAAATATTTTCATATATTTGTTTTTAATTGGAGGATAATTGCTTTAGAATATTGTGTTGGTCTGTGCCATACATCAACATGAATCAGCCATAAATGTAAAAATAAATCTTTCAAAAAATACCCTGAGCCATTCATAGGTGGACCCACTGGCTTCCATCTGAGCCCCCTCTGCCTTGTCTTCCTCTGTATCAATGAGCTCTCTGCAGACCTTCATCCAGGTAGTCTCCCTCTCGTCTCTTCTGTCTTGCCAGTTTCATTTCCTTATTGGTTATCATAAAACATATTTTATAACATTTCATTTAATGTTTTAAATCACTTTACACATTATTCCCCTCCAGTTTGACCCTCCTTTATTCTTACTTCTTAGCAGATGTTTTCTTTTGTTTAGGTCACTGAGTCATATCCAACTCTCATCAGGCTCCTCTGCCGTGGGATTTCCCAGACAAGAATACTAGAGTGGGTTGTCATTTCCTTCTCCAGGGGTTCTTCCCGACACAGGAATCAAACCCATGTCTCCTGCACTGGCAGGTGGGTTTTTTACCATTTAGCCACGTTTTAACCACAGTTTTAACTTGTCCCAAATTATTTTCTGTTTTATCTCGTTAATATATCCAGTGCAGTGCACCAAAACAAGCTAATCACTGGAAACCATTTTCCTCAATTCAGTTTTACCGGACCTCCTAAAATATTTGACAGCCTCCATCATTCCATTCTTCTGGGAACATCTCCTAGACTTGACGTTAGTGCGTCTGTGTATGCCATCCGGCTGCTACTTCTCAGCTTTCTCTGTGGCTTTTGTCTCACCGCAGTTACTAACAGGCTTCAGAATGCCCACTCTGGACTCGGTACATGGACTCTCCTTCAGGTAAACTTACATCCTCGCTGACCTCACTCAGCTCCTTAGCTTTAAATATCATCTATACCCCCAATGACTGCTTCCTCAGTGAGGGTTCCATCAGGGTGAATCAAAGATACAGAACCTCAGTGAGTTATAAGATAATGGATTATCCTACGTACTGCTTCTGCGGCCTTCCCAGTCCCAATTGATGACATTTCCATCTTCCCTTTGCTCAAATCATGTTGGATCTTCATTGGTTCTGCTCATTTTCTCAATTCTTACCCTCCAAGCAGGGACAGATGGTGTCAGCTCCACCCTGATTGTCTGTTTACTGAAAATATAAGCACATCTCTTTGCCTCCAATGATACCAACCTGAAACAAACCACTCTAACCACTGGCCTGGATCACTGCAGTTTACTGATTATTCTCCCTTATAGTCTTATCGTAAATCCTCAGCACTGATGTGATACTTTAAAAAAATGTAAGTCATATCATGCTATCTGGTTCTCAAAGAATTTTAACAACTTTTCGTTTCTCTTCCAAAATGTAATTTATTTGCATTGATGTGCAAGGTTAAGCACCTCATATTTCACTTACTACATCTGAAATTTTCTTCTTTTTTGTAAACTGATATTTTTAAGGAGTATTACTATTAATTTGTAGAGTGATAACTCATTTGTTTTTAACTGCTATACTAGATGTTTTGTGAATATTCCCCATTATATATTTATCCATGTACCCAGCGTGCATTTCAATGTTTCCAGTTATTTTCCCATTGTAAATTGTCAATTTGTTAGGGACTCTTCATATATTGAGTTTTAATTATGGATTTTTTTTTGTAATTTCTAAATTTCAATTGCTCTCAGTTGTATTAAATCAAACTCTCTATTTTCTGTTTTTTCATGAAATGTTCAGCAGATTTCACAATCTTCTGTTGATTTCAAATACATATGGTCAATTTAAAGCTGTAATCCAACTTCCAATTCAAAGTTGGAGGTATATATGTTTAGTATTAATGCCATAAACTCAGTATTCATAATGAGCTTACTGAATTAAAACAATTAACATAAGACATTGTTCTGAAATATCTCCTAACATTGAAGCCTTCTGGTACTTCTTAAATAAATTCCATACCTGTGGCAGATTCATTTTGATATTTGGCAAAACTAATACAATTATGTAAAGTTTAAAAATAAAATAAAATTAAAAAAAAATTCCACTAGGTACGACATGTTACTTTTAAATGTGGTACTGTATTATGTTTCCTCATTTATTTAAGATTATTCCAAAGATATTCGTGAGCAACATTGGCCTTTAGTTTTGTCTTTGGCACAGTTTTCATCACTCTTCAGTGTTGCTGAACAGAGAAAAATCACTTCTAAAAAATCAGCAAATATCACCTGAATTTTGACCAACAAAACTGTAAGATACTAATATAGGCATTCATCTAGGGGTTGATTTTGTGTGTTTCTTTTTTCTTTTTGCACAGGTAGTACAATACCATTTATGTGTTTCAAAAATACCCACTAAATAATACCATATATGGTCAGTTCTTCCATCAAGTTTATTTTTAAAATAATTTGCTATGACATAACTGATATATTAAGAATAAATGTGAGCATTAACACAAAATTCATAATTGCTTGAGTGTGTGTGTGCTAGTTGCTTCAGTCATGTCTGCCTTTTTGCAACCCCCTGGACTGCAGCCCACCAGAATCCTCTGTCCACTGGATTTTCCAGACAAGAATACTGTAGTGGGTTGTCATTTCCTTCTCCAAGGGATCTTCCTGATCCAAGGATTGAACCAGTGTCTCCTGCATCTCCTGCATTGCACACAGATTCTTTACCACTGAACCACCAGGGAAGCCCCATGACTTCTTACATGCAATTTTATCCATGAGAAACTAGGTGAAAACAGTAACCCAGGCACACAAGAATGCACAAATCCCACACAGAGACACACAACTCAAAAATCCATTATCTGTCCTTTGGCTTTAATAAAGGAAACTAAAAAGTAATGAAGTTCTGGCATCTTGAAGAGAAGAAGGTTAATATAGGAAAGACAGAAAAAGTAAAGTCATTCAGTCACATCTGACTCTTTGCAACCCCATGGACCATAGCCTGCCAGGCTCCTCTGTCCATGGGATTTTCTAGGCAAGAATACTGGAGTGGGTTGCCATTTCCTGCTCCAGGGGAATCTTCCTGACCCAGGGATTGAACCTGGGTCTCCTGCATTTCAGGCAGACTCTTTACGGTCTGAGCCACCAGGGAACCTGGGGAAGACATAATCAATCAGCTTTTACAGTAACTTAGCCACATTGTTTTCTTCAATATTATGTTGTATTAACTTACCCTGAAAACAGCTATTCTGACTATTTTAGGGCTTCTAGGGTTTAATGGTTTCCTTATGTCTGAAATCTCTCTCTATTCATGGATTGCTCTGTTACTGAAATATACAAGCTATGAAGTAGAATTTTCATCAACATACATTGTCCTTACTTTCAAAGGAAACAATAATGTTTTCCATGTCTTTACTTCAAAGATCCCCATGTCTTCACCCCAAAGATAAAAGGTGTTTAAAAACTACCTTTGAATATGTACAGTGGCATTTAGATTATCATATTAAGATAAACATGAACTATAATTTAGTTCTTTTCAGTTTACTATGGGACCCTGACCTCTTTTTATGTTATTAGTATAATACTTTCAGAAAGGAAAAATATATCTGTCTTGAGCTTGTAAATGACTATCCAGTATAAGATGTCAATCATGTATTCTCTTTTCACCTGGGAGTACAGCTTGTAACAGGATTTTTATTGATCTTATAGAAAGAGTATGTGTAAGTACATCACTTAACTACTTTCCATTTCACATATCTTATGAAACTGGAATGAAAGAATATGTGCAGTGGTGCATATAATACCCAGAACATTACCTGCTACATAGAATGCATCAGCTTTTATTAGATCAATTAATTAAGACATAGTTCTCCAAGCACAGTCTTAGAGAATCAATAGGTTCCTGCTTGAGTATTTTGCAGCAGCTAAAAAGAAGTCTGGATATTCCATCTAGGAAACCAATAGTTGTTTGCTTTAAGAAAACATAATGGTAGGGATGTCACCAAGATGGTGATATAAGTTGTTCCTACTTTCCATCCCTCTCACAAGAAGAACAACTGACAACTATTCATGACAGGACAGCACTGAGAGAATCTAGAACACAAGTGTGAGGCTGAAACACTGTTGCACCACAGACATCAAGACAGACTGTGTTAGAAAGGGGGACAAGTGTCTGCACGCTGACCACATTGCCCCTGCCCCCCAGGCCAGCACAGCACCAGGTAGACGGGTCTCCCCTGCATCACTGGTTCATCCAGTAGGAAAGGAGGGCCCAGGAAGGACATCTGCCCCCTGCAGCATTGAGGTCCACTTTGAGGAAGCCCCTATTCTTACCTCACCCTTGGGGGATCCAGGAGGAATCCATGGAGCTCAACAGCTAGGACTCTGACTGATAGAAAAGACTACCATAAACAACTTTGTGCTAACAAACTGGACAAGCTAGGACAAATGGAAACATTCTTAGAAACATACAACTTACCAAGGCACAAAATCACTGCAGATGGTGATTGCAGCCATGAAATTAAAAGACACTTACTCCCTGGAAGGAAAGTTATGATCAACCTAGACAGCATATTAAAAATCAGAGACATTATTTTGCCAACAAAGGTCCATCTAGTCAAGGCTATGGTTTTTCCAGTAGTCATGTATGGATGTGAGAGTTGGACTATAAAGAAAGCTGAGCACCAAAGAATTGATGCTTTTGAACTGTGGTGTTGGAGAAGACTCTTGAGAGTCCCTTGGACTGCAAGGAAATCCAACCAGTCCATCCTAAAGGAGATCAGTCCTGGGTGTTCATTGCAAGGACTGATGTTGAGGCTCAAACTCCAATACTTGGCCACCTGATGCAAAGAGCTGACTCATTTGAAAAGACCCTGATGCTGGGAAAGATTGAGGGCAGAAGGAAAAGGGGACGACAGGGGATGAGACGGTTGGATAGTGTCACCGAATCAATAGACATGGGTTTGGGTGGACTCTGGGAGTTGGTGATGGACAGAGAGGCCTGGCATGCTGCGATTCGTGGGGTCCCAAAGAGTCGGACACGACTGAGTGACCGAACTGAACTGAACTGAACCAAGACTGAATAAGGAAGAAATAAAAAATCTGAATAAAACTATTACTAGTTTTCTTGTCCAGGAAATCCTATGGATAGAGGAGTCTGGTGGGACAGTCCGTGGGATTGCAGAATTGGACATGACTGAGCAACTGACACACATTAGTACTAAAGGTATTGAATTTGTAATAAAAGTCTCCCAAAAAAGAAAAGCCTAGAACCAGGTGACTTCATGGGTAAATTTTACCAAATATTTAAAGAAGTCATTGGTTGTTCAATCACTAGGTCATGTCCAGCTCTTTGTGACCCTATGGGCTACAGAATGCCAGGCTTCATTGTCCTTCACTATCTCCTGGAGTTTGCTCAAATAGATTTCTATACCATTGTGAATTTTGAACATGTGATATGTGTATAGGGATTTTAGAGGCAAGTATGAAGAAAATGTCAAGAACATGATATTTACTACATGCACAACTTTAACATTAAAATCTTTTATTTGAGACAAAATAACATATTCTGTTAGATTAATACCCATGCCACCTTATTTTTATGGATAAATGTATTATGTATGCAAATTCAGTTTTAATCTTTAATAGCAATATGTTAGATATTTTATTGATATATTGGGGGAAATTTCCTTAAGATATAGAAACAAATCAGAGTCCAGTGGTTTGAAGAATATCATGATAGAGGTTTTGATGGTGGAGCAGGAGAATCATCATTTTTTTTAATTACTCTACAAATTTTAATATTGCACTTGACAAAATAAAATTAAAACAATAACAGCAAAAATATTTTAGTACAAGAGTAATAAAACACATGGATTAAAATGAAAGCCCTCTGTACCCTGTTTAGGGGGAATGTTACAGTCCCTCAGGGGAAATTCATACTTCTCAAAATAGCAAGAGTGCCTTGGGTGAGAGGTTGCCATGACAGCACAGAGGCCAGACACACCTGATTGTTCTCTCTGCACAGATTTCACAGGGCTTCTCAGCTCTTACTTAAAAGCTACTGACGGGTCTCTGCCTTGCACAGGGGCTAATTCTCCTTTCAATTGCATTAGCCCAGTAAGTCTGGAGAGTGGGTGGTCTGCCACCTGGATCTGCAAACACGATTGAACTGGATCCAAACAGCCTCTGCAGAGCTCATCTGCAAACTGTCGGGAAAGTAGTGGAAACGGACACTTTGCAATCCTGGTGAAAATGTCCTTGGACTAGTTTCCTTACAATATTCAAATATCCACAGACACAGTGAAGTTCCATTTGAATCATATGGAAATGCATGCAGTATCTTTACCTTAAAAAAAAATTCTACGTAGACATTTCAAATTATTTTCCATTTAATCTTATGTTTATATATCTTAATCTGAGCATATATTTGAAGCTGAACACATATCATCTCTTCCTTCTTTACCATCCAGTATAATGTCTGTCATATTTTAATTTTTATAAGAGAAAAAGTTAATATTTAATTTTTCAGTTTTACTGACCAATGGCTGACAAATGAAAATATTCACTTAAGTGTATGGCATGAGGAATCGATGCATGTATGCATTGTGAAATGATTACCACAATCAAGTTAATTCATATGTTGATCCCATCACCTCACATAGTAAGCTGTGTGTGTGAGTGTTTTGCATCTCTGTGTGTGAGAACACTTGACATTTACCCTCTTAACAAATTTCTGGAATACTTTATTATTACCTGTAATCACTATGCTGAAGATTTGATCTCTAGAACTGAAAGTTTGTACACTTTGATAAATACCATCCTTTTGCCCACCTCAAAAATCCCTGCTAAGCATCATTCTTTTCTTTGTTACTATGAGTTCATCATTTTTAGATCCCATGTAGAGTTGACATTATGCAATATTTGTCTGTCTATATCTGTCTTATTTCACTTGGCACAATGTCTACCATGTTTATCTACGTTGTTGCTAATGGCAAGGTTTCCTTCTTTTTAAAGACTGAATATTCCATTGTTCTCAACCCTTTTATTTTATTTCAATTTTTTATTGAAGTGTAGTTGATTTACAATATTGTGTTAATTTCTTCTGTAGAGCAAAGTGATTCAGTTATACTCATATATACAGTCTTTTTCATATTCTTTCCCTTTATGGTTTATCACAGGATATTGAATATAGTTCCTTGAGCTGTATTGTAGGATCTTGTTGTTTATCCATCCTATGTAAGTAGTTTCCATCTGCTAACCCCAAACTCCTGCTCCATCTTTTCCCCAACCCCATCCCCTCGGCAACCACAAGTCTGTTCTGTGTCTGAGTCAGTACATTTGTGTCACATTTTAGAATCCATATTCGTAAGTCATACCATATTATACTTGTCTTCCTATTCCTGACTGACTTCACTTGGTAAGATAAAATCTAGCTTCCTCCATGTAGCTGCCAATGGCAGAGAGAGAGAGAGAGAGAGAGAGAGAGAGAGAGAGAGAGAGACTCCCTCTTCTTTATCCACTCATTTGTTGACGAACACTTAAGTTCCTTCTGTGTCTTAGCTATTATAAACAGTGCTGCCATGAACAGAGGGGTGCATGTGTCTTTTCAAATTATAATTTTATCTGAATATCTGCCCAGGAGTGGGATTGCTGGATCATATGGTAGCTCTATTTTTAGCTTTTTGAGGAACCTCCATGCTGTTCTCCACAGTGGCTGCACATTCCCTCTCATAGTGTATGAAAGTTCCCTTTTCCCCACATTCTGTCCAGCATTTATTGTTTGTAGACTTTTGGATGATGGCCATTCTGACCATTGTGCAGTGGTACCTCATTGTAGGTTTTGTTTTTCAGCCATTTTAATATTCTTTGAGCCCCTTTTACAAATGAGAGATAAAACCAGTTATTTGACTATCCATTATTCAACAAAATGAAGCCCACTGTTAGGTTAGTACCTTAATCAGGTGACATTAGGACAAAAGCAGGGAATATGAGATAATAAAGTTAGTAAAAATGAGAGATCTTGAAGAATAAGTACCTAGAGAGAGGAGTAAATGCCAACTGCAAGGATTGTAGTCTCAGATTTTTCATCATGACAATGTTTCTTTCTTGGATGCAAGTTTTAAAATTGCTTCATCTTGAGTTTCATGGTCATTATGCCAAATTGTTGGGAAGCAGATAAGAATTTCCTAGAAGAGTTTCCATGAGCTCTCATAGAAGCTCTCATGAACTTTGGAACCCTCACTCTAGATTCACCTGTTTTTAAGTTACTGATCATTTGGGAAAATATACTTATGGTTCAGTGGGTAAAAACATCCGACTCCAGAGCAGGAGACACAGGAGACTCTAGTTCAATGCTCAGGAAGATCCTCTGGAGGAGGACATAGCAACCCACTTCAATAATCTAGCCTGGGAAATCCCATGGACAGAGGAGTCTGGTGGGCTACAGACCATGGGGTCGCAAAGAGTCAGACATGACTTAGCAACTAAATAAGAACCACAAAAGTCAGCTTGACAGTGCAAAGGGACACTAGAGACTGCCGGGGTCCAGCCACAGTGGATCCAGGGAATTCGAAGCGGGGACGGCGTCGGTGAGGATCAGGAAACAACTGCTTAATTAAACTTTAATTAAGGATATAAAGAGTAATAGAATAAGGATAGCTCAGTGAGGAAATTCAGTGGAGAAAAGAGGCTGAATAATTCAGCCAGAAGGTGAGAGAAAGAACGACACGGGGAGACCAAGTTTCGGTGAACAAGGCCCGCACTTTATTTTCCAAAGTAGTTTTTATACCTTAAGTTATGCATAGAGGATAATGGGGGAAGGGGTAGTCATGCAGCAAGCCAGGCTTTCTTCCTGCAAACTTATCATATGCAAAAGCTTAGGTGATTTGCATCATCTTCTGGCCTGGAGGCCTGTTAACATTTTAAGACCCTTTCTTCAGAAAACTTATTTTTCTCTAAAGGTGATAAGTCAAGCGCCACCCTCCAAAAGCATTAGATAAAGTTGCATTCCTACAGAGCAAAGGTGTGGTGGGCTATAACAAGAAAAAGAATTAACTCAAGGGTCCCAGGTTACAAACATTAAAGCTACTATTTACACCAATTATATTAATCAATACACTGCCAGGGACACAGCAGGTAAGGGATATGGAAACTTAGCAGCAAACATTGGCCCAACAAGTGAAAATCCCTTCACCAATACAATTTCTAATCAAACTTTTAACTACTCAAAATAATCTGTGTTTAGACAGTTTAGAACATCTCCTGCCTCTCATAGTTGGGAGGCTCTGAACAATCACATGTGGCCAGAAAAACATATTCAGGCAGGCTAGAGGATTTCCAAAGGAGTTTGTAGGTTGAAACACTGTCACACCCAGGAATTATTAACTGGAGCTGTAAGCTAGCTCTTTTTTCAGAGAGAGGTAGTGGGGGACAGCCCCCCTGTAAAGTCAGAGGTGTAGGTGAAAGCACAAAGCAGAAAGTAGGCAGACTCTGGTTTTGGGGGTAGATGGGGGACTCCTGAGGCTCGATCCCGCCTTTGCGTATGCCGAGCCTCCTTCCTCACGACCTTTGTCATGGGCGGAGTTCCTCACGCTGGCTCCCGGCAGTGACAGAATTCCAGTTGAGCTATTCCAGATCCTGAAAGATGATGCTGTGGAAAGTGCTGCACTCAATATGCAATATGCACTCAATATGCAATATGCCGGCTCCCGGCAAGAGACAGCTCTTCTACCAGAGCAACTGCATTAACTATTAACTTATTCTCCAAACCCCATAGATGCTGACAGAAGATGCTAGACTACCGATTCTGCTGTATCAGATTGTTTACTCACAGAAAGAAAGTAGTAGGAATATGAGTATAATCCCCCCTGTTTCCTGGGTCCCAAATCCCACAGCATGATTAATGGGGAGCCTGCACATGCATTGAGTCCAGCACAGGAGAGAACCCTCAGCTGGAGGAACCCACTATGATAATCCTCCAAATAGCACTGAAAATATGCAGTAAAGCCTTCGCCTCTCTTTCCACCTCCACACACTGTCTGGAGAACTGATGGTCTCAGAAAAGTGTAGGTCACAGCCTTGAGATCGTGTTCATGCAGGAAGCGTCTGTGGCAGATGTCTCCCAACATCACCATGTAATGATGCATCAGCATTTGGAAATTTTACATTTACAGTGAGCCAACAGTTTTTTGATAGTGCGTCCATGAGGTTATACAATTAAGCATGAGTTGAAAAAAAAAAAAAACTACTCAAAGTGCAAAATAGATCAAGAAATTTTAACACTTAACAGGGTATAAAAAGGTGTTTACTATGTTTTCTGATTGTCTAAGTACCTTACAATATTTTTTGAAGTTCTACTTTTTCTAAAGTATATTTATCTGCAAGAATAAATGGATAACTTACATTTTCACATCGAACTAGCTGTTAAGTCATTTCTGGACAGTTGAACATACAAATTGTTCTTATTTTTTGTTTTGTTTTTGATCAAAAGATTTTGCAAAGGAGGCCCATTCCACATTGCATGTGAGATCTTAGTTCCCTGACCAGGGATCAAACCTGCACCCCCTGAAGTATGGAATCTTACTTCAGGGACGTTAACAAATTGTTTTTAATAGAAGGCCTGCTCTCTCTCTTTAAAGTAGATATACACTTTAGAAGAGCGTGAAAGAACGTATAGACTTAGGCTTCCCTTGCTGCTCAACTGATAAAGAATCTGCCTGCAATGCAGGAGACCCAAGTCTGATCCCTGGGTTGAGAAGATCTCCTAGAAAAGGGAACAGCCACACACTCCAGTATTCTGGCCTGGAGAATTCCATGGACTGTATAGTCCGTGGGGTCCCAGAGAGTCAGACAAGACTGAGAGAAGTTCACTTTCACACACAAAAACATGTTTTACAGACCTAGTGCCAAACGAACAAAAATTAAGAAACAGAATAAAATGTATAATGCAAAGCGGTAGTTTAGTCACTAAGTCATTTCCAGCTCTTAGGCCCCCATGGACTTAGCCCCCAAGCTTCTATGTCCTGGGGATTTCCCAGACAATAATGTTGGAGTGGGTTGACATTTCCTCTTTCAGGGATCTTTCCGAAAAACCCACATCTTCTACATTGCAGGCAGATTCTTTCCCATCTGAGCCTAAGTGTACTATTTATAACTACAGAGTCAATAACCTATGGAAATACAAATAGAAATATTCAGGTATAGATAGCTCTGAGACTGAGACTTGTAGGTACAAGTGATTTTTCCAAAGAAAAATATATTTCATTTTTAAATTTGAGACCTTTAATTTTTTGATGTTTACTTTATTGCAATAATAATATTAGCAGTGTATTTTAAAATAGACCAGGTAATTCATTAGAGTGTTGCACAATAATTATTCCTTCTATCTATCTTTCAAGAAAATTTATGTAAGTATTAGTCCAGTACAAGTTGTTTAAGAGAGGGTACATTTAACCTTTATCATACAAAAATTACAGTATTTTTGAAAGAAGGAGCACAAAATAAGTCCTTTTGTAGTTATCTTTTATGTAAGTGGAAAAACTGCACTAGTTTCTTTTCCTCTACCCTCAAACACACACATTTTGAAAATACATTTCCAAGGAATAGTCATAATGTTATAACACTCATTGATTTTCAATAGTTGAATTTTTAAGTAGATTATAATTTTAACCTGATTTATCTATTTTTATAAACAAATGCACATATATTTTAATTCATAAATTATGCTGTTTTGCTGAATTTTTAAGAAAAGTCACTGGAAATATTTGTGTAGGTTTCATTTAAATGTCTATACTTACTTTTATAAAGTCTACTTTTATATTTGACTGATAGAGTGGCACAGTTTTCAAGTATTTTCTTCCACTTAGTAATCTCTGCAGAATTTTTGAAGTATTGATACGTATCAAAACAGAATCAATTTCCTCAAGGTTCAATATTTGATTAGTTTCATTAGGTAATGATACATTATCTTTAAAAGATCCTGTTAATATCAATGTGTTTTATTCAGTCCAATCCAGTGTTCTATGCAGCACTTCAAATAAAAAGCAATAGAAAAGGGTCATTTAAATTTGTGAATAATTTTTAATTCATGGATTGATCTGATAAGGCTATATTCTGATTCTGTTACAACAAAAATATCAACGTGTCTTTGAGAAACAAAAGTAAACTTTCATTTGCAGCAGGAACTACTTATTTTACATAACAAATACTCATTGAACTTGAATAAACAGTAGTAAAAATGAGCCTGGTATCTGGAAATTACTACTTGCCTTATTGCTCTTTTATATGTGTGTGTTTTTCCCTGAGAACATAGCTTAATTGCTCTATAAACTTTAGAGGGTTTAAAAAATTGCCATAAAGCTAAATGAGATAAAAATGTATGCTAAGTAAAGTGACATTTTGTTGCACTATTTTTTTGTTTGTTTCATTATGCTTTATTTTTTGAAAGGAGAAATAAAAAGGTCAGAATAATTAAAGTTTTATAGCAACACAAATTCAAGTTGACACAGTGTTTTTCTAGAAGTTTTGAAAATTCCCTGGACTCAGTAAAAAGTGAATCGAAATTAAGAAAACAAAGCAATGAGAGGAGGAGGTGTCAAGTTTCAAGGAGGAGGTGACTCAGAGCCAGTCCTTGTAACTGCAGTGATGATTCTTTTTCTTGAGTTATGGTCCTCAGTCTGAGAGGCTGTGTCCTGTGATGAGGCTGTGTCACTCTGCGAGGTTGAGTTGCAGTTGAGTTGTGAGTGAGGACTCTTCTACCTGCACAAGGTGCACTCTGTCAGACTTCTAGGGCATCTTTTCATAGGAGCAACCACATTTGTTGTTGTTCTTGTTTGTAAAACGAAGTGATGGAATTACAGCAAATAATGTTATAAACAGTTAATAAATTCTACAATTATGTGTGTTTTAGATAATGATTGACATAATAGACCATTGTAGACTTAAAGAATATTCATAACCTAAACACTGAATTATGTTTCATTTGGTGGGAATTTTTAGGATGTTAAGCCTGGTAGGCAGCATGTCAAGTAACTAACTCTGAGACAATTGCTGCATGAAGGTGAGGAGAAAAGCCAGGTTATACAGAAGTTTTGGAATTTAGTGCTTTTCTGTGTACGGGAAGATGCAAGAATCTGGGCTTACTGAAATCATCCCTTTGATATGTCACCTCAGCTATCTAGGGCTGGTATGCTATGTCTCACCCCTGAGTTCCTTAGGGCTCACTGTGGGGAGTGGCTGCAGTCTGATGGCTGCTCGAGGGCAGGTATTCTTTCCTTTCTGAATTCCTTCAGGGATCGCCAGCTCACAATGAGTGGTGGCTGCTATCACTGATGACTGTGACAACCTTTGTTTACTGATATGGCAGAAAATGTTCCACTTTCCAATGTGTAAGTAAGACTGGATATGGGCTATGGATGGACACAGTCTACTAACCATGCTTAAACAATTAAAAACAAACAAACAGAAAAACTGTGATGGTATAATTTAGGTTACTTAAATTCCACTCATCGATAAATGAACAATTTTGTCTTTCCCAGATACATTTCACCACTCATTCCCATCATGGCTGGAATTCCTATTCAATAGAATAAAAGCTCATCTCCTTGTCAGTGGTTTAACCACTACACCACTACAAGACTCTATGAGACAACAAGAGCAAAAGCAAACTAGGTAATTTTACTCTACAAAGAACTAATCTGTGAAGTTGACTCACAGGCTAAAGGAGGTAAATGTTATCACTCAACCCAGACCCTTTCCTTTCTTCCTCATTTCACCAAACTCAAGTCCTGTGTAGTTCACCTACTTTTGCATGTACATGTGCTGTAAAGGAAGCTGACCTCATACATCTCCTTGGAAGGAAGAGCTCAGATTCCTGAAATAAATCACATTGACCTTGTACCCTTGCTGAAAATCAGTATGGGCAAAGTCTTATCACAAGCTTCTAGAGAAGGATTCCTCATTCTTAAAGGGATACACATAAATAAGAGCCTGTTGTTTTTGGCTTGGTGTTTTCCTGTTCCTAGCTATTGTATAGATGTTTAGCCTATAACTGCTACATCCATTTTCTTGGATGATAGCCTAAGCAAAGAGCTAACACACTACAGATCACAACACCAAGAAGATGCATAGATCCCAGGTCTTTGAAGAGGTCATATAACTAATAACTAAATCTGCAGCTGCCTTATTGCCAGGCTTCTTGTCCTGGTGATGGCATACATTCTTACTTCTTATGCTAATGTAGGTTGGCTAATGTATGACACCAGATATAGGAGTGGAAGCAGCCTATAAAATCCTCAGGATATTCCTTGTGTTGGGATGGCATATGTGGAGAAGAGGGCAAGGAGAAGAAAGTTTATCAGCTGTGGTCACTTTTCCGTGTATTTATTTATTCACTCATTCATTTGAGTAGACTATAGGAATAAGACCTTTATGAATAATACATGATTCTACATTTTAAGGAGTTGATAAACATACAGGGTGTCTCAGGTACGTTGATGGGCAAATAAATAGGGCACAGTGGACATAGAGATGCAAAATCTATTTTCTCTAATCAAATTCCCCATCTGCTAATTCATAACATTTGGACTTCTTGACTAGCTTCAGTTTTGTTTGCATACAAATTGGTATTTGATGTCACAGTTTGGGTATCCTACCCCTTCAAGTTGAACTGAGAGTATAGAAATAGAAAAATATTGCTGAAATTATTTAGCAGGTACAATTGAAAGCTCTAAAATTATTCATTCTGTTTAACCCAGGAATTTTGCTTTACTGGGAATTCACTTTAAGGAATTTATCAGATTGTCAATGGCTTCAGTTGGTAAAGAATCCACCTATAATGCAGGAGACCCCGGTTTGATTCCTGGGTTCAAAAGATCCCCTGGAGAAAGGATAGGTTAACCAGTCCAGTATTCTTGGGCTTCCCTTGTGGCTCAGCTGGAAAATAATCACCTGCAATGAGAGAGACATGAGTTCAATCCCTGGGTTTGGAAGATCCCCTGGAGAAGGGAAATGTTACCTGCTCCAGTATTATAGCCTTGAGAATTCCATGAACTCTATGGTCCATAGGGTCACAAAGAGTCAGACACACTGAACAAACCTCACTTCACTTCACTTCAGACTGTCAAAGCATTTCCAAGTCTACTGATGGAACAATAGAATGCTCAAAAATAGCTGCTTTGTTAACAGATTCCGCTTTAGTAATATGAGAAATAACACATTGTCATTTAATGCTTTGTGCTAGAAATGCAAGCTGTATTTGGTAATGTTAAGTAAAAAGGAGCCATTAAAAAAAGATGTCTTTACTTGAGGAGATAACAGTTGAAAACTTCCCTAAAATGGGAAAGTAAATAGCCACCCAATTCCAAGAAACCCAGAGAGTCCCAAACACGATAAACCCAAGGTGAACACCCCAAGACAAATTAACAAAGATCAAACACAAAGAACAAATATTAAAAGCAGCAACGGAAAAACAGCAAATAATTCACAAAGGGATCCTTATAAGGATAACAGCTGATCTTTCAATAGAAACTCTTCAAGCCATAAAGGAATGGCAGGACCTACTTAAACTGATGAAAGAGAAAAATCTACAACCCAGATCACTGTACCCAGCAAGGATCTCATTCAAATATGAAGGAGAAATCAAAAGCTTTGCAGATAAGCAAAAGCTCAGAGAATTCAGCACCACCAAACCAGCTCTTCAACAAATGCTAAAGGATCTTCTCTAAACAGGAAACACAGAAAAGGTGTATAAACTCAAACCCAAAACAGCAAAATAAATAGCAATGGGATCATATTTATAAATAATTACCTTAAGGATCATAAGAGACTACTATGAGCACTATATGCCAATAAAATGGACAACTTGGAAGAAACGGACAAATTCTTAGAAAAGTACAACTTTCCAAAACTGAACCAGGAAGAAAAAGAAAATCTTAAAAGACCCATCACAAACAAGGAAATTGAAACTGTAATTAGAAATCTTCCAAAAAAAAAAAAAAAAAGACTGGCTAAATGGATACAAGAACAAGACCCTTATATATGCTGTCTACAAGAGACCCACCTCAAAACAAGGGACACACACAGACTGAAAGTGAAGGGCTGGAAAAAGATTTTCCACGCAAATAGAGACCAAAGAAAGCAGGAGTAGCAATACTAATATCAGATAAAATAGACTTCGAAATAAAGGCTGAAAAGAGACAAAGGACACTACATAATGATCAAATGGTCAATCCAAGAAGAAGATCTAACAATTATAAATGTATATGCACCAAAAAAGGAGCACCATAATATGTAAGGCAAATGCTAACGAGTATGAAAGGGGAAATTAACAGTAACACAATAATAGTGGGAGACTTTAATACCCCACTCACACCTATGGATAGATCAACTAAACAGAAAATTAGCCAGGAAACACAAACTTTAAATATTACAGTGGACCAGTTATACCTGATTGATAGCTATAGGACATTTCACCCTAAAACAATGAATTTCACCTTTTTCTCAAGTGCACATGGAACCTTCTCCAGGATAGATCACATCCTGGGCCATAAATCTAGCCTTGGTAAATTCAAAACAATTGAAATTGTCTCAAGCATCTTTTCTGATCACAATGCGGTAAGATTAGATGTCAACTACAGGGAAAAAAAAAAAAAACTATTAAAAAATACAAACACACTTCTGAATAACCAACAAATCCCAGAAGAAATAAAAAAAGAAAACAAAATATGCATAGAAATGATTGAAAATGAAAAGACAACAACCCAAAACATATGGGAGTCAGTAAAAGCAGTGCTAAGGGGAAGGTTCATAGCAATACAAGCCTACCTCAAGAAACAGGAGAGAAATCAAATAAATAATCTAACAGGACACATATAGCGACTAGAAAAAGAAGAAATGAAGCACCCCAGGTGAAGGAGAAGGAAAGAAATCATAAAAATCAGGGCAGAAATAAATGCAAAAGAAACAAAAGAGATCATAGCAAAAATAAACAAACCCAAAAGCTGGTTCTTTGAGAAGATAAATAAAGTTAACAAACCATTAGCCAGACTCAAGAAACAAAGGGAGAAAAATCAAATCGGTAAAAATAGAAATTAAAATGGGGAGATCACAACAGACAACACAGAAATACAAAGGATCATAAGAGACTACTATCAGCAACTATATGCCAATAAAATGGACAACTTGGAAGAAATGGACAAATTCTTGGAAAAGTACAACTTTCCAAAACTGAACCAGGAAGAAAAAGAAAATCTTAACAGGCCCATCAAACACTGAAATTGAAACTGTAATTAGAAATCTTCCAATAAACAAAAGCCCAGGACCAGATGGCTTCACAGCTGAATTCTACCAAAAATTTAGAGAACTAACACCTATCCTACTCAAACTCTTCCAGTAAATTGCAGAGGAAGGTAAACTTCCAAAGTCATTCTATGAGGCCACCATCACCCTAACACCAAAAGCAGACAAAGATGCCACAAAAAAAGAAAACTACAGGCCAATGTCACTGAATGAACATAGATGCAAAAATCGTTAACAAAGTCCTAGTAAACAGAATCCAACAACATATTAAAAAGATCATACATCATGACCAAGTGGGCTTTATCCCAGGGATGCAAGGAGTCTTCAATATTCGCTAATCAATCAATGTAGTGAAGTGAAGTGAAGTAAAGCAGCTCAGTCGTGTCCGACTCTTTGCAACCCCGTGGACTGTAGCCTACCAGGCTCCTCCCTTCATGGGATTCTCCAAGCAAGAATACTGGAGTGGGTTGCCATTTCCTTCTCTAGGGGATCTTCCTGACCCAGGGATCAAACCAGGGTCTCCCGTATTGCAGGCAGACGCTTTAACCTCTGAGCCACCAGGGAAGCATTAACAAACTGAAAGATAATAACCATATGATTATCTCAATAGATGCAGAGAAAGCCTTTAACAAAATTCAACACCGATTTATGATAAAAAACCCTCCAGAAAACAGGCATAGAAGGAACATACCTCAACATAATAAAAGCCATATATGATAAACCCACAGCAAATATTATCCTCAATGGTGAAAAATTGAAATCATTTCCCGTAAAGTCAGGGACAAGACAAGGATGCCCACTCTCACCTCTACTATTCAACATAGTTTTGGAAGTTTTAGCCACTGCAATCAGGGAACAAAAATAAATAAAAATAATCCAGACTGGAAAAGAAGAAGTAAAACTCAAACTGTTTGCAGATGACATGATCCTCTACATAGAAAACCCTAAAGACTCTACCAGAAAATTACTAGAGCTAATAAATGAATACAGTAAAGTTGCAGGATATAAAATTAACATTCAGAAATACCTTGTATTCCTATACACTATCAATGAGAAAACAGAAAGAGAAATTAGGGAAATAATTCCATTCACCACTGCAACGAAAAGAAGAAAATACTTAGGAATAAATCTACCTAAAGAAACAAAATACCTATATATAGAAAACTATAAAAGACTAATGAAAGAAATCAAAGATGACACAAATAGATGGAGAAATATTCACGTTCATGGATCAACAGAATCAATATAGTGAAAATGAGTATACAACCCAAAGGAATCCATAGATTCAATGCAATCCCTATCAAGCTACCAATGGTATTTTTCAGAGAACTAGAACAAATAATTTCACAATTTGTATGAAAATACAAAAAACCTCGAATAGCCAAAGCAATCTTGAGAAAGAAGAATGGAACTGGAGGAATCTACTAGTCTACTTCAAGTTATACTACAAAGCAACACTCATCAAGACAGTATGGTACTGGCACAAATACAGAAACATAGATCAATGGAACAAAATAGAAAGCCCAAAGATAAATTCACACACCTACAAACACCTTTCAGAATTTTCCACAGTTTATTCTAATCCACACAGTCAAAGGCTTTGGTATAGTCAATAAAGCATAAATAGATGTTTTTCTGGAACTCTCTTGCTTTTTCCATGATCCAGTGGATGTTGGCAATTTTATCTCTGGTTCCTCTGCCTTTACTAAAACCAGCTTGAACATCTGGAAGTTCACGGTTCATGTATTGCTGAAGCCTGACTTGCAGAAATTTGAGCATTACTTTACTAGCATGTGAGATGAGGGCAATTGTGCAGTAGTTTGAGGATTCTTTGGCATTGCCTTTCTTTGGGATTGGAATAAAAACTGACCTTTTCCAGTCCTGTGGCCACTGCTGAGTTTTCCAAATTTGCTGGCATATTGATGCAGCACTTTCACAGCATCATCTTTCAGGATTTGAAATAGCTCAACTGGAATTCCATCACCTCCACTAGCTTTGTTCGTAGTGATGCTTTCTAAGGCCCACTTGACTTCACATTCCAGAATGTCTGGCTCTAGGTGAGTGATCACACCATAGTGATTATCTGGGTCATGAAGATCTTTTCTGTTCAATTCTTCTATGTATTCTTGCCACTTCTTCTTGATATCTTCTGCTTCTGTTAAGTCCATACCATTTCTGCCCTTTATCGAGCCCATCTTTGCATGAAATGTCCCCTTGGTATCTCTAATTTTCTTGAAGAGATCTCTAGTCTTTCCCATTCTGTTGTTTTCCTCTATTCCTCTGCACTGATAGCTGAGGAAGGCTTTCTTATCTCTCCTTGCTATTCTTTGGAACTCTGCATTAGAGATGGGAATACCAGACCAACCAAGTTGCCTCTTGAGAAACCTATATGTAGGTCAGGAAGCAAAACAGTTAGAACTGGACATGGAACAACCAAGTGGCTCCAAATAGGAAAAGGAGTATGTCAAGGCTGTATATTGTCACTCTGCTTATTTAACTTATATGCAGAGTACATCATGAGAAACGCTGGGCTGGAAGAAGCACAAGCTGGAATCAAGATTGCCGGGAGAAATATCAATAACCTCAGATATGCAGATGGCACCACCCTAATGGCAGAAAGTGAAGAGGAACTAAAAAGCCTCTTGATGAAAGTGAAAGAGGAGAGTGAAAAAATTGGCTTAAAGCTCAACATTCAGAAAACTAAGATCATTGCTTCTGGTCCTATCACTTCATGGGAAATAGATGGGCAAACAGTGGAAACAGTGTCAGATTTTATTTTGGGGGGGCTCCAAAATCACTGCATATTAAAATGCATATTCAAAAGCAGAGACAATACTTTGCCAACAAAGGTGCATCTAGTCAAGGCTATGGTTTTTCCAGTAGTCATGTATGGATATGAGAGTTGGACTGTGAAGAAAGCTGAGCACCAAAGAATTGATGTTTTTGAACTGTGATGTTGGAGAAGACTCTTGAGAGTCCCTTGAACTGCAAGGAGATCCAACCAGTCCATCCTAAGGGAGATCAGTCCTGGGTGTTCACTGGAAGGACTGATGCTGAAGGTGAAACTCCAATACTTTGGCCACCTCATGTGAAGTCTTGACTCATTGGAAAAGACTCTGATTCTGAGGGGGATTGGTTGCAGGGGGAGAAGGGGATGACAGAGGATGAGATGGCTGGTTGGCATCACAGACTCGATGGACATGAGTCTGGGTAAACCCCGGGAGTTGGTGATGGACAGGGAGGCTGGCGTGCTACGATTCATGGGGTTATAAAGAGTCCGACATGACTGAGCAAATGAACTTAACTGAAGGACACCTTATCTTTGACAAAGGAGGCAAGAATATACAACGGATTAAAAACAATCTCTTTAACAAGTGGTGCTGGGAAAACTGGCCAACCACTTGTAAAAGAATTAAACTTGAACACTTTCTAACACGATACACAAAAAGTACTCAAACTGAATTAAAGATCTAACTGTAAGAACAGAAACTATAAAACTCCTAGAGGAAAACAAAGACAAACACTCTCTGACTTAAATCATAGCAGGATCCTCTATGACTCAGCTCCAACAGTAATAGAAATAAAAGAAAAATAAACAAATGAGACCTAATTAAGCTTAAAAGCTTTTGCACAGTGAAGGAAAATATAAGCAAGGTGAAAAGACAGCCTTCAGAATAGGAGAAAATGAGAGCAAATGAAGCAACAGACAAAGAATTAATCTCAAAAACATACAAGCAACTTGTGCAGCTCAATTCTAGAAAAATAAAATACTCAATCAAAAAATACTCAACCAAAGAACTTAACAGACATTTCTCCAAAGAAGACATCAGTTCAGTTAAGTTCAGTTCAGTCGCTCAATCGTGTCCAACTCTTTGCAACCCCATGAATTGCACCACACCAGGTCTCCCTGTCCATCACCAAAACCTGAAGTTCAACTAACCCCATGTCCATCGAGTCAGTGATGCCATCCAGCCATCTCATCCTCTGTTGTCCCCTTTTTGGCCTGTCCCTAATCCCTCCCAGCATCAAAGTCTTTTCCAATGAGTCAACTCTTCTCATGAGGTGGCCTAAGTATTGCAGTTTCAGCTTTAGCATCATTCCTTCCAAAGAACACCCAGGACTGATCTCCTTCAGAATGGACTGGTTGGATCTCCTTGCAGTCCAAGGGACTCTCAAGAGTCTTCTCCAACACCACAGTTCAAAAGCATCAATTCTATGGAGCTCAGCTTTCTTCACAGTCCAACTCTCACATGCATACATGAGTACTGGAAAAACCATAGCCTTGACTAGACTGACCTTTGTTGGCAAAGTAATGTCTCTACTTTTGAATATGCTATATAGGTTGGTCATAAATTTCCTTTCAAGGAGTAAGCTTCTTTTAATTTCATGGCTGCAGTCAGCATCTGCAGTGATTTTGGAGCCTCCCAAAAATAAAGTCTGCCACTGTTTCCACTGTTTTCCCATTTATTTCCCATGAAGTGATGGGACCAGATGCCATGATCTTAGTTTTCTGAATGTTGAGTTTTAAGCCAACTTTTCACTCTCCTCTTTCACTTTCATCAAGAGGCTTTTTAGTTCCTCTTCACTTTCTGCCATTAGGGTGGTGTCATCTGCATATCTGAGGTTATTGATATTTCTCCCGGCAATCTTGATTCCAGCTTGTGCTTCTTCCAGCCCAGCGTTTCTCATGATGTACTCTGCATACAAATTAAATAAGCAGAGTGACAATATACAGCCTTGACGTACTCCTTTTCCTATTTGGAACCAGTCTGTTGTTCCATGTCTAGTTCTAACTGTTGCTTCCTAACCTGCATATAGGTTTCTCAAGAGGCAGGTCAGGTGGTCTGGTATTCCCATCTCTTGAAGAATTTTTCACAGTTTATTGTGATCCACACTGTCAAAGGCTTTGGCATAGTCAATAAAGCAGAAATAGATGTTTTTCTGGAACTGTCTTGTTTTTTACATGATCCAGCAGATGTTGGCAATTTGGTCTCTGGTTCCTCTGCCTTTTCTAAAACCAGCTTGAACATCTGGAAATTCATGGATCACGTATTGCTGAAGCCTGGCTTGGAGAATTTTGAGCATTACTGTACTGGAGTGTGAGATGAGTGCAATTGTGCGGTAGTTTGAGCATTCTGTGGCATTGCCTTTCTTTGGGATTGGAATAAAAACTGACCTTTTCCAGTCCTGTGGCCACTGCTGAGTTTTCCAAATTTGCTGGCATATTGAGTGAAGCACTTTCACAGCATAATCTTTCTGGATTTAAATAGCTCAACTGGAATTCCATCACGTCCACTAGTTTTGTTAGTGCACTGATCTGGAGATCAGTGGAGAAATAACTCCAGAAAGAATGAAGGGATAGAGTCAAAGCAAAAACATATGCAGTTTTGGATGTGACTGGTGATAAAAGCAAGGTCCGATGCTGTAAAGAGCAAAATTGTATAGGAACCTGGAATGTTAGGTCCATGAATCAAGGCAAATTGGAAGTGGTCAAACAGGAGATGGCAAGAGTGAACGTCGACATTCTAGGAATCAGCGAACTAAAATGGACTGCAATGGGTGAATTTAACTCAGATGACCATTATATCTACTATTGCTGGCAGGAATCCCTTAGAAGAAGTGGAGAAGCCATCATGGTCAACAAAAGAGTTCAAAATGCAGTACTTGGTTGCAACCTCAAAAATGACAGAATGATCTGTTTGTTTTCAAGGCAAACCACTCAATATCACAGTAATCCAAGTCTATGCCCCAACCAGTAATGCTGAAGAAGCTGAAGTTGAACGGGTCTATGAAGACCTACAAGACCTTTTAGAACTAACACCCCAAAAGAGATGTCCTTTTCATTATAGGGGACTGGAGTGCAAAAGAAGGAAGTCAAGAAAGACCTGGAGTAACAGGAAAATTTGGCCTTGGAATATGGAATGAAGCAGGGCAAAGACTAATAGAGTTTTGAAAAGAGAATGCACTGGTCATAGCAAACACCCTCTTCCAACAAAACAGGAGAAGACTCTACACATGGACATCACCAGATGGTCAACACCAAAATCGGATTGATTATATTATTTGCAGCCAAAGATGGAGAAGCTCTATACAGTCAGCAAAAACAAGACCAGGAGCTGACTGTGGCTCAGATCATGAACTCCTTATTGCCAAATTCAGACTTAAATTGAAGAAAGTAGGGAAAACCACTAGACCATTCAGGTATGACCTAAATCAAATCCCTTATGATTATACAGTGGAAATGAGAAATAGCTCTAAGGGCCTAGATCTGATAGATAGAGTTCCTGATGAACTATGGATGGAGGTCGTGACATTGTACAGGAGACAGGGATCAAGACCATCCCCATGGAAAAGAAATGCAAAAAAGCAACATGGCTGTCTGGTGAGGCCTTACAAATAGCTGTGAAAAGAAGAGAAGCAAAAAGCAAAGGAGAAAAGGAAAGATATAAGCATCTGAATGCAAAGTTCCAAAGAATAGCAAGGAGACATAAGAAAGCCTTCCTCAGTGATCAATGCAAAGAAATAGAGAAAAACAACAGAATGGGAAAGACTAGAGATCTCTTTAATAAAATTAAAGATACCAAAGGAACATTTCATGCAGAGATGGGCTTGATAAAGGACAGAAATGGTACGGACCTAACAGAAGCAGAAAATATGAAGAAGAGGTGGCAAGAATATACAGAAGAATTGTGCAAAAAAGATCTTCGCAACCAAGATAATCACGATGGTATGATCACTCACCTAGAGCCAGACATCCTGGAATATGAAGTCAAGTGGGCCTTAGAAAGAAGACATACAGATGGATAACAAACACTTGAAAAGTTGCTCAACATCATTTATTATCAGAAAAATGCAAATCAAAACCACAATGAGGTAGCATCTGACGCTGGTCAGAATGGCTGCTATCAAAAAGTCTACAAACATTAAATGCTGGAGAAGGTAAGAGAAAAAGGAACCCTCTTAAACTCTTGGTTGGAATGGAAACTAGTACAGCCACTATGGAGAACAGTGTGGAGATTCCTTTAAAAACTGGAAAAAGAACTGCTATACGACACAGCAAACCCACTGCTAGTCATACATACTGAGAAAACCAGGATTGAAAGAGACATGTTCACCCCAATGTTCATCGCAGCACTGTTTTCAATAGCCAGGACATGGAAGCAACCTAGATGTCCATTGGTAGACGAATGGATAAGAAAGCTGTGGTACATATACACAATGGAATATTACTCAGCTATTAAAAAAGAATGCATTTGAATCAGTTCTAATGAGGTGGATGAAACTGGAGCCTATTATACAGAGTGAATTAAGTCAGAAAGAAAAACACCAATACAGTATATTAATGCATATACATGGAATTTAGAAAGATGGTAGCAATGACCCTATATGTGAGACAGCAAAAGAGACACAGAAGTAAAGAAAAGACTTTTGGACTGTGCGGGAGAAGGCGAGTATGGGATGATTTGAGAGAATAGCATTGAAACATGTATATTATCATATGTAAAATAGATTGCCTGTCCAGATTCGATGCATGAGACAGGGTGCTCAGGGCTGGTGCACTGGGATGACCCTGAGGGATGGGATGGGGAGGGAGGTGGGTGGGGGGTTCAGGATGGGGGACACATGTACACCCATGGCTGATTCATGTCAGTGTATGACAAAAATCACTATAATATTGTAAAGTAATTAGTTTCCAATTAAAAATTTTAAAAAGAGATGGCTTTGTGATCATATAGGTACATAAGGAAAAAAGACTGTAAATAGAGACACAGAGCTCGCTGGGAGCAGAGAGCAGAAATAGCCAACAGAAAACTGAGAGCAAAATTAGAGTATTGGTAGTGCATGAACTTCAAAATTTATAAAGATATGTGTGTGCGTGTGCATGTGTGTGTGTGCATGTGTGTACGGACTTCCCTGATGGTTCAAACAGTAGGGAATATGCCTGCAATGCAGGAGATATGGATTTGGTTCCTGGGTCAGGAAGATCCCTTGGAGAAGGAAATGGCAACACATTCCAGTATTCTTGCCTGGAGCATTCCATGGATAGAGGAGAGTGGCAGGCTACAATCAGATATGTATATGTGTTTGTGTGTGCCTGCTCAGTCTCTTAGTCATGTCCAGTCCTTTGCAACCCCATGTACTGTAGCCCACAAGGCTCCTCTCTCCATGGGGATTCTCCATGCAAGTATACTGGAGTGGGCTGCCATGGCTTCCTGGGGAACCTTCCCTACTTAGGGATCAAACCCGTGTCTCGTGTCTCCTGCACTGGAAGGCAGATCTTTCACACTAGCACCACCTGGGAAGCCCAAAGACAAGAATACTTTATTAAAATTGAAAACTGTTCTGGGAAAGACTATTAACAATATCTAATGACAAGGTGGAATAAAATGTTTGCAAAATCTGGACCTAATAGTACTATATCCAAAATTCATTTTAAGAAACAAACTGATTTTGTAAGGAACCTCCATTCTGTTCACCATAGTGGCTGCATCAATTTTCATTCCCACCAAGGGTACAAGAGTACCCTTTTCTCCATACCTTCTCCAGCATTTATTGTTTGTAAATGTTTTGATGATGCCATTCTGACTGTTGTGAGGTGAAGCCTCACTGTGGTTTTAATTTGCATTTCTCTAATAATCAGTAATGTTGAACATCTTTTCATGTGCCTCTAGGCCCTCTATGTGTCTTCTTTGGAGAAATATCTATTTAGGTCTTCTGCCCATTTTTAGATCGGGCTATTTGTTTTTTGTTGTTGTGGTTTTTGTTATTGAGCTGCATGAGTTCAGTGCATTCATGAGGAATAGACACTGCACAAAAAGATGAGGATAGGAGTGGTGACAATAAAACTTGATGAGCAATTTAGCACACCAGATTTTCCTACCTGACACCAATGATTGGGTAGGTAGGCTTTGAGAGAATAAGTGATGTCTATTAGAAAATGGCTTAGTGGGTCTGTGGGACAGAAGAATTCTGCACATTGAGTGGAGTTCTGAAGTAGCCAGAAGGCCAAGGGACCCCAGAGCTAGGCATAGACCTTCAGTACATAGAGTCTTCTCTGAAGACAGTTTGAAGTGAAGTGAGTGGACATTTTAAGTGGATGATGTCACTAAGACGTCTCAGTATTCAGATATAGTCTATAAATTGTTTATTAGTACATTTTATTGTTGTTCAGGCTTCCCTGGTGCCTCAGGGGTAAAGAATCTGCCTTACAATGCAGAAGTATGGATTTGATCCCTGGGTTGAGGAGGAAATGACAACACACTCCAGTATCTTGCCTGGGGAAATTCCGTGGACAGAGCAGGCTGGTGGGTTACAGTCCATGGGGTCACAAAAGAGTCAGACATGACTTAGCGACTAAACAACAGCAAATTGCTGTTCATTTTTTATAAGAATAAAATATAATAAGCTGAAAAAATATTTCTCCAACATTTCACACGGTTCCAGGAATTCTGCTATACTACTTGAAAATATCCAATGAAGATAATATTCTGAGAAATATTTATCAAAATAGACGGATGTAATATTTTATACATTTTAATAGCAGGTGAAAATCGAAAGACTCTGAATTTTTCCCTCATATTTATGTTCCACATTCCTGGAATTACCCAAAATGCCAGAACCGAATTTAATATGATAAATTTTAAATAACTTGATGACAAGTGAAAACTTAGTTCAAAAAATATTTATATGCATTCAGTTCAGTTCAGTTCAGTCATTCAGTCATGTCTGATTCTTTGTGACCCCATGAATCGCAGCACGCCAGGCCTCCCTGTCCATCACCAATTCCCAGAGTTCACTCAGACTCACGTCCATCAAGTCAGTGATGCCATCCAGCCATCTTATCCTCTGCCGTCCCCTTCTCCTCCTGCCCCCAATCCCTCCCAGCATCAGAGTCTTTTCCATTGAGTCAACTCTTTGCATGAGGTGGCCAAAGTACTGGAGTTTCAGCTTTAGCATCATTCCTTCCAAAGAAATCCCATTAGCCCATGGTTTACCCATGGATTTCCATATGCCTACTGAATCTTCCTGCAATTTAAATTGTAAATGATGTAGTAATTTTAAATTTCTATTTATTTAAACATTATACTGAGGGAGTATTTATTGAATCCCCTTGGTACTAAGTTCTTTTTTTTTTATGGTGGATTAATGTTTTTATTTTTTATTGCAGAATGATCGCTTTACAATGTTGTGCTGGTTTCTGCCGTACAACAGCGTGAATCAATGTTGACTCAACAACGCGAGTCAACCATAACTATATACATATAGCCCCTCTTTCTTGAGTCTCTCTGCTTCCCCACCACCAACCCACTCCTCTAGGCCATCACAGAGCGCCAGACTGGGCCCCCTGTGGAAGCGTCGGCTTCCCGCTGGCTATCTTCTTGTAAAAACTACATTTTTGTATTTTTAATAATAACATATGCTGTGATTTAAATTGTTATATAAAATTCATCTACTTGGTTTTCTTTTCTTGAAGCAGTAAACTAGAATGTGCTTTAAGAACAAATTGAATTAAGTTAAACAAATGGAAAATATGGTTGAATCATCTCATAATTCCAATTTTTTAGTTTCCATTTGGGGCCAACTGTTTGTTCTTGGTGAAACATTTTACACAGTAGGATAGTACTGACAGCTAATGAAAATTTAGATTCAAATGATATCCCATCAAGAATTGTAAAGCTGGTCATCTAAAGGTTTCAAATTGTGCTGAAAATACTATGCTAAAATGCAGACTCAAGTTCTGAATTGGTTATCTAAGGCTTTGAACCACAATGAAAGTTTTGTATGTGGTCTATATGGAACTTTTTAGTTTTATATGAAGTTTAAACTTTCTGAATTATCCTCCAATTTTATATTACATCTCTCTAAATAAATATTCTAAAAATTATTGTTTTCATTTATATTAGTCAAATTAAAAATCATTTAGACAATGATAAAACTATATATATTTTTTGAAAAAATACTGTGACAATTGTAGGAAAAATGAGTAAATTTTTTTTTAAAGAGTAATTCAGCCAAGGAGGCAATATCAATGAAGATGACATAAACTTTGTTCTGATAAGGTTTATGTGCCCCGGAAAATAAGTATGTGAAAAACGTAATTGCAGGTGATAATAAATTACATAAGAAAGATAACAGTGTATCTTGTGTGAAGGAGACCTGAGTGATAAACAAGTGCCCAGATAGTATTTGGGGGATTTTTAAGATACAGCTTTAGGTGCATGGGTTCTGAGACAGGAACAGACAAATGTGGTTTGGATGGTGAACCTGGAGCACACAGGTAGGGGATACATTCCAGAACACACACAGGGAGCAGATTGTTTGCTCTAAAACTATAGTCCAAGTCTTCTGCCAAGTCATTAAAATTGGTGTTTTATTAGGATCTGATTAACTTATTAAAATGATCTCTCTTGCTGCTGCCTGGGAAGTGATGTGTAAGGAGATGCAAGCAGGCAAGTTAGAGAGGGATCATGATGGTCCAGGGTTTTCCTGGTGGCTCATTCGGTAAAGAATCTGCCTGCAAAGGCAGGAGTTGCGGGTTCAATACTTGGGTCAGGGAAAATTCCCTGGAGAAGGAAATGACAACCCACTCCAGTATTCTTGCCTGGAGAACCCCATGGACAGAGGAATCTGGTGGGCTACAGTACATGTGGTCACAAGAGTCAGACACAACCAAATCAATAAACCACCACTCACCACCACCATAGTGGTCCAGAAATGAATTGGAGTTGCTGTATATGTGAGGAAAAGGTAGGGAGGTGGGGAGATAGATGAGGTATGATTTCACATGAGTAATCTGAAGACACAGGACTACCTCTAAAAAGAACTTCAAATATTGAAATTGTAAAATGTCATATGTTGAGTTGACTGAATCTGGTTATCTTCATAATATGGAAAACATGAAATAACTACCTTTTCACAGGAAAAGAGTAAAACTGTATATCTAGTTTATACTTTCTCTTCCAAATATCAATGATTTATTGAAGATTCTTGTGTTATTTTAAATTCCATGACAAGGAAATTGTGCATATAGAATGCACCCAATTGCAGTATGAAGAGCAATACATTTAAGACTGTCACATGTGTATGTTAGGATTCCTTGGTGGCTCAGCAGTAAAAAAAAAAAAAAATCCACCTGCCAAGCAGAAGACATGGGTTCTATATCCCTGGTCTGGGAAGATCCCCTGGAGAAGGAAATGGCAACCCACTCCAGTATTCTTGCCTGGAGAATCCCATGGACAGAGGATTCTCCTGGTGGGCTACAGTCGATGGGGTTGTAGAAGAGTTGGAGCATGACTGAATGACTGAACAACAAATGTGTGTGTCACAACTAAGTTTTTCTGTCTGAAGAAGTGGTGCACTACCAAGAGGGCATCATCACTGGAAACAGTTTAAGGGACAAAAAGAAAAACATGATGAAGACATCTCTTTTTGAAGCCTTTCTTACTAATCTACACTTTCATTGTACATTCTTGCTCCCTTAAATCCATATATGGAAAGCATTTTATTAAGTCTATTTCCTGAGTATTTGGGGACCAGTGAGGAATAAGCTGACATTACAGTGCATATTGTGATCAATTACTAAAAAAGTACCAGTCTATTTTTAAGACCAAAGTGATTTTCTCATACTGAAATGAAGAAGTTAGAAACAGAGCAACTAAGTGATTTTGTACAGGTCACAACCCAAGTTAATTGGATATTTGATAATAGAGCCAGACCAACTGATCCTTGAAATACATCACCATAAGATGATGTTATATTTTCAAATAAAGCAAACAATTCTCCAAATGTCATATTATTAGCTTGTTGACTATTTTTTGTCTTTGCTTTTTAATCAGTTTTATAAAGATGTAATTTACATACAATAAAATATAACCAGTTTAGTTGTAGAAATGTTTCTAGAAATGTTACATCACCACACTCAACTATGAAACTATTCCATCACCCACCCACCCCCCAAAGTTCTCTATTATCTCTTTGCAATTCTCCTCCATCACCAGTCTGACACAACCACTTACTTACTTTCCATAAATATAGATTTGTTTTGTCATTTCTAGAATTTCATATGAGGCAACTGTAGATTGTATACTCTTTTTAAAAAAATCTAGCTATTTTCAGTCAGCATATTGATTTGGATATTCATTCCAGTTGTTATTGTATGTATCAATCAGTATCACACTTCTTATATTGCTGAGTAGTTTCCCAATATATGGATATATGAAAATTAGTTTTTTCACTCAGTTTATTTATTCATGTATCTGAGGTTGGACATATGAGTTATTGTCACTTTTACTAGTTTCATCAATAAAGTTGCAAAAACTATACTTTACAAGTCTTTGTATGCACATGTACTATGATATTTTCTTGGGTGAATAGCTAGCGGTAAAATTGCTGGGTTATATGCTCAATTTATGCTTAATTTTATAAGAAATTGTCAAATTGTTCATATGATACTGCACTCCTGACAAAAATACATGAAAGTTGCAGTCACCTTATATCCTTGCCAATAGTAGTCATTTTACGGCCAGACTTTTTAACTTTAGCTGTTGTAATGGGTGTAGATTTGTATGACAGTTTTGCTTGCATTTCCCTAGTGATATAAAGTATTTTCACATAAGCTTATTGACCATTTGCACATATTTTTTTTGTAAAGTGTCTGTGTAAATATTTTTCTTGTTTTTGAGTTTTTCTTATTAGTATTGAATTGTGTTATTGATATATTTTTGGTAGACGTTCTTTGTTAGATATAAGAATTATGAATGTCTTCTCTAATCTCTGGATTGCCTTCTAATTTTTCAAATAATGTCTTTTAATTTTTTAAATTGAAGTATAGTTGATTTAAAGTGTGTTAGTTTCTGATATACAGCAAAGTGACTCATATATGTATATATATAATTTTTCATATTCTTTTCAATTATGGTTTATAACAAGATATTGAATATCACTCTCCATGCTATACAGTAGGACCTTGTTTTGGAGGGTTGCTTTTCTTAACATATATATACATATATATTTTAAAATTAGACTTATCTGCTCTGTTGCTCAGTTATGTCTGTCTCTTTGCAACTCTATGGACTGTAACCCACCAGACTTTCCAGTCCATGGCATTTTCCAGGCAAGAATACTGATGTGGGTTGCTATTTCCTCCCGGGGATCTTCCTGACCCAGGGATCAAACTCGGGTCTCATGTGTCTTGCGCATTGGCAGGCAGATTCTTTACCACTGAGCCTGATGGGAAGCCCCAGATTTTATTGATTTACTTTTGGCTGCACCATTGGCATGCAGAATCTTAGTTCCCCAACCAGGGATTAAACCCATACTCCTTGCATTGGGAGCACAGTCTTACCTACTGGACTGCCAGGAAAGTCCTTACAGTAGGGCCTTGTTGTTTATCCATTCCATAGGTAATATTTTGCATATTCTAATCAAAAACTCTCAGTCTAACCCACTCCTTCTTGGCACAAATCTGTTCTCTATGTCTGTGAGTCTGTTTCTGATTCATAGATATGTTCATTTGTGTCATACTATAGTTAACACATGTAAGTGATATCATATGATATTTTTCTTTTTCTGACTTACCTAATATAGTATGATAATCTCTAGGTCCATTCATGTTGCTACAAATGACATTATTTCATTCTTTTTTATAACTGAATAACATTCCATTCTTTGTGCTGTGCTGTGCTTAGTTGCTCAATCATGTCTGACTCTTAGAGATGCCATGAACTGCATCCTGCCAGGCTCCTCTGGATGCTCCAGGCAAGAATACTGGAGTAGGCTGTCATTCCCGTCTCTGGGGGATCTTCCCAGTCCTGGGATCGAACCCAGGTCTCCCACATTGCAAGCAGATTCTTTACCATCTGAGCTACCAGGGAAGCCCAAAATTCCTGGAGTGGATAGCCTATTCTTTCTCCAGGGGAATCTTCCTGACCCAGGAATTGAACCAGGGTCTCCTGCATTGCAGGTGGATTCTTTACCAGGTGTGTCGCAAGGAGAGTGCATTCCTTTCTCTATAACTACATCTTGTTTTTCCATTCATCTGTCAGTGGAAATTTAGGTTGTTTCCTTGTCTTGGCTATTGTAAATGGTACTTCTGTGAACATAGGAGTGCATGTACTTTTTCAAACTTAAGTTTTGTCTGGGTTTATGCCCACGAGTGGAATTGCTGACATATGACAACAGTCTCCATCTTTGTTCTTTTTCAAAAAACTAAAAATAGAGTTGTCATATGCCAGCATCAATGAAGTTGGACTTATCATTCAAGGTAAGCACTCATTTCAGTCTACAAACCTAAGTTGCCTTAAATAGGGCAAGTTCAGTGCCTTCCTTAGAACTTAATTTGCACACACACTACTCCTTTTGGGGAAATGAAAGCTTTTATGTATAAATGGGTAGCGTTACCTAATCTGACTACTACTAAGTTTAAAGGGTGCATGTATGCATGCTCAGTCATGTTTGACTCTTTAAGACCATATGGACTGTAGTCTTTCAGGCTCATCTGTCCTTGGGATGTTCCAGCCAAGAATACTGGGGTGGATTGCAATTTCTTTCTCCAGGGAATCTTCTTTACCCAGGTATTGAACATGAATCTCCTGTGGCTTCTGCATTGGCAGGCAGATTCTTTACCATTCATGCCACCTGGGAATTCACTGCTAAGGTTAAACAGAAGTTATCATAAACGGATTTGGAAATTCACCATAAACAGAATATAGGAGTGTGAGTGAGTTGGTGAGAGGATTCTAACATAACCTTGTGCAGTATTTGAGGTTTATTTCCTTCCCTGATGCTGTGCTTCCTAGAGTGGCTCCCCCCGCATCTGGATTTGGACAGCTCACTAGAGTCAACCTAGTCAGCTCCTGTCTTAAGACATAGAAGGGACACAGCACATACTGAATTAATAGCCAGAGGATGCTTTTAGTATCAAAAGACATGAGACTAATTAGAGGAACTTCAAAAGTAATTATTGAAGAAATCACTGAAAGCTGCTGCAACAAAGCACAGAATATGCTGCCAAGAAGCAATATGATGTTCAGCCAAGGACCATCCGTGTGGATCACACAGGGCGTCTTGTCCTTTGTGAGCAGTCCTAGAATATCTGTATCAACCTGACTCTCACCCTTTCCCAGAGGAGGAACTGAGACAGGATAATGTGTCAAAAGTCCAGATAAAGCATCCCAGATAGAAAGTTGGGAGTGCAGGACCCTTGCTTCTTATTCCCAACATCATTGTTCTGAGTGACTCAGTTTTGTTCATCAGACCTCTGCTCTGTATCTGTATTGCTTTGTAAATATCTTCATCATGTCCTATGGCATTCATATCATTCATCTGCATATCATTCTCAGATACCTGTGTTCTCTCCAGGAGTTTCTTCCCAAATCCCTGCACTTTAATTGCCCCCATTGGATAGTAGCAGGCATCTTGATTGATTATTTCCATACACTCCACCCTGAGTTGTTCCCTAGAATTCTCCATTTAGTACATGACACTGCAAGAAGTTTAGTACCTAAAGAATGCTGAGCCCCAGAGAATTGATGCTTTCCAATTGTGGTGCTGGAGAGGACTCTTGAGAGTCCCCTGGACAGCAGGGGTACCAAAAAGTCAGTCCCAAAGGATATCAATCCTGAATACTCATTGGAAGGACTGATGCTCAAACTGAAGCTCCAATACTTTGGCCACCTAATGAGAAGAGCCTATTCATTAGCAAAGACCCCTATGCTGGGGAAGAATGAAAGCAAAGGGAAAAGAGGGTGACAGAGAATGAGATGGTTAGATAGTATCACTGACTCAATGGACATGAGCTTGAGCAAACTCAGGGAGATAATGAAGGGCAGGGAAGCCTGGCATGCTGCAGCCCATGGGGTTGCAAAGAATTGGACATGATTTAACAAACAAACAACAACATACAACAGATTACACGTTAGTTCAAGCTAAATGCTAAGACCATCTTTGATGGCTCTCTCTGTCTCTTTCTCTTTCTGTGTCTTTCTATTTGTCTCTTTCTGTCTCTCTATCTCTCTCAAACTCTGTCTCTCTGTGTGTCTTTCTCTCTGTCCCCCTCTCTTTCTCTCTCTCACACACACCATATCAGGAAAACTGTTATGTGTTTCTTTATTATTTATCTCTCTCCTTTCTCTTAAGTAAGAACTCCATAAAGGTATGGACATAGATTACTATCTAAAAGATGTTGCTGAACCATGAAAGATGCTGGGATTCTTGGCCTCCAGAGGAGAATAATTCAATCCAGGGCCAGTGACGAGGCTTGATGACTCAGAGCTTTTGTGTAATAAAGTTTTATTACTGTATAAAAGAGATAGAGAAAACTTCTGATATAGACATCAGAAAGGGGCAAAAAGACTTCCCCCCTGCTAGTCTTTAGCAGGATGTTATGTATCTACTAGCAAGCTTCTAATTAGAGAAAGGAAAAGTTTCAAAACTCAGAGACTGGCACCAGGCCCCTCACCCACAACATGCATTTTGAGATAACAGTGGCACCAGGTGAATCATCCCGGTCCACAAAATGATTGACATGAATCTTGAAGAAATGCAGGTTTCCAGGTAAATATAGAGTTTCATTAACATAGCTTAAGACTAACGTTTCCATAAGAAAAACATATTGGTTAGCTCAAGGTTTGAGAAAAGTTAAGTTAAGGTGGAGCCATGTGATGTTATGGCGACACAGAATTTTAAGAGAAACCTCTTTTTAAGTTCGTATAGAGAAGGGGAAAAAAATCTAACACTTCTTTGTTTCCTCCTGCCACTTAAGAGAGAGGTAAAAACCGTTTGACACTTGCAGCCTATTTCCTCCCTTTGGAGACCCCTGCCTTCCTGCCTATTATGCTCTCACTATTTCTTCATCACTTTAGCTAAAACAGGATACTGCTTCCATAGTATAGGCTCTCGATAAATGTGTTGAATGGGAAAAATCCCTTTCTGAGTAAATGACACCAAGCTCAGCGCTCTTTCATGATCCTGTGTTTCATAGAGAAGCTGCTAACAGGAGCCACTGTTTTCAGAGCCAGGAAGGAAACCAGAAGCTGTCAGGGAGCAAGAGGGCCCCTGCGAGTGGTGGATGTGCTGACACGGGTGCAGCAGGAAGGCAACACCAGGAGTCTTGTGGAAGAATCAGCAGAGAGAACAGGAAATGTTCACTTGCTTCCATGTTGAGGTTTCAATATCGAAGTGGAATGTAGTCTTTAGAGCTTACTCAATATGACATGAGGAATTATTACATTAAAAGATAAAACATTCTGCTACACTCAATGTCCCCCCCCCCCACCCCTGCATCAGGCCACCACCAACCCAAGCCTTCGCTGGAGACTCCTGGACACTCATGAGCAAGTCTGGGTCAGTCTCTTGTGGGGTCACTGCTCCTTTCTCCTGGGTCCTGTTGTGCACACGGTTCTGTTTGTGTGCTCCAAGAGTCTGTTTCCCCAGTCTTGTGTAAGTTCTGGTGGCTCTACGGTGTGGTTAATAGTGACCTCCTCCAAGAGGGCTTATGCTATGCCCAGGTCTACTGCACCCAAAGCCCCTGCCCCTGCAGCAGTCCACTGCTGACCTGACTTGAGGAGCAGTCCACTACATCCTCAGGAAACACTCAAACACAGTTCTGTCTCAGTCTCTGTGGGGTCTCTGGGTCCTGGTGTGTGCAAGGTATGTTTGAGCCATCTGAGCATCTCTGGCAGGTATGGGGTTTGATTCTAAACACAATTTTACCCCTCATACCATCTTGCTGCGGCTTCTCTTTGCCCTTGAACATGGGGTATCTTCTCAAAGTTCCTCCAGCAGACAGGCAGCCAGCACTCCAGTGCCTCCTTTTGAAGGAGGTCCACATTATCTTCATTACCTCCACCATAGTTTGGCCTCAGGTCAAATAACAGGAAGGGAACACAGCCCCACCCTTCAATAGAAAAATGGATTAAAGGTTTACTGAACATGGCCCAACTCATCAGAATAAGACCCAGTTTCCCCCTCAGTCAGTATCCCCCATCAGGAAGTTTCCATAAGCCTCTTATCCTTCTCCATCAGAGGGCAGACAGAATGAAATCCACAATCCCAGAAAACTAACCAATCTGATCACATGGACCACAGCCTTGACTAACTCAGTGAAACTATGAGCCATGCCATGTGCGGCCACCCAAGACAGACAGGTCATGGTGGAGAGGTCTGACAGAATGTGGTCCACTGGAGAAGGGAATGGCAAACCACTTCAGTATTCTTGCCTTGAGCACCCCATGAAAAGTATGAAAAGGCAAAAAAATAGGACACTGAAAGATGATCTCCTCAGGTCGGAAGCTTCCCAATATGCTACTGGAGATCAGTGTAAAAACAACTCCAGAAAGAACGAAATGATGGAGCCAAAGCAAAAACCACACCCAGCTGTAGATGTGACTGGTGATGGAAGTAAAGTCCTATGCTATAAAGGGCAATATTGCATAGGAACCTGGAATGTTAGGCCCATGAATAAAGGCAAACTGGAAGTGGTCAAACAGGAGATGGCAAGAGTGGACATTGACATTTAGAAGTCAGTGAACTAAAATACTGGAATGGGTGAATTTAACTGAGGTGACCATTATATCTACTACTGTGGGCAAGAATCCCTTAGAAGAAATGGAGTAGCCATCAGTCAGTTCAGTTTATTTCAGTCTCTCAGTTGTGTCCGACTCTTTGTGACCCCATGAATCACAGCACACCAGGCCTCCCTGTCCATCACCAACTCCCAGCGTTCACTCAAACTTACATGCATCGAGTCGGTGATGCCATCCAGCCATCTCATCCTCTGTCGTCCCCTTCTCCTCCTGCCCCCAATCCCTCCCAGCATCAGGGTCTTTTCCAATGAGTCAACTCTTCGCATCAGGTGGCCAAAGTATTGGAGTTTCAGCTTTAGCATCAGTACTTCCAATGAACACTCAGGACTGATCTCCTTTAGGATGGGCTGGTTGGATCTCCTTGCAGTCCAAGGGACTCTCAAGAGTCTTCTCGAACACCACAGTTCAAAATCATCAATTATTCAGCGCTCAGCTTTCTTCACAGTCCAACTCTCACATCTATACATGATCACTGGAAAAACCATAGCCTTGACTAGATGGACCTTTGTTGGTAAAGTAATATGTCTGCTTTTTAATATACTATCTAGGTTGGTCATAACTTTACTTCCAAGAAGTAAGCATCTTTTAATTTCATGGCTGCAATCACCATCTGCAGTGATTTTGGAGCCCAAAAAATAAAGTCTGACACTGTAGCCGTAGTAATCAACAAAAGAGTCCAAAATGCGGTACTTTGATACAATCTCAAAAATGACAGAATGATCTCTGTTGGTTTCCAAGGCAGACCATTCAATATCACAGTAATCCAAGTCTATACCCCAACCAGTAATGTCAAAGAAGCTGAAGTTGAATGGTTCCATGAAGACCTACAAGACCTTCTAAAACTAACGTCCCCAAAAGATGTCCTTTTCATTATAGGGGAATGGAATACAAAAATAGGAAGTCAAGAAATACTTAGAGTAACAGGCAAATTTGACCTTGGAGTGCAGAATGAAGCAGAGCAAAGGCTAATAGAGTTTTGCCAAGAGAACACACCAGTCATAGAACACACACTCTTCCAACAACACAAGAGAAGACTCTACACATGGACATCACCAGATGGTCAATACCGAAATCAGATTGATTATATTCTTTGCAGCCAAAAATGGAGAAGCTCGATACAGTCAGCAAAAATAAGAACAGGAGCTGACTCTGGCTCAGATCATGAACTCCTTGTTGCCAAATACAGACTTAAACTGAAGAAAGTAGGCAAAAGCACTAGACCATTCAGGTATGACTTAAATCAAATCCCTTATGATTACAGTGGAAGTGACAAATAGATTCGGGGGTTAGATCAGATAGATAGAGTGCCTGAAGAATTATGGGCAAAGGTTCGTGACATTGTACAGGAAGTGGTGATCAAACCATCCCCAAGAAAAAGAAATGCAAAAAGGCAAAATGGTTGTCTGAGAAGGCCTTATAAATAGCTTTGAAAAGAAGAGAAGCAAAAGGTAAAGGAGAAAGGAAAGATATACTAATTTGAATGCAGAGTTCCATACAACAGCAAGCAGAGGAAAGAACGCCTTCCTCAGTGATCAGTGCAAAGAAATAGAGGAAAACAATAGAATGGGAAAGACGAGAGATCTCTTCAAGAAAATTAGACATACCAAGGGAACATTTCATGCAAAGATGGGCTCAATAAAGGACAGAAATAGTATGGACCTAACAGAAGCAGAAGATATGAAGAAGAGGTGGCAAGAATACACAGAAGAACTATACACAAAAGAACTTCATGACCCAGATAATCACAGTGGTGTGATCATTCACCTAGAGCCAGACACCCTGGAATGCAAAGACAAGTGGGCCTTAGGGAGCATCACTACGAACAAAGCTAGTGGAGGTGATGGAATTACAGTTCAGCTATTTCAAATCCTAAAAGACAGTGCTGTTAAAGTGCTACACTCAATATACCAGCAAGTTTGGAAAAGTCAGCAGTGGCCATAGGACTGGAAATAGTCAGTTTTGATTCCAATCCCAAAGAATGTTCAAACTAGCACAAAATTGCCCTCATCTCACATGCTGGCAAAGTAATGCTCAAAATTCTGAAAGCCATACTTCAGCAGTATGAACCATGAACTTTCAGATGTTCAAGCTGGATTTAGAAAAGGCAGAGGAACCAGAGATCAAATTGCCAACATCCACTGGATAATCGAAAAAGCAAGAGAGTTCCAGAAAAACATCTACTTTATTGACTACGCCAAAGCCTTTGACTGTGTAGATCACAACTGTGGAAAATTCTTCAAGAGATGGAAATACCAGACCACCTGATCTGCCTCCTAAGAAATCTGTTTGCAGGTCAATAAGTGACAGTTAGAACTGACATGCAACAACAGACTGGTTCCAAATCAGAAAAGGAATACATCAAGGCTGTATACTGTTACCCATCTTATTTAACTTATATGTAGAGTACATCATGCAAAATGCCAGGCTGGATGAAGCACAAGCTGGAATCAAGATTTCCAGGAGAAATGTCAATAACCTCAGATATGCAGATGACACTACCCTTATGGCAGAAAGCGAAAAAGAACTAAAGAGCCTCTGGATGAAAGTGAAAGAGGAGAGTGAAAAACTGGCTTACAACTGAACATTCTGAAAACTAAGATCATGGCATCTCGCTCCATCACTTCATGGCAAATAGATGGGGAAACAGTGGAACCAGTGAAAGACATTATTTTTTGCAGCTCCAAAATCACTGCAGATGGTGACTGCAACCATGAAATTAAAAGATGCTTGCTCCTTGGAAGAAAAGTTATGAACAAAGTAGATGGAATATTAAAAAACAGAGACAGTACTTTGCCAACAATGTTCCATCTAGTAAAAGCTATGGTTTTTCTAGTAGCCATGTATGGATGTGAGAGCTGGACCATAAAGAAAGCTGAGCACCAAAGAATTGATGCTTTTGAGCTATGGTTTTGGAGAAGACTCTTGGACAGCAAGGAGATCCAACCAGTCCATCCTAAAGGAAATCAGTCATGAATATTCCCTGGAAGAATTGATGCTGAAGCTGAAACTCCAATACTTTGGCCACCTGATGTGAGAAACTGACTCATTTGAAAAGACTCTGATGCTGGGAAAGATTGAAGGCAGGAGGAGAAGGAGATGTCAGAGGATGAGATGGTTGGACGGCATCATTGACTCAGTGGACATGAGTTTGAATAACTCCGGGAGTTGGTGATGGACAAGGAGGCCTGGCGTGCTGCAGTCCATGGGGTTGCAAAGAATCGGACACAACTGAGAGACCTGACTGACTGACTGAAGACATTCTGTCTTTCATATGACAATGACTCAAGCCTGATGTATTTTTCATGGCGGATATTTCTCATGAAGTCAAGTGAAGAGAAAGTCGCTCAGTCATGTCTGATTCTTTGTGACCCCGTGGACTACACATTCCATGCAATTCTCCAGGCCAGAATACTGAAGTGGGTAGACTTTCCCTTCTCCAAGAGACCTACCTAACCCAGGAATTGAACCAGTGTCTCCAGCATTGCAGGTGGATTCTTTATGAGCTGAGCTATAAGGGAAGCCCCAATGTTTCTCACAGCATCATCCCTATTCCTCCCTTTCATAATTAAATCCTGGGTTGACTTAGTGAATGAAGAGTTTAGTGTTGGTTTATGTGTTCTGCTTCTAGAAGACAGATAATAAGAAGGACCATTGAATCTGGAGTAGTAATTAAAATTCTGTCAAAGGCTGTATAGCATTTTGAATAATTAGATTTATTTTAAGGAAGTGTGCATTCTGTCACTGCATAGCACATTCTCAGTCACACCTTCTCTTGCAACTGTTGGCTAGCATCTTATCATTCTTTCCCAGAGTGAGCATAATATTTAGGATGGGTAGGTAGATAGATAGATAAATATATACATACAATTAATTTTGGGGTCTTTGTATAAGAGCAATTACTTCTGCAGACTGTCCAAATCTCCATGTAGGAATATTTTTATATGTTCTAAAACCCTCTGCATGTGCCCCACTTCCATGAAAATCCACAAGAACACATCTAAAATCCATGTTGAGCATGATCTCTTATATTTTCTAAACCGGTGATGTGACCTAGACTCCCATGGGTTTTGGGCTCATATGTTTTAGTTTCAAATAACTGTGACCATTTATATATAAAGAAAAAAAATGTTATTGTGTTAGATGCTTGATAGAAAATATCAACATCTATATATGTTTTCAAAAATATCATAAATTCTGAAAAGCATGCTATAAAAAGTTTGTTAGATGTTGCATCTCATTTAGAACACACATCACATTTGGACTTAAAATTTTTCTAAATACATAAAAGATAATTTTCAAATATGCTTTCCATTTATAGTCTATATTTCCTACACTCAAGCAGTGGTTTGTCATTAAAGATTTCAGTCTAGTGTGGTGTTCATGATGACAAGCACAAAAGTTCTGTTCTTACTGCAGTTTTGCTTTTTAAACTTCTCAATATGCTAAGTTATCTAGTTTAGAATCTGTGGTATAAAATTATTGTTCAGTTATATACATCAGAAGAATGAAGAAATTATATTTTCCTTGTTTGTTAAAATGCATTTCATATGTATACACACATATATACAGATATATATATATATATATATATATATATATATATATATATATATATTATAGCTCAATTTTATACAAGGCACAAAATGCTGGCATGGACTAGAGAAACAAAAATTACATCTATTTTTTATAGTAATCAGTTCAGTCACTCAGTCATGCCAGACTCTTTGTGACCCCATGGAATGAAGCATGCCAGTCTTCCCTGACCATCACCAACTCCTGGAGCTTATTCAGACTCATGTTCATCGAGTTGGTGATGCCATCTAACCATCTCTTCCTCTGTCATCCCCTTCTCCTCCCACTTTCAATCTTTCCTAGCATCAGGGTCTTTTCACATGAGTCAGTTCTTTGCATCAGGTGGCCAGAGTATTGGAGTTTCAGCTTCAACATTAGTCCTTCCAATATATATTCAGGACTGATTTTCTTTAGTATTGACTAGTTGGATCTCCTTGTTGTCCAAGGGATGCTCAAGAGTCTTCTCCAACACCACAGTTCAAAAGCATCAATTCTTCAGCACTCAGCTTTCTTCACAGTCCAACTCTCACATCCATACATGACCACTAGAAAAACAATAGCCTTGACTAGATGGACCTTTGTTGGCAAAGTAATGTCTCTGCTTTTTAATATGCTGTCTAGGTTAGTCATAGCTTTTCTTCCAAGGAGCAAGTGTCTTAATTTCATGGCTGCAGTCACCATCTTCAGTGATTTTGGTGCCCCAAAAAATAGTCTGTCACTGTTTCCATTGTTTCCCTATCTATTTGCCATGAAGTGATGGGACCAGATTCCATGATCTTAGTTTTCTTAATGTTGAGTTTTAAGCAGAACTTTTCACTCACCTCTTAAAGTATTATTAGAGAGGAAACTATGTTAATAATTTTCCAAAGCTGCTTAAGCACTAAATATCAACATTTTTTAAAAAAAATAGCATTTCATGTTTCCATGGCTCCTGGTCAATAACTAATAGTCTGTCCTTCAAACCCAACACATTTTGTGTGTAAAGTTGAGTCATATAAAGCTAAGTAAAGTGAAAATCGCTCAGTTTTGTCTGACTCTTTTTGAGTCCATGGACTATACAGTCCATGGAATTCTCCAGGTCAGAAAACTGGAGACGGTAGCCTTTCCTTTCTCCAGGGGATCTTCCCAACCCAGGGATCAAACCCAGGTCTCCTGCATTGCAGGCGGATTCTTTACCAGCTGAACCATGAGGGAAGCCCGAGAATACTGGAGCAGGTAGCCTATCTCTTCTCCAGCAGATCTTCCTGACCCAGGAATTGAACCAGGGTCTCCTGTATTGCAGCCAGATTCTTACCAACTGAGCTATCAGGAAAACCAATTAAAAATTGTATCCAGATATAAATGTTCTGTGCTGAGTTGCTCAGCTGTGTGGACTATAACCCGCCAGGTTCCTCTGTCCTTGGGGATTCTCTAGGCAAGAATATGGCAGTGGGTTGCCATGCCCTCTTCCAAGGAATCTTCTCAACCCAGGGATTGAGCCCAGGTTTGTGGCTTTGCAGGTGGGTTCTTTAGCATCTGAGTTACCAGGGAATCCCAAATATAAATGGTCATTATATAAATGACAATTAATATTGACTTTAACATAATTTGTATGCAGGTCAGGAAGCAACAGTTAGAACTGGACATGGAACAACAGACTGGTTCCAAATAGGAAAAGGAGTTCATCAAGGCTGTATACTGTCACCCTGTTTATTTAACTTATATGCAGAGTACATCATGAGAAATGCTGGACTGGAAGAAACACAAGCTAGAATCAAGATTGCAGGGAGAAATATCAATAACCTCAGATATGCAGATGACACCACCCTTATGGCAGAAAGTGAAGAGGAACTAAAAAGCCTCTTGATGAAAGTGCAAGTGGAGAGTGAAAAAGTTGGCTTAAAGCTCAACATTCAGAAAACAAAGATCATGGCATCCGGCCCCTCACTTCAGGAGAAATAGATGGGGAAACAGTGGAAACAGTGTCAGACTTTATTTTTATGGGCTCCAAAATCACTACAGATGGTGACTGAAGCCATGAAATCAAAAGACGCTTACTCCTTGGAAGGAAAGTTATGACCAACCTAGACAGCATATTGAAAAGCAGAGACATTCCTTTGCCAACAAAGTTTCATCTAGTCAAGGCTATGGTTTTTCCTGTGGTCATGTATGGATGTGAGAGTTGGACTGTGAAGAAGGCTGAGTGCCGAAGAATTGATGCTTTTGAACTGTCGTGTTGGAGAAGACTCTTGAGAGTCCCTTGGACTGCAAGGAGATCCAACCAGTCCATTCTGAAGGAGATCAGCCCTGGGATTTCTTTGGAAGGAATGATGCTAAAGCTGAAACTCCAGTACTTTGGCCACCTGATGCGAAGAGTTGACTCATTGGAAAAGACTCTGATGCTGGGAGGGGTTGGGGGCAAGAGGAGAAGGGGACGACAGAGGATGAGATGGCTGGATGGCATCACTGACTCGATGGACGTGAGTCTGAGTGAACTCCGGGAGTTGGTGATGGACAGGGAGGCCTGGCGTGCTGCGATTCATGGGGTCGCAAAGAGTCGGACACGACTGAGCGACTGATCTGATCTGATCTTAACATTTTTAAAAAGCCCATAAAATGGATTGTTAAATACAAACTCAATAATACAGGGAGCCCAGGATTGTGCTTTGTGATGACTTAGAGAGGTGGGATGGATGAAGGAGAGGGTGGTTCAAAGGAGGAGATATATATATATATATATGACTGATTCATGTTGTTTTATGGCAGAAACCAACACAAAACTGTTGATGTATGGCAAAACCAATACAATATTGTAAAGTAATTAATCTCCAATTAAAATAAATAAATTTAATTTAAAAATAAATAAATAAATAAAAATAATAAATTTTAAAAAAGGAAAAAAAATTAAAAAAAACTGTAAAGCAGTTTTCCACCAATTAAAAAATAAGATTTAAAAAAAAGTGTTAATTTTCAAAAGCAAGCCAAGCTTCAATTAGAGGCTTCAAATATTAATTTGCTAGTATTGTTGTCCATTAAATGTTATGGATAAATAGTAAATGTGGGAGGAACATGAAATAAAATCAATAAATGGCTCACTGAGAAAAAAAAAGATGAACCTGATATTTTCTTAATCTGTATTGAGTATCTTAGAACATCTTAGAACATCTCCAGTTTTCCCAACATAAGTAAGCAAAATATAAAATGTGTAAACTGGGTTGACTTGTTTCAATTTTGTTTAATCACTAAAATTATTGAAAATGTTAAGTTGATATATACAGTAGTAGTAAACACTGAAAGGAAATTTGGAGATCATTTTACTTAATCAGGTCTGCCAATTCAGGAATCTCTTTAACCAACCCCTGGACACTCATTGAATATTGGCCTGTATTGAGAGACCTCAGGGACTGGGGAACTGATTTCTCAGGACACAGTGCAGAAGTCATGGCCTCCTTGACATTTCATGTTTGATCTTATCAAGCGTTACTTCTACTAGATTAAATATTTTGAGGGCAAAGAAACACATGACATAGCTGCTGGAATATCTTACTCATTTATTCAAGAAATGTTCTAAGTACTTAATTTTCCAGCTCTGTGCTGTAAGATGGAAGTAGAGCTGTGAATATAATGACCATTATATTGTCTCATAAAATATATAATCATCAGGTAATGATCTGTTAGTTAAGTGGGAAATTAGGTAAGTATTAAAGTGTTTTGTGGAAAAAGGAGAATGTCAGGGAGGTCACATGTCAGCAAATCATAGGCAGCTTGCATGGTTTAGAAATTATATTTAAACTTAGTCTTAAGAAATGCATAGAGGATGCTCAGGTTGAAAAGAGGAAAGACCATTGCACATACTGGGAGTAGATTGCACAAACCAGGATTTGGGGGAAAGCATGACACATTCAGACATAGCTCTTTCTTCCCTTTTGTCTAGTAATTAACATCCATTTATTTCTGATATCTGTTATTTTAAAAATTATGCAGTATTATATCAAAGTATTTCATTTGTAAGACTCATCACAGCTACAGTTTAATTTTGTATGATAATTGATTAAAATTCTTTCCCTCACTATATCCTAATCTCCAAAATTCTAAGAACATGGCCTATTTTTTTTAATTTTATTTTTAATTAGAATATAATTGCTTTACAATGTTGTGTTAGTTTTTGCTCTACAACAGTGTGAAACAGCTATACATATACATAAACCCCCTCCCTCTTGGACCTCCCTCCCACCTTCCCTCCCTCCCTCTTCAACCCCTCTGGGTCATCACAGAGCACCAAGCTGAATTCCCTATGCTATATAGCACATTTCTGCTACCTGTATATTTTACACATAGTAGTGTATATATGTCAGTGCTACTCTCTCCTTAGAACAGTGTATTTTTATCCACCCTCATAGCTTCAGTATTTAACATGGCATGTGGCATACATCAGGTTCTATTTGATATTGTTAGCTAAGGAAAGGAAAAACAGGCAGCAATGATATATAATTATATGATGGGAAGTGGGAGAGCCAGGTAATGCAACTCCTAGGTGATCTCATTCAAAATACTGGCTTTTTTCTTTGAGGCAGTTGAAACAATGAAAAGATTTTCCGCAGTGGGGTGATGAAGTCACCATGACTTACTAAAGTATAGAATGTGGGCAAATAAGGCCTGAGGATGAACAGGTAATTGGTTAATATCATAATCTGGGATAAAGATAAGGGAAACTTAGTAGAGAGTGGCTGAATTTGAGACCTATTCAGAAAACAGACTATTCAGAAATGGGGTAGAGAGTGTGAAAAAGAGAGATATCAATAATCATCTATGTACTTCTCACTTTAAAGCTATGTGAAGGATGGCAAAGCTCAGGAAAGTAAATTTCATGACACCTGTACTGCTGTTGCTGCTAAGTCTCTTCAGTTGTGTCTGACTCTGTGACCCCATAGACGGAAGCCCACCAGGCTCCTCTGTCCCTGGGATTCTCCAGGCAAGAACACTGGATTGGGTTGCCATTTCCTTCTCCAATGCATGCATGCACACCAAATTGCTTCAGTCCTGTCCGACTCTGTGTGATCCCATGGACAGCAGCCCACCAGGCTCCTCTGACTACCGGATTCTCTAGGCAAGAATACTGGTGTGGGTCGTCATTTCCTTCTCCAAGACACCTGTACAATTTGATGTAAAAATTGAATACTAAATTCACAAGCCCGTGTGCACAATCCGTTTAGAGTGCTGTATAGAGAAGAGGAAACTCTGCCTTTGTTTCCTGCCCAAGTCCCAACAGTTATTGCTGGTTGTTCATCTCCAGGGATCATCTCTTTTTCTTCTGTGATTACTGTGGCTAGGACTTCATTTTTTTTGCCTTCTTTGTTGCCAAATGTTTCACTCATGTTTCACCCCCTACTACAGGAAAAGGCAGCAACGCTGTTACTACGTCTTGTTATTTGTCATAACTCCAGGAACCTGATTTTACTGAAACACCACAGAACAACTTGCCTCTGTGATTCTCTCAGACCATTTAGTTGATGGTAATCACATCACTTCTCAGGATACTCAATGCATCATTTATCCCACTGCCTATCCTGTGAATAATGACTTCCAGAGATTCTCTCAAAGGTGCTTACTGTTCTTCTACAGTCAAGACCACAAATGGAAGTCTTACTCAGAATAAGACAATGTAAACAAGAAGTATTAATAGTTTTCTGATCTTATAAATTTACCGTGAAGAATGTTGCAGCATAAACAAGAAACAACCCATGTTTAAATGCATCTTCTCTTGAACTTTTTGATACTGCATCCCTACATTCTTAGAACATTATCTCTTTGGTCTGGACAAATGTGGGAGGTGGAACAATTGGAGAGCATCTCAAAAGGAGAAATAGGAACCAGAAATTGATACCAAAGGAGAGCTTTGAAGAGTTTGATGTAAGCACTTTAAACCACCAGGATCCATGGGTCATGAGTCCCTTTTAATGTAGGTTTAGATTACTAGATTTATAGATGACTAAATCAGGACAAGTGCAGCTAACTCTTTTATTTATTTATTTTAAATATATTTGATGGTAAGAAGTGTAGAGAAAAAGGAAAGTACCAGGAAGAAGATTCATAGCTCAGAGCAACAGTAGAACTTCTGGAAGACTGAATATAATTCTATGAGTAAAGAAAATTTAGACTATTTGAATGCTGAGAGTGATGCTCTAGAAGACAGGAAGAAGGTCAGGATTTGGAGTAAGTGAAAGAGTTCTATCTAGAGCCTAAAAGGCTCAAGTACCAGGGATGGTCATTAAGAAAGAGGATTTTTCTATATAAAATAGAAGGATAGAGAAAGGAATGAATGAACATGCAGAAAATCTAGCTTATGTTTGAAAAAAAATAGTAGTTTGATTTGATGGTTTCTATCTTCTCTATAACATGCAAAACAGAAGTAGAAGCATGGAATGTGAGATACTCAAAGTTGTGAGATAAGACTATTTGAAATAGTTGCTTCAGGATGTGGCTATTGAATTGATTCAAGAAATCATAAATTTCAAGGCTGAGCATTGAGACCAGTGAGCATTAGTGACCAAGATTAAAGGTTCAATCATTCTGCCCTTTTCAGTCATTTTCTTCACTTGACTTAGCAACCAACATGCCAGCATTGATAAAATGAAGTTAGACTTGTCCTGAGCTGGTTCAAGCTGAGTTTTGAAAGCTTTGGCAAAAGATAAATTAAGGTTATGACCCACTGATTGTAAAATAATTAGGGACTAAAATGCATCCAGCTGAAGATGAAGGGATAAGGGCAAATAGAGGAGTCAATGGGAAGTCTTTGAGATAGCCATCATGACTCAAAGTAGAAGGACAGGAGTTTGGGGTGGAACATGAGATTAAATAGACTGGAGATTAAAAAATGAAGCAATTTCAGCTTAAGATATGACTGAGCTTCTTGAGGCAGGGGTTCAGGGGGGTTAGAGGAGATGGATGGACAGGAACATGAAGCTAGGTGTTAGCTCAACCCATTTAGTCATAACACTGACTTCAGAAGTTCTGAAATTCGGCAAAGAATCAATTCATCAGATATGCTAGGATATTCATCAAAAGTTATTTTAAGTACATGACTTTTTTTCCCCAGAAAGCATCTAATCTTTTAAAATTAACTGTCCATGTCCTTGCTTCTCTCTGTTAAGAGTAGTTTGAGATGCATAGAGATTATGCACTTTATATTCATGGTTTGTCTTTTGAATCATCCCAAACATAAGATTAATATAATCATCTCTTTCTATCTTTGGCTTTACTCCAGACTTTAGAAAATTAATTCATTTAATTAATAGAATATTCAGTATTCATAGGAAGGCTTCTTTGAGAGTAGAAATAAATGATCCTTCACGGATAGATTGATTATATTTAACCTAGACTCAAAATATTAAGATATACCAAATGCATCACATACATGATACTCATATAAAATATATATTTGAACCAAGCAAGTGAAGGGGAGATTTGCATTACCTTTAGAAAATCTATGACATGTTCTTATTTTAAAAATCAAGTACACAGCAGTACATAAATACATTCTCATTATACAGAGATCAGCAAAGAGAATGACAGCAGCAAGATGCTGACATAAGAAGTACTAGCCCCCATACCTTCTTGGAAACCCAGACCTGACATGATTTAAGTAACAAAATCCCTTTATGAGAGGACTGGAATCCAGCTAAGGATTTTCAGTACCTCAGACAAGCACAAAATGGAGATCAACCACACCGAAGTGGTGAAGAGAACAATTTCACTTTCACCACATCAGCCTCTCCTGAAAGCTGGCACGGTTCAGTCATGACTGACCATGAGCCTTCACTGCTGCAGGACAAAGAGTGTACATTCATACCTATGTCCCTGGCCTTTCTGTAGTATCTCTGAATGGTGACACTCTTCCTCACCTCACAATGAATGCTGAAAGAATTGTAATAGTCCGGATGCCCAGGGTTGCCGAGGGGATGGATGCAATCCTGTGGCATGTACTCCTCTGGGAGGTTTGGAAGAGGCACAACACTGAGACCTTTCCTCCAAAAGAGAGTGACTCCAACAACCTGGTATTTCAGTGGGCTTCCCTGCAGTGATGGTTTTTGCTCTCACACAGAGAGCTGAGGAATCCTGCATCCTCCAGATCACTGGGACAGTAGTGGTCAGCATGGCTTTGGGATATGGAAAAGGTGCATAACTGAGGTTGCTTCCGAAGGATGGAGAAGAAGAGTAAAGCATGGCCCCAACATCTGTGGTCTTCCAATGCACCACAGAGAGGCTGGTTTCCGTCTCATCTCAAATGGGGTGATGACAGAGCTGACATAGTCACCAGAGGGAGCAAGAGGTTATGAGCTACTGCAGAAAAACAATAACAACAAACTGAAAATAAAAGCAACAATTAAAAATACCTGGACCTGTGGAGCAGGAGAAAGCAGATTCCCTAACCAGCCTCACTGCTGAAAGTCTTTCCTAGTCAAAAGCAGCTTGTAAAGATTTGAAGAGGGTGTTTTCCTTCAAATGCACAGACATTATAAAGCTGCAAGGAACATGAAGAATCATGAAAATACAGTCTAAAGAAAATAGTTTTCTGATAACTGACCCTGAAGAAATGGCTGTCTATAATATGTTTGATCAATAATTCAACATGATAATTTCTAAAAAGGATCTCAGTGAATTACAAGAAAACACAAACAACTAAATGAAATAAGGACCGCAATACGTTATAAAAGCTGAGGATATTAATGAGGAGATAGAACAATAAAAACTCTAACAAATCCTGGAAGTAAGAACACAATCAGTGAATGAAAAAATCAGCTAGAAACATTGATCAGCAGACTTGAGCAAGCAGAGGAAAGAATCTGTGTACTTAAAAACAGGTCATTTGAAAGTATTCTATCAAAGGAACTAAACAAAAAAAGAATGACTAAAGAGAGCTTAAAGAACTTATGAGACAAACCAAGAGAAACAATACAAACACAGTGGGACTGTCAGAAAGAAAAGTGACTAAGGAGCTGAAAACTTATTTACAGATACAGTGGCTGAAAATGTCCCAAATCTGGGGAAGGTCCAACCAAATTCTGAATAGGATGAATCTACATATAAAGTCTATGGAAGGACATGCTATAACAAAAAGTCAAAACTTAAGGAAAAAGAATTTGGAAAGCAGAGAAAGCAAAGTGATTCATCAAATACAAGGGAACCTCCATTAGACTCTCAGCAGATCTCTTAGCAAATACTTTGCAGGTGAGAAGGGAGTGAAATGAGATATTTAATGTGCTGGACAAAACCCTGCCAATAAGAACACTATACCTGGCAAAACTGTTTTTCAAAAATAAAGGAGACAAAAAGACTTTTTAAGACAAACAAAAGCTGAGGAAGTACATTACTATCAGACCTGCATTACAGAAAATACTAAAGGGCATTCTTCAAGTTAAAATTAAAGGATGCTAAAAAGCTATTAATACCTTAAAGCATATAAAAGTATAATAGATGCTGCTAAAATGAATATATAGTTAAAAACAGAATACTGTCCCATGATAAGGATGTTAGATAAATCACTTTTCATTCTAGTATCAAATGTACAAAAATAGCTTTAACTAAAATGTGTCAAAAAAGCACAATTTGTATATCTTTAAATTGTGAAAACAATAACATAAAGTGGGGGAAGGTAAGCAAAATGTAATGATTTGTATGCAACTGAAGTTAAATTGCTGTCAACTGAAAATAGATTTGCATTTTATGTTTTATTTAAGCCATTGTAACTCCAAAGAAATGTTTATGCTAGATATATAAAAAAAAGAGAGAGACAGAAATCAAAGCATATCACTATAAAAAATGAACCAATCACAAAATAAGATGAGAGAGGAAAAGATGAACAAAGAACTGTAAAGCAGTTACAATGAACAAGACAGCAAATAATAATCCCATACCTATTAATAATTACTTTCAATGAAAATGAATTTAACTCTCCAATCAAAAAGGGTAAAGTAGCTGAATAGATTTTTTTGGGACGACCCAGAGGGATGGTGTGGGGAGGGAGGAGGGAGGAGGGTTCAGGATGGGGAACACATGTATGCCTGTGGCGGATTCATTTTGATATTTGGCAAAACTAATACAATTATGTAAAGTTTAAAAATAAAATAAAATTAAAAAAAAAAAAAGATCTCATTATATACTGACTACACTTTAAGACACAGGTCACAGGAAGTTTCCCTGATGGTTCAGATGGTAAAGCATCTGCCTGCAATGTGGGAGACCCAGGTTTGATCCCTGGGTTGGGAAGATCCCCTGGAGAAGGAAATGGCAACCCACTCCCCATGGACAGAGGAGCCTTGTAGGCTACAGTCCATGGCATCGCAGAAAGTCAGACACTACTGAGTGACTTCACTTTCTTTTTTCTTTCACACAAAGTATGAAAGTGAAAGGATGGAAAAAGTTATTCTGTGAAAATTATAATCAAAACAGACTAGAGGTGACTATACTTAGACAAAACATACTGTAAGTCCAAAATGATCACAAAAAAAACAAAGAAGATCATTTTATAATGATGAAAGGGACAGTTTGTCAGGGATATATAACAATTTTAAGTATATGTGCACTCAACATCAGAGCACCTAAGTTTATAAAGCAGTCATTGACAGACCTGAGGGAGAAGCACACAGCAGGACTATAGTAATAAGAGACTTCAAAATCTCACTTTCAATAATGGATAAAATATCCAGACAGAAAACTGATAAGGGAAGAGTAGACATCAATGTTACAGACCAAATAGACCTAACAGACAGTTACAGAACATTTCATGCAATAGTAGCAGAATATGCATTCTTTTTAAGCACACAGGAAACGTTCATCAGAATAGATCACATGTTACATCACAAAACAAGTTTTGGGAAATATAAGAAGACTGAAATCATACCAAATATGTTTTCTAACCACAAGGGAATGAAAATAGAGATCATTAGCAGAGGGAAAACTTGGAAATACGTAAATATGTGGAAGTTTAACAACATATTCGTAAATAGCCATGGAGTCAAGAAGAACTCAAAAGGGAAATTAGAAAATACCCCAAGGCAAATAAAACCCAAACCTGACAGAATGAAACATATAGGACACAGCAAAGGCAGTGCTAATGAAACTTTATAGCAGAAAATGTCTACTTTCAAAAAGAAGAAAGATCTCAAATAAAATCTAACATATACTCCCAGAGAGCTAGAAAAAGAACAAAGTTCATATTTATCAGAAAGGAGACAATAGCAAAAATTGCAGCAGAAATAAGTAAAATAGAAAAGAGAAAAACTGCAGAAAAAATAAATGAAGCCAAAGTTGATTTTTTTTTTTTTTTTTTGACAAGATGAATGAATTGACAAGCCTTATCAGGACTAAGAAAAAGAAGACCGAAATAAAGAAAATCAGAAATGAGAGAAAGGACATTTAAGTAATGTTACAGAAATGAAAAATATACCATGAGACTGCTATAAATATTTACAATAAATTGGATAGCCTAAACAAAATGAATAAATCCCTAGAAACTTAGAACCTATCGAAACAAACTCATGAAGAAACAGAAAATTTAAACAGACCAATAATGAATGAGATTGAAACAAGAACTTCTCAACAAACAGAAGTCCAGGACCAGATGGCTTCACTGGTGAATTTTACCAAACATAATTAAGAATTAACACCGATCCTTCTTAAAAATCTTCCAATTAATTAAAGAAGAGGGATAATTTCCAAACAGAATTACCATGTGATCCAGCAATCCTAGGTATACATCCACAATAACTGAAAGCAGGCTCTCGAAAAGTATGAATCCCCCTTGCTCACTGCAGCATTATGCACATTACCAGAGATATGGGAGAAACGTAAATGTCCATCAACAGATGAAAGGATACAGTAAATGTGGTCTCTATGTACAAAGAATAATCAGCCTTAAATAGAATATCCTGCCATAGGTGACACACAGATGAACCTAGAGGACATAATGCTAAATGGAATAAGCCAGTTTCAAAAGGAGGCATTTACATGAAATATCTAAAATAGTCAAACTCAGAAACAGAGAGTGGAATGCTGGTTACAAGGACTGGCGAGGAGTGGAAACAGATGCAATTCAACTGATATAAAATTTCAGTTGTTTAAGATGAATATGTTCTAGTGGTCCACTGTACAACACAGCAGCTATTGTAAACAGTATAAGCATGGTGTGTGGAAAATTTAAGAGGGTAGATATCATGTTATATTCTTAGAAAATAATAAAATAAATTAGTAAACAAGAAAATAATTTAGTAAAAGTACAGTATAAAAATATGAAATACCATTCTTTAATATACAACATGTCCCTGGAGATAACAGTTTTATTTTTATTTTTACACTAGTATCCCCAAAAAGCTTATCAGACAAGCTTACTCTGAAATCATATCAATCACTGGCCTTTAGTGCCTCATTCTTAATTGTGAATGATGGGCAGATAAATATCATCAGTTCATTGAAGAAAGACTCCAAGATAACAGAGACAGACTACATCAGGAAAACCAGGAAATCAGAAAGAAGGATTAGAGATAATTGAGAAACCAAAAGAAAATGAACCAAGTCATTATTAATATCCTCAGGCCAGAAAGAAAAAATGGACTTCCATAAAACAAGAGTATGACACCATGAAAATGTCAGAAATGTCCTCATTTCTTTTAATTGATTTTTCTTTTTTCCTCTCTGATTCATTTATTTCTACCATTCTATCTTCTACTTCACTAATCCTATCTTCTGCCACATTTATTCTACTATTTATTACCTCCAGGGTGTTTTTGATCTCATTTATTGCATTATTTATTATATATTGACTCTTTTTTTATTTCTTATAGGTCCTTGTTAAACCTTTCTTGCATTTTCTCAATTCTTGTCTCAAGGCTATTTATCTGTGATTCCATTTTTATTTCAAGATTTTGGATCATTTTCACTATCATTATTTGGAATTCTTTCAGGTAGATTCCCTATCTCTTCCTCTTTGGTTTGGTTTGGTGAGAATTTATCCTGAAAATCTCAGAGACCTCCAGGACAGTGTCCAATATTCGAATCATAGGAGTCCCAGAAGAAGAAGACAAGAAGAAAGACCATGAGAAAATACTTGAGGAGATAATAGTTGAAAACTTCCCTAAAATGGGGAAGGAAATAATCACCCAAGTCCAAGAAACCCAGAGAGTCTCAAACAGGATAAACCCAAGATGAAACACCCCAAGACACATATTAATCAAATTAACAAAGGTCAAACACAAAGAACAATTATTAAAAGCAGCAAGGGAAAAACAAATAACACACAAGGGGATTCCCATAAGGATAACAGCTGATCTTTCAGTAGAAACTCTTCAGGCCAGGAGGGAATGGCAAGACATACTTAAAGTGATGAAAGAAAATAACCTACAGCCCAGATTACTGTACCCAGCAAGGATCTCATTCAAATATGAAGGAGAAATCAAAAGCTTTCCAGACAAGCAAAAGCTGAGAGAATTCAGCACCACCAAACCAGCTCTCCAACAAATGCTAAAGGATATTCTCTAGACAGGAGACACAAAAACGGTGTATAAACTTGACCCCAAAACAATAAAGTAAATGGCAATGGGATCATACTTATCAATAATTACCTTAAATGTAAATAGGTTGAATGCCCCAACCAAAAGACAAAGAGTGGCTGAATGGATACAAAAACAAGACCTCTACATATGTTGTTTACAAGAGACCCACCTCAAAACAGGGGACACATACAGACTGAAAGTGAAGGGCTGGAAAATGATATTCCATGCAAATAGAGCTCAAAAGAAAGCAGGAGTAGCAATACTTATATCAGATAAAATAGACTTTAAAACAAAGACTGTGAAGAGATACAAAGAAGGACAGTACATAATGATCAAAGGATCAATTCAAGAAAAAGATATAACAATTATAAATATATATGCACCCAACATAGGAGCACCACAATATGTAAGACAAATGCTAACAAGTATGAAAGGGGAAATTAACAAAAACACAATAATAGTGGGAGACTTTAATACCCCACTCACACCTATGGATAGATCAACTAAACAGAAAACTAACAAAGAAATACAAACTTTAAATGATACAATAGACCAGTTAGACCTAACTGATATCTATGGGACATTTCACCCCAAAACAATGAATTTCACCTTTTTCTCAAGCACACATGGAACCTTCTCCAGGATAGATCACATTCTGGGCCATAAATCTAGCCTTGGTAAATTCAAAAATATTGAAATCATTCCAAGCATCTTTTCTGACCACAATGCAGTTAAGATTAGATCTCAATTACAGGAAAAGAACTATTAAAATTTCCAACATATGGAGGTTGAACAACACGCTGCTGAATAACCAACAAATCACAGAAGAAATCAAAAAAGAAATCAAAATATGCATACAAATGAATGAAAATGAAAACACAACAACCCAAAACCTATTGGACACTGTAAAAGCAGTGCTATGGGGAAAGTTCATAGCAATACACACATACCTCAAGAAACAAGAAAAAAGTCAAATAAATAACCTAATTCTACACCTAAAGCAACTAGAAAAGGAAGAAATGAAGAACCCCAGGGTTAGTAGAAGGAAAGAAATCTTAAAAATTAGGGCAGAAATAAATGTAAAAGAAACAAAGGAGACCATAGCAAAAATCAACAAAGCCAAAAACCAGTTCTTTGAAAGGATAAATAAAATTGACAAACCATTAGCCAGACTCATCAAGAAACAAAGGAAGGAAAATCAAATCAATAAAATCAGCTATGAAAATGGAGAGATCACAACAGACAACACAGAAATAAAAAGGATCATAAGAGAATACTATCAGCAATTATATGCCAATAAAATGAACAAAGTGGAAGAAATGGACAAATTCTTAGAAAAGTACAACTTTCCAAAACTGGACCAGGAAGAAATAGAAAATCTTAACAGACCCATCACAAGCATGGAAATTGAAACTGTAATGAGGAATCTTCCAGCAAACAAAAGCCCAGGTCCAGACGGCTTCACAGCTGAATTCTACCAAAAATTTAGAGAAGAACGAACACCTATCCTACTCAAACTCTTCCAGAAAATTGAAGAGGAAGGTAAACTTCCAAACTCATTCTATAAGGGCACCATCACCCTAATACCAAAACCTAACAAAGATGCCACAAAAAAAAAAAAAAAAGAAAGAAAACGACAGGCCAATATTACTGAGGAACATAGATGCTAAAATCCTTAACAAAATTCTAGCAATCAGAATCCAACAACACATTAAAAAGATCATACACCATGACCAAGTGGGCTTTATCCCAGGGATGCAAGGATTCTTCAATATCTGCAAATCAATCAATGTAATACACCAGATTAACAAATTGAAAAATAAAAGCCATATGATTATCTCAATAGATTCAGAGAAAGCCTTTGACAAAATTCAACATCCATTTATGATAAAAACTCTCCAGAAAGCAGGAATAGAAGGAACATACCTCAACATAATAAAAGCTATATATGACAAACCCACAGCAAACATTATCCTCAATGGTGAAAAATTGAAAGCATTTCCCCTAAAGTCAGGAACAAGACAAGGGTGCCCACTTTCACCACTACATTCAACATAGTTTTGGAAGTTTTGGCCACAGCAATCAGAGCAGAAAAAGAAATAAAAGGAATCCAAATTGGAAAAGAAGAAGTAAAACTCTCACTGTGTGCAGATGACATGATCTTCTACACAGAAAACCCTAAAGACTCCACCAGAAAATTACTAGACCTAATCAATGAATATAGTAAAGTTTCAGGATATAAAATCAACACACAGAAATCCCTTGCATTCCTATACACTAATAATGAGAAAATAGAGAAATTAAGGAAACAATTCCATTCACCATTGCAACAAAAAGAATAAAATACTTAGGAATATATCTACCTAAAGAAACTAAAGACCTATATATAGAAAACTATAAAACACTGGTGAAAGAAATCAAAGAGAACACTAATAGATGGAGAAATATACCATGTTCATGGATTGGAAGAATCAATATAGTGAAAATGAGTATACTACCCAAAGCAATCTATAGATTCAATGCAATCCCTATCAAGCTACCAACGGTATTTTTCACAGAGCTAGAACAAATCATTTCACATTTTGTATGGAAATACAAAAAACCTCGAATAGCCAAAGCAATCTTGAGAAAGAAGAACGGAACTGGAGCAATCAACCTGCCTGACTTCAGGTTCTACTACAAAGCCACAGTCATCAAGACAGTATGGTACTGGCACAAAGACAGAAATATAGATCAATGGAACAAAATAGAAAGCCCAGAGATAAATCCATGCACATATGGACACCTTATCTTTGACAAAGGAGGCAAGAATATCCTAATGGATTAAAGACAATCTCTTTAACAAGTGGTGCTGGGAAAACTGGTCAACCACTTGTAAAAGAAGGAAACTAGAAAACTTTCTATCACCACACACACAAATAAACTCAAAATGGATTAAAGATCTAAACATAAGACCAGAAACTATAAAACTCTTAGAGGAGAACATAGGCAAAACACTCTCCGACATACATCACAGCAGGATCCTCTATGACCCACTTCCCAGAATATTGGAAATAAAAGCAAAAATAAACAAATGAGATCTAATTAAAATTAAAAGCTTCTGCACAACAAAAGAAACTATAAGCAAGGTGAAAAGACAGCCTTCAGAATGGGAGAAAATAATAGCAAATGAAGCAACTGACAAACATGTAATCTCAAAAATATACAAGCAACTCCTGCAGCTCAATTCCAGAAAAATAAACGACCGAATCACAAAATGGGCCAAAGAACTAAATAGACATTTCTCCAAAGAAGACATACAGATGGCTAACAAACACATGAAAAGATGCTCAGCATCACTCATTACCAGAGAAATGCAAATCAAAACCACCATGAGGTACCATTTCATGCTTCAGAATGGCTATGATCCAAAAGTCTACAAGCAATAAATGCTGGAGATGGTGTGGAGAAAAGGGAACCCTCTTACACTGTTGGTGGGAATGCAAACTAGTACAGCCACTATGGAGAACAGTGTGGAGATTCCTTAAAAAACTGGAAATAGAACTGCCTTATGACCCAGCAATCCCACTGCTGGGCATATACACTGAGGAAACCAGAACTGAAAGAGACATGTGTACCCCAATGTTCATTGCAGCACTGTTTATAATAGCCAGGACATGGAAACAACCTACATGCCCATCAGCAGATGAATGAATAAGAAAGCTGTGGTACATATGCACAATGGAGTATTACTCAGCCATCAAAAAGAATACATTTGAATCAGTTCTAATGAGGTGGTTGAAACTGGAGCCGATTATACGGTGGCACCCCACTCCAGTGCTATTGCCTGGAGAGTCCCATGGAGAGAGGAGCCTGGTGGGCTGCAGTCCATGGGGTAGCTAGAGTCAGGCACGACTGAGCGACTTCCCTTTCACTTTTCACTTTCATGCATTGGAGAAGGAAATGGCAGCCCACTCCAGTGTTCTTGCCTGGAGAATCCCAGGGAAAGGGGAGCCTGGTGGACTGCCGTCTATGGGGTCGCAAAGAGTCGGACACGACTGAAGCGACTTGGCAGCAGGCAGCAGCATACAAAGTGAAGTAAGCCAAAAAGAAAAACACCAATACTAATGCATATACATGGAATTTAGAAAGATGGTAACAATAACCCTGTATGCAATACAGCAAAAGAGACACAGATGTATAGATTAGTCTTTTGGACTCTGTGGGGAGAGGATGATTTGGGAGAATGGCATTGAAACATGTATAATATCATATAAGAAATGAATCGCCAGTCCAGGTTTGATGCAGGATACAGGATGCTTGGAGCTGGTGCACTGGTATGACCCAGAGGGATGATATCGGGAGGGAGGAGGGAGGGGGTTCAGGATTGGGAACACGTGTATACCCGTGGTGGCTTCATGTTGATGTATGGCAAAACCAATACAATATTGTAAAGTAATTAGCCCCTAATTAAAATAAATAAATTTGAAAAAAAAGAAAATATCAGAGAATAACAAAGTTTACTTGGAAATGTAAAATGTGATTGATAAAGTTAAAAGAAGGAATGGAAGATAGGTCAAGAAAATCTTCAGATTTTTTTAAAATATTAAAAATAGAATATAGAAGGTAAAACAGAAAATGTTAGTGAAAATGGGAGGAACAAATTAAACAAGTGGTAAATTTTAATTGGCTTCTCTGGAGTGTGCTGCTAATTATCCAACAACATGGATGAGGAGGACTCAGAGCCGGGACATCAAACACCCGTTAACTGTCAGAACAGTTTGGATCTAAAATACATAAAATTATATGAGTTAAATGAGACCACATTTTCAACAGCAAAAATAAAACAACATTTTCAAAATTTTGAAGAAGTCTTGCTAGGTACAAATCAGCTGCTGCTGCTGCATTGCTTCAGTTGTGGCCGACTCTGTGCAACCCCATAGACGGCAGCCCATCAGGCTCCCCCGTCCCTGAGATTCTCCAGGCAAGAACACTGGAGTGGGTTGCCATTTCCTTCTCCAATGCATTCATGCATGCTAAGTCGCTTCAGTCATGTCCAACTCTGTGCGACCCTATGGACAGAGCCCACCAGGCTCCTCTGTCCTCGAGATTCTCTAGATAAGGGTACTGGAGCGGGTTGCCATTTCCTTCTCCATTTAAGAATTTAATCCAAGTGAAGGCAGAATATAAATCTTTTCTTTAATTTTGCGGACTAAATACATTTGCCTCCCTTTGACACATTCTGACAAAACCACTAGTGGAGTTGCTCCTATAAAACAAGAGTGTAGTTTAGCAGGAGGAAACAAATGGAACCCAGTTCCCAAATAGGAAAGGGCTTCCCTGATAGCTCAGTTGGTAAGAATCTGCCAGCAATGCAGGAGACCTGGGTTCAATTCCTGGGTGGGGAAGATCAGCTGGAGGAGGGATAGGCTACCCACTCCAGTATTCTTGGGCTTTGCTTGTGGCTCAGCTGTCAAAGACTCCACCTGCAATGAGGGAGACCTGGGCTCGATCCCTGAGTTGGGAAGATCCTGTGGAGAAAGGAAAGGCTATCCATTCCAGTATTCTGGCTTGAAGAATTCCATGGACTGTATAGGCCATGGGGTCGCAAAGAGGCTGATAGGACTGAGCGACTTCACTCACTCAAATAGGAAAGAGTTGATGAAAACGTCTAAGATATCAGTTGTTCTCTAGTAGCTCAGTCAGGTCGGATTCCTAGGTCAGGAAGATCCCCTGGATGAGGAAATGGCAGCCCCCTCCATTATCTTTCTCTGAAGAATCCCATGGACAGAAGAGCCTGGCAGGCTACAGTCTATGGGGTCGCAAGAGTTGGGCACAACTGAGCAACTAAGAACGCAAAGTAAACAGTTCAGGATGAAATAACAAAGGACTCCAGGAAACAAAAATAAAACAATTATACGGTTTCAGATTAAGTAAACTTTTAATAATAGTGTTATGTTATTATATTATTAAAATAATGTTATATAACTATATTTTCAGCATCTAAGAAATAACTGAAGGTATGATTATGAGATATTAGCTAGTATAATTTGAATAAAAAAAAGAATAGATCCATCAAAAAATGTGAGAGGAAATGCTGAAGAAAATTAAGTCTTTTTTTTTTTTTCTAGATAATAGAATTGCAGTGGGAAAAATACAGAGAAGAAAACTTCTTTTCATTGTTCAATATTTAATAATGTACGCAGAAATATGTAAATATTTTTATAAAATGAGAATACAATGCTTATAATAATGAAACCAAAAATATTAAAATAACTTAGACTTGGAAATGAGCTGGATTAAAATTAAATTAAAAATAAGAAGTGAAGTTCATAGGACTATCAATGAATAATAAGATATAGTAGAAATTAGCAAAATAGTTACTATTTTATCATAATATCCAAAAGTTATTTTTAAATAAACTAGACCTTTACTGACAAATTTTAATCAAGAAAAAGATATGATACAAATAAATAGCTATTGGAATGAGAACAGGGATTAAACAATGTTAATGGAGAAGAACAGCAGAATAACAGCATGAAATAGAACTCTTTGCCAAAACATTTGAAAATATAGATGAAGAGGGTGACTTTTAATAAAGTATTATATCAGAATTGCCTCCAGGATATACAATATGAACATTACAATGAATTCAAATTAAATTTAAAAATGTAAGCGGGTCTAACCTAAAAGACAGTATCAAGGGAGTTTAATTGGCAAATCTTATCAGCCATTCAAAATTTGCTTTGGAATACAGTTTTTCATGGCATTTGTTTCATATGCACTTTCTTTTTTCCTCTCTTATTTTTGTTCTTTTTTCACATTCTACTGCTCATATATACCTATTTGTCAATAAAACACTGATCGTTGCCTTGGCAATAATGGCAAGGTGACAGATGACAATATGACAGTGAGATAATGAGGGAAGAAAGTAAGTCTTGTTCATTCATTCATTCAGTAAGTATTGTGTGTGTGTGTGTATATGCATCCTTGGAGTTGAAGAGAAGAAGGAGAAGATTTAACACAGATTATCATATTCTGCTCCAGTAGCGGCAGATATTTTTCTACCTGGAGGGAGAGAGGTGTAGGGGGCAGAAATCCACTGGCATTTGATCCTAGTAATCCAGTCACAAGATGAGATTATCCATTTGAGATAATAAAATTATTTAAAGATATGAAAAGATCCATTGTTTCTTTCTGACTCTAGTATAATACTCAAAGTTGAAAGCTTTGGATCTAGCATCTTCTATCCAGGTCATGTTAAATTCAAACACTTCCTTGCAATCTGATGTTACTGTTGTGTCCTGAACTTGAAAGAATGTTTCTTTGGCAAGAAGCAGAGTTTCTTTTCAACAACGGTAAAAGCATGTTATGATACCTGTGTTGTTTTTAACTTGATTTTATACATTTTCAATGTTGGAAAATACATGCTATTTTCTCTGCAACTTGTTTGTGAGAAATGGGAAAGTTTATACCACTTTTTTTTTTAACACTTTTCCCTTATTTTTGGTCATTACCTTTGCAAATACAAGTCTGAAGTCTATAATATCTAGAAAAGAGAAAAATAGAGACAGCTTTTTGTTTTTGTGTGGGAATCTTTTCAAATTGTATACAAATGACCCAAACAAGAGAAAAAAGTGCTAAAAAAAAAAAAAAAAACAATAACAGCATTGAAAAGCAGTAACGTTAAACTGATGTGATCTGGAATTTCACACTATAAAAAGCTAAATAGGTAATATGTTATAAATCTGATAACCAGATGGACTACTATCCTCTTCCTCCAATATAACACCTACAGAATCTTGTTCACAATGTTTTGTATTAATACTAAAGTGAGCTCCTGCAATAATACTTGTCACTGAGTTATAATATATGTGGCTGGTATCTGCTCTTTCTGTGTCAAATACCTCATAGAAATGATTTTGAATATTTTGGCATCTTTGCCACTCTGGTTTTGTATCTGCTGTGATTGACAATCCAACCCATGCTAATTCATTGCTGGCCTGCATTTCTCTGACGCTAGAGTATATCTAAAGAATGTGCATGGAGAAAATGGGACTAAAAATTAAAGCATTGGTTTCAGATGATTTAGATTTCTCAAATTCATCTAATGGACTCTCATTTTGAAAATGGCAAAATTATAAGGAAATTTGTTACAGTTAATTAAATATTAACTTTATTAGGAAAACAGTGACTTCTCTCCCACTTTCATTATGTATTTTAAAACAAAAGCCCAAGAATTTTATGTAACCCAGAAATACCATGAATATGCACCAAGCATGAATATATGGATGCCATTCGGCATGCAGGTATAGGGAGGAAAATGTTCAGAATTATCTTGTTAAGGGTGTGGCTGGAACCCAAAATAAAATTTGTTCAGATACTACATAAATGAATACCAGTCTATGTCTCCCACTCTCCCCCTCCCTTTCCCCCATATGTATTTGTGATAGATATTATTTTGATACTTAGCATATCCTTAGCTATTTTCAGTAAATGTTTCCATATTCCTATAAATAATATTTGATAATGTGTATCAGGATTTTTTTTTTTAATTTTTCTTCTCCTTCACTGGCTTCTTTCTAACTTTGGGCAAAATAAATTACTTTAGTTACCATCATGGTTACTGCTGGCTTATTAACCAAGTTTAATATGAACATTTCAAGATTTGATGGGAAAGATTTAAAACTGCATTTTATATTATTAAAATATGACTTGCACTTGTAATGGCACCCTTTGGCACAGTCATGGTGATTGATATGTACCACGATTCCCCCTAAATCAGGATAAAATGAAATGGCTCCCATGTGTTTGACATGTTCCCCTCAGTGATTGATGCAGATAAGCACATGATCACCAGTACCTGAAATAAGTATTGATCTTCAAGACATCTGAAAGGAACAGATGAGTTATCACAGTTTCTTGACAGTTTAGACTTCTAAAAAAATGTCTTTGATAAATTTGAAGGCTCTGAAATTTTTTTCTCTGGATCAAGTCTGACTCTAAATATTACATAAGGACAATTGTTTTGCTCCCTTTTAAGTAGACTGGATTTATAACAGACTATTATAAACTGAATAAAAGGAATTGGAAATATGTACTATTCTAATACAGGAAATCACTGGAGGAGGAAATGTCAACCCACTCTGGTATTCTTGCCTGGAAAATCCCATGGACAGAGAAGCCTGGCAGGCTACACTCCATGGGATTGCAAAGACTCAGACACAATAGAACAACTGAGCACAATACAGGAAATAATAATATTTATGCAATTTAAAAATGATTGAGTTATCAGGTGCTATTCACCTCATAGTGGGCCAGTAAATGGGCAAGTGTTGGAGCAAGGATTATCAACTTTTTCAGAGAGCCAGCAGACTGAGAAGATAGTGGACTAGCATCCCAAGAACCATCTTTCTGGAGTTAGATTTCAGGTTTCTTTTATATTAAATACTAAAGGGGAGGCAGTGTGGCAGGTTGTTGCAAACTTCTTGGTGAGGGTCAGACCCCAGGGTCAGACTCCTTTGTTCTTGCAGCTGTTCACATAGATCTGATCACATTCCTACAAACCTCCAACAAGCCAATTATTTTCTGTTCTTCACATTTATATCTCTGTATGAATGAAAAGAGTTATGCTTTTAAAGGCAGAGCCTTGAGAATGGGCCCTCTTGGACACTTCAGGCTACAGGCCACATTCTTTTACAGTTTGGGACTAAGGTGCAGCGTGACTGTGGAAAGTGAAAGTGTTAGTCATTCAGTTGTGTCCAGTTGTGTCCATCTCCCTGTGACCCCAAGGACTGTAGCCCGCAGGCTCCCCTGTCCATGGAATTTTTCAGGCAAGAATACACGAGTGGTTGCATTTCCTTCTCCAGGTGATCCTCCGACCGAGGGACTGAACCTTTGTCTCCTGCACTGCAGGTGGATTCTTTACAATCTGAGCCACCAGGAAGCCCTAACCACAGGCAACAGAGCACAATGCTTAGAGCGGAAGGAATAGGCCTGTTGTGGGACGCTTGGGCATAAACCCTTCTCTGCTTCCGTCTCCAGTGTTTTAGTTTGTTTGGCACCACTGTGTGTCAGCTCTTTTGTCTCATTTTCTTTTTTATTTATTTAGGCCTTCCTGGTGGCTCAGTGGTAAATAATCTGCCTGCCAATGAGGGAGACCCGGATTTGATCCCTGGGTTAGGAAGATCTCCTGGAGGAGGAAATGGCAACTCACTCCAGTATTCTTGCCTGGGAAAATCCCATAGACAGAGGATCCTGGAGGGCTATAGGCCATGGGGTCCCAAAGAGGTGCACACAACTTAGCGACTAAATGACAGTTTATTTATTTGGCTGCCTTGGTCTCAGATGTGGTACACAGGAACTCCGTTGCATCCTGTGGGTTCCTCCATTGCATCCTGTGGGTTCCTTCCTTGCATCCTGTGGGTTCCTCCACTGCATCCTGTGGGTTCCTTCCTTGCTTCCTGTGGGCTCCTTCCTTGATGTGCACGGATTCTCCAGTGGTTTTAGTGTGCTGGCTTAGTTGCTCCGAGGCATATGGGATCTTAGTTCCCTGACCAGGATTGAACCCATGTCCCCTGCCCTGGAATGTGAAATCTTTACCACTGGGCCATCAGGAAAGTCCCTTCTGTCTCATTGTCAAGTGGACATTCTGGTGATGAAACATTTCCTCCCTGAATAATTAAAGTTGTTTTTAAGCTTATCAGTATTTCATTAAAGAATGAAACCCTATTATCTTCCACAATCCCAGACATTATTTCCATTAAATTGGTAGAAAAACAAAGCTAATCTTTTAATTTTTTTTTATATTTACATGCAGTCACATTATTCTTTAAAATCTGCTTTTTATTTATGTATGTTGATTCATCTGTATCATTAATATAATAATTTATCTTTAAATGTTTTAGTAAGTTATTATTATCCAATACAAGGGACTTCACTATAGATCATTTTTTAATCGAAAAACATCAAAAAATAACAAAATCTAAAACTGTAATCCATTGAGGTGAATATGTAACAAAATTGAGTTCTTAAACATTCAGAGTAATAACAGAATATCAGGAATGGAAGGGTAAATATAATGAAATAAGCAATAAAAATATCTGAATTTGCAACATATAATATAGCATTTATTTAAGCATATTTAGGTAAACTCTACAGTAATTTGTTTTTAAATCTTGTGAAGGGAAAGACTTTCTAGAAGTAATAAATTGAAAATTTCAGCCACAAATTTAAAACTAATTGGAAAGGCAAATAGGATATTAACACAGATTTAAACATCTTTTATTTTTTAATGTAGGGATCCTGTAATTGGAAAATTCACTTGCTTTCTTCTCTTATTTAAAGGGAACTGTATGCTCCTAAGAATATAGAGCAGTTCTGAGAAAAATTGGGGTTGGGCCCTACATCAGTATGTGTTTCCCATGTGGTTAAATGGTAGAGAATCAGCCTGCCAATTCAGAAGCCACAGATTTGATCCCTGGGTTGGGCAGATCCCCTGGAGGAGGAAATGATAACCCACTCCAATATTCTTGCCTGGGAAAATCTCATGGACAGAAGAGACCAACAGGCTTAAGTCCATGGGGTGGCAAAGAACTGGACATTACTGAGCACACACATATACCCTCCATCAGTATAATGCTGACTAAAAACATCAAGAATCACTTCATTACTCTGGAGGCATCACTGAATGGAGCTGGGCAAAAGCAAATGGATTTTCCCCATAACTCAGCCTTTTTTTTTTTTTTTTTTTTTAAAGGACTGCTACTATCTTAATTTGAACTATTTGGGTGGTAACTTTTAAATATATAGTACATCTTCCCTCCATTCTCAGAAACTAATTTACATAAGTAACTGCCTTGAAGATTCAATCATCATTATGATAATTCTTACCATGAATATCATAATCAGCATCTTTATAAATGGTATTTTAATTCCTGCTATTATAATAATAACCCATCTGATGACTGATACATATAAAATGCAGTAATTAATTAATACATTTTTAGTTAACTGAATACTAATGAAATTACCAATAAAAGCAATATCATGATGCATTTTTAAGAAAGAGGAATTTTTAAAATGAATAAAGTGGCTAATTCTCACTAAGAAGACTGTATTTACCTTGAAATTATTTTCAGAATAAGGATTAAAAGGCAATTCCAAAACTTAGTTCTAGATACGAAATTATATGAAATTATATGAAAATGTTTGCTTTTCCTTTTTTTTTAATAAAAAGAAATGAAAAGACACTTTAATCACTAATTGTGTTTTTTCATCCTGCAAGTAAAACAGAGATGAGTTGATGTATATGTAGGCTATGTACTAAATATATTATATGTGGTTTTGTTTAGCTGGTTATCTTGCACAACCCTTTTATTATCAGAAGTAATAAAATTACTTCTGCTAATTATTATTCAGGACTTCCTTGGTGGCTCAGATGGTAAAGAATTCACCTGCAATGCAGGAAACCTGGGTTCAATCCCTGGGTTGTGAAGATCCCCTGGAGAAGGGAAAGGCTACCACTCCAGTATTTTAGCCTTGAGAATTCCACCCCCTCCAGTATTCTAGCCTGGAAAATCACCCACTCCAGTATTCTTGCCTGGAGAATCCTATGGACAGAGGAGCCTGGCAGGCTACAGTCCATGAACATGACTGAGTGAGTTTCACTTTCTCTTTTTCCAGTTTCTTTCAATTTTTACTCAATAAATATGAACTTGAATCCATGTTTCCAAAATCGTCTGAATGATCTGGTAGTGTTACATGTCACTCATTTTTTGATGCTAAAACATTGATGTTGATCAAAGGAGTTTTTCATTTATTTCTCTTAATAACCAAAATAATATGAAAAAGCTAATCAAAATTGTAATACAGTTGTTTGTGATGATTAAAAAATACAGTTGTGTATGTCACAACTAAGAATTGAATTTGAGGTTTCTTGTTAAGTTTCTGACATATTTCTTCACCGTCTAGGAATGTATCTGTTCAACAAGGAACTGTGAGTTTAAGTTATAATCATAATAGGAAAGAATGTATTTTATCTTACTCTGCTGTAATAGAAGTTGCATTTTTTAACTGTGTTGTATGTACTTTTCTGTTTCTATTTTCAAAAAACTTGTCTAAAACTTTAAACAATATACAACATGTATTTGCAATTATTTAATCCCAATAGGGTGGGTAAGATGATAAAGAATCTGCCTGCAATTCAGGAGATCCGGGTTCGATCCCTGGGTGGGGAAGTTTGCTTGAAAAAGGAAATGGTAACCAACTCCAGTATTCTTGCCTGGAGAATCCCGTGGACAGAGGAGGCTGGAGGGCTACAATCCATGGGGTCACAAAGAGTTGGACGTGACTGAGCAACTAACGCTTTCCCTTTTCAGATATTTGAAATTATATTCATCATTAGTAGGTAAACAGCTGATCCTTGAACAACACAGGTTTCCCCAGTAGAAAATCCTTGTATAACTTGCATTTGGCTCACCACATCCTTGGTTAATTCGTACCCATGATTTTGCACCTGTGGGTTCAGCCAACCACAGATATTAGCACTGTGTTATTCGCTATTGGAAACATCTGCCTGTAAGTGGACCCAGGCAGTTTGAACACATGTTGTTATAAGAATAATCATATAATGTGCTTTACTGATAATCCATCTCAGTAAATAAATATAATTTTGTCTTGAAAACCATCCAAATCTTATCCAAGTGAAAAAATTATGGGTAAGAGGGATAGCGGGAAAGTAAGAAAAAGTGATAGAGAAAATGTATGTGCATATATATTCATGTGTGTGTGCATTGTTTGTTCATGGGTGCATGAGGGTGTTTATGTGACTATGTGCTTGTGTGTTTGTGTGTGCGTGTGTGGGTATATGCATGTGTGTTCCTGTGTTATTGCATAATATGTACATGTGTATATATGTTGTGTACACATGTTCATGTGTGGATGCATGAGTGTGTGTACATCTGAGTTATGTGCATGTATATTCGTGTGCATGCATGTTCATATGTTGTGTGTGTGCTGTGTATTCATGGGTGTGTGAGTTCATGCATATATGTGCTTTTGTGTTTTTGCATATGTGTTCATGTGTGTATTGAATACTATGTTTGAATGTGTACATGTGTATACATGTGTGTGTTTGTGTGTATGGCTGTGTGCACATGTGAGTATGTCCATGTGTGTTCATGTGTGTGTGTGTGAGTGTGAGCATATGTGTGTACATATGTGCAGAGAATGATTGTAAGGCAGTGAGGGGACAAGTCAGAGCCTCAGAAAATCAGAGTAGTCTCTTTCCCAACATTTCAAAAGTAATTTTCTCTAAATATGGGTGATATGTTTCTTCTTCACAGCTTATTTAAATTACCATATCTTTTCTGCTACACACAAATTATAAAAAAGGTCATTTTCTAAAGTCAAAGTAAATGTCATCTAATTTAACTTGGAGGCTAAGCCCATTTATAGTGCATGATAAGAACTCCTTAATTCATATATTATTCCAAAATCCAATGAACATATCAATAAATAAAATGCCATAACCAGGCATAATTATAGTAATCTTGAGGAGAGAACTCTGGATAACATAAGCAGCTATACCTAAGCTATTCTTTCCCTATTTGACTTCTTAGCTATGGATAAATAAATGAATAACCATCAGCTAAACACAGTAATTTAGAAATCTGTGTGTGGGTATTGATCAAACTCCACTCAATTTTCAGTCAAGACTTTTGTTTTGATTGCAGTATAAGATTTAAAATGTTTTGTCCATAGTGTAATATTGTGATAGGACTATTCAATGGAAAAAAAAATCTCATTTATTTTACACATCTGTACATGAGAAAATAAAGAGAAAGCTCAATAATGAGTAGAGGACTGATCTCAAAGAATGATCTCATTTATTCAAGGCATTTCAGATATTTTGGAGGAGAAATCTGAATGTTACAAAATGAGGGCACTAGTAGAGGGTGTAGAAAATGGAAGCACATTTTTGGGGAAAGAAGGTTGAAATACCTTGGCTAAAATATTAGCTTTTAGTTTAGAAGGATTGCCTTGATGTCTATGGAGCATAGAAATAAATTTTTTTTAATGATTCTCATTCTTTTATGCAGTCTGCTAAAGGAAAATGTAGTCACAAATTCACTCTTAAATTTAAAATGCATTACTGACATTTGGGGATATGTTAAAGAGACACTCTTTATGTGTGAGTATTTTCTGGTTGAGATGCGCCTATCCTGTACCTTCTAATAGACATGATGCTCATATTTCTGTTTGTAAAGGGTAGATGAGCATTATGGTCCCTGATGAACAAGGCCATTAGATGTTTGAGGATGCTTGATATGTTCAGAAACAGCACAGACTTCATCTTCAGGCGCTTCCTAATGACCTCAAGGGGCTGCTGAGTGTCCTGATACATTTGCACTAATCATTTTTTGTTGGAAATTTTTATGCTGCTTATGAAGAAGACTTGGGTGAAGTGACCTCTTGCTAGAACAGTTCCTCAGAAGTGAGCATGTGAGTTATTCTTGTTACTCAAATAATATCAGTGTGGATAACAGCCCAGTAATTCTTTTGATATCTTAAAGAACAATACCAAATGCAAACAAAAACTTAGTTGTAAAATTTGCCAATTTGGTTATTGTCTGAAAGTAAACTGTACCCTCTCTAAATTCCATGATTATACACATTAGTTAATTTATGTGTTCAATATATATTTATTGAACAACTGTTACTGATTTAGGTCTCATGGACCCTGCTTGGATCCTAGCCTGGACAAGACAAATTTTTCTCCCATGTTGATTTTTTGCATGTGATTTTGTAATGAATTTTAACAGTATTTGTTGTTGTTTAGTTGCTAAGTCATGTCCAACTCTTTTGCAACCCTATGGACTGCAGCCCACCAGGCTCCTCTGTCCATGGGCTTTCCCAGGTAAGAATACTGGAGCGGGTTGCCATTTCCTTCTCCAATGGGAATTTTCCAAACCAGAGATCAAACCCATGTCTCCTGCATTGATGAGCAGATTCTTTCCTGCTGAGCCACCAGGTGGTGGTAAATAATCTTCTTGATAGTATTTAATGCCTTTATTAAAATTTATTTTTAATTGGATGATAATTGCTTCACAACATTGTATTGGGTTCTGCCATATGACAGTGTGAATCAGCCAAATGTACACATATGTTCCCTCCTTCTTGAATATCCCTTCCCCCTCCACATAATCACCCATTCAGGTCATCACAGAGCACAGAGCTGAGCTTCTTGTATACAGCAGCTTCCCACTGGATATTTTACACATGATAGTGTGCATATGTGTCACTGTTACTCTCTCATATACCCCACCCTCTCCTTCACCATTGTGTCCACAAGTCCCTTCTCTTATGTCTGCATCTCTATTTCTGCCCTTCAGATAGATTCATCAGGGCCACTTTTCTAGATTCCATTTGATTATAAAGAGTGAGGATAATGGGGATGAGGATAATGATAATGGGGAGGTGTATGCATTTGTCTTCTGGGGGAAGGGATAAGGCTTCTCCAGGAATGGGGTGCCATCCTCTTTCTGTCTTTCTTTGCTCCACACCTTCCAGTCATGGCTTCTCATTGATGTGTCATTTAGTAGCTAGTTCAGTAAAATCAGCATAGAATACGACTCTGGGTCTGTGGAAGGACAGATTTGTGGCGGTCTTGGTTCCAGCTAGTTCTATCTAGTTTTTGTTTTTCTCTTCCTATCATTTCATACCTTTTAGTCCAGATTCTGTGACTTAAAGAGATGTGTTAGTTCCTGTTTCAGGGAGGGGTTGGTGGTTTTTGCACAAGGATGTCTTCTATGTCTTCCTGTTCCTGTATGAAGCACTTTTCCCACTTCACATCGGTCTTCAGAAATCAACTGATTCTGTGTGTTGCATTGCATCACAGTAGTAGCACCTAGTCTCTTAGTTGTGTCCAATACTGTCCAATAGTCCATAGTTCATCCGTATGGACTCAAGCCCTCCAGACTCCTCTGTCCATGGAATTCTCCAGGCAAGAATTCTGGAGTGGATTGCCATTTCCTCCTTTAGAGGATCTTCCCAACCCAGGGATTGAACCTGAGTCTCCTGTGTCTCTTGTATTGCAGGTGTGTTCTTTACCACTGAGCCACCAGGGAAGCCAATGGTGCATTGCATTTCGTCCTTCAAAAATGGTTTGTCAAACAATACCCAGATGGTTGTCACTAGAGCTCCCCACAGCTTTTTATCTATTTCCAGGGAATTTGACATTCTCTAAGATATTTACCCTGGGAGAAGGCAATGGCACCCCACTCCAGTACTGTTGCCCAGAAAATCCCATGGATGGAGGAGCCTGGTAGGCTGCTGCAGTCCATGGGGTCGCTAAGAGTCGGACACGACTGAGCGACTTCACTTTCACTTTCCACTTTAATGCATTGGAGAAGGAAATGGCAACCCACTCCAGTGTTCTTGCCTGGAGAATCCCATGGACGGAGAAGCCTGGTAGGTTGCAGTCCATGGGGTCGCACACAGTCAGACATGACTGAAGAAACTCAGTAGTAGTAGTAAGATATTCACTACTTTTTATAACTCTCATCTAAGTATGCTTTGATTTCCTCCAACAATCTGAAATAATATGCTTTTTTTTCAGAATTTCTTTTCAAAATATTTGTTCTCTTAGTGACCCTGCATTAATTAGAGCTCTTTGGTTACCAGCAGTAGAGGCTGATTCTAATTAGGAAAAGTACATTGGTCGAAAGACAGTGAGTCTTCACAGAACAGATGTGAGACTGGGGAGTCTTGGAAGCAGACGGAGTGTTAAGATGACATAATGCACACAGTGACCACTGCCTTTAGAGTGGACGGACCTGACACACCTCTGTTGTCCTCAAGATGTTTCATGAGAAGACAGAGAACAAGAGAGAGCCATAAGCAAATAAAGTTCATAAAAAGATAATCAAAATAAGTTACCCAAATACAGACAGAGCAATAAAAATTGCCTATCACATATCTGAAATCCACACTCTTTCTATGCAACTTGGAGGCCATTTCTGTTTGTGATATTTCTGGTTTAGAGGATGAGTAATCTTGATAACACCTAAAACATTATAGCATTATTACCTAACTGCCCACAGGTCACTTTTCTGTTGAAATTCTGATTAATAAGATACTTGGCTATAAATTATTCTGTAAAAAATGATTTCACGTGATGAAAGTCAAAATGAAGCTCAAAAATATACTCTTTGTCCTTCTCTTTCTACACTGTTTTATCAAATTATTACATGCACGAATTGTGCATTTCTTATAAAGAAAATATCCAATTCTTTGAACACCACACATTTTTAAGGGTGCCAAATACATAAAGACCTCTATTCAGGTGTGTTAAATAAAGTCTTCATATGGGGGAAAACGTGTATTTTTCATTTCAAAATACTCTCTAGACATCAACAAAATAGGACAAACTTTCATTTATACTTGTTTGAAAGTGAGATGTACTAGAATATCTGTTATATGAAGTCTTATGGGGCCTTCCAGCTTCAAGTTACAGTGTAATTGTATTTCTCAAAAATTCATGGGTATTTTCAATATTGTAGGCATCTAACTTTTTTTTTTCACTTCTTTTTTTACTGCTTTATTCATTTATTTATTTTGTTTTCTTGGTTTTTTTTTTTTTTTTTTTACCTTACAATATTGTATTGGTTTTGCCATACATCAACATGAATCTGCCATGGGTGTACACGTGTTCCCAATCCTGAACCCCCATCCTACCTCCCTCCCCATACCATCCCTCTGGGTCCTCCCAGTGCACCAGCCCCAAGCATCCTGAATCCTGCATCGAACCTGGACTGGCAATTTGTTTCTTATATATTATACATGTTTCAGCAAAAAAGACACAGATGTATAGAACAGTCTTTTGGACTCTGTGGGAGAGGGAAAGGTGGGATGATTTGGGAGAATGGCATCTAATTTTTTAAAAGAAGGACTCAAGAGCAATTCTTACTTGGAGGGAATCATGAAATGGTTCATTATACTTACTGAAAATTGACAATATTGACAACAGAGAACTCATAATTAAAATATGCAATATTTGTTCTTTTCAGAAAAGTGATTATAAAACTGCCAAAGAAGAAAAACACATACACAAAGAAACACAGATTGATTTTGTCTCTATTTCTAGCAGTATAATATATCATTCTGTTATTCAGTTTTCTATATCATACGAAGAAGTAATGAATGAATGTTTCTATCTTTTCTACTCCCTATATGAGATAAAGAAAATTCTAGTTTTCTCAATTTTCCTCCTTAACTTTTTCTGTAGAGATTGAATAATACTAGCAATAATCTCTGGATATGAAAAAGCAGAAGCCTCGCCTCTCTGAAAAAGAGTTAAAGATGAGGATAGGGTAGCATGGGTTAGTGCTAGGATTGAAGAAATGGAAGGTAATTAAATGTGTTATGGAATGTTTCCATCTCTGTGGCCGAAAACAAACTAAAAGACTCTTAAATTCATTACAGGTAGCTAGGAAACACATCTGTATTTGTTTGCAATGGGGCCCAAAAAATTTGGCCCATTCTTTGCTCTGAGAAGTAACCCAAAGGACCTTCATGTTAGAAATACTGAAAAGAACAAGGCTTTGAATCACTGTCATACTTTTAAAGTCAGGGCAAAGGGATAACATATTGCTAGAAATATTTTGTAGATATATATATATATGTATATGTATATATGTGTGATTATAAAATGTATATAATTAATATACAGATTAATACTTATATATATAAAATAAGTATAAACACATATAAAAAGTGTTATAAAATAACACTTACTAATTAACACTTATATAACAAGAATATATATTATATATATTACATACTATATGTTATATATTATATATGTAGTATATTTTATTAACACTTAAATATATAATATATATAACATAAGATGTATGTATTATATTATTTCTATATATTAATATATTTTATAATTTATATTATACAATTAATAATCTATTGTATATATAAAATATATTATATCATTTTATATTATATATATAATATATAACATATATATTATATATATGATATAATATATACCATATAATCATATAATGATATATATTTTAAATTATATTATATATATAATACATTATATAATATTATATATTGCATAGTATAATATATTCTATAATATTATATATTGTATATTTTATTATATGAAAAAGTATATAATATTACATATTACATATAATTATGTATACTTAATAATTTTAATTAATACTTATATAAAAGTATATATATTTATATATTGTATAAGTATACATATATATTTATTATATATAACATTCATAACATAGACATATTATAATATATATCATGGGATATATATTACACATTCAATAAAATATAAATATATATAATTATATATATTATATTATAATTTATATGAATATATATAATGCATATATATTATATATTTATATAATACATAATACATATATAATATAATATACTATACATAATATAGTATAATATATATAATTATGTACAATTATATCTATAATATATATTATATATTTATCATACATTATATGTATATTATATATTATTATACAACATATTTATATATATATATATTATATAATATATGTACATAATATATTATATATTATATAATATGGTATATAATATATATTTATATATATACATATATAATAACACAATGTACAGAGAATAGAATGTATATATATTATATAGATAATTATATATATAATATAATATATATAATACATATTATATATATTATATTATTATAATATGATGATATTACATAAATATATATCTTTGTATATAGTATATTAATATATTAATATATTGATATACAATATATTAATATGTTATGTAATATAATAACATTTATATATATAATAAATATTATAATTATATTATATTATATATATTTTGTAATTATACTACATTATATATTATATAATTATCTAATATTATATAATTATGTATAATATATATAATATATTGTAATATATTAACTATATATATGTATATATAGAATAGAAAGTACAGAGAATAGAATGTATATATAATTATATGTATACAATATATATAACCACTATATTTAAATATATACATATCTATCAATAGATAGATACATAATATCTATCTATCTATATATATACACATATACATATAATATATCTATAAAATATAAACTCATATCTCCTGCATTGCAGACAGATTCTTTACCATATTGGGAAGCCCAAGTATATATAAATATATATATATGTGTGTTCGTCTAGTGAAGGCTATGGTTTTTCCTGTGGTCATGTATGGATGTGAGAGTTGGACTGTGAAGAAGGCTGAGTGCCAAAGAATTGATGCTTTTCAACTGTGGTGTTGGAGAAGACTCTTGAGAGTCCCTTGGACTGCAAGGAGATCCAACCAGTCCATCCAAAAGGAGATCAGTCCTGGGTGTTCATTGGAAGCACTGATGCTAAAGCTGAAACTCCAGTACTTTGGCCAATTCATGCGAAGAGTTGACTCATTGGAAAAGTCTTTTATACTGGGAGGGATTGGGGGCAAGAGGAGAAGGGGAGGACAGAGAATGAGATGGCTGGATGGCATCATTGACTCGATGGACATGAGTCTGAGTGAACTCCGGGAGTTGGTGATGGACAGGGAGGCCTGGCATGCTGCGATTCATGGGGTCGCAGAGTCGGACATAACTGAGCGAATGATCTGAGTTTATATATTATGTATATGTTATAATAATATAATATATAATAATATATACAAATATAATATGTATATTATACATATATAATATGTATATTATACATATATAATATGTATATTATGCAATATACATATATAATATGTATATTATGCAATATACATATATATATGCATATAATATGTATAGTATATATACATATATATGTATATACATATATATGTATATTATATGTATGCTAAGTTGTTTCAGTCGTGTCCGACTCTGTGCCACCCCATAGATGGCAGCCCACCAGGCTCCACTGTCCCTGGGATTTTCCAGGCAAGAACACTGGAATGGGTTACCATTTCCTTCTCCAATGCATGAAAGTGAAAAGTGAAAGTAAAATCGCTCAGTCATGTTCGACTCTTAGCGACCCAATGGACTGCAGCCTACCAGGCTCCTGGGTCCATGGGATTTTCCAGGCAAGAGTACTGGAGTGGGCTGCCATTGCCTTCTCCGATATTATATGTAAACATATACATATACATATAATATTTATACATATACATATAATACATTAATTATATACACATATAATTATAAATATATATTATATAATATATATAACAATACATATATTATTTATATATGTATATTATATATGATATATTATATATATGATATAATATATATTATATCATATAATATATATATTATATATATCTACAATTCTATAGTATATATTTTATATATTATAAAATATATTATATATGTTACATATATATTATATATGCTTGCTTGCTAAGTCACTTCAGTCATGTCCGACTCTGTTTGACCGCATAGATGGCAGCCCACCAGGCTCCCCTGTCCCTGGGATTCTCCAGGCAAGAACACTGGAGTGGGTTGCCATTTCCTTCTCCAATGCATGAAAGTGAAAAGTGAAAGTGAAGTTGCTCAGTCGTGTCCGACCCTCAGCGACCCCATGGGCTGCAGACTTCCAGGCTCCTCCGTCCATGGGATTTTCCAGGCAAGTGGAGTGGGTTGCCATTGCCTTCTCTTATATATGTAATATATATTATATTATTGTTTATATATATATATAATGTATATCATATTTATAATATATATCATATGTATATGTTATACAATATATATGATATATGATGTATATAATGATATATCAAATATGTATCATATATCATGTATTATATAATTATAAATAATCATTATAAATATGAGTTTTTTATATAATCATAAATATAGACTATAATATAGATATTATATATATCAACAATAATGTAGTATATAATATATATATCAACAATAATATAATTTATAAAATATATATCAACAAATATATAATATATATGATATATATATAAATAATATATGGTATATTTTATAATTATATAGTTTATATATGAGTCTTTATTCAGTTCATTTCAATTCAGTCGCTTAGTGGTGTCCGACTCTTTGTAACCCCATGACTTGCAGCACGCCAGGCCTCCCTGTGCATCACCAACTCCCGTAGTTCACCCAGACTCACGTCCATCCAGCCATCTCATCCTCTGTTGTCCCCTTCCAATGAGTCAACTCTTCGCATGAGCTGGCCAAACTACTGGAGTTTCAGCTTTAGCATCATTCCTTCCAAAGAAATCCCAGGGTTGATCTCCTTCAGAATGGACTTGTTGGATCTCCTTGCAATCCAAGGGACTCTCAAGAGTCTTCTCCAACACCACAGTTCAAACGCATCGATTCTTCAGCACTCAGCCTTCTTCACAGTCCAACTCTCACATCCATACATGCCCACAGGAAAAACCATAGTCTTGACTAGACTAACCTTTGTTGGAGTCTTTATTATATAATGATAAATATGATATGAGTCTATTACTGGATTGGGAAGATCCCCTGGAAAAGGGAATGATAACCCACTCCAGTATTCTTGCCTGGGTAATCCCATGGATAGAGAAGCCGGGCAGTCTATGGTAATATATATCCTGTTTTGAAGGGCCCATTAATTGGAAAAGACACTGGTGCTAAAAAAATTGCAAGCAAAAAGGGAAGGGGACAGCAAAGGATGAGATGGAGGGATTCCATCACCGACTAACAGGACGTGGATGTGATCAAACTCCAGGAGATAGTGGAGGACAGAGGAGTCTGGTGTGCTACAGTCCATGGGGTCACAGTCAGACATGATTCAGTGAGTGAACAACAGCAACTACATAGCCAACTGTGTTAGTAGGGTACCTAGCTAACTCTGTTGGACTTATGAATCCGCTCTTTGAACAGAACTCATTTTGTAGGAGACTTAGTATACACCAGAGCACTTTGTTTTTCCTACAAAGTCCTGCACACAGGAAAACTGTTTTAACCAGATTCTAACCTGTGGGGTATATCACAGCATAACAGACCTAGGAGAAAGGAAGTAACCAACCAACTGGCTCTAGCCTTCTACAGAGAAGGAAGGAAATATCCAACTATAGCCCTTTGCAGTCACTTGGTCTCCCCTGAGAGGAGAGGGGACTGAGGAACACATGTGAAGTTCACAGCCCAGGCACACAGGCTGACCAACCATAGGATGTAGAGGGTTCCCCTCTACCCACACTCACCACCATGTTACCCAAAGGAATATTTACATCAGCTCCTTTTATCCAGCATATCATATCAGACAATCAAGACAATTTGACCAGACATGCTAGAAGGGAAAACAATACAGATTGAAGAGACAGAACAAACATCAGAAAAATTCCAAGCATGGGAGAGATGTTGAAATTATTAGACATAGAATTTAAAACAATTCTAATTAATAGGCTATGAACTGTAATGACAAGGATACAGTATGTAAGAACAGATGGGCAATATGATAAGATGGAAATTGTAAGAAGTAACCAAAAAGAAATACTGGGGATCAAAAACTCTGTAATAGAAATTAAGAATGCTTTTGATGGATTTTCAGAGGACAGAAAATGGCTGGGAAAAGAATCTCCAAGCTGGAGAATATCTCAGTAAAAACCTCTAAACTGAGTATGATTTCAATACCTTTAGATGATGAAATTTCTGCACCTGATCTTATGTCTCTGGATATGTTCCAGTGTCTACTAGTTTATAGTCTATGGGAGTTGAATAGAATTTGTATCCTACTATTGTGTGGAAATTGTATAAATGTTAATTATGTTGAATTGATTGATAATACTTTTCAGGTCTACTATATTCTTCTACTTCTCTGTACATTCTATTAAATTCTGAGAGTTTCATATTGAAACTCCACCTTAAATTTTTAATTTATATTCAGTTCAGCTCATTTCAGTCACTCAGTCATGTCCAACTCTTTGCAACCCCATGAATCGCAGCACGCTAGGCCTCCCTGTCCATCACCAACTCCCAGAGTTCACTCAGAGTCAAGTCCATCGAATCTTTAATTTCATGGCTGCAGTCACCATCTGCAGTGATTTTGGAGCCCAGAAAAATAAAGTCTGACAGTGATGGGACCAGATGCCATGATCTTAGTATTCTGAATGTTAACCTTTAAGCCAACATTTTCACTCTCCACTTGCACTTTCATCAAGAGGCTTTTTAGTTCCTCTTCACTTTCTGCCATAAGGGTGATGTCATCTGCATATCTGAGGTTACTGATATTTCTCCCAGCAATCTTGATTCCAGCTTGTGCTTCTTCCAGCCCAGCGTTTCTCGTGATGTACTCTACATATAAGTTAAATAAGCAGGGTGACAATATACAGCCTTGACATACTCCTTTTCCTATTTGGAACCAGTCTTTGGTTCCATGTCCAGTTCTAATGGTTGCTTCCTGACCTGCATACAGATTTCTCAGGAGGCAGGTCAGGTGGTCTGGTATTCTCATCTCTTTCAGAATTTTCCACAGTTTACTGTGATTCACACAGTCAAAGGCTTTTGCATATTCAATAAAGCAGAAATAGATGTTTTTCTGGAACTCTCTTGCTTTTTTGATGATCCAGCCAATGTTGGCAATTTGATCTCTGGTTCCTCTGCCTTTTCTAAAACCAGCTTGACAATTATAGTATATAGTGGGACTATATGTAACTTTGTTGTGTATTTTCCAAGTCTCCTATAAATATATTATCATATTTTCATAATTTAAAAAATAAAAAAGACCAAAAAAAAAATCCTCCAAACTGAAAATCAAAGAGAACAATAACAAAACCATACAAAAACCAGAACAGGATATCCTCAGACTGCAGGACAACTATAAACACGTATAACATACACATGTGGGAGGATAGCAAGAGAAGACAGAGAAAGGAAAAGAAGAAACATTCGAAACAATAATGACTAGAATTTCCACCACATTAATTCTAGGCACCAAACCATAGTTCTCAAAGCTCACTATTCAACATAGTTTTGGAAGTTTTGGCCACAGCAATCAGAGCAGAAAAAGAAATAAAAGGAATCCAAATTGGAAAAGAAGAAGTAAAACTCTCACTATTTGCAGATGACATGATCCTATACATAGAAAACCCTAAAGACTCTACCAGAAAATTACTAGAACTAATCAATGATTATAATAAAGTTGCAGGATATAAAATTAACATTCAGAAATACCTTGCATTCCTATACACTAATAATGAAAAAACAGAAAGAGAAATTAAGGAAACAATTCCATTCACCATTGCAACAAAAAGAATAAAATACTTAGGAATATATCTACCTAAAGAAACTAAAGACCTATACATAGAAAACTATAAAACACTGGTGAAAGAAATCAAAGAGAACACTAATAGATGGAGAAATATACCATGTTCATGGATTGGAAGAATCAATATAGTGAAAATGAGTATACTATCCAAAGCAATTTATAGATTCAATGCAATCCCTATCAAGCTACCAATGGTATTCTTCACAGAGCTAGAACAAATAATTTCACAATTTGTATGGAAATACAAAAAACCTCGAATAGCCAAAGCCATCTTGAGAAAGAAGAATGGAACTGGAGGAATCAATCTACCTGACTTCAGGCTCTACTACAAAGCCACAGTTATCAAGACAGTATGGTACTGGCACAAAGACAGAAATATAGATCAATGGAACAAAACAGAAAGCCCAGAGATAAATCCACACACATATAGGCACCTTATCTTTGACAAAGTAGGTAAGAATAAACAATGAATTAAAGACAATCTCTTTAACAAGTGGTGCTGGGAAATCTGGTCAACCACTTGTAAAAGAATTAAACTAGAACACTTTCTAACACCATACACAAAAATAAACTCAAAATGGATTAAAGATCTAAACAGAAGACCAGAAACTATAAAACTCCTAGAGGAAAAAATAGGCAAAACACTCTCTGACATACATCACAGCAGGATCCTCTATGACCCAACTCCCAGAATATTGGAAATAAAAGCAAAAATAAACAAATGGGACCTAATTAAACTTAAAAGCTTCTGCACATCAAAGGAAACTATAAGCAAGGTGAAAAGGCAGCCTTCAGAATGGGAGAAAATAATAGCAAATGAAGCAACTGACAAACAACTAATCTCAAAAATATACAAGCAACTCCTGCAGCTCAATTCCAGAAAAATAAATGACCCAATCAAAAAATGGGCCAAAGAACTAAATAGACATTTCTCCAAAGAAGACATACAGATGGCTAACAAACACATGAAAAGATACTCAGCATCACTCATTATCAGAGAAATGCAAATCAAAACCACCATGAGGTACCATTTCACACCAGTCAGAATGGCTGCAATCCAAAAGTCTACAAGCAATAAATGCTGGAGAGGGGAGAGGGTGTGGAGAAAAGGGAACCCTCTTACACTGTTGGTGGGAATGCAAACTAGTACAGCCACTATGGAGAACAGTGTGGAGATTCCTTAAAAAACTGGAAATAGAACTGCCTTATGATCCAGCAATCCCACTGCTGGGCATACACACTGAGGAAACCAGAAGGGAAAGAGACACGTGTACCCCAATGTTCATTGCAGCACTGTTCATAATAGCCAGGACATGGAAGCAACCTAGATGTCCATCAGCAGATGAATGGATAAGAAAGCAGTGGTACATATACACAATGGAGTATTACTCAGCCATTAAAAAGAATACATTTGAATCAGTTCTAATGAGGTGGATGATACTGGAGCCTATTATACAGAGTGAAGTAAGCCAGAAAGAAAAACACAAATACAGTATACTAACACACATATATGGAATTTAGAAAGATGCTAACAATAATGCTGTGTATGAGACAGCAAAAGAGACACTGATGTATAGAACAGTCTTATGGACTCTGTTGCAGAGGGAGAGGGTGGGAAGATTTGGGAGAATGGCACTGAAACATGTGAAATATCATGTATGAAATGAGTCGCCAGTCCAGGTTCGATGCACGATACTGGATGCTTGGGGCTAGTGCACTGGGACGACCCAGAGGGATGGTATGGGGAGGGAGGAGGGAGAAGGGTTCAGGATGGGGAACCCATGTATACCTGTGGTGGATTCATTTTGATATTTGGCAAAACTAATACAATTTGTAAAGTTTAAAAATAAAATAAAATTTTAAAAAAAGAACATAGAACAGAATAAATACCAAACAAACAAACACCTTGCATTGAGGCATATCATGTGCAAACAATAGAAAATTGAATAAATAAATAAAAAACATCAATAACCTCAGATAGGCAGATGATACCACCCATATGGCAGAAAGGGAAGAAGAACTAAAGAGTCTCTTGATGAAAGTGAAAGAGGAGAGTGAAAAAGTTGGCTTAAAACTCAATATTCAGAACACTAATATCATGACATTTGGTCCCATCACTTCATGGCAAATAGATGGGGAAACAGTGGAAACAGTCACAGACTTTATTTTGGGGGCGGGGGGTGGTTCTAAAATAACTGCAGATGGCAACTGCAGACATGAAGTTAAAAGATATTTACTCCTTGGAAGAAAAGCTATGATCAACCTAGACAGCATATTAAAAAGCAGAGATATTACTTTGCCAACAAAGGTCCATCTAGTCAAAACTACGGTTTTTCCAGTAGTCATGTATGGATGTGGGAGTTGGGCTATAAAGAAAGCTGAGAGCCAAAAAATTAATGCATTTGAACTGTGGTGTTGGAGAAGACTTCTTGAGAGTCCCTTGGACTGCAAGGAGATCCAACCAGTCCAACCTAAAGGAGATAAGTCCTGGGTGTTCAATCCAAGGACTGAGTTGAAGCTGAAACTCCAATACTTTGGCCACCTGATGCAAAGAGCTGACTTGTTTGAAAAGACCCTGATGCTGGGAAAGATTGAAGGCAAAAGTAGAAGTGGACGACAGAGGATGAGATGGTTGGATGGTATCACCAACTCAATAGACATGAAAATGAGCAAACTCCAGGGATAGTGGTAGACTGGGAAGCCTGGTGTGCTACAGTCCATAGGGTCACAATGAGTGGAACATGACTTATTTACTGAACAACAACAATAAATACTGATATGTTAAGAAAGGGGAGAAAATGGAATCACATAAAATTCGCAGTCAAAATTACAAAAGGCAGCAAAACAAGGGAAGACAAAAGAAGGAAAAAAGGGGCAACAAAAAGAATAGTTTTACAAATGTAGTAGATATTAATACAACTGTGTCAATAATCCCTTTCAATATCTGTGACCTAACTGCACTAAGTTAAATGTAGACATTGTCAGGGGATTAAAAAACAAAGTGCAAGTTTATGTTGTCTACAAGAAACTCACTTTAACTATAAAGACAGATACAGATTAGAAGAAAATTAATAAAGATATACCATGATGAAACTAATCAAAAGAAAGCAAGAGTAGCTGTATTAATTTTAGACCCAGCAAAGCACAGAGTCAGAAAAGTTATCAAGGATAAAGAAGGGCATTACAGAAAATAAAGGAGTCAATTCTTCAAGAAGACATAGCAATTCTTAATGTGTATGCACCTAACAACAGAGTATAAATATACATCAGGCAAAAATTGATAGAGCTGCAAGGAGAAATAGATGAATCCAGTATTATAGTTGGAGACTGCCCCTCCACTCCCTCGGGGTTAGACAGTTCCTGGAGGCAAAACATCAGTAAAGACATAGTTGAATTCAGTATCACCATCAATCAACTGGATATAATTGACAGCCTTAGACTACTTCAACCAACTGCAGAATACATATTATTTTCAAGCTCACGTGGAACATTTACCATTCACCATTACCATTGTATAACACAGGAAACCCTAAGACAGGGCTCTATGACAACCTAGAGGGGTGGGATGGGGACGGAGCTGGGAGAGAGGTTCAAGAGAGAGGGGGCATATGTACACCTAAGGCTGATTCATGTTGACATGTGGCAGAAACCAACACAATATTGTAAAGCAATTATCCTCTAATTATAAAAAAAAAAGTCAAAGAACAGAAATCTTACAGTTTTCCCTCTCTAACAACAATGGAATTAGATAAGAAATCAGCAATTTGTGAAATATAGCTCCTCTTTCCATGGAATTCTCCAGGTAAGAATATTGGAGTGGATTACCATTTGCTTCTCAAGGGGATCTTCCCAACCCAGGAATCAAACCCAGGTCTCCCACATTGCAGGCTGATTCTTTACCATCTGAGCCACCAGGGAAGTTCATGAAAAATAACTAGAAAATCCCCAAATACTTGGAAATTAAGTAGATATTTCTAAATAACACATGGGTTAAAGAAGAAATCTCAAGCAAAATGAAATATTTGGACCTAAATTAAAAAGAAAATACAACTGATTAAAATTTTGTAAAATACAGTGCTTATGAGGAAATTTACAACACTGAAAGCATATATAAGTAAAGAAGAAAGATTTAAACTCAGTCTTTTTCACCAAATCAGTTGCCGTCTTAGGAAACTACAAAGAAAATAGAAAATTAATGCCCAAGCAAGGAGAGGAAAAGAAATTTAAAAAAAAAAAAAAAAGCAGATATCAATGAAATTAAGAAAAGGAAATCAATAGAAACAATCAACAAAACCAAAGCTGGTTCACTGAAAAGATCAATAAAATTGATAAGCCTCTGACAAGGCTAATTACCATGAAAAAAAAAAAAGAGAGGATAGATTACTAATGCTGGAGATGAAGAGACATCACTGCAGATCCCATGGATCTTGGACAAAGGAAATAAAAAAATATATGGATCAGGAAGGAAGAAATAAAACTGTCTTTTTTTTTTTTTTTTTTGCAGATGATGATTATCTAGGGGAAAAATCCTAAAAATTGACCTCAAATTATTATCATAAATGAAACAGCAGATATCACTATAGCTTCATGGGCATTAAAAGGATAAATAAAGAAATATGAACAACCCTATGTCCACAAATTTGATTATCTAGATAAAATAGACCAATTCCTTGAAAGACACAGTGTGCCAAAACTCAGGCAAATGTTAGTAATATTCTGAAATCAATTTCTGTGTATGTGTGTTCTCATATATCAAGCAATTCTTAGATACCAGCCAGGTATCCTACAATTCAGCCCAGTTTTGACAGCTACTTTGGAGGACAGTTTGGTGGTTTCATACGACATACTCTTGCCATATGATTCAACAGTTATGCTACTTCTGTGATGTGTGCTGTGTTAATTCACTTCAGTTGTGTCTGACTTTTTGCAATCCTGCAGACTGTAGCCAACAGGCTCCTCTGTCCATGGGATTCTCCAGGCAAGAAGACTGAAATGTCGCCATGTCCTCCTCCAGGGGATCTTCCCAACCCAGGGCCTGAACCCATATCTCTTATGTCTTCTATATTAGCAGGCAGGTTCTTTACCACTAGCACCAACTGGGAAGCCCTGTTATGCTCCCTGCTGCTGCTGCTGCTAAGTCGCTTCAGTCCTGTCCGACTCTGTGCAACCCCATAGATGGCAGCCCATCAGGCTCCCCCGTCCCTGGGATTCTCCAGGCAAGAATACTGGAGTGGGTTGCCATTTCCTTCTCCAGTGCGTGAAAGTGAAAAGTGAAAGTGAAATCGCTCAGTCATGCCCGACTCTTAGCGACCCCCTGGACTGCAGCCTACCAGACTCCTCTGTCCATGGGATTTTCCAGGCAAGAGTACTGGAGTGGGTTGCCATTGCCTTCTCTGTAATATTTACTAAATGGGTATTAAAACTGTGTCCACACAAATATGTACAAATGGATATTTATAGATGCCTTATGCATAATTGTCACAATTTGGATGGAACCAAGATGTCCTTCAGTAGGTGACTCAGTAAATAATTGTTGGGGCATCCAGACAATGGAATAATATTCAGTACCAAAAAGAAAACAGGCTATCAAGTCATTAAAAGCCATGGAGGACATTTAAATGCATACTACTAGGTTCAAGACACCAACATGAAAAGGCTACATACTGTATCCAAGTATATGACATTCTGGAAAAAGCAAAACTATAAAGCCAGCTAAATAAAAAAAAATCAGTGGTCCCTCGAGTTTGGGAAGGAAGGGATGAATAGGTGGAATACAGAAAATTTTAGGGCACTGGAACTATTTCTTATTATGTAAAAATGGTGAATAATTGTCCAAATCCATAAAATGTCCAACAGCAGGCATGAACCCTAATGTGAACTATGACCTCTTAGTGGTCTTGATGTGTTAAAGTAGGTTCACCCATTGTAACAGCCATACCATCTGGCAGGGGATGTTGGTAATGGAGAAGCTGTGCATGTGTTAGGGAGAGGGGTGTAAAGGAAAACTCTACATCTTTCAGTAAATTTTGCTGCAAACCTGGAATTTCTCTAAAAATTAGTCTGTTGAATAAAATTGTTATTCATATCTCTGCAATCACAAACATGTACACATCTTATTCAAGGAGAAATTATGTCAAAATACTAAGGTAAAGAATTCAGGAGACCTGCAATGCAGGAGACCCCAGTCTTATTCCTGGGTCAGGAAGATCTGCTGGAGAAGGGATAGGCTACCCACACCATGATTTTTGGGCTTCCCTTGTGGCTCAAAGCGAAAGACCTAGGTTCAATCCTGGGTTGGGATTCCCAAGACCTGGGTTGGGAAGATCCACTAGAGAAGGTAAAGGCTACCCACTCTAGTATTTTGGCCTGGAATTCCATGGGGTTGCAAAGAGTTGGACATGACTGAGAGACTCACTTTCACATTAAGTGTTCAGATAGATGATGGGGATTAAAGGTGAATTTATCAAATAGATAAGCAACAAGAGTTCACTCTATAGCACAGGGAATTATATACATTTTCTCATAATAACATTTGGTTGGTTGTTTAGTTGTTTACCTGGTGGTTCTTGTTTTTGTTTTGTTTGTGTTTTTTACTGGAGCACTCTTTTCAAATATAATCAGAGATGTTAAAACTCTTTTCATTAATTAAGTGGGAAGTCACACTATTGATGCTGCCATTTTATCTTTCATTCATCTTGGCAGTAACATATTAAATCTTGATGCTGAAAGACAAGTACAATTGTTGCTTTCAGTGGTTTTTCTTCATAACTTCTAATAGCCAGTATATTTGATATTTGAGAAGTTCAGTTCAGTTCAGTCACTCAGTTGTGTCTGACTCTTTGCGACCCAATGGACCACAGCACGCCAGGCCTCCCTGTCCATCACCAATTCCTGGAGTTTACCCAAACTCATGTCCATTGAATCAGTGATGCCATCCAACCATCTCATCCTCTTCCGTCTTCTCTTCCTGCCTTCAGTCTTTCCCAGCATCAGAGTCTTTTCAAAGGAGTCAGCTCTTTACATCAGATGGCCAAATTACTGGAGTTTCAGCTTCAACATCAGTCTTTCCAATGAATATTCAGGACCGATTTCCTTTAGGATATACTGGTTGGATCAACTTGCAGTCCAAGTGACTCTCAACAGTCTTCTCCAACACCACAGTTCAAATGCATCAATTCTTCAGCTCTCAGCTTTCTTTATGGTCCAACTCTCACATCCATACATGACTACTGGAAAAACCATAGCTTTAACTAGATGGACCTTTGTTGGCAAAGTAATGTCTTTGCTTTTTAATATGCTGTCTAGGTTGGTCATAACTTTCCTTCCAAGGAATAAGTCTTTTTATTTCATGGCTGCAGTCACCATCTGCAGTGAATTTGGAGCCCCCCAAAATAAAGTTTGCCACTGTTTCCTGTTTCTCCATCTATTTGCCATGCAATGGTGGGACTGGTTTCCATGATCTTCATTTTCTGAATGTTGAGCTTTAAGTCAACTTATTCACTGTCATTTTTCACTTTCATCAAGAGGCTCTTTAGTTCTTCTTCACTTTCTGCCATAAGGGTCATGTCATGTACACGTCTGAGGTTATTGATATTTCTCCCAGCAATCTTGATTCCAGCTGTGCTTCACCAAGCCCAGCGTTTCTCATGATGTACTCTGCATATATGTTAAATAAGCACGGTGACAATATACAGCCTTGACGTATTCCTTTTCCTTTTTGGAACCAGTCTGTTGTTCCATGTCCTGTTGATATTTGAGAAGCATATCTATAATTTCTGACTTTGATTATTGATACTGACTGCTATTACTGCTTTTTCTCTCTGTGGTTCTAATTCTCTAGTTGAAATTATAATCATTCCTGTGTCTATGTAGAAGGGTTAGAAACCAGAAGATATGATTTCTCATTCCATTTGGAGGCCAAAGTCTTGACCTTTACTTCTGTATTCAGAAAGGCCCTGAGTTTCATTTTGCAAATAGCATTTGTAGAAAAAAAAGGCAAATATTTCAACTTCATATGTATTATATATTTATATTCTGTATTATTTACATTTAATAAAATGTTTATTTATATTACGTATTTATATTCTATTATAATCTATAGAATAATACATTTCTCACTTTGATTTATAAAATAAAACTCAGGAAAGAGTTATCAGCCAAAGTGTAGAGGTAAGCAGGTCTATTTTCCAAAACTGTCTATAGTCCAAGCTTCCTTCTCTGGCACATATATTTGAACTTGTGCTATCATGTGTCCTAAGGTAGCCTGGATAAAGTTGATGGAATGTAAGGGACTATGGTGATGTACTCTGCCAGCAATGGTGTGACAAAGACTATCTCCTTGGCCCTTCTCTGGTCAGGCTCTTCTGAGTCCTCCTCTTGACCAGCCCTCAATCTCAGCCCATAAAAATATCAGACTCTCAGTACAAAAATTTTTCCCACTCTTTCCCTATCCACCCCGCCTCCCCCCCACACACACTTAAAGACTTAAAATGAGACTAGCATAGTTTGGGATTTCCTTGGCAGTCCAGTGCTTAAGACTCTGCACTTCCAATACAGAAGGCTCAGATTTGATCCCTGGTCAGGGAAATAAGATCCCACATGTTGCCATGTGGCAGAAGAAAAGAACGGGCATAGATTCTAACAGCTCAAGTTCAGTCCCTAGGATAAAGGCTCCAGCTGCTTTCTCATAGCTGTAGGTGACCCGGACTCTTCATTCTAGTCTGTTCAAGCCCTCAAGACAGGACCCCTGTCTCTCAGTCTCCATGGGGCAACCAGAGTCTCTCCAAGACAACCACCAGTTAGCAACCCAGCTGGGCAAACCCCTTAGTCAACACCCCACCAGCTTTTTGTGACTGTCTACTTCCCTGAGTCTGTCGCATCTCATCACTTCCCCTCCTACTCCCTCATTCTCTGTTTAAAAGGCACAAATCGAAGTTGAGTTCACACTGGGCTCTCTTGCATTATGCAGTAGTTCTTACTGAATGAAATCTGTCTGCCCCACTGTAACCAGTGTCCAGGTTTGTGTGTCTTTCACAAGCATCACCTGTGTTGCTGTATTCATAGTTTACCTAACACCTTTGAAGCAGGGGAGATTATCCACGTACTGCAAATGAGTAGACAAAGGCATAATGCAGTCATGTAATGTGTCTGAGAACAGGTGCATTCTCCAGGGGGCAGTTGTGGTCATTTGATGCCCAAGTGTTGGCTTGAGTGTTGGCCATATGAGACCTTCTATCTTTGTTCCACGTGCAGGAAGTCAGTGACTGCTTCTCCACCATAGTCCTCAGCTACTACATACACCCAAGTTCTATTTCTCTTGTTCTGGGGAAGGAGGATGCATGTTGAGCTTGGATCTTATCATCTTAAGGATCATAGATACTGTACTCACTCCTCTTCATGAGCTCTGCTATAATCATGTTTTACAGTGTGTTTATAATTATAATGACATACATTTAAATGTAATGCATGCATGCATGCCAAGTTGCTTCAGTTGTGTCCAGTTTTCAACCGAATGGACTGTAGCCTGTCAGGCTTCTTTGTCCGAGGAATTCTCTAGGCAAGAATACTAGAGTGGGTAGCCATGCCCTCCCGCAGGGGATCTTCCCAACCCAGGGATCAAACTGCATGCTTCTCTTATGTCTCCTGTATTGGCAGACACGTTCTTTGCCACTAGCACCACCTGGGAAGCCCTTATATGTAATATCACTATGCAATTCAGATGAATTTGAAGCTGTTTCCTTTCCATTTTTTAAAAGTGCTTTGGCTTAAAAAAATTTATTTATTTATTTGCCTGCACCAGGTCCTAGTTGTGCCATACGGAACTTCAGTCTTAGTCACAGTGTGTGAGATCTAGTTCCCTAACCAGGGATGGAAGCTGAGCCCCCTGCATTGAGAGGGCAGAATCTTAGCCACTGGACCACCAGGAAGTGCTGTGTTTTGGCTTTTTAAAATTACTCAAATCTTTAAAATATATATTCTGTTTATAAATAGAATCAGATCAGATCAGATCAGTCACTCAGTGGTGTCTGACTCTTTGCGACCCCATGAATCGCAGCACGCCAGGCCTCCCTGTCCATCACCAACTCCCAGAGTTCACTCAGACTCATGTCCATTGAGTCAGTGATGCCATCCAGCCATCTCATCCTCTGTCATACCCTTCTCCTCCTGCCCCCAATCCCTCCCAGCATCAGAGTCTTTTCCAATGAGTCAACTCTTCGCATGAGGTGGCCAAAGTACTGGAGTTTCAGCTTTAGCATCATTCCTTCCAAAGAAATCCCAGGGCTGATCTCCTTCAGAATGGACTGGTTGGATCTCCTTGCAGTCCAAGGGACTCTCAAGAGTCTTCTCCAACACCACAGTTCAAAAAAATCAATTCTTTGGCACTTAGCCTTCTTCACAGTCCAACTCTCACATCCATACATGACCACAGGAAAAACCATAGCCTTGACTAGATGGACCTTTGTTGGCAAAGTAATGTCTCTGCTTTTCAATATGCTATCTAGGTTGGTCATAACTTTCCTTCCAAGAAGTAAGCGTCTTTTAATTTCATGGCTGCAGTCACCATCTGTAGTGATTTTGGAGCCCAGAAAAATAAAAGTCTGGCACTGTTTCCCCGTCTATTTCCCATGAAGTGGTGGGACCAGATGCCATGATCTTCGTTTTCTGAATGTTGAGCTTTAAGCCAACTTTTTCACTTTCCTTTTTCACTTTCATCAAGAGGCTTTTGAGTTCCTCTTCACTTTCTGCCATAAGGGTGGTGTCATCTGCATATCTGAGGTTATTGATATTTCTCCCTGCAATCTTGGTTCCAGTTTGTGTTTCTTCCAGTCCAGCATTTCTCATGATGTACTCTGAATATATATCTATAATTTATAGCATATCTATAAATATATATCTATCATCTATAGCAATAGATGGACATATCTTTGAAAGTCAAAATGGCTGTTTGGAGGCAGATGTAATAGGGGTTGGTTTAGTTTCTAAGTCATGTCCAATTCTTTTCCAATCCCATGAATTATAGCCTTCCAGGCTCCTCTGTCCATGGAATTTCCCAGGCAAGAATACTGGAGTGGGTTGCCATTTCCTTTTCCAGGGCATCTTCCTGACCCAGGGTTCAAACCCATGTCTCCTGCTTGACAGATGGACTTTCTACCACTGGGCCACCAGGGAAGTCCCTAGATGAGACAGTAGGTGAAGGCTGAATCACTTACTACCATTAAGCAGTAAAATATTCGGCTTCTCTGGTGGCTCAGATGGTAAAGAATCTGCCTGCAATGCAGGAGACCTGTGTTTGATCCCTGTGTTGGGGAAATCCTCTGAAGGAGGAAATGGCAACCCAATCCAATATTCTTGCCTGGAAAATTTCATGGACAGAGGGGCCTGGTGGGCTAGAGTCCACAGGGTCACAGAGAACTGGACTCAGCTGAGCAATTAACACTTTCAAACAATAAAAGATCAGTTTAGTCCTGCTTTTACTTGGTCCCTGGTGAAAAAGTGCCTACATGCCCCATAAACATTCTCATTCATTCCAAGCAGGCATGTCTATTAGCTACAAGCTCTACATTATTAAAATTATAACCTCTCTAAGCAGTCACCTAACTTTTAATCTCTGCTTTTATATGACAGTGAAACTCTACTGCCTGGAAATAATAATGTTATAAAGAAATTTTCTGAAAATTTATAAACTGGGCAAAAGTCTTAATAACTTTCTCAAGTAATCAGAAGTTATTTGAGCCTAAAGTGGATTGAAATACTAGTATAAGGGAGCTATAGATTTCCCTGCTCAGTGTCTGTCATTGCTCCAGTGAGAAAGGATTAAAAAATACTCCAGTATTCAGCCAATATTGTTCTCCATACATATGTATTCAGGTTATCCTAGTGTAAGTCAAAATAATCCATTCTAGGGGATGCATTGGACTCCACAGGAATATTCACAATAAAGAGAAATTTAGGGACTTGTGGGTTTACAGTGTGCTGACTGATTTCTAAGGAGGAGTCTACATCTTTTGTGCTCTGGTGGTTTTCACACCTCAAGGAAATGTACAAATGAAGTAGGATTTGTGTTCTGTAAGGGGTGTGGCTTTCTTTTATAAAATGGTAAGGTCAGTAACAAATTTAAGAAGGTCTGTTTTAGAATATAATACAGATAGAAGGTCAGAATCTAAATTGATTTTCTTAAAATTATTCCCGTCCTTTCCCTAAAAATCTGTGCCATCGGGGAAATCAGTATCCGATTTTGAAGACCACTGTTAAAAATCTTTTGGAGATGCTAATACTGGGCTTCCCAAGTGGTGCAGTGGTAAAGAATCTGCCTGCCAGTTCAAGAGATGCAAGAGACACAGGTTTGATGCCTGGGTCAGGAAGATCCCCTGGAGGAGGAAACAGCAACCCACTCCAGTATTTTTTCCTGGGAAATCCCATGGACAGCGGAGCCTGGTGAGTACAGTCCATGGGTCACAAAGAGTCAGACACAATGGAGCATGCGCACACGTGTCATCTTACTAGCCCTATAATTAGTGAGGTCTTTACAGTCCTCATAGAACTGATTCTGTCATTCTAATAACATGTCCATGCTTTTTACTTTTAATATTTATTTATTATTGATTGTTTATGGGTTTTTTGACATTTTTATGAAAAACTTGTCATGTCCGATGTATTCTTATATGACTTGTATAGACTACCAATTTCAAATTAGACATTTATCTGGCAATTTAATTTTAAAATAAATCAATACATTATTTGTGACTGAGCTAAAATATTTATAACTAAAAGGTAATTTTAATTGAATCTGAAACACGATGATAACTGTCAGATACAAATCGGCGCTTGCCAAGCACACTTGCCGTCTGCCTCTGAGGAGACCGAACCCTGTGCAGCTACAGCAGTTGGCCTTCAACACCCCTGAGGGGGTTCAGGGCAGAGAGAGAGGCGCTCTGCTCCAGGGAATCTGGTGGCGGGTCTTTAGACAGTTGCTCCTTGCAGTTCAATATTACACTCATGGCCAATTCTTGACAGAAAATATTTGATAATTCTAACACTGTCAATACTAGTGTAATGACAATAAGGAAACATATAAAAGTGTTTAGAATGGACATTTAACTTTTTTTAATTTGTTTTTGTTTTCCTAATTGTGTCAGTTTATTTGTTTTGCTCTTGACAGTACTTTAATGACATGATTCAAGTTCAGTATACTTTTATGAAATAATGTAGGCAGTCTTTGGAAAGAGGTTAAGAATTCTTGGGTTAATTCCTGTCTATGTATCAGATGGTCATGGTTTTCTCTTATTTTCTGCCCGTACATGACCCCCAATACATCTGTAACATCAACTCATTTTTATTTCTCTCATCATGTTTTTGTTGTTGTTCAGTCACCCAGTCTTGTCCAACTCTTTGTAACCCCATGGACTGTAGCCCACCAGGCTCATCTGTCCATGGAATTTCCCAGCCAAGAATACTGGTGTGGGTGGCCCTATCCTTCTTCAAGGGATCATTCTTAGCCAGAGATTGAAACCAGGTCTCCTGCATTGCTGGCAGTTTCTTTACCATCTGAGCCACCAGGGAAGCCCTATGTCATTAAATGCCATATAGGCAAGATTGAATATGAAGAGTATTTTTTATTAATGCAGAAATGTGGAAAATAAGCCAATGTCAACTATAGACTCATAATTGATTAAGGAGACTATACTGAAGATACAAATGGTAAAAAAAATAAAGGAAAAAAGTTCACAATAATTTCCAGTTTCCTGAGTTTGACTATATTTCCAGTAATTTAGAAATATTTTTCCAGCTTTATTGAAATATAATTGACACAGTGAAGTGAAGTCGCTCAGTTGTGTCCAACTCTTTGCGACCCTGTGGACTGTAGCCCACCAGGCTCCTCCGTCCATGGGATTCTGCAGGCAAGAATACTGAAATGGGTTGCCATTTCCTTCTCCATAGTGTAAACTTAAAGATGTACTATGTCATGATTTGAAGCACACATATGCAAAAAAAATGTGCGCTTATGTGTAGTGAGATGTTTACCACAATAAGGTTAGTGAACACATCCTTCATGTCACATAACGACCCCTTTGTTGTTGTTATGATTAAGAACATTGAACCCTAATCTCATAGCAACTTCTACAAGTACAATGATGTCAACTGTATCCACCATGCTGTACTTAATATCCCTGGAATTTATTCATCTTTTAACTGAAAGTTTGTTTCCATTGATCAACATCTCCCCATTTCTCCCGCTTATCATTCCCTGGCAACTGCCATTCCACTCTGTTTCTATGAACTGGTTGTTTTTAGATTCCACACAGAATTGAGATCATGCTCTATTTGCCTTTCCCTTTCTGTGTGTGTGTGTGTGTGTGTGTGTGTATGTGTGTGTGTGTATGTGTGCGTGTGCGTGTGTGTGTGTGTGTGTCACATTTTCCTTACCATTGATTCATCAGTGGATGCTTAGGTTGTTTTCATATCATAGCTATTGTGAATCGTGCTGCAATAAAAATAGGAGTGCAGATATATCTTTAAGATAGCAATTTCATTTCCTTTAGATAAATGCTTAAAAGTATGATTGCTGTATCAAACAGTAGTTTTGCTTTTAATTTTTGAAGAAAATTTATACTGTTTTCCACAATGGCTGCACAAATATATATTCCCACAAACAGAACTCCAAAGTGCCCATTTCTCTACATCTTTCCAGCATTTGTTATCTCTCAGCTTTTATTTTTATTTAGTTTTCAATAGTAGTAATTTTAACAGGTGAGAGGTGATATCTTGTTGTTTTGATTTGTATTTACCTGATCATTAGTGATGTTAAGTACTGTTTCCTAAATTTGTTCTTTACTTGTCCTCGCGGTTAAAAACCTGCCTGCCAATGCGGGAGAGGCAAGAGACATGGGTTCAATCCCTGGGTCAGGAAGATCCCCTGGTGTAGGAAATAGCTACCCACCCCAGCATTCTTGCCTGGAGAATCCCATGGACAGAAGAGCCTGGCGGGCTATAGTCCATGGAGTCACAGAGTCAGACACGACTGAAGCAGCTTAGCACATATGCATACTTTCTTTGGAAAAATGTCTATCCAAGTCCTCTGCCCATTTTTTAATTGGATTCTTTGGTTGTTTTGCTATTCAGTTGCATAAGTTACTTATGTATTTTGGACATCAGTCCTCCTTAATCAGCTATGTGATTTGCAAATATTTTCTGCCATCTCATAGAATGTCTTTCATTGTGTTGATTGTTTCTTTTGCTGGTGAAAGGGCCCGAGCTTGATTTCATCCCACATGTCCAGTTTTGCTCTTGTGCTGTGCTTTCAGTGTTACATTCAAAAGGTTGCTGCCACACCTGATGTCAAAGGGTTTTTCCTGCCTTTTTCTTCTAGGGGTTTTACAGTTTCAGATTTACATGTGAGTCTTTAATCAATTGCTATTTAATCATTGAGAGTGGTATAAATTTTAATCTTTTCATACAGCTATTCAGTTTAACCATCACCCATTCTTTGAAGAGAGCTTCCCTGGTTGCAAAGAATCTGCCTGCTGATGTAGGAGTTGCAGGAGACACATGTTTGATTTCTGGGTCTGGAAGATCCCCTGTAGTAGAAAATGGCAACCCATTCCAGTATTCTTGCCTGGGAATTCCCATGGACAGAGGAGCCTGGTGGGCTTCTCAAAAGAGTCGGACACAACTCACCACTACCAGCATTTACTGAAGAGACTATCCTTTCCACTGGGTATTCTTGAATTCCTTGTTGACTATTAGTTAACCATGTATGCATGAGTTTATTTCTACACTCTCAGTTTTGCTTCCCTGATCTATGTGTCTGCTCTGGTACCAGTACCATACTGTTCTAATTACTAAAGTTTTATAATTTGGTAAAAACAAAAGAGTGAAGTCTACAGCTTTCTTTTTTTTTATTTTCAAAATTTTTTGGCTATTCAAGATCTTATATGGCCTCATACAAATAATAGGTCTTTTTTTTTCATTTCTGTGAAAATTTTCATTGAACTTTAACAGGGATTACAATGACTTTACGTATTCTTGAACATGGGATATTTTCCCACTTACTTGTGTCCCCATCAGTCTCTTTCATCATATCTTAGAGTGTTCAGCATATAGCTTTTCACGCCTTTCTACTTTGAACTTTGCTATTTCCTTCCTTTGCTAACCTTAGTCTTAATTGCTTATTTTCAGTTTTCTTAAGATGTAAATTAGGTTATTTGAGCTCCTGCTTTTTCTTTTCTTAGTGTAAGCATTTATTGCTATAAATTTTTCCTCTTAAAAGTGTTTTTGCTCCATCCCATAAGTTTTGGTATGTTTTGTTTGCATTTTGTTTGTTTCAGGATATTTTTCATTTTCCTATTGATTTCCCCTTTCAGAAGTCATTCATCAGTGGGTGGATTAATTTTCTCATGTTTGTCAGATTTCCAATTACCTCTTATTCTTGATTTCTAGTCTCATACCTTTCTGTTCAAAAAAGATACATGGCATGATTTCCATCTTTTAATTGTGCTTTGAGTTGTGCTAATATATGATCTTTTCTGAACCACTTTCTATATGCACTAGAGAAGAATGTGACTGTTGCTGCTGTTCCATACATTTCTGTTGGTACTTTTGATCTAAGGTGCGGTGCACATCCATAATTCCTGTGTGGATTTTATGTTTGGATTAGTCCCTGAAAGTGGGATATTGAAGTCCCTTACTGAATTTTGGTGATGGAGGGTGGGATGGAGGCCTCCTACTTTGTCATCTTGGTCATATCACTTCAGGAAAACACACACACACACACACACACACACACACTGTACAAAATAAATAAATAAGTTCCTACTAGCATGAGAACATATAAAATTCCACTATTTTTTCATGAAATTTATATACTAGCTAAGGTTTAAATTCTAAGAATTAACTAGAAGAAATTTTTGAGCACACTATTCATATTTAAATTTATACAAACTTATTTAGATGGCTTTATAGTGGCTCTTCATGGCAAATAGATGGGGAAACAGTGGAAAAAGTGACAGACTTTATTTTTGGGGCTCCAAAATCACTGCAGGTAGTGACTGAAGCCATGAAATTAAAAGATGCTTGCATCTTGGAAGAAAAGTTATGATCAAATTAGACAGCATATTAGAAAGCAGAGCCATTAGTTTGCCAACAAAGGTCCATATAGTCAAAGCTATGGTTTTTCCAGTGGTCATGTATGGATGTGAGAGCTGGACTATAAATAAAGCTGAGCACCAAAGCATTGATGCTTCTGAACTGTGGTGTTGGAGAAGACTCTCTAGAGTCCCTTGGACTGCAAGGACAGCCAACCAGTCCATCGTAAAGGAAAGCAGTCCTGAATATTCATTGGAAGGACTAATGCTGAAGCTGAAACTCCAATACTTTGGCCACCTGATGTGAAGACCTGACCCATTGGAAAATACCCTGATGCTGGGCAAGATTGAAGGTGGGAGGAAAGGGGATAACAGAGGATGAGATGGTTGGATGGCATCACTGACTCAAAGGACATGAGTTTGAGCAAGCTCCAGGAGTTGATGATGGACAGGGAGGCCTGGCGTGCTTCAGTCCATGGTGTCACAAAGAGTTGTACATGACTGAGCAACTGAACTGAACTGAATTGAACCATGGATCTCTGTATTTCCAATTTATCATAGAAAATATCTGAATGATTGTATTGAAAAGAACTAGTGACCTACACATCGACACTGTAGATTGGAAAATACATGAATACCTTTTAAAAATGTAAAAATTTTAAGTGTTGTATTTTTCTTTTTCATTTCTTTATTTTTGTTAATAAAATTAAGAATTTGGGCAGACAAAAATAATTGTATTCCACAAAAGGAGTTAGAATTTGTATTTTGATAAATACTAATATCTATTTACATAAGCAAAATTCTACTGCTTGTTTCTAAACCTAAATAGACAAATTTGTCAACACAAATTTGTAAGCCATAACTGGATACTGGGGACTTGATATTTATGTTAACTAGATTTCCAATCTGTTAAATAGGAAATATTTAAAATACTTAATTCCTGAAGCTCTCTGAAGGTAATGAAACTAGTACCACAGGGGAAAACATGAGCTTCAGAATAAAATAAGATAGGGTTCAAATATAGTCTAGAATTTACTCTGTGCTCTTAGTTGGGTTATTAACCTAATAGGTTAAGGAATGAGACCATCACTCAATGTTCTCATTCAAATTTTGAAGATATTAAATCAATCAATCTGTAGAAGGTCCTCAGTACATTTCATGACATAGGTGTTCATTTCATCCTTCTCTCCTTTTCCTACATTTTACTAAATAGCTTTCTAAGTGTGATCTAAACCAGGAGAACTTGCAGAAAGTCCAAAGATGGGCACTGAAGTTTTGAATGAATTCTTTAAATGTGCCTGTTGTAGATAAACGCATGTGTGTGCCTTTTATGCATGTTTATAAAATACTTTACATTATAGACTTTTTAAAAATAGTTTCATCAGTTTAAAAACCTTTACTCTTCTCTACTAACTCACTCTATCTTATTGTGAACAACTGACGACCATAAGACAGTTACTGGAGTCATGTTAGAATGTCTCATTCTTCAGGGCAAAAGGGACTCTATGAAATTTCATTCCTAATTCATTAAGTTTCTCTCTCAGGGTAAACTTGAGGGGCCAATAATATAGTTTATAATATCATTTATTAACACTGCAAAGTTGCAAATACAAGAAAAATAGCAACCAGATTTTATCATCTGTTTCATCATCGCAACCTCATGGTTTGGGCTCTGGCGTGTGTTTTTCTTTGGCTTTAAGCCAGTACCTGGCAGCCACATTTCCTGCTTGTGAAAATGATTCTCACTCTTTACTGGAAAACTCCTATTATTTCTCCCTTGAATTCTTCCTCAAAGAACTGGTTTCTTCATGTTTATTCCTAGGGGGATTTTTGCAACTGTATCATCATTGTGTTGCAACTTGTATCCTATTGATAGCAAAACATACGTTTCCCTTGATAATGTCCTTGAGGGTGGACAATGACCCTCTCCACAGCTTCACAGGATCCGATGCATAGAGGTCCCCAGTATGGTTTTGTTGAATTAATGAAGATGTGAGCAAACAATTGGGTATATAATTGAGCATGCTTTTATTTCGCATTTAACAAAGTCAACATCCTGTCAGTCTGTGAGGGATTACACAGGATAGTTTTTTGCATAATTTGCAAGCATTTTATTTAAATTCTGGTCTTTTTATTGATTCACTCAGTCCTTGATCAATAAACATAGGTCACTTTGATAAAACTCAGTTTTGAAAAACATCTTTGACAATTGAGAGAGCATAAAACTGAATTTAAAAAAAATCATGCTCGTATTCCTAGGATACTGTCATTTTTAAGAAAAGTTGAACAGACTTGACTTCAGATAAAACCTTTTTGTTTGTTTGTTTTGTAGCCCAGGCTTTCTTCTGTATTTCACACAGTAGCAATGACAACTATTTAGCTATTCTCTAATAATGTTCTTGAACTATGATGTCTGTTTCATCTCACGATCTATATGCTTCAGAGATTATGTGAGCCCAGAACAATCCAGAAACAACTCCTGACCGGAAAAGAGAGCTGAGCATCACATCACTTATTCTGATATATTCAAACGGTTAAGTCACTTGACAGGAAAAAAAAAGTTAAGAAAAAGACAAGAGCAGTTAATGAATATATTTTTTTTACAGTTTGAAGGTAGGATTCTTAAACATCGATGAGGCAAAATATTTGTAGTAATAGAGGACAATTTGTGGATTGTTTTCAGTTTTTCCAAACCCAAGTGAACTCTTTCATTTTCCTCTCCTTTTCTTAGCCTATACACCCCTATTTCTGCATTTACCATCTATGAGCAGTGAAATCTAACTGTAAATTCTGTGATGTGATGCACCAGTAGATCATATGTCCATCAGATAATTTCTACTGTATTTCTTCCACCTTGAGTTCTTTGAAACTCAAATTGCATTTTCTTCAATCTTGTACTTCTAGCCCTTAAAGCCATCATTATCCTTAATACAGAGAAAATCCTCAACATCAAAATAACCAAGTAATAAACATATATACGCCTACATGTGTGCATGTGTGTGGAAGGGTGTTTTTACATGCATGTGCTTAGTCACTAAGCTGTCTCTGAGTCTCTGTGACCCCACGGACTGTACCCACTGGGCTCCTTTGTCCATGGGATTCTCCAGGCAAGAATACTGGAGTGGGTTTCCATTCCCTTCTCCAGGGGATCTTCCTGACCCAGGGATCAAACCTGCATCTCTTGAGTCTTCTGCATTGGCAGGCTAAGTCTTTACCACTGATTCACCTGGGAAGCCCACACAGTATGTATATAAATATGCTCATTTTACATAATGGCTTTTAGTAACTGAATCAGATTGTACACAATGACTTTTAGAAACTAGATCCCCACAAATACACACATGCACACAATCACACACTGCATATATACAAATAAACCAACTTGACATGATGTTGCGTGTTCAGGGTACATTATCCCAATATGGTGCCTTGAATATTGGAGGAAGCTGAAGGAATTTGAGAAAGGGCAGGTCTGGACAGGACTTTCTGACCTTGCCCTGAAGCGGGTCATGAGACCGTCATGTGAGAGGTGCCTTTCCAGTACCCACAGAAAAGGAGCATCATTTCCTCCAGGGGAAAGGGACAGAATCTGAATGGACAGACCTTGCTAAGTTTCCTCAGTTGACTACTGTTTGCTCACATCTTTTTGGCTCTATTACTGTTTCCAGGACTCTCTGTTCTTCATCAAACCTGGTATGGAAACACTAGGTCTGATGGTGTCTTTGAGTCTTCATTTCCTTATGAAGGTTCCCATGTGGTACATTGTATGCTTTTCTGTTGTCAGTCTCTTTTGTTATGGAGACTCAGCCAAGTAACTAAGATGGGTAAAGGAATGATAATTTTCTTCTCCTAAAATGTTATTTAGTAACTAAAAAAGAAAAAAAGTCCACAGTGGTTTTTAGAAACTGGAAGCTCATTACCACTCTTCCTAGCTCTTGCATAACTCCCAAAGGAAGAGGTTTGGTTTCTCTAAGTGAGAATAGCTCTTAGTCATAAACAAAACATTGTACTCAAAACTAAAACTATTTGGTGGCATTTTAGACGGTTCTAAAGAGCTCTGGTAGTCCTTTATGTCTTCGGTGTCTTATGCTTATGCTTATGTCTTAGTCTTATGCTTCGGTGAGAAGCAATGTGATAGATGAGTGATTTATTAGAACATAATGCTTTTAAGGCTTACCAGTAGGTGAACAAGAAGGTGCTACACCTTCAAAAGTTAGTTTTATAGTCAAAGGAAAAGTGAGGAGGGGGAGAAGAACTTCTTCGTTTTTCTTGAGTAGACATCACACTTTCATCATCAACTTTTCATCTATGTTAGGCAGGAGAGTTTTCTTGTTGTCCTATGTGATCAAGCCAGGTCCACAAAATATTACTTCTTATGTGTGTGGAGAGCATGTCCTAACCTACTGAGCTCACTGGGCAGAATGTGGGGCTCTTGCCAACATCATTTTATTGTTTTGAGGCCAGTCTCATGCTTCTGTTATATGATTTCATGGCTAAGCAAGCCTGGTTAGTTTTGTGGTTAAGCAAACCTGCTTTCTTCAGTTCAGTTCAGTTCATTTCAGTCACTCAGTCATGGCCAACTCTTTGTGACTCCATGGACTGCAGCACGCCAGGTTTCCCTGTCCTTCACCAACTCCCAGACCTTGCTTAAACTCACATCCATAGAGACAGTGATGCCATCCAACCATCTTATCCTCTGCCGTCCCCTTCTCTTCCTGCCTTCAATGTTTCTCAGCATCAGGGTCTTTTCTAAGGAGTCAGCTCTTCACTTCAGTCCTTTCAATGAACATGCAGGACTAATTTCCTCTAGGATTGACTGGTTTTATCTCCTTGCCATCCAAGGGACTCTCAAGAGTCTTCTCCAACACTGCAGTTCAAAAGCATCAATTCTTCAGCATTCAGCTTTCTTTATGGTTCAATTCTCACATCCATACATGACTACTGGAAAAACCATAACTTTGACTAGATGGAACTTTGTCATCAAGGTAATGTCTCTGCTTTTTAATATGCTGTCTCAATTTGTCATGCCTTTTCTTCTAAGGAGCAAGCATCTTTTAATTTCATGGTTTCAGTCACCATCTGCAGTGATTTTGGAGCCCAAGAAAATAAAGTCGCTCAGTTTTGACTGTTTCCCCATTTATTTGCCATGAAGTGATGGGACTGCATGCCATGATTTTTGTTTTTTGAATGTTGTGCTTTAAGCCAACTTTTTCACTCTCCTCTTAAACTTTCATCAAGAGGCTCTTTAGTTCTTTGTGTTCTACCATAAGGATGGTATCATCTGCATATCTGAAGTTACTGATATTTCTCCTAACAGTTTTGATTCTAGCTTGTGCTTTATCTAGCAGAGGATGTCGCATGATGTACCCTGCATATGTCAAATAAATAGGGTGACAATATACAGCCTTGATATACTACTTTCCCAATTTTAAACCAGTCTGTTATTCCATGTTCGGCTCTAATTGTTGCTTCTTGACTTGCATACAGATTTCTCAGGAGGCAGGTAAGGTGGTCGGGTATTCCCATCTCTTTAAGTATTGCCCACAGTGTGTTGTGATCCACACAGTCCAAAGCTTTAGCGTAGTCAATAAAGCAGAAGTAAATGTTTCTCTGGAATTTTGGTCTTGCTTTCTTGAGTAACCATTAACTTACAGGAGTCTCCCACATTTTTTTCTACTTACAGTCCCAGAGTGGGATTAACTGTTTGATCACTTACTTTGTCCTTTGCTCTGTCCCTGTCGAAACCAGCCTTCTTGCATGACCATTCACTATCTTATCTTGCAAAACATATACTGGGAGTGCTGAAACATTATGGAAATTATGTAGTTGTTAATGAAACTCACTGAACAATATCTTCCATTTCTTTCTTACCTGTTTTTTTCTCTATCAACCAACAGTTCCTTTTAAATTGAGCAACCTCTTGCTAATGGAAAAATCAGGGAGTGAAAAATTATTTAAAATATTTAAATGTCCTTGTTAAAGTATCAAATATAATAGGGAGAAAGGAATCCCAGGATATAAAAACTCACAGCAAGATGGTTTCTTTCTTTTTTGGATTTTGACTAAAGTACTACGGAAAGGCTTGATTTTAAAACAAATCATCAAGTAGTTCTCAATTGTCTTTTTTAAAAATTTAGATATAAGATTCTCTGAGAGCTGCAAAAAAATAAAAAACACAAAAAAACTGTTCAACCAGCCAGACTCAGTTTCTTTATTCCTAGAAAGGCAGTTGATTCAACTCTCTGAAGTGTTTTGATAATTAATTAGTTTATACTTGACAAGCACTTTCAATGTGAAGGTCTCATTCAAAAGCACAGTATTATTAATCAGTGAATGCCAGATTCAGCAGTTTTCTTGCACATTATAAATTCTTAGCAACTCTTTCAGCAAAATGTTAAATTAATGTGTCCTTATTTTCTTTCTTGGGTGTCTCTTTTGTACACATTTCCAACCTGCTTTTAAAACATATCTGACAAACAATTATTTTATCTCTCTTTTACAAAGAATGCAGCCTAAAAGTTCATGACCATATTTTCTTAAGTATGTGTTTCTCTTATTAACACCATTTCCCAGTCTGTGTTCTTTGCAGTATCATTGTAACATAACTGATGGCATTTAATAAAATAGTCACATGGGAAATAAAATAGTAACCTTCTGAATTGTCAGTCTATTACTAATAGATTTAAATGAGAACCACATCATTTGTAAGCACATTTTATAATAACTATTGTAATTCATTGTAAAGTTTCAAATTTATACAAACACTGCTTTCAGTGAAAAGGGAAAATGTGAAGATCATGCTTTTGGCTCCACCATGGAGCTAAGATAAGTAACTGCAAGCTTTAGAACTGATGTCTCAAATGATATGAATCTAATGAGAAAGAATGGCCAAGTTTATGATTCTTGTCTCTCCACTATACATGTACTGAAATCTTTATAACAATATAAAAAGCAGATAAATATAAGCATACATCTCTTCAAAAGATGGCTTGTTTGGATGTTAATTAGTCTTCAGATTTTTATTTCAAAAGCAAATATAGGGGAAGAGATGATTGCTTTTTGGGTACACTCTACTAAGAGCTCCTATTAAGCAAAGAATGGTAGCTCATTTATCTAGTTACTGGGCTCCTGATTGAGTCCTGGCTCTTGCCCTTACTACCTCTGAGAGTTTTAGCAGGATATGTAACACCTGTCTCAGCCAGAAACAAGGTTGAAGTAAAGTTAGATAAGTGAATGTATGCAGAATCTAAGTATAGTGGCTGGCACAGTGGAATTTAGAGTTCAAGTGAATGCAAATTGATATGTGATGCTATTCTTACCATGATATTTTTTCTGCACCTATCAGTATGTGATTCATGAAAGACACTCAGTATTGTTGAATTTAAATGACAGAGCAAGAAGTTTTAATAATTCATGAAAGCAAGCAAGGATCACCAACATTATCATCATCATTATCACCTTCAAACATTCAACGTGTGGAAAATATGTTAACTAAATAAATAACCAGGCTGCGATGGCGCACAAGCACCGCGTAGAGGAGCTACCCCACATCCAAGGTCAGGGACAGAAGCCGGGAGGACCCCATGCCTGAGGGGCGGCGGCCAAGAGGAGCTAACCCACATCCAAGGAGCTGTGGATGCGTAGGCACAGGAGGGCCTAGAGGAGCTATTCCATGTTTAAGGTCAGGAGGGGAGGCGGTGAGGAGATACCCCTAGTCCTAGGTAAGGAGCAGCCGTGAAGAGATACCCCACATCCTAGATAAGAGAAACCCAAGTAAGATGGTAGGTGTCGCAAGAGGGCATCAGAGGGCAGACACACTGAAACCATAATCACAGAAGACTAGTCAATCTAATCACACGGACCACATTCTTGTCTAACTCAATGAAACTAAGCCATGCCCTGTGGGGCCACCCAAGACAGGCGGGTTGTGGTGGAGAGGTTTGACAGAATGTGGTCTACTGGAGAAGGGGTATTCTTGCCTTGAGAACCCCATGAAGAGTATGAAAAGGCAAAATGATAGGATACTGAAAGGGGAACTCCCAGGGTCTGTAGGTGCCCAATATGCTACTGGAGATCAGTGGAGAAAAAACTCCAGAAAGAATGAAGGGATGGAGCCAAAGCAAAAACAATACCCAGGTGTGGATGTGACTGGTGATAGAAGCAAGGTCTGATGTTGTAAAGAACAATATTGCATAGGAACCTGGAATGTTAGGTCCATGAATCAAGGCAAATTGGAAGTGGTCAAACAGGAGATGGCAAGAGTGAACATCAATATTCTAGGAATCAGCAAACTAAAATGGACTGGAATGGGTGAATTTAACTCAGATGACCATTATATCTACTACTGCGGCAGGAATCCATTAGAAGAAATGGAGTAGCCATCATGGTCAACAAAAGAGTCCATCATGCAGTACGTGGATGCAATCTCAAAAACGACAGAATGATCTCCGTCTGTTTCCAAAGCAAACCATTCAATATCACAGTAATCCAAGTCTATGCCCCAACCAGTAACACTGAAGAAGCTGAAGTTGAACGGGTCTATGAAGACCTACAAGACCTTTTAGAACTAACACCCAAAAAAGATGTCCTTTTCATTATAGGGGACTGGAAAGCAAAAGTAGGAAGTCAAGAAACACTTGGAGTAACAGGAAAATTTGGCCTTGGAATACAGAATGAAGCAGGGCAAAGGCTAATAGAATTTTGCAAGAGAACGCACTGGTCATAGCAAACACCTGCTTCCAACAACACAAGAGAAGACTCTACAAATGGACATCACTAGATGGTCAACACCGAAATCAGACTGATTATATTCTTTGCAGCCAAAGACGGAGAAGCTCTATACAGTCAGCAAAAACAAGACCAGGAGCTTTTGAAGAAAGTAGGGAAAACCACCAGACCATTCAGGTATGACCTAAATCAAATCCCTTGTGATTATACACTGGAAGTGAGAAAAAGATTTAAGGGACTAGGTCTGATAAATAGAGTGCCTGATGAACCATGGATGGAGGTTCGTGACATTGTACAGGAGACAGGAATCAAGACCATCCCCATGGAAAAGAAATGCAAAAAAGCATCATGGCTGTCTGGCGAGGGCTTACAAATAGCTGTGAAAAGAAGAGAAGCAAAAAGCAAAGGAGAAAAGGAAAGATATAAGCATCTAAATGCAGAGTTAGCAAGAAGACATAAGAAAGCCTTCCTCAGTGATCAATGCAAAGAAATAGAGGAAAACAACAGAATGGGAAAGACTAGAGATCTCTTCAAGAAAATTAGACATACCAAGGGAACATTTCATGCAAAGATGGGCTTGATAAAAGACAGAAATGGTATGGACCTAACAGAAGCAGAAGATATCAAGAAGAGGTGGCAAGAATACACAGAAGAACTGTATAAAAAAGATCGTCAGGACCCAGATAATCACGATGGTATGATCACTCACCTAGGGCCAGACATCCTGGAATGTGAAGTCAAGTGGGCCTTAGAAAGCATCACTACAAACAAAGCTAGTGGAGGCGATGGAATTCCAGTTGAGCTATTTCGAATCCTGAAAGATGATGCTGTGAAAATGCTGCACACAATATGCCAGCAAATTTGGAAAACTCAGCAGTGGCCGCAGGACTGGAAAAGGTCGGTTTTCATTCCAATCCCAAAGAAAGGCAGTGCCAAAGAATGCTCAAACTACCGCACAATTGCACTCATCTCACACGCTAGTAAAGTAATGCTCAAAATTCTCCAAGCTAGGCTTCAGCGATACGTGAACTGTGAACTTCCAGATGTTCAAGCTGGTTTTAGAAAAGGCAGAGGAACCAGAGATCAAATTGGCAACATCCACTGGATCATCAAAAAAGCAAGAGAGTTCCAGAAAAGCATCTATTTCTGCTTTATTGACTACGCCAAAGCCTTTGACTGTGTGGATCACAATAAACTGTGGAAAATTCGGAAAGAGATGGGAATACCAGACCACCTGACCTGCCTCTTGAGAAACTTGTGTGCAGGTCAGGAAGCAAGAGTTAGAACTGGACATGGAACAACAGACTGGTTCCAAATAGGAAAAGGAGAATGTCAAGGCTGTATATTGTCATGCTGCCTATTTAACTTATATGCAGAGTACATCATGAGAAATGCTGGGCTGGATGAAGCACAAGCTGGAATCAAGATTGCCAGGAGAAATATCAATAACCTCAGATACTCAGATGACACCACCCTTATGGCAGAAAGTGAAGAGGAAAGAAAATGCATCTTGATGAAACTGAAAGAGGAGAGTGAAAAAGCTGGCTTAAAGCTCAACATTCAGAAAATGAAGATCATGGCATCTGGTCCCATCACTTCATGGGAAAGAAATAGTGGAAACAGTGTCAGACTTTATCTTTTGCAGGCTCCAAAATCACTGCAGACGGTGACTGAAGCCATGAAATTAAAGACGCTTACTCCTTGGAAGGAAAGTTATGACCAACCTAGATAGCATATTGAAAAGCAGAGACATTACTTTGCCAACAAAGGTCCGTCTAATCAAGGTTATGGTTTTTCCTGTGGTCATGTATGGATGGAAGAGTTGGACTGTGAAGAAAGCTGAGCACTGAAGAATTGATGCTTTTGAACTGTGGTGTTGGAGAAGACTCTTGAGAGTACCTTGGACTGCAAGGAGATCCATCCAGTCCATTCTAAAGGAGATCAGCCCTGGGTGTTCTTTGGAAGGAATGATGCTAAAGCTAAACTCCAGTATTTTGGCCAGCTCATGCGAAGAGTTGACTCATTGGAAAAGACTCTGATGCTGGGAGGGATTGGGGGGCAGGAGGAGAAGGGGACAACAGAGGATGAGGTGGCTGGATGGTATCACCATCATGACCTCATCATGTCAATGGACATGAGTTTGAATAAGCTCCAGGAGTTGGTCATGGACAGGGAGGCCTGGCATGCTGCAGTCCATGGAGTAGCAAAGAGTCGGACATGACTGAGCAACTGAACTCAATTCAACTGAACTGAATGTTAGTTACTCAGTCATGTTCTACTCTGTGACCCTGTGGACTATAGCCCACCAACTCCTCTGTCCACGGGATTCTCCAGGCAAGAATTTTGGAATGCGTTGCCATGCCCTCCTCTGGGGATCTTTCTGAACCAGGGATAGCACCCATGTCTCCTACACTGGCATGCAGGTTCTTTATCATCTAATTCACTGGGGCAGCCCACCAGTGTTCTTGCCACTTTGCATATTCAATTTAGCCAAGCTCCCCTGATTCTACTGAATCTTAACATGTATCTCCATGAATTGTCCCTGGTACTATAAAACTATGGATACATAATATTTAGTTTTTTCCCTCTTATGGATATATAGCTGAAAGTTTATTTTTTGTGTGTGCTGAACAAGTGAGAGCTGAAGGGTATTAATGGTTGAATTAAAAACTGACATTTGATTCTATTCTGAAAAATTATTAGTGAGATAAGTGAGTGTTGGTTGCTCAATCGTGTCCAAGTCTTTGCGATCCCATGGATTATGAGAGTATTGGCTTAATATTATTGAGAAACATAGCACAATGTTTTTCTTTTTTAAATTCAGAATATATATATTTAGCCAGAGAAAAGGGAGGTTTCTGCAAACTGACTTGCTTGTTTAGTTTTCCCTCTTTTTATGAAACCCTCGTCCTAGCATTGCATTCCTTATTCTGACATCTCCTTGTCCATCACGCCAGGCTCTAAAATTAAAATACAAATGGGCTTGCTCCCTAGATAGTAGGAATTTAATTTTTCCCATTCTAAGCAGTGCCTTTACTATAAAATGCTTTTTGTTTGTTGAATCCCTCTTCTCTAAAGATGAAAGTGACAGACCTGCAGTGTGGGACTTGTATACTGTGGGTGCAAAGCTGAGGGTCGGCTGGAAGGATAAAGCAAGGACTTTTCACTCAACACCTCTCCCTCCACAACACACAGTTGTTATCAAATCTCAACTTCTCTTTTACAGCGTGCTCTTCCTCTGGCCCCTCTTTCCACTTCCCAAAGCTAATGTCTTACCCTGTGTGCCTGCTCAGTGGTGTCTGTCTCTTTGCAACCCCTTGGACTATAGCCAACCAGGCTCTTCTGGCCACAGGATTTCCCAGGCAAGAATACTGGACTGGGTTGCCATTTCCTCCTGCAGAGATCTTTGCACCCCCAGGCATTGAACCTGCATCTCCTGAATTTCCTGCATTGGCAGGGGGATTCTTTACCACTTAGCCACCTGGGAAGCCTGACCTCTTACCCTAGAGAATCATTATCTTATAAGTGAAATGTTCAATAGCCTCTGGTTTGCTATCCTTATTTTCAGTTTTCATAAAGCAAACCATGCTCCATCTGTTGACACTGAAATTCTCCAAAATACCCCATCATATATGTCAGTTCCTTCTTAGATGCTTTTAGATGGCTCACTGTTGCCTACTTGCAGGACAGCAGATAGCTTCCATGGTAACTGCTGCCTCCATTCTACAGTCAGGCTTGCCTGGAACACTGAGTTAAATGTTTCCAGAATGACCCAGCAAGAGTGCAGTTATTTGTTAGTGATGTCTGCCCCAGGGTAGCAATGGAGACCTGCAGCATGTTCATAGTGGATCTTAGACCAGCCCCAAAGGTTCAGTGGTAAAGAATCTGCCTTCGATGCAGGAGATACAGGAGATGTGGGTCCAATTTCTGGGTCAAGAAGATCCCTGGTGGAGGTGGAAATGGCAACCCATTCCAGTATTCCTGTCTGGAAAATCCCATACACAGAGGGATCGTAAAGAGCTGGACAGGACTGGACGAGTAAACAACAACCAAACAGAGGGAACCTATCCTCTTAACCTTCTCAAACCATACATGAATGTACGCACATGGGTCTACTTAGGTAAAATACTTTGTGATTTGAAAGAATAATATGAATTACACAGGCAAATGGGCAATAACACTATTTTCTCAGCTATGTCAATTACATTTGTGTGCAACTTCCTGCATTATTTAGTATAAGCTTAGCATTCCTATGCCTGAGTTTCCTATCATTGAAATGAGGACAGTTGTTCAAAAACTGTGTGAATAAGTGTAAATCGTTTAGAAAATGCTGGACGCATAGCAAGCTCTTAAAAAATGTTTGCCACTATTATCTTCATTATCCATTTATAACACCTTCAGAAGCCTTGGCCATTGATTACTTTGAGAAGAATATTGAGAAAAATGGGTTTCACACACTATCTCCCACCCCCATGTGTATAAGAACAAGTCTTTACATACACAGATATGCATGTGTATGTGTGTCTGTTAATTGCTGAATTGTGTTCAGATCTTTTCGACCCAATGGGCTGAAGCCCACCAGGCCTCTGTGTTCATGGTATTTCCCAGGCAAAAGTACTGGACTGGGTTGCCATTTCCTCCTCCAGAGGATCTTCCCTACCCAGGGATCAAAACCCGTGTCTCCTGCATTGCATCTCCTTTACCATATGAGCCACCAGGGAAGGCCTATATATTTGTGTACATACATATAAATATATAAAGTAAATGATATCAATATATGTACATATAAATGTGCATAAATATATATGTATCCATAGCAAGAAATTGTTTTTCGCCAGAGGAAAAAAAAATGTCAGTTATCCTACTTCATGCCACAGCTACTAATGAACAGAAAGCAAGTAATTAAAAATAAAGTATTTGTTTATTGCATTTGTTTAGAAATTATTTGTTTATTGGTGGGAGAAGGAAAACAAATTAGGTTGGTCAAATGTTCTTTCAGTTTTCTGTAAGCTCTTAAGAGAAAAACAGGGGCGAACTTTTTGTCCAACCCAATAGCTTACCTAATGAAAGAATAATTACAATGTTATTTCCAGGTAACATATCAGGCACCATCCCTCCTCCAGACATTTGCATTTTCTGTGCCATTTGCTTGAGACGCTCTTTGCTACATTTGTTGCTTCTGACCACTTCTCCTTCAAGGCTGCCTAGCTGTCATCCAGAGGTCCCTGCCTTACAGCTCGGCTTATGAATCTCTTACCCTGACCCCCTTCTCTGTTCCCTCCTGTACTTGTTCCCTTTATTGTGCTAGTCAACCTTCTCCTACACCATGCACTTTATGATATATGGTCCTTTGTACTGAAATATTGTGGATGTACAGTGGTATGATGCAAGTTACGGGTGCACAGTATAGTGACTCACACTACTTAGACTAGTGGATAGCCTATCTCTTCTCCAGCAGATCTTCCCAACCCAGGAATCAAACTGGGGTCTCCTGCATTGCAGGTGGGTTCTTTACCAACTGAGCTCTCAGGGAAGGCCTTGTTGCATTTTTTAGATTTCTCATATAAATTATATCCTGTGTCTCTTCTGTCTGAGTTATTTCATTTAGCATAATGCCCTCCAAGTCCACCCATGCTTAAAATGGCAAAATTTCATTTTTTATTAAGCATGAAACATCCATTCAGGTTTTTTCATAAGATTTTACAGTTGTATCTTGGAGATATATGTGTGTAACATCCATATACTGCACCAATGTACATTTCTACCAACAATTTCCCTTTTCTCCACATCCTCACCAACACTTATTTGTGTTCTTTTTGATGATGGCCATTCTGACAGATAATAAGATAATATTTCATTCTGGTTTTGGATTGCATTTCCCTGATAATTAGTGATGTTGTATGTCTTTTCATGTCCTGTTAGCCATCTGCATTTCCTCTTTGGGAAAATGTCTATTCAGTTCTTCTGCTTATTTTTTAAAATTGATTTTTATTGATTGAAATTGGACTATGATACGAATTACTGCTGTACAGCAAAAGGACACAGCTTTCTATCTATCTATCTAGATAGATAAACAGATTTCGGCTATCTATGTATAGGTATCTATATGTAGATAGATAGTTGAGTCTCTCTGCTATACAGCAGTAATTACAGCTTTTTCATATTCTTTTCCATTATGGTTTGTCACTAGCTTCCCTGGTGACTCAGTGGTAAAGAATTTGCCTGCAGTGCAGGAGACCTGGGTTCAATCCCTGGGTCAGGAAGATCCCTTTGAGAAGGAAAGCAACCCACTCCAGTATTCTTGCCTGGAGAATTCCTGTGGACAGAAGAGCCTGGTGGGCTGCATGCAATCCATGGACTCACACTAAGTCAAACACAACTGAAGCAACGAAGCAGCAGCAGCAGCATGGTTTGTCACAGGACATCAGGTACAGTTCCTTGTGCTCTATAGCAAGCCCTTGGTGTTCATCTATTCTATACCAATTTGCATCTGCTAATCCCTAACTCCCACTGCAGTCCATGGGGTCACGAAGAGTCCAACACGACTGAGCGACTTCACTTTCACTTTTCACTTTCATGCACTGGAGAAGGCAATGGCAACCCACTCCAGTGTTCTTGCCTGGAGAATCCCAGGGATGGCGGAGCCTGGTGGGCTGCTGTCTATGGGGTCGCACAGAGTTGGACACGACTGAAGCGACTTAGCAGCAGCAGCAGCAACTCCCACTCTTACCTTCTCCCACACTGCTCCCTCTTGGCAACCACAAGTATATTCTCTATGTTCCTGATTCTGTTTCTGTTTCATGGAGAGGTTCATTTGTGTCATATCTGAGATTCCACGTGTAAGTGATATCATACCGTATTTGTCTTTTACTTTCTTCACTTTCCATGATAATCTCTACTTGCATCTATTTTTAAAATCTAGTTTTTTTTTTATTTTTTCTCCCCACATTAGAATGTAAAATCTATGACAACAGAAAATGTTATTCTGTTTACTATTGTATGAAACTTGCCTAAAAGACTGACTTACACTTAGAAGAAGCCTAAGAATTATATGAAAATTGAATGAAGTAAAACTTTACCTTACTTAAAATAGATAGGCGTCCTTAGTTATTCAAATAAAGGGATCACTCATGAATCTCCTACCTTATCTGTGGGGTCTTGATAGACTTAAGGGACAAAGGGTAATTTATAAATCTGCTTTTTCTTTTTTATACAGCATATTTTGAAATTAATGTACCACTGTTCTAGGAAAACTGAGGATGTTGAAATGAGGATGTAATCAAATAAAAATTATAACAACAAATTATTGCTGTATACAAGTGCATCTTTTTGTACTTCGTGAATATTTGGAATTTTTTGACAAAACGGTCAAATCTGAATTTTATCTCAGAAAATAGCCACACAAAGACTCCTGAATCTCACTGTGAAGCAGTGAGGAGGGAAGCTGAGGGGAACACAGCCTCAGCCACACTGTACCTGGTGTGAGGGCAACAAGGGGAAGAGGTACAACACGCTTGTCCCTTTTCCATCAGTACAAAGTCCTTTTCTCCAGACGTCTTTGGATGCCTGGTTTATTCACAGAATGTCAGTTCCCTTAAGTCCACCCTATAACATGATAGGTGAATGATGGACAGTGGGGCATTATCTTGACAAGATAGATCTTAGCAAGCAAAAAGTCAAGTTAGATGGAAATCTAAAATCAGGGAGTCAGAATGTTATCGTTTTGTATTTGATGTTACTTCCACTCTCTGTAAATCTGAATTCACACTTTCATTTTAACCATTAAGACTGTCCTTTCCTAGTTCATCTTTTGCCAGATTATCCAAATGAATATTGGGGAAAAAGGTGGTCATTTAACTGCTGCTTTAGTGGTAATGTATGAGGTTTTAATACTATAGACATAATATTATGGGGATTTTATTTCAATGTTTTGACATTAAAAGCAGCCATTATAGCTGTTGAATATATTGTTTTTATTCCTCCCTAAGTAATACTTTCTATAAAGTATGTTACCAGTGTTAATTAAACAGGGACCATGAAAAGTCCTTAAGTCATTTTTGGAAAATATCTTCAAAGTGGTTTTATAATACTACTTAATATATGCTTATAATCTGAAGAAAATACCACCATTGCTGTAGAATATTACAGAAGAATATAGAATTACTGATTCTGCACATTCTGAGTTGAGAAAATAGCACAGTTAAAAGTAGATTTGGATACTGTATCTTGGTCATGGGAGATTTAGTAGGAAATATTCCAGGAAACTGCATTCATAAGGGATGAGAAAAAGAGGATTGGGCGGAGAATGAAACTTCCACCCAATTAAAGATCATATATTATGTACCTGAAGATAAATTTATCTACTTTATGAAAATTATTTTTATATGTAAAAATAAGCTAATAAGTTTACTCTCAATCAAAATTAAGATATTGAAAATGTTACCAAATACATTATAGGCTCCATGGATGAGCTTTACTAAACAGAATATCATCAAGTGAGGGAAATACTGTCATGTGGAAAAGGGACTGGATGGATACTGGGTGGATACTAGGCATAGAATCAGCACTACTGTCCAGGGAGATTGATTTTATTTCAATACAGTGAGCAATTGTGCAGCTGAATTGTATGGGATGAGGTTGGTATAGAGGACGTGGGTCATACTGATATTGTAAGTCTTTTAGCAAGACTTTGACAAGCTATTTGAGTATATAGTTTGGGTGCAAGTTGTAGGATCGTATTGTAGGTATGAAATATTTGAGGAATTTTCAACATGATTATGCCTGGTATGTTGCAGTCCATGGGGTCACAAAGAGTCAGACACTACTGATCGACTGAACTGAATTCTCCACAGGCAATGATAATGTTTAGACACACATTTACTTATATATTTATTCATTCAAAAACTATGTATCGAGCATGTATAGCATGTTAGGGATAAAATATGTTATCGGCTTTGACTTCCTGGATGATTAGGATAGAAAAGTAGCCACTATTTTAGAAACACACCATATTTTCAAGTACCAAAGAAAATTTGGACATGCGATGTTAAAATTGTACAAATGTTTGCAAACATATATACAGATTCAATATTTTTAAATGAGTATTTTCATTTCGGAGAGAAGATAAAATGGTGGATATTATTTAAAAATTAATTAGTTTAAAGTTTAGGTATTAGAGGGTTTCCCTAGTGGCTCACATGGTAAAGAATCTGCCTCTAATGCAAGAGACCTGGGTTCGATCCCTGCATTGGGAAGATCCCCTGGAGAAGGGAATAGCTACTCACTCCAGTATTCTTACCTGGAGAATCCCATGGACAGAGGAACCTGGTGGGCTACAGTCCATGGAGTCACAGAGATCCAAACACGACTGAGCGACTAACACTTTCACTTTAGGTATTAGAGAAAACTGATTAGTGAAAATGTTCTTGTTTTATCTTGATGAGTTCTGCTACTGACTAGGTATAAAGTGGGTATGTCAGTGTATAGTGAGTACAGGTTTTCACATCTATTTGCATTCTCCTCCTTAGCAGTTTGACATAGTGCTGCTATTTTGATGTTTTTCATGAATTGCAAGAGACAGATTCAGTCTTTGAATCCTTGCATGCAATTCTCAATGAAGCCTTGGTCAAAAAAACTAGTAGTTTTTAAATCCTTATTATCAAGATATCCATTTATCTGTATATATTTCTATTGATTTATCTATTTGATTGACAGATGTAAACATTTATGATTCCTGTTTCACAAATGTCCAAGTTTCTTTCCTGAAACTACTTTTGAAGTTCTCATTATGGAATGGGAAATATTTATTTGAAAGCTTACTTAATCATATTACAAAGAGAAAATATTATTTTAAAAAAGAATATAACCTAGGATTTTTAATCAGAATTATGACTATTTTTCAGGTTAAAAATCTGTTTATATAAAGTACTCAATTTTTTGCTTTAGTGTACTGAGCTCAGATGAAGATGTTTTCTGAAATACCAAGAATTTTTCTAAAATTTTTCTAATTTTTCTAAAGTTTCATTCATATAGGCAAAAGAGAATCCACATAAGCCTACTGAGAATGGAATCTCATTCAGGAGCTAATTTTTTTCATAATATTTCTATTTTCTTAGTAAATCACAAAAAGAGCTGCATCTAATTCAACAGTCTAACTTCCCAAGACCAAGAAGAGCAATCCTCCCAAATCAAGTCTGTTGGTGATATTTTACTTAGGCTAAACTTCATAGTATTCTCATCAAAACACAGAATATTTTAGAGTGCTTGTGAGTGCTCACTCAGTCTTGTCTGACTCTTTGTGACCCCATGGATTATAGCCCTGCAGGCTCCTCTGCCCATGGGATTTCCCAGGCAAGAATACTAGAGTGTGTTGCCATTTCCTTCTCCAGGGGATCTTCCCAAACCAGGGTCGAACCCTGGTCTCCTGCATTGCAGGCAGATTCTTGACTGTCTGAGCTATCAGGGAATTAAATGTATAGGGAAAGAAAATATAGTTGAGTAAAGATATATTCTGTTAGTAGAGGAATAAAGATATTTAGAGGTAGACTTACGGACTAAGAACTTAAATGCCGCAAAGTGAAGAACTTCTCTAGTTTGAAAATATTTAGGCCAGGAAGAAATAACCTCCTTTTTCTTTTAGTTAGCATTTGTCACACTTTAATTTGCAGCACATTTAATTGCAAACACTTTTTAAGTCCCTTGTAGTACTGAAAATTCTGTGAGAATGTTCAGATTTGTATCTTCTTTCTACCCAGCAGCATTTGCATATATAATGAAATTGACTTGGGTTTTTTGTTGAAGAATTTCAGTGATGATAGTGACAGGGAAATATCACATTTTAAAATTTTACTTGTCTCTTATTTCTCTTTACTGTGTAGTGACAAACATTGTAATTTCAGAGAAATTGATTGAAGAAGATTCCTCTTAACCTGTGTCTTAATTTAATGACACAAAAATAGCATAGCTTAAATTTACTTTTATTATAACTATTATTAATATAATCAATTCCCAATTTTCACTGGAGGATCACCCCCACCCCTGAAAAAAACAATTTAGCTAAAGGTATACTTATAATAAAGTGCCCTGTTTATTCAGAGGGAACAATTTAAGCATTTTTATACTTCAGGTATTGTTATTGGGTTAAATAAGAACAGAATATATTTCCATTTCTAGATACATTACCTTTATGCTCTAGTATCTGTGATTCTGATAAAAACTTGGAAAAGGCAAATCTAAATAAAAGTAAATCATACCATATTTAGATAGAAGGTAAAACTAAGTATAAACCATTTCACTGATACATTTCAATATAACTATTTTAAAATGCAGATAATGTACCATAGTATAATCTTGAAAATCAATTACTTTTTAATCTTCTCTTCCAGTATTAAACATTTGTTATGTTATTTATTAAAAAAGCTTATTATTTTGTGACTCTGTAGAGTTAAGGTAAGAACACCAGGAGACTGTCGGTGACCATTTTTTGGTTTTTTAAACAATTGACTTTCACCAGATTTATCAGTTTCAGATATAAAGCTTTAAACTAGTAAATTCAGAGGGGAAATGTTAATATGGCAAAATGATGAGCAAATGTTTCTCTTTCAAGTTCAGTTCCAACCTACAGAGCCCCAGGTGATCTGCCGGCCAGGTAGGGATCAAACCCATCCCCAGCCCACATTCACATCTGAGAAAGCAGAACCACGCAGTGGAGCCTATCCAAAGCATGGAATCCTGAGTATTATAGTTGTTTTAAGTCACCAAATTTTAGAGTGAGCTTAAAGGAAGCAATGTTCTGCCTCTTCCAAGGCAGAACCTGGCTCAATAGAAGGTTAACACAAACAGCTGAGCTTCTGTATTTCTCCAATTGCCTTTATGTTGTATTTTCAACTAGAACGTAAGTTATTCAAGGTCCCAGTTATTGTTTATTTTTTTTTCCTCATGTGTCCCAGTAGTATTAACACAATGCTGGGCACATGGGGCTCTGATTACCTGAGGTTCCAGATTGACTCAGAATGAAGGAGCAAAAGGGTTCTGAGGGGGTGTCTTTGGATATAAAGAGGAATTAAAGACAGGGAATTTGATTAGATTAATATTAATGACCAATTAAAATACATCTATCTATCTATATATATATATATTTCATCTGGATAATCTGAACAAAGGAATTCAGAGTCACATAAAGCTTTTTTTTATTTGTTTGTTTGTGACAAGCTAAAATAAATACCAATATTAGTTAGGAACATTGTCATCTGTTAGAAATTTACATGTGGAATTGTGAAAGAGATGATAACTAAGTAAGTAAGTAAATGAATAAGTAAAATGGAGGGCGGGGACTGATTGCCTAGAGCTATGCTGTAAAAGCATAATAATCCCATGGGCTCTACATGTACTTCATGTAGGGAATAACAGGTACACACCTTCACTGTGACTAACCATGGTTCCCAGAGTAAGTACTGTTTGCAGGACAATTCACTTGAATAACGGTAATGAGGCATGGTTCAAGTCAGAATCCTGGATTTATAAAACAGAATGATGATATGTCCATTTGTGATCAGGACTTGTTTATTTTTTTAAGGCACAAATAAACTGGCATTATTTAAAATATGAAGGATTTTAATTTTTTTTTAATTTCAAAGGTATCTTTGAGATTTTTTTTTTTTACTTTTTAATTGTTAATAACTCTATCTACAAGACAGAACATATTATATATTTAAATATGAATAGTTTTCCAAAATCTTTTCCTTCAGGATCCATCAATCCCAGCAAACCTCTCCCTGTTTTGTGCTTCCCAGAATTCATATTTCTATGATTCAGAATGGCACTTGCTAAGAGACAAAAAGGAGATTAGAAAATTATGCAGGGTATAGAAGAGAGAGAGTGAGAATGTGTATGTGTATGAGTGTGTGTGTGCGTGTGTGTGTGTGTGGTGAAGAATTATGTCCCGTCCTCTCCAGATTCCGAAGTTGCACTTGTGTAAAATGAAACGGTAACTGGTCTTTAACTAAATGACATCTTCAGACATTATTTATTAAATATGTTTACATACTCTTGAAATGAAAGTAATTCACAGAAGCAAATACTGCAGCACGAAGCTTTACTCATGTAGTCGTCAGTATGTACTGTTCAGATACATTTTTAAATTATAACGTAAGGAGCTGAAAGCATGTGTCTTCACACTCATGTACATCTATGTCTTCATCAGGTGAGACAGGAGGGAGAGAGAAGTGGGCAGCAGAGGGAGGGGAGGGGACCTGGAGCGGGAGTGGGATGTAAGAGAGGACGACGGAAAGGAGAGAGGGAGAAAGGACCCTCCTGGACCCGCCGTCCTATCGTCCCAAGCTTGTGGGCATCACCTCCAGTTGTAACAAAGAGGTGACCATGGCTCTTTCGATTCTAGACAGGCTGACACAGCGCGTGCTGCGTGCCTGTCTGTCGCCTCCTGCAAGTCCCCCTTCCTCCAGGAGTTAGGAGCCCCGGATCCCGGGAGTGCCCCCACTCCGTGCCAGGCACGCAGGTCCCTTGGAGACGCGGCCACAGGTTCGTGTGTGTGCGGTCAGGGCCGGTGGCGCCTGCCGGCGCCGGGGAGAAGGGGGAGACCTTCCCGCCGAGACAAGGCTCGACCCCCACTCGGCCTGGGGACCGCGGGAGGTGCGTGCGAGGGCAAAGGGACAGGTGGCCCCGCTGAGACCCCGAGCGCTGCGCGCGGACAAGCGGGGCCGGGGAGGCGGCGGCACCGTGATCTCACCCGGCCAAGGCGCGGGCCGACCTAGGTAAGCCGCCGGGGCTCCACGGTGTAGGCCCAGAGCCCCAGCCTCCGCCCGGCCTCGCGTCGCGGTCCCGGCCCTCCCCCCGGTTCGTCGCGCACCTGGTCCGGCGGCCTGGGAGCCCCGGGGCAGGATCCCCGGACTCGGTTCGCCTCCGCGCCCGCCGGCACCACGGAGGAGCCCGAGGAAACCCCGCGACCAGGCGGCCCCCCGCGCCCCGCATCTCCGGTCTGGAGCCTTTGGTGTGAGGCGAGCTGGGGCGCGGGCCTCCCGAGGGGTCCAAAGTCGCGCGAACCGCCGGGGTGGAGAGAGGAGACCTCACAGGCGAGAAGCTGGAATCCGGGTCCGGCGGCGGCGTCGCCCTGCTCGGCTTTTTCGCGTCACGGCGAGCTTATATAGGAGCTGGCGGCGGGGGACTGCCCTCCCCGCCCGCCCGGGCTCCCGCACGTGGCCGGCACAGCCTCGTCCCCGCGCAGGCGGGCATCAGGCGACGGCGGCGGGAGCAGCGCGCGCCTCTGCCACCTCGCCCTCCGCGCGCGCGCCCCGAGAGCCTAGCTCGGCTCGGGCGCCACCCTCCCTCCTCGGCGCGAGGAGCGTGAGAGCTTCGCCTTCCAAGTGCGGCGATGTTCCTCTGGGCTCGTTCCGTTGCCGGGAGAGGATGCTAACAGGAGCGCCGGGGCGTGAGAGCGTCGCCGAGGAAGAGGAGCGATTGATGGGCAGGGCCCGCACTTGGCGGAGGACCGCAGCCCGGGCGCCGCGCGAGCACAGACGGCGCGGCGCCTCCGCCGACCTCCGGAGCTTCCTGCCCCCGGGCACCTGGGTCGCCCAGCCGCTGCCCGCCGACGAGGGTCGGCGCGGCGCGTGAGCGCCCGGGAGTTCTCGGACTTCTCTCCAAATAGCACTTCTGCCCGGGACACCGTGTCTCCCGGACCGCCGGGAGCCCGCCGGCGCGCTGGCCACCGAGGGACTTGAACTGGAGTTTAGGTGGCTTCTCCCAGGGCGAGCGCAGGAGGAGACGTCCTGGGAAGACGAGAAAGGTGATGTGCTGGGGTAGAGAGCGAGCACTTTTCTTCCTGCCACTTGCTACGGCCGAGCCGCTTCCCACGCAGACCTCCTGCCAGCCCTCTCCTGCGCAGCCCAGCCCTCCCACGCCGAGGGGGAAACCCCAAACCTCCCGTTTTCTTAAGAATCCAGCATGCTATTGACTTTTTCATAACTTACGATTAGTCTTTGGAAGGATCATATTTACTCCGTGGCTTTTTACTGGAGGTCGATAGACTTAATGATTTCCTCCTTGGAGTCATTGACTTCTGAGCCAATAGCTAATGCCTTCGTCATAGTTTTCTGGGGGGAAACTAACTTTGCGTTGCTTCTGCCGATGCCTAACTCCCCTTCAATCGTGCATCTTGGTGCTGAGCACGCAGCAAAAAGTTTTTAGCTTCTCCTCAGTTTCTGGTGCTTTGGATTCAAACGAGAGTCGGGCAGGGAACCATCTCCTGTAACTTTTCTTCTCTGTTACCATTTGCGATGAAGAGGAAACAGAAGAGATTTCTGCAGATGACTTTGTTATTCATGGTGGCTTTAATTTTCCTGCCCAATATCGGTCTCTGGTCTCTATACAAGGAGAAGCACCTGGTGAAATCCCCTGAGCCCGGGGAGCCGCAGGTAAGTGCTGCGCAGAGAAGAATCCCGGAGGGGCAGGAGTCTGGAGCCGGCCACCGCAGGCAGGTGTGCCGAGTTTCCATCAGCTCCCAGGTCTTTGCAGAGCTTTGATTACAAGCCTCTAGAGACTTTGGGGTTTAAGCAAGTAGTCTTTTTAAGAGCGCGACCGATGACATGGGTGAAATGCAAAATAAAGTGAAAAAGCAGGATGAGAGGTCAAAAGGAAGAAACAGCTCCTCTCCATTGATCTAGAGGTTACATGAGAGGTAACTGCTTATTCGTGAAAGGAGATGTATATATAGTACAGGTTTAGTTTCAGAGATTTGTGTTTGCTTCTCCTGGAGTTTGTGTGTCTATATTAAAGTGAATTGGGCCGATTAAATCGTGAAACTTGTGAAGTGGTTCTCAAAAACCAAGTTACAGTTTTCTATATTTTTGCTTAGCAACACCTTTTTTTTTTTTTTTTTTTTTTGCCATGCAGAAAGGTAAAGTCTTGTGTCTCCTGCCCTGTTGCTAAGGTACTGTGTGGGGTCTTCAGGCAGTTACTAAGGAGGTCGTTCGGTTTCACAGTCTGGTAGTAATAGTTTGTTGCTAAAAGCTCTCCTTCATGTCCGAAACGCCATATAGTGGAGTTAAACGTGTATACCCCCCCCCACACACACACACCCCTACCACATTTATGTTTTACTTAATATTCAGTCTACTAGTGGGTGAATGGGTCATACCTTAACATGGACAAAAAGAACTATCTTTCTTAACGGTAAAGCAAAATATCCTCTCCAGAACACTGGTGAAATTCAATATAGTTAAATTCTTTACTTACGAATAAACTAGCTTCTGCCATTAAACTTTTAACAATAGAATGCGGCCTTTTTCATGATGTGGATATAACACTCCTTCAGTTAGTCCTGTGCATCACCTTGGAGTGGGAATAATCTTAATTTCACGGGTCATCACCCATGTACACTATGTACCTTCCACAAACAGAAGGTGCTTCAATTGCCCATTTGTGGATGACAGTATTTATTACTGACAATTAAAATATCTGCTCTTATACTTAACGAAGTGGAATTTCCTTTTACACAGTGGGTGGTTAGTTGTAAAGTATATGGAAGTAATCTGCTTTTTCATTATGACAAGTAAAGCGTTACCAGTCTCTTAAATGTTAAGGATTACTAGTTGTTTATGAATTTTGGTGGATTGGAATTTTGAGGGAAAATGTTGACATTTTCATTCCGTTGTTGATCACTGTCATCCTTTATAATAGGTGAATGACTTTGATTTGAAGTATATTCTGTTTTGTCATTCCAATAAAAAAAGGTTGATACTTTCAATGTGAAACTTTTTTTCCTATATAGATCATTTATTTCTCCAACCCTTAAGAGAAGCTGAATGTTATTAATATTGGTAGTTAATTATTAAAATTAGCTACTTTTATTAAAATCTCCATTCCAATATTGATAAAATGATAACAAAATGATTTTTCCTTGCATTTGGTTAACAATAGCCATCTGAATCATTTGCTGGAATAGCCAACATAAAGCTCTAATTAATCTTATTAATGAAGTATTTACAACTTTCCCACCAGCTCCACTGATTTTGACCCTTAATGAGAATTCTATTTGTTCAATGGCATAAAAAAAATAAAGTGTGGCAAACCAACTCTCTTTGCTTGTTATTATCATCTCTATAACGGTTTTCTTATTCCTGTTTCTTTGGTGGTGCAAATGATGTTTAATATCAGGTAAAAAATTAGTGGATATGAAAGGCATGGAGCAGCAAGAGAAGGGACTGTTTCTCAAAGTTTCATACTGTGTGGAATAAATAACCAAGATTGAAGGGGATCCTGTGGCATTCCAGCTGGGCAGTTTTAAAACCAAGAATAAACAAAAGGCAGTTTGTGCCATGAAATGAATGCCAGTTGCATACTTCAGTCTGTTTTAACCTAAAAAAGCTAATGATTTCAAAACTGATGCTTTCTTACAGATACAAAATTAAGTTGAAATGTAGAAACTATCACTTACTGAAAGATAGAATTCATTGTAAAGCAATAAAAGATAAGCCTTCATTGGTTTTATTCTATTATTAAATCTAATTGTAAAGAAAATTAGGGTATATTGACATCATTATACAAGCATTGATAAGTAAGAGATAAGCCATATGTAAAAATTTATTTATATGCACATTATGTATGTATATATATATATATACTTGACCAAATAAAAATTGACTTGTAATGATGAATTAAGCATGTTTAATATTGTGATATAATATTTGACTAAGGTATCCACATTTCAAAGTAAGTCAACTAAAAACATAAGTTTTCAGTTAAAGTATATAACTTGACTTGTGCTATTTAAATTTAGTAATTTAGTAATTTCCTTTACAAAGGCATTTTAATGGTCAATCACTACCTATTCTTCAAGACCCATCTGTTACTTTAGTTATCACTTAGTTGTGAAATGCTCCAGGTAAGGATAATGAGCAGCTCATTGGCCCTGGTTAGCACTGAAAGGATTGAGACCAAGTCACATGCTGGAAGGAGAGTGTGGTTTTCCAGCCGTTCTGTGGAAAAGGGCAGTCCAGCAGTGGGAAACCTTCACATTTTAAACAGTTTCATTTATAGTGGCTTGCAGGAAAATAATTTCTAGAAATACAAAATCATGGAATGGATGATACTTTTAAAGTGAAGATGATCCTCCTCACTTGTATTTTATCAGAGCACATCACCAATAGTTTGCTGTCTACCACTCAGTATGAATGGCATTGGTATGTTCTGAGATAAAATAAAGGGAGGTAAATGAGAAAGCATTGATAGAAACTGTGCATTGTCAAGATGTTTAGTATTTTACATATATTTTCTCAAGTCGTCCATACTGTTACAAGTTAATCATTTGTATTTACAGTAATTTATGATTTAAAGTAATATTTATAATAATTCTTATAATATTTAAATATTTGCCCCATCTATGATGCAGAAAATATATGAAAAAAAGTCCCTAAATTGTTCATCTAAAAGGTTTACCACCCACTTAACTAATGAGGACCAAAAAAAGTAGTTATAATAATAGAAGACTTAAAAGGCTAATTTTATTGTTTGGGCTCTGCAAAATGGAATCAAGTTACAGAAATAAACATTAATCTTTTAAGAATTTTAAGATTTTATGAAAATTGTATAAAAATCAGGATTTTATAAAATATTTTATACTTCCTGCTTATGTTGTTAAATTATCAATGATAATTATGTTATTTTTAGTTGAGTTCTATTTGTTGCTTTTTAATTTTTATTAAGATGACTTATACATGGTTTAGAAATATATACATTTACTTTAAAATAATTTATTGGTAATGAATTTTATATTCAGCTGAAGTGATTACTCTATGGTTATTGTACAGTAATTCTTAATTTCTTTCTTTTTGATTTTGTATTGCTACTCTTCTCTGGTTTCAGTTGCATTTGAATTAAGGTTATATATTTAGATCTTAATTAAGCCGTTCCTTAAGATGTTAATTAGAGCAAAGCAATATTTTAGAGCAAAACTACTGCATCTAGCATTATTATACCTTTCTTTTTAATTATTTATGCAAGTATAGATAAAAAGGGCCCCCAAATACTTTCTTTCCTTAAATACAATAGATTAATATTTTAAAAGCAGCTATAAAGTAGTTCAACAACTAAGTTGAGATGCAACTCAATACTCAGTACAAGTGAAAAATAATTCAAGAATATTCAGAATATGAAGGTTTTGCAATTTTTGAAATAATGATTAAAACAAAGATCAAAATCTCAGAACTTTAAATCACATATTTTCAGAATTGTTCAGAATGATATTAGAAGCATACGTTTGACCTGGATTTTTTCCCATGAAGTACACCAAAAACAACACTGAACACTTCAGTTCAGTTCAGTTCAGTCGCTCAGTCATGTCTGACTCTTTGAGACCCCATGAATCACAGCACACCAGGCCTCCCTGTCCATCATCAACTCCCGGAGTTCACTCAGACTCACATCCATCGAGTCATTGATGCCATCCAGCCATCTCTTCCTCTGTCGTCCCCTTCTCCTCCTGCCCCCAATCCCTCCCAGCATCAGAGTTTTTTCTAATGAGTCAACTCTTCACATGAGGTGGTCAAAGTACTGGAGTTTCAGCTGTAGCATCATTCGTTTCAAAGAAATCCCAGGACTGATCTCCTTCAGAATGGACTGGTTGGATCTCCTTGCAGTCCAAGGGACTCTCAAGAGTCTTCTCCAACACCACAGTTCAAAAGCATCAATTCTTCGGCACTCAGCTTTCTTCCAGAGAAGGCAATGGCAACCCACTCCCAGTACTCTTGCCTGGAAAATCCTATGGATGGAGGAGCCTGGTAGGCTGCAGTCCATGGGGTCACTAGGAGTCAGACACAATTGAGCGACTTCATTTTCACTTTTCACTTTCATGCATTGGAGAAGGAAATGGCAACCCACTCCAGTGTTCTTGCCTGGAGAATCCCAGGGACGGGTGAGCCTAGTGGGCTGCCGTCTGGGGTTGCACAGAGTCGGACATGACTGAAGCAACTTAGCAGCAGCAGCAGCTTTCTTCACAGTCCAACTCTCACATCCATACATGACCATTGGAAAAACCATAGCCTTGACTAGATGGACCTTTGTTGGCAAAGTAATGTCTCTGCTCTTCGATATGCTATCTAAGTCACTTAATTTATAGAACCTTCCTCTTTCTTAGTACTTCAGAATTTCTGTGTATAAAACAGGGCTAATCAAACTTTTGCTATAACAAGGTACATAAAGTCCTAAGATCACATCTTGGCTGTTGAAACTATTGTGAGGTAACATTTTGGTTTTAATCAAATCCACAAGTAAATTGTACTCCACAGATGTGAGGCTTTATATATATATGTGTGTGTGTGTGTGTGTGTGTGTGTGTGTCTTTCCTGAAATTTCTCAGCATCTTTGTCCAACTTTACTAATATTAATCAGCACCACACTTGTTGGGATGGGGGGATTCATCTTATTGGCAAGAACTTTTTTCTGTGGTGTTTTAAACTTATCTTGTGATTTGAAGATATTAGATATCTGGAACTGAGTGTATGCAGACGTACTCATGCTTCTGTCTGTCACCCTGACCATAAAGCTTGAAGAATGTCTATGTTTCTTCTCCAGCAAACATCTTAGATATTGGAAAAGCTAAAAAGAAAAGAAACGTAAAGAAATAAGAAAGTAAAGTTTTCACTCCTCCTGCCCTCAGTATATGATCAACACACTAGGTGTGAAGTGATGCATTCATTTGAGCCATAATGTTCTCAATTAGCTAAGAAGTAGATTTTAAATCAGCATGCAGAAGGACCTTTTCTTGAATTTATGGAAATATCCATCCTGACTTGCTCCAGTATTGCACCTCGCAGAGTCCTGTAACAAGTGCTTTAATTATTGACTGTGATCTGGAGATGATTAGTTCTCCAACTTGCCCCCTAGGCAACAATGTTGAACAGAATCTCCTGTTCACAATCTGGTTAAAAGAAAAAAGAGAGAGAGATAATTTTTTTTTTCTTCTTCTTCTTCTCTCTCTATGTGTGTTTATTTTTGAACAAGCTGTGCTGAATCAATTAGCCTCCTATACATTTTATTCTTTCTATATAAGAAACCAAATCAAGGGTGAAATACAGAGGGAGAAGGGTGAGAAAGTTTGATGGTTTAGTGTTTTCGAGAAGATAATTGAAATTTGTGTGTGGAAGTTTTGTCAGGAGTTGCCATGACAACTTGTAGAGAAGTTTGTAACAACATCTCCCTTGGAACACTTTATACAAATGATAGCCAGCGCAGGGACCTCCAGGATGACCTGAAGGAGGGAGATCAGACTTAACAATAGGGGAAGATGGTGTGAATGTCCTGTCACCCCAGGTCAGGATGTATTTGGTCCAGCCTCTCCTTCACATTTGCTTGGCATGCTTGGAAGGATGAGGCAGGACTTTTGGCTCTTAAAAGCATCAGGCGTGAGTATGTTATTCTTCTCTTTCTTTCATGTTTACATATGTGTTTACTAAAGTGCTATTACAGAGTCAACATTGCAGATGTGCAAAAAAATAGAAGGTTCTGGAGACCATCAGAAAAGTGAAGCCAGACTCTCATAAATTAAGTACTTGCTCTCTTAGGACATCAGTCTGTGACCCCACAGAGCTAGTTGATCCTAAATTAACTCAAAATATAGTGGGGATGCTTGAATTGTGGTCATTGTTGTTTAATCGCTAAATCGTGTCTGATTCTTTGTGACCCCATGGACTGCAGCCTTCCAGGTTCCGCTGTCCATGAAATTCTACACGCAAGAATACTGGAGTGGGCTGCCTTTCCCTTTTCCAGGGGATCTTTGCCATCCTGGGATTGAACTCGCGTCTCCTGCATTGTCAGGCTGCTTCTTTACCATTGAGCCACCCAGGAAGCCGGAAGTTCGAATAGGTGGCCAAAAAGAACAAATGAAAAACATTCATGCTGCTGAGAGTATGTATGTATCCAAGCACAAAAATATCTATACTGGGTTTATTTAAAGTTGAAAGGAAGGGACGGGTCCCCAGAAGTGTCAAGCCGCAATGACCCTCAGCATCCCCTAATATGCTGATGTCTGTTACTACCAAACTCTAACATGGTGGCTGGAAAGAGGGTGAACAGAGAAGGGTATTTTTAGGGTTTAAGGTAAATCCCATCAGTTTTCCTCTACTTTTCTACTTCCAGTCTAGTGGGGAAAAAATGTGGACTGAATTGGCAGTATTCTCCAATTAAATGTATTCATTTCACATACTTATTTAGCAACACGCATACACACGTACATGAATTCACACACATGGTCTCACTTGTGAAGAAAAAATAAATCCACCCAACTGTTTCATTTTCTACAGTTTTTTACTTTTATAACTTCTTGCTTTTTCCACTGCTTTGAATCTAAAAAAAAAAAAATTCATCAGCTGAGTTTATTTAAATGTTATTAATTTAATTCTAGGAAAGTATGGAGAGAAGGACAAGTGCATTTGTCTCTAGAAGTACTTACATCATCTTTGGCAAGTATGAAAATCACCATAAATATTTAGCCTGTGAGAGTTGCCCAGGTGGCTCAGTAGTAAGAATCCGCCTTTGAATGCGAGAGAGATAGGAGACATAGGTTTGAGTCCTGGGTTTGGAAGATCCCCTGGAGAAGGGGGCATGGCAACCCACTCTAGTATTCTTTCCTGGAGAATCCAATGGATAGAGGACCTGGTGGGCTACAATCCATGGGATTGCTAAATGTTGTACATGACTGAGCACACTCGCCATGCAAAGCAATGTGAAAGTCGCACAGATCATAAATAGTGCAATTTATCATTATCCATTGATGTTAGCAAGGAAGTTGTGCCTGTCAGAGGCCATGGTGGTGGCTATCATCTCTATGTTGTAGGGAATGGTGTGTCTCAGTGATGGTAGAGAAGATCCATTTCAAATTCAGTTCAAGTTCTGAAATCCTCATGGAATGTTACTTCATTCCATTGAAGTCTAGAAAGCCAGAGTCAAGAGATTTTATTATTGATCATTTTGATCTTTTTTAATACAATAAAATGAACAAATTGTCAGGGCTACCACCGAAGTTTGAGTGAATTTCTTTTTCTTTTTCCTTAACTGTGATAGATCTTCCCAGTAAGAGAATCCATTTGAACTTAATTTGTGGAGAAATATCAGAATTTCCATATTGTCTTGTTACCTTTTGGTAACAAGTGCTAGTTACAGCACGTAGCACTTTAGGACATTTAACCAGTCATGGGTCTTCCTCTGTCAGTTTTCTCTAAATCAGGTGCAGACGATGTCTTTCTTGTGTTGTTATTTTTGGTGAGGATTAAATGCTCAGTATCTTGAACAGCATGTAATAAGGGTTAATGAATATAGATTTTTTTTTATACATAGTATGAGCATTTGTAAGCAATCATTGCCTTTAATAAGATAAATAGTGTTTGCTTGATAAATATTTACAGATGATTTCTCTTTGCAAGGCAATGTCAAGACAGCACAACAGAGCAATGACTATGGTACAGGACTTGCCATGGATTGTTAAATCTGGCAGGGAGATCTTTTGAAGAAACACATAAACAGGATCTAGAAAATAATAGAAAAAATTTTCCCATAATTTTTGGTCCAGTATTTAAGGAAAAATTGTTAATTTTATTTTACATGCAATTGTTTATTGCAAAACAAACAAACAACTAATTTTTTGGTATATTGCATTGAACATTATTCTAAAATTGAAGTTTTTAATAAAAGAGGGAAAAAAACAGAGAGCAATGTTTGTTTATAGTGACCACTATCATTTGCTATCATAGAAGACAATGGCACCCCACTCCAGTACTCTTGCCTGGAAAATCCCATAGACAGAGGAGCCTGTTAGGCTGCAGTCCATGGGGTTGCTAAGAGTCAGACACAACTGAGTGACTTCACTTTCACTTTTCATTTTCATGCATTGGGGAAGGAGATGGCAACCCACTCCAGTGTTCTTGCCTGGAGAATCCCAGGGATGGGGGAGCCTGGTCGGCTGTCGTCTATGGGGTTGCACAGAGTGGGACACGACTAAAGCGACTTACCAGTAGCAGCAGCATCATTTACTATAACAAAGTCCATGCCTGGCTTGCCTTGTGCGTCAGATGGTAAGGAATCTGCCTGCAATGCAGGAGATCCAGGTTCAATCTCTGGGTTGGGAAGATCCCCTGGAGAAGGAAATGGCAACCCACTCCAGTATTCTTGCCTGGAGAATCCCCATGGACAGAGGAGCCTGGTGGGCTACAGTCCATAGGTTCACAAAGTGTCAGACACGACTGAGCGACTAACACTTTCACTTTCACATATAAGCATTTTTTTCTACATTAATTACAAGTCAGAGTCTGAGAACTGCTTTTGTTGTTTAAGTCTTGGTCTTGAGAGGTAATAGTTATTCTGAAGACCAAAAGTTAAGAAGCAGAGTGGAAACGATTCTTAACTATTTCAGTTAACTACAGAACTACTTTATAGAGTTACTGTTTCCTTCAGTAGAGTTAGAGGGATATAGAAAAAAGCATATTGCATTGTGCCCATTCTTAATTTTCTCAGTAGTGAATTGGAGAGATACAATATCTAGTCATGAAACAAGCAAGCAGTGCATAGTAGCATTTTCTGTGTGTGTGTGTCTGTGTGTATGTGTGTGTACTGTGCTTTCAAAACAGAAAAGGAACAGAATGATCTGAACTCTTGGGACAGTCCTTAATTGCTCCAGGGGGTGAATATTGAGCCTCGTCATGTTATGAAAATTAGACAGGGGGGTTGGGGTTAAGCTGAGGAATAATCAAATACTTCAGGTTTATATGCTGTTTTCACCACTTTCCAAAATATATCCTCTTGGGCAAGACATTTTACATCTTTGAACCATAGTTCTTCATATGTTGGCTCAGGTAGAAACTCTTAAAGGGGTAGCAGGGGGATCAAATTGGATTAATATATGCAGACTGGTACAAAGTAAACACTCCATTTTGGGAAACTTAGCAAATAATATTGCTGCCTTTTTCTCAGTTTTTACAATATTCACTGAAGGTAGTAAATAAACATACTGTTTTGTACATCTAATAAACATGTATTAAGAAGAGGTGACAATAATACACAGAAGAACTGTGCACAAAAGATCTTCATGACCCAGGTAATCACAATAGTGTGATCACTCACCTAGAGCCAGACATCCTGGAATGTGAAGTCAAGTGGGCCTTAGAAAGCATCACTACGAACAAAGCTAGTGGAGGTGATGGAATTCTAGTTAAGCTGTTTCAAATCCTGAAAGATGATGCTGTGAAAGTGCTGCACTCGATATGCCAGCAAATTTGGAAAACTCAGCAGTTGTCACAGGACAGGAAAAGTTCAGTTTTCATTCCAATTCCAAAGAAAGGCAATGCCAAAGAATGCTCAAACTACCACACAATTGCACTCATCTCACACGCTAGTAAAGTAATACTCAAAATTCTCCAAGCCAGGCTTCAACAATATGTGAACCGTGAACTTACAGATGTTCAAGCTGGTTTTAGAAAAGCCAGAGGAATCAGAGATCAAAATTCCAATATCCACTGGATCATGGAAAAAACAAGAGAGTTCCAGCAAAACATCTATTTCTGCTTTATTGACTATGCCAAAGCCTTTGACTGTGTGGATCACAATAAACTGTGGAAAATTCTGAAAGAGATGGGAATACCAAACCACCTGACCTGCCTCCTGAGAAACCTATATGTGGGTCAGGAAGCAACAGTTAGAACTGGATATGGAACAACAGACTGGTTCGGAATAGGAAAAGGAGTACGTCAAGGCTGTATATTGTCACCCTGCTCATTTAGCTTATATGCAGAGTACATCATGAAAACGCTGGGCTGGAGGAAGCACAACCTGGAATCAAGATTGCTGGGAGAAATATCAATAACCTCAGATATGCAGATGACATCACCCTTATGGCAGAAAGTGAAGGGGAGCTAAAAAGCCTCTTGATGAAAGTGAAAGAGGAGAGTGAAAACGCTGACTTAAAACCCAACATCCAGAAAACTAAGATCATGGCATCTGGTCCCATCACTTCAAGGGAAGTAGATGGGGAAACAGTGGAAGCAGTGTCAGACTTTATTTTTGGGGGCTCCAAAATCACTGCAGATGGTGATTGCAGCCATGAAATTAAAAGATGCTTACTCCTTGGAAGGAAAGTTACGACCAACCTAGACAGCATATTCAAAAGCAGAGACATTACTTTGCCAACAAAGGTCCATCTAGTCAAGGCTATGGTTTTTCCTGTGGTCACGTATGGATGTGAGAGTTGGACTGTGAATAAAGCTGAATGCCGAAGAATTGATGCTTTTGAACTGTCGTGTTGGAGAAGACTCTTGAGAGTCCCTTGGACTGCAAGGAGATCCAACCAGTCCATCCTAAAGGAGATCAGTCCTGGTGTTCATTGGAAGGAATGATGCTAAAGCTAAAACTCCAATACTTTGGCCACCTCATGCAAAGAGTTGTCTCATTGGAAAAGACTCTGATGCTGGGAGGGATTGGGGGCAGGAGGAGAAGGGGACAACAGAGGATGAGATGGCTGGATGGCATCACTGACTTGATGGACATGAGTTTGAGTGAACTCCGGGAGTTGGTGATGGACAGGGAGGGCTGGCATGCTGCACTTCATGGGGTCACAAAGAGTCGGACACGACTGAACTGAACTGAACTGAATAAACATGTGAGTGAAAGCGAAAATGCTAGACACTCAATCGTGTACAACTCTTTTGTGACACCATGGACTGTAGTTTGCCAGGCTCCTCTGTCCATGGAATTCTCCAGGCAAGAATACTGGAATGGGTTGTCATTCCTTTCTCTAGAGGATCTTCCTGACCCAGATATCGAATCCAGGTCTTCCACATGGCTTTACCATCTGAGCTACCAATAAAGATATAATAAAACATTTAAAGTATATCACTACTGATTTCAGTTCAGTTCAGTTCAGTCACTCGTCATGTCCGACTCTTTGCAACCCCATGGACAACAGCATGCCAGGCCTCCCTGTCCATCACCAACTCCCAGAGCTTGCTCAAACTCATGTCCATTGAATCTGTCATGTGATCCAACCATCTCATTCTCTGTCATCCCCTTCTCCTCCTGCCTCCAATCTTTCCCAGCATCCAGGTCTTTTCCAAGGAGTCAGTTCTTTACATCAGGTGGCCAAATTATTGGAGTTTCAGCTTTAGCATCCGTCCTTCCAATGAACATTCAGGACTGATTTCCTTTAGTCTCCTTGCAATCCCAGGGACTCTCAAGAGTCTTCAACAACACCACAGTTCAGAAACATCAATTCTTCAGTTCTTAGCTTTCTTTGGGATCCAACTCTCACATACATACATGACTACTGGAAAAACCATGGGTTTGACTAGACAGATATTTGTTGGCAAAGTAATTTCTCTGCTTTTTAATATGCTATCTAGTTTGGTCACAACTTTTCTTCCAAAGAGCAAGCATTTTACCTTTTTACCTGCATTTTACTGATTTCCCTACCTATTATTGATAAAATAGATGTTTATCAGAGACCCTGAGGCAAATAAGTGATGAAGAGATAAACCTGTTTTCAGTAAGCTTATGATCTATTAGCTAAGAAAAGGCGTGTATAATGCCTATCATGTAGGGATAGATTAAATTCTTTTTTAAAATATAGTTACTCTAGTTATTTTGAGCCTAGTTGAAGGGAAACATATTTTAGGGAAAATATGTTCTTGTTTGATATGTATGTTTGGCCCTAAGTGTTTTCTGTACTGGTTTCACCCTCCAGTGTTTCACTGAGACAGGTACTTCTGTAGAACCAACTTTACAGTTAAGTAAGGTGCAAAGACACAATTTGAGACTGTGCCCTCCGGGTCCATAAAAAGAGACAATGATGGGCTGTGTTAACAGCCACATAGTTTAAGGCAAGTGAAGACTTTGAAAAGGTCATTGGGCTTGGTAGTTATTTGTACTCTTCAGGCCGGAGTAACACAGAGTTGTAGAGGAGCAAACAAAATCGTAAGGGTATGGGGAGGGAGGAGGGAGGCGGGTTCAGGTTGGGGAACACAGGTATACCTGTGGCGGATTCATTTCGATATTTGGCAAAACTAATACAATATTGTAAAGTTTAAAAATAAAATAAAATTTAAAAAAATGCATAAATGCATGAAATATTATGCGGAAAAAAAAAGATTAAATGGAAAGACGAACAGGTGAGAGTTATTGGTGGGAGTGGCATTGACATGAAGGGTTGAATGTGAAGTCTTGGTTGGCAGGAGACGGTGGAAGTTAAAAGAAGGCTGGTGCAGGGAGAGTGAGGAACTGGTCCCCAGGGAGGATGAAGGTGACAGCAATGATCAAAAGGAGGAGAGACACAGAAAAGATTGAGCTTAATGGTAAATTTAGAGACTGTGCTTTTAATAGCTTTGAACCTCTTGGCAGAAGGTCTAAGAATTTTCCTATGCAGTTTTCTTACTAATTTGGAGAGGTAATTAAACATTTGTAAAATATTCTGTAAAATGGGAAGTTATATGTTTATAACATGGGCTTCCCAGGTGACACTAATGGTAAAGAATCTGCCTACCAATACAGGAGACACAGGAGACCTGGGTGTGATCCCTGGGTCAGGAAGATCTCCTAGAGAAGGAAATGGCAACCCACTGCAGTGTTCTTGCCTAGAGAATCCCATGGACAGAGGAGCCACAGGAGAAAACTAGGTTTCAACAGGGACATTAGTTTTCCCAGCATATTCATCAGCACCAGTGCTCTTGTGATGACCTTGTTCCCATGTTTTCCATGCCTTTCTCTTCATGTGGTGTTGATTTCTCAGTGTGTAACTCGGCCCTCAAGGAATAGAAAATATTTTATAAACTGTATCATTAAGTCAGTCTAAGCTCCCAAAAGAGGATTATCTAAAAGGGTTTCTAGGGGTAAATGTTTTATTATTTTACATAATTGGAATTTAAGGTGGCTCAAATGGTAAAGAATTTGCCTGCAATGCAGGAAACACGGGTTCGATCCCTGGATCAGGAAGATCCCCTGAAAAAGGAAATGGCAACTCACTCCAGTATTCTTGCCTAGAAAATGCCATGGACAGAGGGGCCTGGCAGGCTACAGTCCATGGGGTCACCAAGAGTCTGATGTGACTGAGTATGCATGCAAGCACGTTCTGGTTGCTTCTGATAGTAATGTTGAATCAGAAACACCATGAGTGAGGCTGCTGCAGACAAGAACAGAGGAGTCACTTGAGGAGTAAAATGCCTCCTCAGTCCATCTTCCAGCTTCAAGAAAGGAGCTTCCTGGAAACAAAGGAATTGACAATGGTGTAAAACCAGGAGGTGTGGGGGAATGAAAATGCTCCAAGTCCCCAGCTGAGTGAATTCTATCATTTTTTAGACAGATTAACAGTGTGTGTGTATAGACTCAGTTGTCTCCAACTCATTGTGACTGCATGGACTATAGCCCACCAGGCTCCTCTGTCCAGGGAATTCTCCAGTCAACAATGCTGGAGTGGGTTGCCGTTTCCTTCTCCAGGGAATCTTCCCGATCCAGGGATCCAACCCAATCTCCTGCATTGGCAGGTGGATTCTTTACCACTGAGCCACCCGGGAAGCCCTCTGTGTAAGATTAATAACTGTGTATTGGAACTGTGTCCCCTCTTCAGTTCCTTAGAAACTTACAAATTTTCTTCCATGAGCTGAAGGAAATTGCAGGGTCTCCAAAATGCTCAGCGCTTCTAGCTGAAGATCTTGAGTTCTAATATGTGAAATATGGAGGAAAAGATAAACACCAGGGGCAGCAACTGCTCTTATTCAAGAAATGGTAGAAATACAGGCTATTATCTCCCCTTACTCACCCCCCCCCACCTTTTTCCTGCTCAGAGCCTCCTGTCTTCCTCTTTTCCTTGTGAAAATTTCCTTAAAAAATGCATGTAGGCATTGGCTCCATCAATTATTCATTCTGTGAATGAATGGAAGCCTTGAAACACTTAAAAGAACTTGAGTCTTTTCCATCTTAAAAAGAGGTTCTCTTGAGCCTACGTGCATTTCCAGTTTTTGAAAGGTGTGAGATGTGAGAAGTACTCTTTTAGCTCAAGGCTTCTGCTGTTTGATCTTTCTTTGTTGCTGTTGTTTTGTTTGCAATTCTGAGGGCTGCCGCCTCCTTCCAAACTATATAATCAGAAAGTAAATATTGCTTAGCTGTATCTCCCCAAGGGAATGATCTTTTGTAAGACAAGTACAGACTGGCACAATGAAGCCAAAACTACCAGAAAAGAACTGCTCTCTGCCACCCTGTTTAGCTCTCTTCCCTGTGTTCCAGAATTGCCTTTTCCAACCTTTTCTTCCCTCTCAACCTCCCCCCGCCCCCCACGCAAGCTCCACTTTTCTTAGGCCAAGCAGACAACCTGGCCTCATTCTTCACTGAAAGCATGCAATGTTCATATTGAGAGAACCAAGATTTCATGCCATAAAATCAGATAAAGTACCTGCATTATTTGCCAGTTCCCTTCATGTCTCCTGTCACCGAGCAACGATATCCCAACTTTAGGATAAATGTGAAAATTCTATCCAGATTGTGGCTCACAACTTTTATTTCTTCTGGAAATGTCATATATTATGTTTTTTTTTTTCCTTTTCATTCATTTGCTTTTAGCCTTTTCTTCTTTGATCCATCCTTCATATCAGTACTGCTTTATCTAAAGTAAAGCAAAGGACATATCCCTGGATCAATAATATCCATCACAAAATCTTCTTGACTTTGCTTGTGAATTTCTAGAAATACATGTGTGTGTGCTAAGATGCTTCAGCCATGTCTGGCTCTTTGTGACTCTAGGGACCATAGCCCGCCAAGCTCCCCTGTCCATGGGATTCTCCAGGCAAGAATCCTGGAGTGGATTGCCCTGCATCCTCCAGGGTATCTTCCTGACCAAGGAACCCATGTCTCTCATGTCTCCTACCTTGGCAGGTGGGTTCTTTATCACCAAGGCCACCTGGGAAGCCCCTTCTAGAAATGACCACTTGAGATAATAGATTCTATTTTGTGGACAGAGTTTGGAGTTGACTCCGATATCCTAAATTCATAGGTGTAAGGCCAGTGAAAGAAATAAAAGCTATGCTTTTGAATTAGATAATAATAAGCAAATGATACCTCCAACTCCTGAGTTTCTGCTTCTTCTACATACCTCAGCTGAGTCCAGCTCCTCTGTTGTATCTTAACTGCTTTACCAGCATCACAAGAAATCTCTTGGTAGTTAATCCTGAAAGCACTTCTCAATAGTCCTGTTACTTGAGAGAATTTAACTAAATGATCTCTTACATTAAACACTCATCTTCATCTGAAGATAAGAGGTGATGGGGTGAGGGCCTTGAGCAGAAAATGGGCTGGAAAAAGCAAGGTTAGAAAATAGGAAAGGAGGCTGAACAGGAGAACATAGCGCTTCCTGAGGAGTAATGTCAGTTTCACTGTGCAAATGCCCGTTTTCATTCTCCTCTTCCTTGCAGCTCATCCCAACCACCACCTGCACACAAACACATTCATCATTGTCCTTAGCATACTCCTACTCCTGTCCTTTTCCTGAAAGTATTCTCTTCCTCAGGGTCTCTGCAATTACTGCTTGTTTGGGACTCACTCTGGGAGGGAAAGCATCCCATCCAGCCCCTCATTATTTCCTTTTTTGATTTTTTATCAATTTAATTAATACATTTATTTTTGTTTTGTCTGTGCTGGGTCTTTCTTCATTGCTGTGCATGGGCTTTCTCTAGTTGCGATGAGCGGGGGCTACTCTCTACTTGCAGCATGCAGGCTTCTTGTTGCAGTGGCTTGTCTTGTTGCAGCGCACGGGCTCTAGAGTGTACGGGCTTCGGTAGCTGCAGTGCATGGCTCGGTAGTTGTAGCACTTGGACTTAGCTGCTGCACAGCTTGGGAATCCTCCTGGACTCGAGATCACACCCATGTCCCCTGCCTTGGCAGGCAGATTCTTAACCACTGGACTACCAGGGAAGTCCTCATCATTTCCTTCATCATATTAAGGTGATAACATTCACATCATGATGTATAATCCAAATTTACCCTGGAATGTATTGTCCACACACCAATCTGAAATCTAGAATTAGACATTTTAAACTTGCAGTGTCTAAAGTGGAATTCCTCTTTCATTCCACTCCCTACACCTGTTCTCTTGGTTCTTTTGCTTAAATGAACCTACCGTCATCCATCTGGCTACTCATTATAATCGAGACCTTTGTCATCTTTTTATGGTAAAATACTATTTATTTATGGGTATAATGAGCCAGGTTCTAGAAGAGAAGGATGAAAAAGAATAGAACTATCCCATTTAACTGTATGATCAGCATTTGTGAATGGAGATCTGAGCTTCCTGGGTGGCGCACTGGTAAAGAATCCATCTGTCAATGCAGAAAATGTGGGTTCTATCCCTGGGGTCACCCCTGAAGGAGGGCATGGCAACCCACTCCAGTATTCTTGGCTGGAGAACCCCATGGACAGAGGAGCCTGGCAGGTTATGGTCCATGGGGTTGCAAATAGTCAGACACGACTGAGCGACTAAACAACAACAGCAAGAGAGGAATACACAGAGGCAGGAAATGCAGGGAGAAGGTGAAAGCAGAGAGGGAGTGACGGCGCCAGGGGCCATGACTGAGGAATGACAACAACATCTGGGAGCTGAAAGAGACGAGGACAGGTTCTCTCTGAGAGCCCCACCTTAATTTTTAGGTTCTGGCCTTTAGAACTGTGAGAGAATACATTTTTCTTGCTTTAAACCACTTAGTTTTTGGTAATTAGTATGGCGAACGCAGGAATCTAGTATAGTGAGGAGTTGTTTATCATCTTCTACCATTTAATTTCAGGTGCTAGCATTCAGTTCAGTTCAGTTTAGTTCAGTCGCTCAGTCGTGTCCAACTCTTTGCCACCCCATGAATCAGCATGCCGGGCCTCCCTGTCCATCACCAACTCCCGAGGTTCACTCAAACTCATGTCCATCGAGTTGGTGATGCCATCCAACCATCTCATCCTCTGTCATCCCCTTCTCCTGCCCCCAATACCTCCCAGCATCAGGGTCTTTTCCAATGAGTCAACTCTTTGCAGGAGGTGGCCAAAGATTGGAGTTTCAGCTTTAGCATCAATACTTCCAATGAACACCCAGGACTGATTTCCTTTCGGATGGACTGGTTGGACCTCCTTGCAATCCAAGGGACTCTCAAGAGTCTTCTCCAACACCACAGTTCAAAAGCATCAATTCTTTGGCATTCAGCTTTATTCACAGTCTAACTCTCACATCCATACATGACCACTGAAAAAACCATAGCCTTGACTAGACGGACCTTTGTTGGCAAAGTAATGTCTCTGCTTTTGATTATGCTGTCTAGGTTGGTCATAACTTTCCTTCCAAGGAGTAAGTGTCTTTTAATTTCATGGCTGCAATCACCATCTGCAGTGATTTTGGAGCCCCCAAAAATAAAGTCTGACACTGTTTCCACTGTTTCCCCATCTACTTCCCATGAAGCAATGGGACCAGATGCCATGATCTTAGTTTTCTGAATGTTGAGCTTTAAGCCAACTTTTTCACTCTCCTCTTTCATTGTCATCAAGAGGATTTTTAGCTCCTCTTCAATTTCTTCCATAAGGGTGGTGTCATCTGCATATCTGAGGTTATTGATATTTCTCCCTAGCATTACCTGCTCACAAATTAGGCCCTTAACAGATATTTCTGGCAACAATGAAAAGTGACATGTGTTGCTGTCTATGTACTGAACTTCTGAACTTATTTTTGTTCAGCTGTAGATGTATAAAAAAGTTACAGTATGCACAACCCAATATATATGTTTAAATAGCATCCCAGGGACAGGGGAGCCTGGTGGGCTGCCGTCTATGGGGTTGCACAGAGTCGGACATGACTGAAGTGATTTAGCAGCAGCAGCAGCAGGTTTTAACAAACAACTATAAAATGGCAACTCACTCTGGTATTCTTGCCTGGGAAATCCCGTAGACAGAGGAGCCTGCAGGCTATAGTCCATGGGGTCACGGAGAGTCAGACAGGACTGAGCGTGTGTCACTCACACATTCATTTACAAAATATGAGTATAAGGAAGTAAGCTAAGTCATGAATTAAGTTTCTACTTACATGTTTTTGTTCTGTCAGTGTTTCCCTGATGAAATAATGCTGCTATGTCAACCCTTGACTGATCCTGATACTGAAAATCTCAATGACATTTCCTCAGACATTAGACATCTGTGTATGTTACAGAAGACATATTTGACACCAATAAGTTTAGTGAAAGAAAGATAGTCACCTTTAAACAAACCAATGAGACGAAAAATAGATAATAACTGTATCTACTCTTTTTCTGATAATGTAGACTCCAGTAGTATAACTGTTGATTTAATAACTATGATGATGATTTAGGAAAGGCTTACTTTTAAAACTTTGCTAATTAATTAAAACAAAAGGAGCCTGTAGTTGAGCTCATTACTACAGCCTTCAAGGGGGTGTGTACAGCAGCAGACTTGACTTAAAGATTTCATTTTGGAAGTATAGTTTGATGTACTTCAAGGGGTCATTTTAATCTGAGCACTTCAGACATTAAGATGTCTGCTAGTTTGGTTTTCAAGTACAGTCCTTTGAACAGCTCCCCTCCTTTTGAATAGTCTACCTTGTGTTTATTTTAATTAGCAGGGCTAATTGTGTCTTAGGACTATCCAAACAGGGAGAGGACAGGAGAACATTCAAGGGTAAAACATATGAAAGATATTAGGAAAACATTGTAAGCGCTAAAGAAGATATGACAAGCTTGACTTGGTAGAGGCATATTTAATACAGCATCTTCGGGGAAAATCTCTGTTCTGATAATTAAGTAGCATTGTGTTTGATGAGATGGCCCCACAGCATTTTTCATAATGCTAAATTACTTTGAACGTGTTTTTATAACTTCTCTTGTTTGTACTAATATTACGGTCAGCTTTGATTTTGAACTTTTTATTGTGACATTTCTATCTACATGTCACCTCACTTTGACCTTCTTTCATTTCAGTTGCTTTTGTGTTCATCTCAATAATGTATGAAAATGATTTGCTAGGAAGATTTACTGACTGCATTCAGTTTTTAAAAGATGTGCAGAAAGACTAGGAGGAGTTGTTTTAAATCAGGTCTTTAGCTTTAATGTTATAGTTCAACAACATTTGTAAGTCAAAATATCATTGAAAATGTTCTTACAATTGGAGAAAAATAATACATTTTATGACACATTGACTTGAGTCATAATATTTAGGTGCTAAAATAGAACTTTCTAGCTTCTGTCACCTAACAAAATGTCTGTGGATATTGCATTAATTATGAGAAAATATGTGCATACATTTTCAGTATCCTGTTGGAATTAAGCACTGAAGTCTTTTTTCCTCTTTACACTACTTCACAGAATTTTATGTGTTTTCTCTGAGTTTCTCCAGTTGCATACCTCTGTTTATTTGAGACACAGCCTGTGTTTGTCAGTGATCTTACTGTTGTATGTTGACTCTGGATGATTCATCAGTATCTTGCATGTAGACATATACAACTGCTATTTTTCTGTGATTGTTTTCACATGAAAAGATTTTTATTTTCATCTTACTCATGTAGTGTATAAATTCTGATGAAAATTTATTTACAGAACACATTTTAAAATATTTTCATCTAAGTACAATGATCAATGATTTGCTTCAGAATCTTGTCCTTCGTAAAAAATATTCTAATATATTTGCCAGCATTTTCTCATTTGTTTTGCTAATTTTCATAAACTAATCTTTAAGATGGGAAGAACACCCTCCTATTAATGTACACTTATCTTATAAATCAATTTATTTCATTTCTTATTGGTCTGTAACTACCTTTAATTTTTTTTTAACCTATAACTAGATTTAGATAGTGTTTTCCTTCCAACATGCATGGCATGGAATTTTTCTCCATTTATGTATATATATGCATATGTATTTTTATATATGTCACAGGAATATATGAATTTTCTCCATGGCCAGCATTAATATACATGTGAGTGCATTGCAAGAAAGTACTGAATGATAATTTTGCTTCTTGGTTTAGCAAACATCATTCTGTTCTCTGGTTTAGGTTTGAGTATGAATCCCTTTGCTGCGCACTGGAAACAAACACAACATTGTAAATCAACTAAACTCCAATATAAAATAAAAAGTAAAATATAAATAAATATATTGAGCTATCACTATCAAAAATTGTTACTTAGGTACAGTGAATAAGAATGATTTCTTTATTTCTATTTTACCATTGGCCAAGATGAAAGAGTCACAAAGTTAAAGCATAAAAAGTGAGTGGATTTTTTCACTAGCTGGTGGTGAATATTTGATACTGGTATGTATGTATTTCTACACAAGCATAAGCATGCGGTACTACCATCAACAGCATAAAATGTTTAAAGTCACTTATCCTCATTTTGAGACAAATATCCCAAAGTACACATCTGGGGACTAATTTCCAATTTTTAAGTTTTCCTTTACATGCTCACTTTAATCAATATAAAATAGCATGAGATGCTCCAAGTCTGATTTTGGGGATTCTTTTGGTGATTAGCAGTAGGTAAGTGCCCCCAAATTGTCTGTGTAATCTAGGGAGGATAGTAAAAATAGCTTTCATTTTTGCATGAATGTGAAGTGCAGCATGCCTTGTTCATCACACTGTGCAGCAGATGCTCATTAGTCATTCAGTCGTGTCCGACTCTTTGCTACCGACCCCGTGAACTGTAGCCTGCCAGGCTCCTCTCTCCATGGGATTCTCCAGGCAAGAATACTGGAGTGAGTTGCCATGTTCTCCTCCAGGGGATCTTCCTGACCCAGGGATTGAACCTGCCTCTCCAGAGTCTCTTATATCAGCAGGCAGATTCTTTACCACTGAGCCAACTTCAAAGCCCTGTGGTGGATGCACAGTGAATGGCTATGGATTGGTGACTAGGAATTTCCATATATTTATGATCCACTTATTAAAAATATCTGTTGCCAATAAAGAATGTTATCTGTAGATGGATTCTTGAAGTTTTCAAGTGTTCTACTCCAATTTTAATGAAGTTGTTAAGTAGGCTCTGCTTTTAGCCAGGATTTGTTGACACTCCTAATATTAAGAGCAGACTGGAGTTGGAGAAAAAAATAATTCTGTTCTGCCATAAACCCCTGAATACATGGCTAAAATCTTGACTATTCTTAGATTTTTATCACTTTCTTTCTAATAGTGGTTTCTACATATTTCACTTGCAGGACTCGTCGTTGTTGTTTAAGCATATTGTCATAGGTTGAATGTTATATAAAATGTGTCTATGGACGGTTGTTGTTGTTCTGTCATTAAATTGTGTTCCAGTCTTTCCGACCACGTGAACTGCAGCATGCCAGGCTTCCCTGCCCTTCTCTATCTCCCCATTATGGACAATGGTAAGGGGAGAAATTATCTTTCTTCAACTCCATTATTTGTTCATTATAATAGAATGTTGTACACCTTTGTTGCTAAATTAACCGTGGATCTGGATTTATAATAGCAGATACTTTGAACTGTTCAGTAAACATGCAGTCTAGTCTATCAAAATAAATATATTCAACTATAAGAATTATTTTAGAACACGCTTGTCTATTTTCTTTTTCCCGTCAAATGACAGTGGTTCTCCAACCCATGATCCTTATATTCTACAAACATGTGCTCACTTGCTCAATTGTTTCCAACTTTTTGCGACCCCACAGACTGTAGTAGCTCTCCAAGCTCCTCTGTCCGTGTATTCCCAGGCAAGAATACTGAGTGGGTAGTCATTCCCTTCTCCAGGGAATCTTCCTGACAGAGGGATGGAACCTGGGTCGCCCACAATGCAGGCAGATTCTTCACACCTGAGCCACACGACAATCCCTGTGCTGATTCTTATCTTCTACAAGCACAATGCTGTAGCAAAATTCTTTCCAGTGTTTGAAAATGCTGAGCAAAAACATGCAACGTGATCTCATAACGTTTTGCATGTGTGTTTTCATGCTCTTGTCATGAACTGAGAAGCTGTTTGAATTGATACTTCCAAAAAAGATTTCATCCAGTTATTAACTTTTTTTTCAGCCAAGTCTTTGTATTTCCTAGCTTTAGAATGAGACTTGGAAAGCACTTTATAAGCAGATGCTCTAGTGCAAAAAATTAATGCTCAATTTCAGGGAATTCTGTGATTTTGTGTGTAAGTATTTTAAATCAAACATTGTTTTCCCATCTAACAAAACTGGTTGGGTGCTATTTCCAGAATGAGCAAAATAATCTTGTCTAACTTTTTCATAAGTCAGATGAGGAAACTAAGCAAAACTGTTAGTCAAGAGTACACAGTGAGTAAACAGGCAAGCCAGGGCTGAGTTCCAGCCTTAATTTTCCTGATGCTAATAAAGTTTTCCTTATAAAAGCACTGCTTTGCAAAGGTGCCCGTAGTTCTTCTGTCCTTTGGGAATTCCACACTGCAATCTGAGATTGGTTGTCTCAGTAATTTAGAACACCTGCCCTTGTCAACACTCCAAAGTCCTTTAACAGCAGCCTCTAGCCTTTTCTCAGCAGTCTCTAGTCTTTGGGCTTTCCTGGTAGCTCAGATGGTAAAGCGTCTGCCTACAATGCGGGAGACCCTGGTTCAATCCCTGGGTCAGAAAGATCCCCTGAAGAAGGAAATGACAACCCATTCTAGTATTCTTGCCTGGAAAATCCCATGGACCGAGGAGCCTGGTAGGCTACAGTCCCTGGGGTCGCAAAGAATTGGACATGACTAAGTGACTTCACTTTCACTAGCCTCTTTGGCACCAGGGACTGGTTTTGTGGAAGACAATTTTTCCACAGTCTGGGGAGTGGTGATGGTTTCAGGAGAATTTAAGAGCATTACATTTATTGTGAATTTATCCTATTATTATTAGGCCACCTCCACTTCAGATCATCAGGCGTTACATCCTAGAGCTTGGGGTCATCACTGTTGTTTAATCACTCAGTGTGTCTGACTCTTTTGTGACCCCATGAATTGTAGCCCGCCAGGCTCCTCTGTCCATGGGATTCTCAAGGCAAGGATACTGGAATGGGTTGCCATTTCCTTCTTCAGGGAATTTTCCTGTCCCAGGAATTGAACCCGAATCTCCCGCATTGGCAGGTAGGTTCTTTACCACTGAGCCGTCATGGAGCCCCTGCTTTATAAGGAAACAAACACAATGAAGTAAGGTAAGGTTTTCTGTTACATTTCATACCATATGTAAGCTGGTGCTTGCATGTGTGTGTGCTCAGTCACTTCAGTTGTATCCGACTCTTCGTGACTCTATAGACTGTAGCCCACCAGGTTCTTCTGTCCATGTGATTTCCCAGACAAGTATACTGGAGTGTATTGCCATTTACTCCTCCAAGGGACCTGCCCCACCCAGGGATCAAACCCTTGTCTCTTGGGTCTCCTGCTTTGTAGGTGGATTCTTTACCACTGAAGCATTGGGGAAGCCCATGATAGTTGATACATGCTACATTTTATTTTTTTATTTATTTTTTTTTCATGCTACATTTTATACACACACTGTGTGGTGGTTAATAAGATTTTAGGAAGAAGGAGGAAACACAGCTAGTTCTAGGAAGGTGCAGATGTACCTTTTAAAGATTGTCCCTAAAAGGTCAAGAGAAGTGGTCTCTTCTATTACTGACACAGGCCAGGGGGTAGAGGACAAGAGAGGTAAGTCAGATATATTTAGATAAAAGGCCCAGGGTGGTGTCTGTAGGGGGAGGGAGTGCCTTGTGGTTGGTGGTTTGTTTTGTTTTCCCCACTGAATCTGGAGAAATTTCAATTGAAGGACCTTGTTAGAGAGGACATTTTGCCACTTAGCTGGGATATCTGTATAACAGTTAACAAGAATGAGAGTCATAAAACTAAAGGAAACACCTAGATTCACCACTAAAAGAACTTTCTGTGTGTTCCCCTCAGTATCTTCACTCTGTATTTAGATTTTGGGAAAAAATAATTGGCAAACACAATCTTTGGAGATTAGGAGTAAATTTGAAAGGATTTATGAGGTGGATAAGCACATTTTGTGTTTAATTTTCTTTGGTTTTCTATTTATGTTGCTGCTAGAATAGAATACAGTGTTCTACTTTTAAACATTAAAAAAAATCTATAGAAAAATAGAAAACATCTTTCTAAGTTCAACTAGCTTGTTTGGTTAAGCAAGTATGTATATATGTCTGTCTTTGCATATGTGATATTATAGATATGCTTTACTATTTATTATTTAATGTGTGTGTTAGATGCTAGGTTATTTTCTTGTTCTCCAAAATCACTGCAGATGGTGACTACAGCCATGAAATTAAAAGATGTTTGCTCCTTGGAACAAAAGCTATGACCAACCTAGACAGTATATTAAAAGCAGAGACATTACTTTGCTGACATAGGTCAGTCTAGTTAAAACTATGGTTTTTTCAGCAGTCATGTATAGATGGGAGAGCTAGACCATAAAGAAGGCTGAGCGCTAAAGAATTGATGCTTTTGTACTGCAAGGAGATCCAACCAGTCAATCCTAAAGGAATTCAGTCCTTCTGAATGTTCATTGGAAGGACTGATAATGAAGCTCCAATACTTTGGCCACCTGATGACTCATTAGAAAAGACCCTGATGTTGAGAAAAATTGAAGGCAGGGGGAGACGGGGACAGTTAGATCGCATAGATGGATATGAGTTTGAGCAAACTCTGGGAGTTGGTGATGGAACGACAGGAAAGCCTCACATTTTGCAGTCCACGTGGCCACAAAGAGTCAGACACGACTGAGTTTCTGAACTGAAATGCTAGGTTATTGTGCATTTTTATTTAGGTCTTATAGCTTAGCAATAGTTTATACCTATGGATTAATAATATGAATCAGCTGTAAAATTTGTTGCTTGGCAAATTAGTTCACAGTGTGTAACAATTGATATCTGTAATGGCTTAGATTTTTATACTGTATTTTATTATTTATGGCACTAGTGGTAAAGAAACTGCCTGTCAAGGCAGAAAGCTCAGAAGACTGAAGTTCAGTCCCTGGGTGTGGAAGATCCCCTGGAGTAGGAAATGACAACCTACTCCAGAATCCTTGCCTGGGAAACCCAATGGATAGAGGAGGCTGGTAGGCTACAGTGCATAGGGTCTCAAAAGAGTCCAACATGACTGAATCAACTCTGTACACACGCATGTATTCACTGTTACATGGTGAGAAAACAGAAAATTTTTATATTGAATTAATAATCATTTAAATTATTATTCTACATTTTTACCAGTGTATGTCCATAATTACCCAACTAATGGTTAAGTACATTTCATAACATATCTTGTCATTTTAAAGACAATGTCTCAACCATATCATTACTTTTCTCATTTTAAAATAACCATAAACAATAGAATAATAAACATAATTTTGTTGAAAAAAAGATTTAAAAAAAAAACTGGAAAATTTTTGCAATGCCATCAGTTGATAGGAGAAGGAGGAGGAGGAATACTGACTGAAATTTGTGTATTCGTTTGATTTATGTAATATTTGGAACTGAAGAGAAGGGTAGATTCATCATTTATCCATGTAGTGTCACTAAATAAGAAAGTAATAAGAATAAGAATTTCCTTCCTTTACACACTTTGTCATCTAGTATTCCCTCCACTGGGTGGAGGCTGAGATAGAGACCTTGGTATCAGTTCTAGCAGAGCTCTGACTTGACAAAAGTGCTTGATGGAAATGTATATTTTTATTTGTGTGGGAATAGCTAATTATTTCTTCTAATTTTATATCCCATATTTTGGGGAACAGTTCACTCATCCTTCTGATTCTGCCCTGACAGTCATGTCCAGTTTTCACCAACTCGGAAATGAACTTATGAACTTTGGGGCAACAGTGACAGTGAAATGATTGCTAAGAGCCAGTCACAATAGTTTTGTTTCTATAATTGATTATTTTTTAGAAAATATTTAAGATATTAAAGAGATGTGGAAATCTAATGTACCTATTCTCGTCTTTGCAAACAGTCCATGGGGTCACATAAGCAAATTCTATAAGGTTTTCCCAGTTATCAGTGCAGTGACGTCTGACACCAACTCCCCAGAGACAGGCCACATTCCACAGACAAGGCAGGGTGCAGCCCCCCACAAGACTGTTCCCATGTCACAATGCGGCAACTGCAAGATCTGGGGTCCCCAGGACACCTCACTTCTGACCAGCTGACTATCCCCTAAGTTTCATTAATTTGCTTGGAAGTCTTACAGAACTCAAAAAAGAGCTTCACTTAAGGTTACACTTTCATTATAGCAAAAGTAAAGAAATCAGAACTGGCCAGAGGAAGAGACACACAGTGCAAGGCCTGGGAGGATCTCAAAAACATAGCTTCCACTCTCCAACCCCAGGAGTGGGACTCATCATCCTTGTGGCCTTGCGATGTGTGTAGTATCTCCGACTAAGGACGCCCAAGCATTGTGTCCAGAGGTTGTGTTGGGTTCATTGACAGCATGGCCATTGAGACATTGGCCCACAGGCCACACTCAAGACAAGAACTCAATCCTAGCCCCCCTCCCTCTCCAGAGGTCAGGCTGAGGGCAGTGGTCTCAGAGCCTCTATCCAATACCAGGGCTTTTTTCTTCACACTTTCAGTACCCTTCCAGAGCCACCTCATAATTTAAACTAAAGCCCTCAGGGACCTCCCTAGTGGTCCAGTGGCTAAGACTCTGAGATCCCCAAGCAGTACCCCAGGTTTGATCCCTGGTCAGGAAACTAGGTCCCACATGGCTCAGTTGTTGCTGTTGTGGTTATTGTTCAGTCTCCTAGTCATATCCAACTCTTTGTGATCCCATGGATTGCAGCACTCCAGGCCTCCCTATCCCTCACCATCTCCCAGAGTTTGCCCAAGCTCATGTACATTACATCAGTGACCCCATCCAACCATGTTATCCTCTGATGCCCTTTCCTCTTTCTGCCCTCAATCTTTCACAGCATCAGGGAATTTTCCAGTGAGCCAGCTGTTCACATCAGGTGACCAAAATACTGGAGCTTCAGCTTCAGCATCAGTCCTTCCAATGAGTATTCAGGGTTGATTTCCATTAAGATTGACTGATTTGAGCTCCTTGATGTCCGTGGGACTCTCAGGAGTCTTCTCCAACACCACAGTTCAAAAGCATCAATTTTTTGGTGCTCCACCTTCTTTATAGTCCAGCTCTTACAACGTACATGACCGCTGGGAAGACCATAGCCTTAACTATATGAACCTTTGTTGGCAGAGTAATGTCTCTGCTTTTCAACACAACATCTAGATTTGTCATAGCTTTTCTGCCAAGAAGCAAACATCTTGTGATTTCATGGCTGCAGTCACCACCCACAGTGATTTTAGAGTCCATGAAGAGGGAATCTGTCACTACTTCCACCTTTCCCCCCTCTATTTGCCATGAAGTAATGGGGCCAGATCTTCCCTGTAGCTCAGACGATAAAGACTCTGCCTACAATGCAGGAGACCCGGGTTTGATCCCTGGGTCGGGAAGATCCTCTGAAGAAGGGAATGGCAAACTACTCCAGTATTCTTACCTGGAACCTGGAGGGCTACAGTTCATGGAGTTGCAGAGTCGGACGTGACTGAGTGACTACCACTACTACTAATGGGACCAGATGCCATTATGTTAGTTTTTTTGTTTTGTTTTGTTTAAGCCAGCTCTTTCACTATCTTCCTTCCCCTCATCAAGAGGCTTTTTAGTTTCTCTTCGTTTTCTGCCATTAGATTGTTATCATCTGCATATCTGAGGTTGTTGATGTTTCTCCCACCTGTCTTGATTCCAGCTTGTAAATCTTCCAGCCCAGAATTTCTCAAGATATGCTCAGTGTATAGATTAAACAAACAGGGTGACATGCCTCAGTGCCACAACCAAAGGAAAAAAAGAAAAAACAAAGATCCTGCATGTCATAACTAAGACTTCATGCAGCCAAATCAATTAAAAGAGACAAAAGAAAAAACTCAGGGCCTCAAGTTACCTAGGTAGAAATGCCCTCTGGACTCACTGTGAATTACAAAGTTAATCTAATGATATGCATTTATTTCATCACTTGAGCAAGATCAAAGATTTAGAGAAACTGGGAGTAAGACATGTTAAATTCTTTATGACACATCCAGCAAGCAACACAACCAGATTACATTGCTCCAGGACTCCTGTCACTTTTATGTACTATTGTACCTTTAAAGGTCTTCCCTGGTGGCTCAGTTGGTAAATAATCTGCCTGCAATGCGGAAGACCTGGGTTTGATCCCGGGATTGGGAAGGTCCCATAGAGAAGGGAAAAGCTACCCAATCCAGCATTCTGTTCTGAGAATTCTGTGGACTGTATAGTCCATGGAGTCACACAGTGTTGGATGTAACTGAGCGACTTGCACTTCACTTCACATACCTTTAAAAGTTACTGAGGTTCAGTTCAGTTCAGTTCAGTTGCTCAGTAGTATCGGACTCTTTGCAACCCCATGAATTGCAGCACACCAGGCCTCCCTGTCCATCACCAACTCCCGGAGTTCACTCAAACTCACGTCCATCGAGTCAGTGATGCCATCCAGCCATCTCATCCTCTGTCATCCCCTTTTCCTCCTGCACCCAGCCCCTCCCAGCATCAGTCTTTTCCAATGAGTCAACTCTTCACATGAGGTGGCCAAAGTGCTGGAGTTTCAGCTTTAGCATCATTCCTTCCAAAGAACACCCAGGGCTGATCTCCTTTAGAATAGACTGGTTGGATCTCCTTGCAGTCCAAGGTACTCTCAAGAGTCTTCTCCAACACCACAGTTCAAAAGCATCAATTCTCCGGCACTCAGCTTTCTTTACAGTCCAACTCTCACATCCATACATGACCACTGGAAAAACCTTGACTAGACGGACCTTTCTTGGCAAAGTAATGTCTCTGCTTTTCAATATGCTATCTAGGTTGGTCATAACTTTCCTTCCAAATCATAGTAAAAAAGAGCAAAAATAGAATATCTTCATTGTTTATTTCTTTAAAATCCTAGCAAGCACTCCCTTCTTTCCTCTTTCCCTTCCCAAACAATTCAAGTACCTAGGTGTTGGTGGTGCCTGGCATGGTTGGTTGGCATCCACTTTGATGTCCAGAGTGAAGAGTTAGAGCCCACACAGGGTGAAGAGGCCCACACTGTATCACTGAAAAAATAATCAATTGATCTAAGAAATTAATGGAAAATTTTACTCAAGCCAGATTTGAGGATTATAACCTGGGAAGAGTGTCTCAGAAAGTTCTGAGAACCACTCTCCCTGTTAGAAGTCCAGGCACAGGTAATAATGTTTTGAGACAGAGGGGTGGACATCATTTACATATTATTGTCAGTTTATACAATCCAGATCTAAGTATCATCTTGGCTCCTTACAAGATCAAGAACTTCCAAGGAGGTACCAATGGTAAAGAATCTGCCTGCCAATGCAGGAGACACAGGAGTTCAATCCCTGGGTCAGGAAGGCCCCCTGGAGTAGGAAATGACAACCCTATCCAGTATTCTTGCCTGGAAAATTACATGGACGGAGAAGCCTCACAGGCTATGGTCATGGGGTCACAAAAGAGTCAGATACAACTTAACAACTAAATGACTAAAGAACAAAAACCCCACCCATGCCACTGAAATTCCAACACACACACACACCCACACCCACACACACATACATACACACACACACATGTTTGATGTATCCTATCAATTGTTAGTAATAAAAAGACTGCAATAAAGAGAATAAAGACTGGAATAAGAAAAAGAACATAATGAAAAGGAACCTGAAAATTTTGAGTTACCAAGGTTAAATCTAAGTGATGACAATGTACTTGCAGAAGGGTGAAATCCAGATTCATTTTATGAATATTTCTTGACCAAATAAAACTGGATGTATCATGTCCTTTAGGCTCTTTATCATGTCTTTCATTTTAGCAATAATTTATTCATGAGTCTCAGAGACTTTTTTTTGGCAGCATTTAAATGTATCATATCTTGACAGTTTTTCCTCTCTTCAGGCTCATCCTCCTCTATTGTAATTTATTTAAGTATTTTAGTGTTTTAGATGATTGTGGATTAATGATGCATTTAAACTGCTTTAGAATGACCTTAGGCTAGGTAAATTACTGCAGTTCTGCCAGCCAGGGATATTTATTTTGATGGCAGTAAGCTTTTTCTTTCCTGTTTAACCACATGGCACACAAAGTAACTGGCTGCCTGGTGTAAAATATATCCTATAAGAGTTACAAACAAATTTTATTTAGAGAGAAGTAACTGTTACAGTCTTGACCCTATTACAGGCAATATCTAATTCTATTTTTCACAATGACTGAGTGACTTTATCTTGACTGTTAAAGGTAAAGTTTGAAAGGAAATGAGACCAGCAGTAGCACTGCTCTCAGACCTGGGCTCCATACTTCAAGACTGTGTGAGTCCCCCATCACACACCCACAAATAAATATACTAAAGAAACCATGGGCACTTTTCTCACCTGAAAGCTTGTGTCCCTGTGTGACACAGCCAGATTCATAGACTAAACCTCCCGACTACTGAGCCTCACCATTCAAGTCTTAGGGATGAAGTTCTCCCATCTCTCTCTTAATAATAATAATAATTATTATTATTTATTTATTTTAATTGGAGGCTAATTACTTTACAATATTGTGGTGATTTTGCCATACATTGACATTAATCAGCCATGGGTATACATGTGTCCTCCATCCTGAACCCCATTCCCACCTCCCTCCCCATCCTATTCCTCAGGATCATCCCAGTGCACTGGCCCTGAGCACCTGTCTCATGCATCGAACCTGGACTGATGATATGTTTCACATATGATAATATACATGTTTCAGTGCTATTATCTCAAATCATCCCACCCTCACCTTCTCCCACAGAGTCCAAAAGTCTGTTTTTTACATTTGTGTCTCTTTTGCTGTCTTGCATATAGGGTCATTGTTACCATATTTCTAAATTCCATATATATGCATTAATATACTGTATTGGTGTCTTTCTTTCTGACTTCACTCTGTATAATAGGCTCCAGTTTCATCCACCTCATTAGAACTGATTCAAATGAATTCTTTTTAATAGCTGAGTAGTATTCCATTGTGTATATGTACCACAGCTTTCTTATCCATTCGTCTGCTGATGGACATCTAGGTTGCTTCCATGTTCTGGCTATCGTAAACAGTGCTGAGATGAACATTGGGGTACACATGTCTCTTTCCCTTCTGGTTTCCTCAGTGTGGATGCCAAACAGTGGGATTACTGGGTCATAAGGCAGTTATATTTACAGTTTTTAAGGAATCTCCACACTGTTCTCCATAATGGCTGTATTAGTTTGCATTCCCACCAACAGTGTAAGAGGGTTCCCTTTTCTCCACACCCTCTCCAGCATTTATTGCTTGTAGACTTTTGGATCACAGCCATTCTAACTGGCATGAAATGGTACTTCATAGTGGTTTTGATTTGCATTTCTCTGATAATGAGTGATGTTGAGCATCATTTCATGTGTTTGTTAGCCATCTGTATGTCTTCTTTGGAGAAATGTCTATTTAGTTCTTTGGCCCATTTTGTGATTGGGTTGTTTATTTTTCTAGTATTAAGCAGCATGAGTTGCTTGTATACTTTTGAGATTAATTCTTTGTCAGTTGCTTCATTTGCTATTATTTTCTCCCCTTCTGAAGGTTGTCTTTTCACCTTTCTCATAGTTTCCTTCATTTATCAAAAGGTTTTAAGTTTAATTAGGTCCCATTTGTTTATTTTTGCTTTTATTTCCATTACTCTGAGGAGTGGGTCATAGAGGATCCTGCTGTGATTTATGTCGGAGAGTGTTTTGCCTATGATTTCCTCTATGAGTTTTATAGTTTTTGGTCTTATATTTAGATCTTTAATCCATTTTGAGTTTATTTTTGTGTATGGTGTTATAAAGTGTTCTAGTTTCCTTCTTTTACAAGTAGTTGACCAGTTTTCCCAGCACCAGTTTTTAAAGAGATTGTCTTTTCTCCGTTGTATATTCTTGCCTCCTCTGTCAAAGATCAGTTGTCCATAGGTGTGTGGATTTATCTCTGGGCTTTCTATTTTGTTACATCAATCTATGTTTCTGTTTTTGTGCCAGTACCATACTGTCTTGATGACTGCAGCTTTGTGGTATAGTCTGAAGTCAGGCAGGTTGATTCCTCCAGTTCCGTTCTTCATTCTCAAGATTGCTTTGGCTATTTGAGGTTTTTTGTATTTCCATGCAAATTATGAAATTATTTGTTCTAGCTCTCTGAAAAATACCATTGGTAGCTTGATAGGGATTGCATTGAATGTATAGATTGCTTTGGGTAGTATACTCATTTTCACTCTATTGATTCTTCTGATCCATGAACATGGCACATTTCTGCATCTATTTGTGTCATCTTTGATTTCTTTCATTAGTGTTTTATAGTTTTCTATATATAGGTCTTTTGTTTCTTAAGGTAGATTTATTCCTGAGTATTTTATTCTTTTCATTGCAATGATGAATGGAGTTGTTTTCCTAATTTCTTTTTCTGTCTTCTCATTGTTAGTGTATAGGAATGCAAGGGGTTTCTGTGTGTTAATTTTATATCCCATGATTTTACTATATGCATTGATTAGCTCTAGTAACTTTCTGGTACAGTCTTTAGGGTTTTCTATGTAGAGGATCATGTCATCTGCAAACAGTGAAGTTTTACTTCTTTTCCAATCTGGATTCTTTATTTCTTTTTCTTCTCTGATTGCTGAGGCTAAAACTTCCAAAACTATGTTGAATAGTAGTGGTGAGAGTTTGCATCCTTGTCTCGTTCCTGACTTTATGGGAAATGCTTTCAATTTTTCACCATTGAAAATAATGTTTGCTGTGGGTTTATCATATATGGCTTTTATTATGTTGAGGTATGTTCCTTCTGTGCCTGCTTTCTGGAGGGTTTTTATCATAAATGGGTGTTGAATTTTGTCAAAGGCTTTCTCTGCATCTATGATTGAGATAATAATATCATTTTTATCTTTCAATTTGTTAATGTGGTGTATCATATTGATTTGTGAATATTGAAGAATCCTTGCATCCCTAGGATAAAGCCCACTTGGTCATGATGTATGATCTTTTTATATGTTGTTTGATTCTATTTCCTAGAATTTTGTTGAGGATTTTTGCATCTATGTTTAACAGTGATATTGACCTGTAGTTTTCTTTTTTTGTGGCAGCTTTGTCTGGTTTTGGTATTAGGGTGATGGTGGCCTCAAAGAATGAGTTTGGCAGATTACCTTCCTCTGAAATTTTCTGGAAGAGTTTGAGTAGGATAGGTGTTCGTTCTTCTCTAAATTTTTGGTAGAATTCAGCTGTGAAGCCATCAGGTCTTGGGCTTTGTTTGTTGGAAGATTTTTTATTACAGTTTCTATTTCCATGCTTGGGATGGGTGTGTTAAGATTTTCTATTTCTTCCTGGTTCAGTTAGGGAAGGTTATACTATATTTTAAGAATTCATCCATTTCTTCCAAGTTGTCCATTTAATTGTCACATAGTTGCTGATAATAGTCTCTATGATCCTTTGTATTTCTGTGTTGTCTCTGTGATTTATCCATTTTAATTTCTAATTTTGTTGATTTGATTATTCTCCCTTTTTTTTTTTCTTGATGAGTCTGGCTTATGGTTTGTTTATTTTATTTATCTTATCAAAGAACGAGCTTTTTAATTTTGTTGATTTTTGCTATAGTCTCCTTTGTTACTTTTTCATTTATTTCTGCCCTAATTTTTATTATTTCTTTCTTCTACTAACCCTGGAGTTCTTCATTTTTTTCTTTTTCTAGTTGATTTAGGTGTAAAGTTAGGTTATTTATTTGATTTTTCTCTTGTTTCTTGAGGTAAGTTTGTATTGCTATGAACCTTCCCCTGAGCATTGCTTTTACTGAATTCCATAGTTTTTGAGTTGTTGTATTTTCATTTTCATTTGTTTCTATGCATATTTTGATTTCTTCTTTGATTTGTTGGTTATTCAGAAGTGTGTTGTTTAGCCTCCATATCTTTGTATTTTTAATAGTTTTTTTTTTTCCTGTAGTTGACATCTAATCTTACAGCACTGTGATCAGAAAAGACGCTTTAAATGATTTCAATTTTTTTGAATTTACCAAGGCTAGATTTATGGCCCAGGAATGTATCTATCCTGGAGAAGGTTCCATGTGCACTTGAGAAAAAGGTGAAATTCATTGTTTTAGGGTGAAATGTCCTAGAGATATCAATTAGGTCTAACTAGTCTATTGTATCCTTTAAAGTTTGTGTTTTATTGTTAATTTTCTGTTTAGTTGATCTATCCATAGGTGTGAGTGGGGTAATAAAGTCTCCCACTATTATTGTGTTATTGTTAATTTCACCTTTAATACTTGTTAGCATTTGTCTTCAATATTGCAGTGTTCCTATGTTCCTTTTGATTTCTCCTTCAGAGGACTTCCCTGGTGGCTCAGATGATAAAGCGACTGTGTACAATGCGGGAGACCTGGGTTCAATCCTTGGGTCAGGAAGATACGCTGGAGAAGGAAATGGCAATCCACTTCAGTACTATTGCCTGGAAAATCCCATGGACAGAGGAGCCTGGTAGGCTACAGTCAACGGGGTGGCAAAGAGTCGGACATGACTGAGCGACTTCACTTTCCTTTCCTTTCATATTTGAATGAGATCCTTGCTGGGTACAATGATCTGGGTTGTAGGTTTTTCTCTTTCATCACTTTAAGTATGTCCTGCCATTCCCTTCTGACCTGAAGAGTTTGGGACTGTTTGGGACTCTCTGCGTTTCTTGAACATGGGTGGCTATTTCCTTCCCCATTTTAGGGAAGTTTTCAACTATTATCTCCTCAAGTATTTTCTCATGCCCTTCCTTTTTGTTATCTCCTTCTGAGACTCCTATGATTTGATTGTTGGGGCATTTAACCTTTTCCCAGAGGTCTCTGAGATTGTCCTCATTTCTTTTAATTCTTTTTTTCTTTTTTCCTCTCTGCTTCACTTATTTCCTCCATTCTATCTTTCACCTCACTTATCCTATCTTCTGCCTCAGTTATTCTACTGTTGGCTCCCTCCAGAGTGCTTCTGGTCTTAGTTATTGCATTATTCATGATTGATTTACTCTTTATTGTTTCTCCTAGGTCCTTTTTAAACATTTTTTGCATCTTTCTCAATCCTTTTCTATAATCTATTTATCTGTAGCTCCATTTTGTTTTCAAGATTTTGGATCATCTTTACTATCATTATTCTGAATTCTTTTTTCAGGTAAACTCCCTATATCCTCCTCTTTTGTTTGGTTTGGTGGGCATTTATCATGCTCCTTTACCTGTTGAATATTTCTCTGTTTTTTTTTTTTCATTTTGTTTAGATTGCTGTGTTTGTGGTGGCATTTCTGTAAACTGGAAGTTTGTGGTTCCTCTTTATTGTGGAGGTTGCTCCCTGTGTGTGGGGTTGGACTAGTGGCTTGTCAAGGCTTCCTGTTTAGGGAAGCTTGCATCGGTGTTCTGGTGGGTGGAGTTGGATTTATTCTCTCTGGAGTGCAATGAAGTGTCCAGTAGTGAGTTTTGAGGTGTCTGTGTATTTGGTGTGACTTTGGGAAGCCTGCATTTTCATGCTCAGGGCTGTGTTCCTGTGTTGTTGGAGAATTAGCATGGTATGTCTTGCTCTGGAACTTGTTGGCTCTTGGGTGGAGTTTAGTTTCCATGTAGGTTTGGAGGCTTTTGGATGAGCTCTTGTCAGTTAATGTTCCCTGGAGTCAGGAGTTTTCTGGTGTTTTCAAGTTTTGGATTTAATCCTCCTGCCTCTGGCTTTCAGTCTTATTCTTACAGTAGCCTCAAGACTTCCTCGTCCATACAGCACAGATAATAAAACATCTAGCTTAATGGTGAAAAGATTCTCCACAGTGAAGGACAGCCAGAGAGGTTCCCAGAGTTACCTGGAGAAGAGAAGAGGGAGGAGGGAGATAGAGGTGACCAGGAGGATAAGAGGGGGAATCAAAAGGGGAGAGAGCAATCTAGCCAGTAATCAACTCCCTATGTGCTCTCCACAGTCTGTAACACCCAGAGAGGTTTATGGAGTTCCACAGAGAAGAGAAGAGGGAGGAAGGAGATAGTGGTGACCTGGGGGAGAAAAGGAAGAGTCAAAAGGGGAGACAGAAATCAAGTCAGTAATCACACCCCTAAGTAAAAATGGGTACTGAAGGTTAGAGTCTTAAAGGTACAAAATTGATAACAAATACCAAACAACAAACATTAAAAATCTAGAGTAGAGGTTAGTCTCTCAAAAATGCAATATTAAAAATGCAAAGCAAAATCAATCACAAAATTATAAAATATATAAAATTATAATATATATATATGAAATTTGCTTTAAAATAAGGTCTCCTTTTTGCAAGGTAATGGTAGGTTATAAAAATGAAAATTAAAGGAGTAATAAAGAACTTAAAAATAAAAATAATTAAAAATGATAATAGTAAAAATATAGCTAAAAATTTCTCTGGAGTTGTTGAGGGCAGTATGGGTGGGATCAGTTCAGTTTCAGATAGTTCCTTTTTCCAGCTTATACTTCTTGCCAAGGTCTATAGGCCCCTTCCAATGCTTAGTCAATATTAGCTACAGGGTTTTAATCTGTTGCACCTGCCACCTCCAGAGCGGGTCCCCTCTTCTTTGTTTATTTTAGCTTCCTCTGTTTGCAAGCCTCTTCAGTGTCTAATATCTGCCCTGACACAAGGGGATGAATGTGGTCACTTATTTAGGCTCTCTTGTTGAGTTGTGTGTGGGGAGGGAGAAACACTGCAAACAAATATCACTGACATGTATGGGGAGTGCTCACCGTGTCTGGGCCACACTGGATTTGCCCCAGCTCATGGTGGCATGTGCTTTCCCAGTCTACACTGCTCAGGCTCCAGGTTTCTCTGCAGGGGTGTTGTCCAAAGCAGGCCCTGCATTTTGTGTACTTTCCAGGTCTAAGCTGCTCAGGTTCAGGTTCTTGGGTACTCCACAAAGGCACAGACTTGGTTGGGTGTGTGTTTTGTGCCTTTCCCAGGTCTGAGCAGCTCAGGTGACCAGGTGCTTGGTGAGTGCACTCTCCCCAGGTGGGCCTTTTGTCTTATCACCTCCCCAATCCTAGCCGCTCAGTTTCCCAGGTATTCAGTGGGAGCACTGTCCCAGGTGTGCCATGTGTCTCCTCTGAGGAGCTGATCTCAGGCTGCAACCCTCCTGGCAGATGCCAACTGTCCAGGATCCCAGGAAGACTTGGTTAGGAACTGGGATGGAGGATGCTGTCTCTGGGTCCGAGATTGCCCCTTGCCTTCTGGCTCTGGCTGTTGCCTGCCTGCCTCTCTGCCTCTGGCAGGGGGTATGACCCACTCCACAGCAGGCTAGCTCTTATTTGGTGTTTGCTCAATCCTTTTCTGTGAGTGGGTCAGGCTGAGCCTTAAGTTAGAGCTTTTCACAGGAAAGTTCTCTCTCTCTCTCTCTCTTTTATTTTTTTTTTTTCTCTCTCTGGCTATCCCACAGTTTGGGTGGGTTGCTATTTCACGTTAGCTCCCTCAGATTGTCCTCAGGGAATTCAGGCCCAGTCCCTTACCCTAAGCATACAACTCACGCCTCCCTGTCCAGCCCCTGCTTACTGGTGGTGGAAATGAGTGTCTGGGCTACTTCTCTGCTGGGAGTTGCAGTTAGGCACGTATTCTTTGGGGTTTTTTGGTTTTGTTTTTGTTTTCCCCTCCCTGTTATCTTGCCCTCTGAGATTCCAAATCTCCTCACAGACTCGCTGCTGAGAGGGTTTCCTGCTGTTTGGAAATTTCTCCTTCTTCATGACTCCCTCCCCAGGACAGGTCTCTGTCCCTAACTGTTTTGTCTCTCTTTTATATTTTGTCCTACCTCCTTTTGAAGAGAATGGGCTACCTTTCTGGGTGCCTGGTGTCTTCTGCCAGTGTTCAGAAGTTGTTCTGTGAAAGTTGTTCAGCATTCAAATGATCTTTTGATGAATTTGTGAGGGAGAAAGTGGTCTCTTTGTCCTATTCCTCTACAATCTTAGGACTACCCACCACACCTCCCCCCACATCTCTTTTCCCTCATCTTTCCAACAAAGGCTTGACCTGATGGTCTGTGCTGCTGACTTCTGTGCAGACACACCTGGAAAATGCATGGAGTGGTCTTTGGAGAAAACAAGCACTTAGGTGTGTGTTAGTCACTCAGTCATATCTGACTCTTTGTGACCCTATGGACTTGTAGCCTGCCAAGCTCCTCTGTCCATGGGATTCTCCAGGCAAGAATACTGGAGTGGGTTGCCATTCCCTTCTCCAGGGGATATTCCTGACCCAAGAATGGAACCTGGGTCTTCTGCTTTGTAGGCAGATTCTTTACAGTCTGAGCCACCAGGGAAGCCCTTGTAGGTGAAGGAAGTCTAAATTAAGTCCTCCAATATTTTTTCTCAATGCTTTTACTCATGAATTAATCCTCATGTGAATGCTAATAACTTTTGTGTGGCAAAGTATAATTTGCCAAGAATACCCATATAGCTAACCATTTATTCTCTTGTTTCTCACCCTATTGTAGTTCAAGTCCTACATTTTTTTAAACTGTCTTAAATCCTTTTATTGCATTGTTTTTGTCTGTTTCCATTCACTCCACTTGGAAAAGTCTGTGTGATCTTGACTTAAAAAAAGAAAAAAAAAAAAAAAAAACATTACCAAGAGATAACTTTCTCCTAAAAATGCAAGGATCACCCCCATCTTTTTTTCTTTTTCAAGATCATGGTGACCCATCTCATGTTATAGTGAAAATATTCCTGCCAGGACCCTTGAAATTCTGTGCATCCTTTTTGAAGAACTTCTGCTATGAGTCCTCAGAGTGGCTTGGGCCACAAACTCCTATAAGATTTCTTCCCTGAGGAATTTTAGAAAGCAGTGTCTCTGCTGGCTGGCTTCCCTACCACTTATTAGTTATAAAAATATATACTACTATATTTAAAATGAATAACCAACAAGGATCTACTGTAGAGCACAGGAAATTCTGCTCAATGTTATGTGGTAGCCTAGATGGTAAGGAAGTTTGGGGGAGAATGAATCTGTGTTTATGTATGGCTGAGTCTCGTTGCTGTTCATCTGAAACTATCACAACATTATTCTCTAGCCAGTTCAGATCTTCCATACAACACTTTTTTTGATGGGTTCCAAAATGGACATCTTGATGAAATACCTGTTAAACTTGATTTAACAACCACTCTCAGACACTGGCAATAGTAACTATAAGTTGTAAAGGATGGGTTTTTTGAGCAGGAACTGAATTAAGTTTGAACTTCTGCTAGACTAAGATATTTAACAGAATTGTGACTTACTATTAATAATGCTAGCAGACATTTACATAAAATCTCAAACTGATCTAGGATAGACTAAAATGAGTTTAAAACATGAAGAATGATACTTCTAAATAGAAAACAGCTTAATGTAAAATCCATTGCAAAAGTGATATTCCAATAAAATACAAACTGATTAAAACAAGAAACTAAAAACATTAACATTACTATGAAGAAAAAGATTGACAAATAATACACCAAATAAGTTTTCAATTAATTTCTGGACATTGTAGATCAAGATATGGAGAAGGCAATGGCACCCCACTCCAGTTCCTTTGCCTAGAAAATCCCATGGACGGAAGAGCCTGGTAAGCTGCAGTTCATGGGGTCGATAGAGTCGGACACGACTAAGCGACTTCACTTTCACTTGTCACTTTCATGCATTGGAGAAGGAAATGGCAACCCACTCCAGTGTTCTTGCCTGGTGAATCCCAGGGAGGGGAAGCCTGGTTGGCTGCCATCTATGGGGTCGCGCAGTCGGACACAACTGAAACGACGCAGCAGCAGCAGCAGATCAAGATATATTCTTGTAAAGAGAGATTTAAACCAGTTGATCAGCACACAGCTATGTTTCAATTTCTTTACGAACTCCAGAACTGAGGAATTTGATAGGAGAACTTAAGAAATACTGTCTGGGGCTTGATACTGCTTTAAGATAGTAGAAATCATGATATAAGGAATAGTGAATTCATGCTTAAATTAAAATATCTTATAATAGTTTATGAAACATTAACATATATAATGCATAATTGTTAGATGGTATGTAAAATTGATAGCTCATTTCAGAAAATAAATGTTTCTAGGCCAATTTTATTAATAATATCAGTTGCTATCTCCCTAACAGAGGATTTTGTAGTTTTTCCTAGATCATTCAGATGTTGAAATTTTTTCTTTGTAACTTCCTACGTGTACTCTGGCATTGAGCCATCCAAGGAGGATACTGTGTGTGTGTGTGTGTGTGTGTAATATATTTTGCTGGCATAGAATCAGAATACTGTGTGTGAAAATTCACTGAGTAAAACAAAAATTTAGATGTTTTTTGTAAATTCACAGAATGTGCTGTGGAAGTAGATGCCTGGTGGTTACCTGAAAACTTCCTCATCCTTGGAAAACCAACAGTAAATTTATTGCTGATTTTGTATCAGTTACAATAACCACAGCAGTCAGTCAATATTGATGTTAGAAATTGTACACCTGGAGGAAGACCATAAGAAAATTTCTTTCTCTCATTTTTTCTGTAGAATTTAATATTGAAAAAAAAAATGCTGCCTTCCAAATACCTATAATTAAACAAAGCCTTGTATTTGCACAAATGCCCTTATGCTAACCCATGACTTGCAGAGAGATGATGCAGTTGTGTTTGTTCAAAGATAGGTCACTACATGATCATTGTTGTTGTTGTTTAGTTGTTAAGATGTGTCTGACTCTTGTGACCCCATGGACTGTAGCCTACCAGGCTCCTCTGTCCATGGAATTTTCCCAGCAAAAATACTGGAGTTGGTAGCCATTTCCTCCTTCAGGGAATCTTCCCAACCCAGGGATTGAACCTGTGTCTGCTACCTTGGCAGGTAGATTCTGTACCACTGAGCCATCTGGGAAGCCCATCTGATAATTAGAATTTGTTAGTTCAGTCCTAGAGGGAGACTTGCATTCTTTCCTTCTTTCATTTGTTGGTTTCAGTGTGTGGGGTCAGTTCTCAACTTGCACAATGAAGATCAGGGTTATGACTCTTTAAAATAAAATGTGTATCTGTCTTCGTCTCCTAACTGCCATTCTGCTTTTTGTATCTGAGAGGCTTTTTTCTTCCTAAATAAGTGAGACTCCCTCGTTGAAATACTTTTGTTCACTAACATTGGTACCAATATCACCTTCTTCTGAAAACTTGGCTGTTGGATACCCAACAAGTTTCTAAATAGAATGTAGATCCATTTGTAGTAATTTGAATTTCCTCTTCCCTCTTAAACGGTTCATGTTAAGGTATGAGTTTTGGATGAACTTTAGATGATTTAGGCTAAGGTCTTGAGATAATTCACTGATGTGATGATGGGTGAGTATCTCCCAGAGACCTTGGCACTTGTGGATGCTGGATCTGGTGCTGTGACAGCAATGATTGGGGGAAACACTGATTGCTGTTTAGGAAAAATGGTTCCCCAAGAACTGATAGAAAGTAGAACATTGTTCTCAGGGTGACAACAAAGATATAAATAAATGGCACCTGGAGGGTTGCTTTGGGAAGATAACAAGGAATTTAATCGGAAATGGTTGCTGTGGTGAGGGTTTTCATTGGTGTTGCTTGTTTTCCCCTGATTGAGATCTCTCAAGTCTCCTGCCTTTCTTGCTCCATTATGAGCAATCAACATGAAATAGTGCAACCAGCACACTCACAGGCTTGCTGGTCTCAAAGCTGTGGACATTAATCTTCTGTTCTCCCTTCTATGGATGGTACTTGATGACCTTTAGCATCCAAATGTTGACATTACTTCCCAACATGCTTATCTAGTTGTTGTCTTACCTGGCTTGTGTATTAGTGAGTCTAATTGCTTAGCAGCTCCATGCCATGGAGGTACTTTGGTAAACTTCCAGTTATGCAGAAAAGTGATGCTTCTTTGTTTTTAATTTTCCATCCAGAACATTCCTGTTTGCATCTAAAAGGCAAAACCTTGCTGGTCTCTCTCTTTTGACGGAAAAAAAAAAAATCTGGCAGAGATAGACTAATGACTTCTAGATAAAAGGTGACTATTGGATGATGATGACAATGTATGATCCTGGACTGGATTCTGGATCAGTTGTTGAGGACATTTAACTATGGGCTTAGGTTGTTGCTGTTGTTCAGTCCTTCCAATGAATATTCAGATTGATTTCCTTTAGGATTGGCTGGTTTGACTTCTTTCAATCCAAGGGACTCTCAAACAGCACCACAGTTTGAAAGCATCAATTCTTTGGCACTCAGCCTTCTTTACAGTCCAGCTCTCACATCTGTACAGGCTTTATGTTAGATACAATTTTTATGTTAATGGCAGATGTTAAATTAAATGTGGATGCTTCCTTTTCCACATTATTATGGGGGTATTGGGAAGTGGCCTCCCTGACTTGGGTTTTATTTTTCAACTCTGTTGAATTTATTCATAGTCATAAGCTGGTTCTTACTAGTGGAATAGAGGCATAAGGAGGTAGGTATGCTCTCTGAAATTATTTTTTATTTTAGCCAGTGAAATAGAGAGGACCAGGAAGTTGGAAGGGATGGTAAAGTCACAGATGAAATGGCCCCAAGTAACTGAATTATAATAAAAAGGAAATCCATCCATCAAGCACAGTACATGCTTTGAACTGTTAGGCTAACAGGGAAAAATATTGGCATTCATTAAACAATGGGCTTCCCAAATGGTGATAATAGTAAAGAACCTGCCTGCCAATGCAGGAAACACAGGAGACCTGGGTTCCTCCATCCATGTGTCCATGTCCCTGGAGGAGGAAATGGAAATTGACTCCAGTATTCTTGCCTGGAGAATCCCATGGACAGAGGATCCTGGTGGGCTACAGTTCATGGTGTAGCAAAGAGTCTGAAATGACTGAGCAACTGAGCACGCGCACACACACACACACACACACACACACATTGGACAACTAGCATTTGAGGTCTGTTTGTGACAACAGTTTCTAGTCCCTCATTAATGCAGGCAGAGAATATCCCATTGTCAATAATTGATGCCCAATGAATTGTTGACCCACTTAGCACCATAGCTGCCAATGGCAGGGGTTTTTTTTGCCTCATTTTTCTACAAGAACAGACACAGTCATTGTCTGTAGATAAGGTTTCAGTACACTATAGTTTTCCTTTTTTCACTTTCCAATACACTGATTCATGTTCTACTACTGTTACTGTTCATGATACTGTTTCCATTTGTTTTATAGTACACACGATTTTCTGTCAGAAGATAGTCATAGGTGAATTCTGAGTTTCTTAGACACCTTGATAGTTAGTGGATATGATTCTCAAATAATGCAATGTGAAGAATGATTATATTGCAGAGCTTTAATTTCACATTTCTACATTTGTGAGCAGTATTAGCCTCTTATTAAGGTCTCCAGGAACATCTGATACTATACAGCATACACAAGGCATAAAATGAAGTAAAAGATGGCAGCAAACTTTAATGTGAAAATAGAAACATTTTTATATATTCACTTGTTCTCCTTGATCTCCAAAGTAATACATATTACAAATTATAGAACTAAGTTCATACTCCTTAACTTTTCTATCTCATGTTTTTAGCTGACTGCAAACCTAGCTCATCCCTTGCTTTATTCTAGAATTATTGTCATTTCTTATTGTTCTGTAATCTGGCAGAATCAGTCAGAATCAGAAGGCTATCTTCCCAGCAGAAAGATGTGACAGATTGCTTTAAAAAGAAATGACACTAGGACTGAATCAAGAAAGAAGGTTCATTAAAACCTTGAAGAAGAAGGCTCATCAGTCTCTGAATATTGCTCTTGACAATGCCTGAGATATAGCTATATATTATGTTTATTTTTAGAATCAACGAATCTCTTTTAACTTCATCTGCTAGTTGAAGAAAGCAAGAATATTCTCAGATAGCTCTTAAGTTTAGTGTGAATGAGCTGAATTATTTTGTTCTATTAGAAGATGCTGTCCTGTCCTTCATTTTGGCCAGATGTCTTCAGAATAAACAGAAAAAAAAAATTACTGGATGCTTGAGGCCAGTGGATAGATTTGCTCTTTTAGTGAATAATAAATGTGTAGTAAAAGGAATAATAAAGTAAGGTGAAGAGTTTTATTCATCTTTTTAAGTATCTGAAAGGCCATGGCAATTTGATTTTTCTAATCAACTTGCTCAAGATGACCATTTTATTTCCTGTATAAATAGATATGTCTAACGAGTTTGAAAGCATTAAGCATTCTTCTTCAAAGACAAACACTGAGAATATCAACTTTTGATTGTAATGCTTTTGATTGATTTGAAAGTATATTAGGGAAAAAGTTGAGTGTTTGACTCAACAGATTTGTTTTGTTTTTCAAAGTAAATTAGTTCTGAAAAGCAAAATTAGAGTGTGCAATTGATTATCTTTCAGTGAATAACACACACAAAAAAGTAAAGAATGTTTTAAAATATTTAATTATATCAGAAAATATATAAAGAACATTGAAATGATTGGAATTAAATTTATACAGAATGAAAGTGCAGGTTACAAGTGAGATTTCAATGATAGTAAGCAATTCCTTCTCTTTCCCTTGTCCACTTTCATACACTACTTTGACTTCTCTCATTTTAACACTATGATTTGCTTTCTATTTATGGACCCTTGGCTCTTATGTAAAAGCAGCTGATGCCCTTCTTCTGCATAGAAGTGGCAGCTGTCCTAAAGCTATTGCCACAGAAAGAAAGTGTGTTTGTGTGGGTTTCAGGTGGTTATAGTACTATTCAGGTGTATATTGCTTAAAGAAACTGGAAAATAACATTTAAATATAGGAAATAGGAAAACTATGGAATGCACACTAAGGTATAAAAAACCATTGCTGGAGGCAGGATAAAGATTGCACAGTAGGAGGATTCTAAGCTCATCTTCTCCCACACACACACCAAAACTACAATTAAATATAGAGTAACTCTAAGAATGACCTGAAGACTAAGAGAAGATTTAGTCTACAATTAAGGATATAAAGGGGAAAAAAGCACATTGAATAAGAGGGGCAGAGGTATGATACAGTCATAATTGCTGGTGGTGACACACAAGTGAAAGAGGACATTACAAACTCAGAGTTTCTGCATAAGAATGCAGGTGCTTGAGTTCCATTTTGGGCATCCAGTCTTGAAGACCAGCACTTGGAAGGTGAGCATTCTTAACTGGTTTTAGAAACTGCTGGAGTTGATGACCAGGTGAGCTTAAGGACTATCTGAAACCCAGAATCTGCTCCTAAAGGACTGATGCCAGTAGGTTGAAAAGCACCTGGCACTCTAGCCAGCCTGCCAAGACTACTACCCAGCAGGAAATGTTACAGTGTTGTATAAGGCAAACCCATAGCTAGCCGCATACTTAACAGTGAAAAGCTAAAAGCATTTCCTCTAAGATCAGGAATAAGACAAAGATGCCCATTCTTGCCACTTTTCTTCAGCATGGTATGAGAAGTCCTAACCACAATATTCAGATAAGAAAAAGAAATAAAAGAAATCCAAATTGGAAAGGAAGAAGTAAAATAGTCATTGTTTGCAGATAATATGATACTATATATATATATATATATAGAAAACCCTAAAGATTCTATTTTTTAAAACTGTTAGAACTTATAAGTATGTTTAGTAAAGTTTCAGGATGCAAAAGTAAAATACAAAAATGTGTTTCTGTACATTAGCAAACTATCAGAAGAGGAATTAAGAAAATCCCATTTACAGTTGCATCAAAGGGGAGAAAATACCTAGGGATACATTTAATCAGGGAAATGAAAGATCTGTACTGTGAAAGCCATGAGAAATTGATGACAAAATATGAGGACAACACAAATAAGTGTAAAGACTGTAACTTGCCAGGCTCCTCTGTCCCTGGAATTCTCCAGGCAAGAATGTTGGAATGGGTTTCCATTCCCTTCTCCAGGGGGTCTTTCTGACCCAGGTGTTGAACTCAGATCACCTACATTGCAGGCAGATTCTTTACCATATGAGCCACCAGGGAAGCAAATGGAAAGATATGCTTTGCTTACTGAAGAGTTAATAGTGTCAAAATTCCATATTACCCATAGCAATTTTCAGATTCAGTGCAATTCCTATTAAAGTACACATGACATTTTTTGTGTTAGAACAAGTAATGATAAAATTTGTATGACTCCACAGAAGACCTCAAGTAGCTAAAGCGATCTTGAGAAAGACTACAAAGCTGGAGGTATCATGCTCCCTGACTTCAAACTCTACAAAAAAACTATAGTAATCAAAACAGTATGATACTAGCACAAAAAGACACAAAAATCAATGGAACAGAATGAAGAACCCGGAAACAAACCCACACACCTATGTTAAACTATTCATAGGAAAGGAACCAAGACTATTCACTGGGGAAAAGACAGTCTCTTCAATAAGTGTTGTTACAAAAACAGGACAGCTACATGTAAATGGGTAAAACTAGCCATTTTCTCCAATATATACAAAACTCAACTTAAAATGGATTAAAAACTTAAATATAAGATTTGAAACCATGAAAATCTTAGAAGAAAACAGGCAGCATGTACATTGACGTCAGTATTGGCTATATATCTATATAAGTATATGTATATATATATATATCTACATATACATACATGTGTATATGCTTCACTGCATACAAACTTTTTAGTTTAATGTAGTTCTATTTTTTCTTTTACTTTTGCTTTTGTTGTCCTCGCCAAAGGAGACAGATCCCAAGTAAATTATATATATGTGTGTGTGTGTGTGTGTGTGTGTGTGCTACTAAGTCACTTCAGTCATGTCCGACTCTGTGCGACCCCATAGACAGCAGACCACCAGACTCAGCTGTCCCTGGGATTCTCCAGGCAAGAACACTGGAGTGGGTTGCCATTTCCTTCTCCAATGCATGAAAGTGAAAAAGTGAAAGTGAGGTCGTTCAGTCGTGTCCAACTGTTCGCGACCCCACGGACTCCAGCCTACCAGGCTCCTCCATCCATGGGATTTTCCAGGCAAGAGTACTGGAGTGGGGTGCCGTTGCCTTCTCTGATATATATATATATATATATTTGTATATAAAATATCTGTATTATATATTATACATGTAATATAATTATGTTGTATGTATATATATATAATTTATTTAGGATCTGTCTCCTTTAGCAAGGACAACAAAAGCAAAAAACTAAAAACAGAACCACATAAAACTAAAATGTTTGTATGCAATGAAGGAAACCACTAACAAGTTGAAAAGGTAATGAATGGGAGAAGATATTTGAAAATGAGAATTCTGGTAATGGGTTAATATCAAAAATATATACAACTCATATAACTCACTATCAAAACAAACAAACAGTTCACCTGAAAAACTATCAGAGGACCTGAATAAATTTTTTATTTCTAAAGAAGACATACAGATGGCCAATAGGCATATGAAAAGATGCTGAACATCAATGATCAACAGGAAAGTGCAAATCAAAACCACAATGAAATATCCCCTCACTCCTGTGAAAATAGCTATCATCAAAAAATCTATAAATGACAAATGTTGGAGAGGATGTGGGGGAAAGGGAACCCCTTGTGCTCTCTTGGTGAGAATATAAAATGATGCAGACATGATGGAAAAGAGTATGGAGCTTTCTCAAAATATTAAAAATAGAACTACCATATGATCCAGTAATTTTACTTCTGGATGTTTACCCAAAGGAAACAAAATCACTCATTTTAAAAGATATATGCAACTCATTGTTCACTGCAGCATTATTTACAATAGCTAATATATGGAAACAACCTAAGTGTTCATGGACAAATAAATGGATAAAAAAGACATCACACACACACACACACATACACACACACAAAGAAGTGTTACTCAGTCATAAAAAAGAATGAAATTTTGCCATTGGCAACAACATAGATGGGTCTTGAGGGCCTTAAACTAAGTTAAATGAGTCAGACAGAGACCATAGTGTATGTTTTCATCATCTGTGGAATCAAAAAAAGAGCACAAAAAATATATCTAAGTAGAAACAGACTCACTGGTTGAGAAAAAAAAAAAATGGTGGTTCCTGGACGATGAGAATTTTGAGTTGGGCAAAAAAAGCTGAAGGAGATTAAAGATGAACAACTACCATTTATTTTATAACTGTAAAATGAATAAGTCACAGGGATGTAATGTACAGTATGGGAAATATGGTCAGTAATATAGTAATAACTGCATGCTGTATAATCTATGAGCCTAATATAATATTGTAGGTTAGCTGTATTTCAATTAATTAGCCATTCAAAACATTGTTGAAATGCATTTTTAGGCCCAAGTTGGAGACACATAAACTAAAATTTATAGGTCATGTAAATGTTCCTCTTGATCAGAAAGGCAGTATTTCCATCAGCCACTCCCCAAACTCCAGGCCCACTCTGGGCTGTATAATTACATGCTTATTTCTTATTCACTTTCTGTTTTTGTCTTCCTAGTTGCTTATTCTTCATCCTGCTTTCTGCCCCATTTTGCAGTTCTCTAGACTCTTGGTGGCAGAGACTGCTGGCTTCATGAAGTGTTAAGTAAAGTTAGCAAAGTCAGACCCCATTCTTCGCATTCCTTGGTAGAACCATGGTATGGAGTGCATCTCTTGGCTTCCTGCTAGTGCACAGGACATTCCTACACAGCCCACTTGCAGTGTCTACCAGCTCTGCTCTAGGACCTGATTTCTCCTGGTTCTATTCTTCACTTACTTCACATCCTGTGCTTGACGGGAGTATGCGAAATGCTGCTCCGACACTATTCAATTAGTGTTTGTCTTTATACTGGTGCCCTTGCTGACTGCATATGTCACTTACAGCAGCAGCTTAAGGGCCTCTGCAGGGCTCAAGATACCATGCCTTCAGAGGCCTGCGTGCAGTTGATAACAGACCAGTTACATGCCTTATGAAGGTAGCCAGGATGCAGATATGTGGGTTTGCTTCTCCCCATTCTGATACCATGAGCTAATGGGAACAAGGTTTAGGGGGTGTTAGTGTGCTAATGGGCTTCCCGGGTGGCTCAGTGGGTAAAGAAACTGCCTACAACTCAGGAGATGTCAGAGATATAGGTTTGATTTCTGTGTTTGGAAGATCCCCTGGAGGAGGGCATGGTAACCCACTCCAGTATTCTTGCGTGGAGAATCCCATGGAAAGAGGACGAGCCTGGCAGTCTACAGTGCGTAGGTCACAGAGAGTCTGGACATGACTGAAGCAACTGAGTACAAAGTTAGTTTGTGTCTCTTCTTAAAAGATAAATTGAGGCAAGTTAAACATTTTATTTGCACTAAAATAGATTGGAATAAGGCAGCACCCCACCTAGCAGATGGAAAGCAGATGGAAATGAGCTCTACAAAATGAAAGATTTTTGTAACCAGAAGGAAGCCAGGATCAAAAAATTGTACTGGCTAAAAGTGGGTTGGTTATTACAGGGTTAATTTCCTTTGAAGTTCATCAGGCCTGTCACATAGATGACCTACCTAGTACTAATCAGGGGATTTCTGATGGAATGGTTGAATATTCCATTTCTGGGAGAGCCAAAACTGTAATTAAGCTGAGTTTTGGTTTAGTGAAGTGGGCTTAGCATAAGCAACTCCATTTTGGCCTGTTGTCTTGCTTTTAACACACATGAATTGTCTTCTTCAGTCACTTTAAAAAGCATTTATTATAGATCTAATCTCAATATCATTTATAGGATTAATAATATCATTAAATAATGATTAATAATATTATTAATATAATGTACAACCTTTTAGCAAGTAGACATTGTGTAAAGGAATGAGATCAGTTCTTTTTACTCTGCTTGCATGCTGTTGCTTCAGTCATGTCTGACTCTTTGAGACCCTCTGAACTATACCCTGCCAGGTTCTTCTGTCCATGGGATTCTCTAGACAAGAATATTGGAGTGCGTTGCCATACACTCCTCCAAGGGATCTTCCTAGCCCATGGATCTAACGTGTGTCTCTTTTGTTTTCTGCATTGGCAGGTAGGTTCTTTACCACTAGCGACACCTGGGAAACCAGTACCACCAATTAAGAAAATATATTGTCATTTTGGAATTATTTTCAGCTATCAATTATGTGTTAAAATTATATTAATAGCCATATCTATTGTATACTAACAGGGGTAGAATAATGATAAATTATCTTCTGGGTCATACCATTTTGTATGTAATAGTTTATGAAATTCAGAGTTATACTAAGAAAAAAAACCCCTACACTTTAGGTAACTCTGTAAGAAGTCTAGGGCTATAGGAGACTAAAATGTATTCTATCTTTCTTGGATAACATTATTCTCTAAAATATCATATCCATTCCTTAAGATGCTATAAGGGTGATGGAAATATGTAACTTGGAGATGGAAATATAAAAACAGTTTTGTTTAGAATCCAGGTGTGTGTTTACCTGCTTGCATACCTGATGTCAGCATATCCTGTTCATTCTGTTCCCTCACATCCTCCAAAACAGTCATTCAGCATCAGTCATGTTGTTTTCATTGTTGTTAGTATTCAGTCGCTAAGTCATGTCTGATTGTGACCCCAGGGACTGCAGCACACCAGACACCCTGTTCTTCACTATCTTCTGGAGTTTGTACAAATTTGTCTCCATTGAGTTGGTGGTGCCATCCAACCATCTCATTCTGTGTCACCTCCTTCTCCTGCCTCCAATCTTTCCCAGCATCAGGGTCTTTTCCATTGAGTTGGCTTTTCACATCAGGTGGCCCAAGTATTGGAGCTTCAGCATCAGTCCTTCCAATGAATATTCAGGGTTGGTTTCCTTTAGGATTTACTGATTTGATCTCCTTGCAGTCCAAGAGGCTCTCAAGAGTCTCCTCCAACACTAGTTTGAAACCATCAGTTCTTTGTTGCTCAGCCTTCTTCAGTTGGATGTGGTCCAGCTCTCACATCCTTACATGACCATTGGAAAAGCCATAGTTTGACTATATGGATCTTTGTTGGCAAAGTATTATCTCTGCTTTTTAATCACATTGTCAAGATACAGTTACCTGGTCAAATCAGTACCACATGATCCAAGCCTTCAGGTATACCAGAACGCACACATTATACATAATATTCCAAGGATTTTATATCCACGGAGCCAGCCAAGGGACAGTTCTGAAGACAGACCCTTATTTGGAATGTGAAAGAATTAAGCAACTCGGGTTCTCAAGTTAACTCAATCCTCACCATTTGATCACCCCATCATTTGATTAAATATTCCATAACAATTTTTACCAGGTATTGGACATAGATAAATAACCCCTGTTCAAATATTTCCATATTTTTTTCTCAGCAAAGCAATATTAAATCCATTTACTGATGCAGAAGATGAAATCAGCTAATTTAACTTTCTCACACCACAGGGCTGTTAAATATTAGAGCTCGTATTTGAACACAGTTTCTGAATTTATAGCCTTGTGATTTGGGTTTCTCCATTTATCACACATGGGCTTCCCTGGTCACTTGATGGTAAAGAATATGCCTGCCAACTCAGGAGACACGGGTTGGATCCCTGGGTCAGGAAGATCCCCTGGAAAAGGAAATGTCAAACCAGTATACTTGCCTGGAGAATCTCCATGGATAAAGGAGCCTGGTGGCCTATCATCTGTGGGGTCACAAAGAGTCTAGATACAACTTAACGACTAAACCACCATGACATTTATCACACATACAGGAGAAAATTAAGCATCCAGTCTAGAGGAGAAATATCCTGTAGGAGAAGAGGAAGCAGGGTCAAGGAATGCAATGTATATGTTTGCATTGCTTTGGTTTAAGCACAAGACCATGTGACTTTCATCATCATCCTCTAGACTCACCCAGTTTAGGATAATCAGTCATCAAAGAGAGAATGGCTTTTTCATTCTCCTCTTTCACTTTCATCATGAGGCTCTTGAGTTCTTCACTTTCTGCTATAAGGGTGGTGTCATCTGCATATCTGAGGTTATTGATATTTCTCTTGGCAATCTTGATTCCAGCTTGTGCTTCATCCAACCCAGAATATAAGTTAAATAAGCATGGTGGCAATATTCAGCCTTGACAATATACAGGGATCAAACCCAGGTCTCCTGCATTGCAGGTGAATTCTTTACCATGTGAGCCACCAGGGAAGAATGGAGAAACAGTAAGTAAATCCCAGGTGGTGCTATTGGCAAAGAATCCAGCTACCAATGCAGGAGACTCAAGAGATACGGGGCAGGTTGGATCACTGGGCTGGGAGGATCCCCTGGAGAAGGAAATGTCTACCCACTCCAGTATTCTTGCCTGGGAAATGCCATGGACAGAGAAGCCTGGTGGGCTCCAGTCCATTGGATCAGAAAGAGTAGGATTTGACTAAACAACACTATTCTGTGGTGATTTATATATGTCAGAGGTCTGCAGAGACAAATTAGAATTTTATTGGAGAGATAATTTTTCAAATGTCATATTCCATTAGTAGCAGCATATCCATATGTGGGCTTGTTTCAGAAGAGAATACGAATGAAGATGATTTTTCTTTGGACTTAACGTTTCACTCTTTAGGGGAAAAAAATTACCACACTATTGATTTGAGATGTATAGAAAAACAAAATGTCAGTGTGAAGTGAGCACTTGATTAATTACTTATTAGTAAAATATATCCAAATCCTGAAATATTTCTAATACATTTTAATTTGTTTAAATTTTTAATGTATAAAATGTAATTTTTGAGAATTTGGAAAATATTTTTTTCATTATAATATATCAGAACATAATGAACCTGGGTCTGCTGCATTGCAGGGAGATTCTTTAACTTCTGAGCCACCAGGGAAGCCCAAGTGTAAATTTACATTTTACTCAAGAATAAAGAAGTTAAGACACTAGACCAAGGGATCCTGAGTGTAAATAATATATTGAAATCATGCATTATGAACAGGCCAATAGCATTTTATAAAGAACACACTCCCTTGGTCAGCAAGGAGATCAAACCAGCTAATCCTAAAAGAAATCAACCCTGAATATTCATTGGAAGGACTGATGCTGAAGCTGAAACTCCAATACTTTGGCCACCTAATGCGAAAGGTCGACTCATTGGAAAAGACCCTGATCCTGGGAAAGACTGAAGGCAGGAGGAGAAGGGGGCCATAGAGGATGAAATTGTTGGATGTCATCATCAACTCAATGAACATGAGTTTGAGCAAGCTCGAGGAGATAATAGAGGAAAAGGAAGCCTGGTGTGCTACATCATGGGGTCACAGAGTCAGACATGACTTACTGACTAAACAGCAACAACATTTTGTGTAATAATGGAATTTCAAATATCTTGATTTTGCTAAGTAATAGTGAACTTTTTTGGAGAAGGCAATGGCAGCCCACTGCAGTGTCTTGCCTGGAAAATCCCATGGACAGAGGAGCCTGGAAGGCTGCAGTCCATGGGGTCGCTGAGGGTTGGACACGACTGAGCGACTTCACTTTCACTTTTCACTTTCATGCATTGGAGAAGGAAATGGCAACCCACTCCAGTGTTCTTGCCTGGAGAATCCCAGGGACGGGGGAGCCTGGTGGGCTGCCATCTATGGGGTTACACAGAGTCGGACACGACTGAAGTGACTTAGCAGCAGCAGTGAAATTTTTTATTCTAAAATATTTTATTAAATTATATTATCTTAGTGGTATGAATTTGGTCAGTTAACTAAATATGATTACATAAATGGTCTTAAACATTTCAGTAGCATTCATTCTATTTACTCTGATATCATCTGAATTTTCATCAGGACCAAATGGCTGGCTATTGAGTTAAAATCTGTTGATTCTAAATGAACACTTAAAAGTGAGTGATTTTTTTAAAATGTGTATAATAAAGATCAGAAATATATTTTACAGTATAAATATGGAGTACTGTGTTATCTGAAAGGACAAAAATTTTACTTTAAAAACTGTAATTTCAAAGAATTAAAAAAAAAAATAAATCTAGGCATGTAGTTCTCTTAAAACTACCTGCTACTGGATTATAGATTAGATTCAGGGAAGACTTGCAGTTCAGTAGAACAGTAATCATTTGAAAATTGCATGAAATACCGTCTTTGAAATTTATAAGGCCCCAGAATGAAAAGTGCTGGTAAATATGGAAAGTTCTCTTTTGCTCAGCATGAGTATAGGACAACTGATCAATAAGTTTGTCTTTTTATGACCAATGTCAATTGCTTTTTTTAGGATTTACTGTAGACGTCTCTGTTCAACTTAGAGATAACTACATGGTTTTCTATTATTTTATAGAGAGAGACTAGAAAAGTAGTATCTTTATAAATAAAAGAATGGACTTAGAATTTTTGAAAGAAGATAAAACTTCAATTCATATATTCTTGGTAATTGCCTCCCTGTTTTCTTTAAAATAACTAAGATATTCTACCTCTATTTTTGCCTTCAAACTTTTTGATCTACTTTTTGATCTGCTCTCATTGCATTTTAGCAATCTGTTTCATCTTTCTATAATTTGGTAGCAAAATAATATATTACATTAATTGTTCTAAAGTTTCTGTAAAGGCTTAATAGATGATTAAGTTAGCACAAAATATGATATATATCATTAGCTTACAGGAATTATTGAATCAGCATCTCTAACTAAGTTTCCCAAGCAGGACAAAGTGCATATATTAAATAATAATGCACTTGAATAGAAGCATATTCTACTTTTAAGGTTAAGCACCTAACTATCTTCAAAGTGCTAAGGTTTCTTGATTACTTGTGAAATATATTTTGCAAGTGTTCTTTGCAATTCTTACCCTTATGATCACATATAGCATCTTGTCTCTAAAGATACTGTCTACTGAATAATCCCTATGCTCATGTCACAGAATTAGATTGTAAATGTAGTCAAACTATGAGAACTAGTCCCTCAAATCTATATGCTCATGATTATTTTGTAGGAAAAGTAGTTAAGAAAATGCCAGATTTTATTATACTTAATTTAAGTATAGTTGATTTAAAATCTTTATTTCCTATGTACAAAAAAGTGATTCAGTTTTGTACATACACACACACACACACACACACATATATATTCTTTACCATTGTGGTTTATTATGAAGTATCAAATATAGCTCCCTGTGCAGAACCTTGTGGTTTATCCATCCTATATATACTATCTTGTCTCTGCTAATCCCAAATTCCCATTTCTTCCCTCCCTGATTCCCCCTTCTCTTTGACAAACGCAAGTGTGTTCACTGTATTTGTGAGTCTTTGTTTTGTAGATATGTTGATTTTTATCATAATTTAGATCACAAATATAAGTAATATGATATTTGTCTTTCTTTTTCCGACTGACATACTAAATTCACTTAGTATGATAATCTCTAGGTCCATCCAAGTTTCTGCAAATGGCATTTCATTTTTCTGAAGGCTGAATAATTTTCCATTAAATGTATATATATATATATATATAGACACACATTTATATATACTACATCTTCTTATCTATGTATGTGTTGATGAACACTTAGGATGTTTCATGTCTTAGCTATTGTAAGTAGTCCTGCTGTGCACATAAGGGTGCAGACATTTTTTCAAATAAAAGATTTGAAATAAAAGAAATACATGAAATAAAAAATTATAGCTTTGTTTGAATATAGGCCCAGGAGAGGGGTTGCTGGATCAAGTGGCAACTCCATTTTTAGTGTTTTTGGTGAACCAACATACTGTTTACTATAGTGACTGCACTGTATGGATTTTGTATAAATTTGTATCTTAAACACTAGATGCCAAAAGCAAATAAGACCAATATGCCCAGCTATTTTAGAAGTTCAACCTTCAGTGTGCATAGCTAAATGGAAAAGTAATTCTGAGACCTAACTCCCTTGCTGATGTCAGACATTCCATGGTTGTGCTTTAAACCTCCATGTAGACATAAAACTTCATGTAAGAAGCAAAAACACTAAACTTAACAATTTCGATACCTAGAAACAGATGGAAAACTTTCCAAATTACTACAAAGAGTCAACATAATTCTGAAGTTTAATATAAAGATGGTCTTCTCACCAAACTAACCACTTCACCAAGAAAGTAATAGTGATTTTTGTGAAAAGAAAATCTAGCATTATAAATTACATATTAGCCAGTAGAATGCAGCACTGAATTTAAAAAAATACCAGATAAACTGTGATAGATTAAAATTATAAAACTAGATGACATATTTTATCATGTGATCTATTAAATGGATTCTATAAAGTCATCGATAAAATTTATCATAAACTAACCAATTGAATGATTCTTTCTTAACTTTAAATGGAAGGCTACTTAAGATATCTTTTATACTTCAAGAGTCAATAAAATTCTCATATACGATCATTGAAATGAGAAAATTTTATTTAAAAGCTACTTATAAACGTCATTTTTAAACATTTCTTTGGAAGAGATAAATAATGCAATTTGAAAGTGAAATAAAAGGCAGAATATCACACTGTAAAGGTTTTTTTTTTTTTTTTTCCCTATGACCACTTGTCTACAAAACCAGAAAGATTCACCTAAAATTTATTTTCAGTAATGCTGTGTTTATGGTGCCTTATAAAAATGTGTGTGTGCGTGTGCTCAGTCAGGTCTGACTCTTTGCGCCCCCATGGACTATAGCCCACCAGGCTCCTCTGTCCATTCAGTTTTCCAGGAAATAATATTGGAATGGGTTGCCATTTCCTACTCCAACAAATTTATAAAGTAAATATATCAAAATCATCAAATTTTTAAATAATTGCCAGTTAAAATAATTGTCAGTTATTGCCAGTTATGTAAAATAACTGCTAATAATTGCCAGTTAAAATATGTAAGAGAAAACTCTGTTTTAATAAAATGCTTTTATAATATATAAGGTATAATAAGCTTGCTGCTGCTCTGCTAAGTTGCTTCAGTCATGCCCAACTCTGTGCAACCCCATAGACGGCAGCCCACCAGGCTCCCCGTCCCTGGGATTCTCCAGGCAAGAACACTGGAGCGGGTTGCCATTTCCTTCTCCAATGCATGAAAGTGAAAAGTGAAAGTGAAGTCGCTCAGTCATGTCCAACTCTTAGCGACCTCATGGACTGCAGCCTTCCAGGCCCCTCCGTCCATGGGATTTTCCATGCAAGAGTACTGGAGAGGGTTGCCATAAGCTTAGAAGCATATATATGGGCTAGATGATGAAAACTATAAAACTGTAGAAAGGAGTGAAAGTAACTATAGATGAAATAATAGCATATCATTTAGAGATAAAATATTTTCCTGGATAAGAATGTCCAATAATGTCAAATATTGGTTTTAATTATATCGGTCTAAATTTATAAGTCTATAAATTACTGTTAACTCTTGAACAACATAAGTTTCAACTGGGTAGGTGCACTTAAAGACAGATTTTTTTAAAAATGAAATATAAGATCTACAGTTGGTTGAACTCATGGATGTGTAACTGAGGATGTAAGTTATACTCTGATGCTTGACTGTGTGATGGGATTGGTGCCCCTACTCAGGTTGTTCAAGGGTCAACTGTAAAGGTTTCCAGTCCAACTGACAAAAAAGTCCTAAAGGTCATCTTGTATAATAAATGTATTAAAATAAGCCAGAACATTCTGCAAAATAAAAATGAGAGTAGCCATTCTTATATCAGGAACCAACCATATTCTCCCAAACTCCAATCAGAAACCTAGGAGTCACTTGTGATTCTCTACTCATTCACTCACTACATCCTTCAAATCACATTCTCTATTCTGCTCACAAAATAACTCTAATTCCCTACTGTTTCGTCTTAACTCTCCCAACTATGAATCAGACCACTCTTCCCTTTCACTTGCTCCTATGCACCATTTGCTGTCAGAGTCCCACCCTGACACAAAGGGGCCACAGTGATGCTCTTTAAAATAACAGATCACGTATGTCACTTCTCGGCTTAAAATTTTTCCCTGACTGTAACACAAATCTTCACATGTAGTCCACAGTCTTAAATACGAGCTAAGATAAAGTTCGCACTTAGTATGTACCAGTGCAGTTAACAAAACTCTGTGTACCTGTGGCTCTGCTTGCCTCCCTAACATCTCTTACAACTACACTCAGAATTTGGTCTTATTCATAATGAAATTCTTACATTTTCTCAAAATCGATATCATTTGAGGTTTTTCAATTTTTCTAACCCTGTGCTTTTTTTTTCTCCTTATTTAATTTTTGTGTTTAATCTTAGAAATTTCTTATTTCAAAGAGCTTTATTATTGATTCCACAGATTTTAATTAAATGCCCCTCTGTGTGTTCTCTGTACTTCCCAGAACACTGCACATAATGCTCATAATTTACTTGTTACTTTAACTGTCTGCTAAGCATATGAAAGTGCCAATTGGGTGTGCCAGATATGGAAGAAAAACTACTTTATAACCATCTAATTTTAGCACTCATTCTGTGCATAGCAGAAAATTAGTTTCTGTAACATCATGGGTCTTACGTTTGTGTCTAAAGCCTGGGACTTTAATCCTCCAAAGGACTATAGTAAGCCTCCAGGAACTGGCCCCGAAGAAATGAAGATTCGGGAATTGCCTGAGTAAGAATTTAAAATGATTGTTTTAAATATACTCAGAGAGTTATGAGAGATCAGAGAGTAACAATTTAATAACATCAGAAAAATAACAAAACAAAATCAGAAGTACAACAAAGAGATGGAAAACAAAAAAAGACCTGAACAGAATTTTTAGAGGTGAAGAATACTATGACTTAATGGAAAAATTAAATACAGAGCTTCAATATCAGGCTTGTTCAAGCATAAAAAAGAATCAATGAGCTTGCAAACAGATCAATTAAAATCATCCAATCAGGGGAGCAAAATGAAAAATACAAACAAAAAAAAGAATGAAAAGGAATGAGCTTAAAAAAACAAACAAATAAAAACAACAACAGCAGGGTATAGCTTTGTCTATACTTCCCTTTGAGAATCCTGCCTAGTTTAGCAGCCCTGAATAGGAGTTGATGGGCTCCTTCTAGAGTTGCCCAGCTTCCCCAATATCTCAGTGGTAAAGTATCATCCGCCTGCAGTACAGGAGATCATGAGGACACAGTTTGACTTTGGGTTGGGAAGACCCCCTGGAGGAGGAAATGACAACCCAGCCTAGTATTTTTGCCGGGGAAATCCCATGGAGACAGGAGCCTGGTGAGCTAGAATTCATGAGGTCGTGAAGAGTCAGACATGACTGAGCAGCTGCACACAGAGCACATTCTTAGGTGGCTTCCATAAGCCTAATCCTGAAAAGCCATTTTTCTTTTCCTACTGTTCTTTAAAGCCTCTAAAGACTTTACAGTAGTGATTTATCAATCTGACTACTCTATATAATTAATCATCCCAATTTTCCACAGAGATAAGAGGAATTCTACCTGTGTGTAACTTACATCTATGGCTTACTAATTATGCAGATTATAAGTATGTCAATATTTGACATATTGCAGTTTTAGCGGTGTTAGTTAGCAAAGGATATGTGTGTGAGAATGTGTGTGTGTGTATGTGAGTGTATGAATGTGTAATTCCCTCATCATAACTCATAGGGTGTGGGTTTGAAGGAGGAATATGGTGTTATTATGGCAAGAATACACAGAACTATACAAAAAATATCTTAATGACCCAGATAACCACGATGGTGTGATCACTCACCTAGAGCCAGACATCCTGGAGTGTGAAGTTAAGAAGGCTTTAAGAAGCATCACTATGAACAAAGCTAGGGGAGGTGATGGAATCCAGTTGAGCTATTTCAAATCCTAAAAGACGATGCTGTTAAAGTCAATAAAATCAATATGCCAGCAGGTTTGGAAAACTCAACAGTGGCCTCAGGACTGGAAAAGGTCAATGTTCATTCCAATCCCAAAGAAGGACAATGCCAAAGAATGTTCAAACTACTACACAATTGCATTCATCTTACACGGTAGCCAAGCAATGCTCAAAATTCTCGAAGCCAGGCTTGAACAGTACATGCACCATAAACTTTCAGATGTTCAAGCTGGATTTAGAAAAGGCAGAGGAACCAGAGATGAAATTGCCAAAATCCATAGGATCATAGAAAAAGCAAGAGAATGCCAGAAAAACATCTACTTCTGCTTTATTCATTATGCCAAGGGCTTTGACTGTGTGGATCACAATAAACTGTGGAAAATTCTTTAAGAGGTAGGAATACGAAACACCCATACCTGCCTCCTGAGAAATCTGTAGGCAGGTTAAGTTAGAACCAGACATGGAACAACAGACTGGTTCCAAACTGGGAAAGGAGTATGTCAAGGGTGTATATTGTCACCCTGCTTATTTAACTTATATTCAGACTATATCATGTGAAATGCCAGGCTGGACCAAGCACAAGCTTGAATCAATATTGCCAGGAGAAATATCAGTAACCTCAGATATGCAGATGACACTACCCTTATGGCAGAAAGCAAAGAAGAGCTAAAGAGCCTATTGATGAAAGTGAAAGAAGAGAGGGAAAAAGCTGGTTCAAAACTCAACATTTGGAAAATTAAGATCATAGCATCTGGTCCCATGACTTCATGGCAAGTAGATGGGGAAACAGTGCAAACAGTGACAGACTATTTTGGGGGGCTCTAAAATCACTGCAGATGGTGACTTCAGCCATGAAATTAAAAGATGCTTGCCCCTTGGAAGAAAAGCTATGACCAACCTAGACAGCATATTAAAAATCAGAGATATTACTTTGACAAAAAGGTCCATCTAGTTAAAGCTGTGGTTTTTCCAGTTGTCATGTATGGATGTAAGAGTTGGATTACAAAGAAAGCTGAGCACTGAAGAATTGATGCTTTTGAACTATGGTGTTGGAGAAGACTCTTGAGAGTCCCTTGGACTGCAAGATGATCAAACCAGTCAATCCTAAAGGAAATAAGTCATGAATATTCATTGGTAGGACTGATGCTGATGCTTCAATACTTTGGCCACCTGATGCGAAGAACTGACTCATTGTAAAAGACCCTGATGCTGGGAAAGATTGAAGGCAGGAGGAGAAGGGGATGACAGAGAATGAGATGGTTGGATGGCATCACCGACTCGATGGACATGAATTTAAGTAGGCTCTGGGAATTGGTGATGGACAGGGAAGCCTGGCATGCCGCAGTCTATGGTGTTGCAAAGAGTCAGACACCAGTGAGCATATGAACTGAACTGAACTGATAGCATTATTATTATTCTTATTGGCCCAGCTGGGTCTTGGTTGCTGCATGGGCTTTTCTCTAGTTGCTCAAGCAAGGACTACTCTCCCATGGCAGTGCACAGGCTTCTCATTGCAGTGGCTTCTTTTATTGCCAAGCGTGGACTCTCGGGTGCATAGGCTTCATTATCATAGTGTGTGGGCTCAGTAGTTGTGGTTCCTGGGCTCTAGAGCACAGGCTCATTAGCTGTGGCTTTTGGGCTTAGTTGCTCTGCAGCTTGTGGGACTATTTTGGACCAGGGATCTCCTGCATTGGAACGTGGATTCTTTACCACTGAGCCACCAGGGAAGTCCCAATGGCATCATTAATAGAGTTACTGAAATATAAAGAGTCTTTTGATTTGAGGTCACCTTGAATGAACATGATATGGAAGGGAGGTCTTAAACCAGGCTTTTAGGAAGAGCTTCACCAGATGTAGAATGCCAGCAGGATTCTCTCATTTTCAGGACTGTACGTTTGCTTCTGTGTGTACGTTAACTTTATTCTTCTGCACTGATGACTAGCTTTTTTCATAGGACAGAAACATGGTTAACAACCACTTTTGAGCCTAACCTCCCACAGTTTTCATCAAAAACAAATCAAGGATGGACTCTCATTTTTCGTTTCATGTTTTAAAATTTTCCTAAGGGAAAATCATGATAGGAAATAATTAAATTGGTCAGGACTGGGTGTGGTACTACTCCTTGGCTATTAAATGTGCTTGGAGAGGCTCATATAAATTGATGGTTACTCCGGGTGCCACCTTGCAGTAGGTAGAACAGTGTTTTGCAGGAGAAGTCACAATATTTTTCTTCCATAAGAAGAAAAGAAATTGAGAACCAGAATAATAAGTGACTCCCACAGCAACAAACTAAAAGAAAGTGAAAGTATTAGTCGCTCAGGCATGTCCAATTCTTTGCCACTCCATGGACTGCCTACAGTTTAAATATATATATATATCTTTTGTGAAAGAGTGTGTGTAAGACCATGAGAAATGAAAAACTAAATGTCTAGCCCCTGATATCAAATAGCATCCATCCTTCCTTGTAGCTCAGCTGGTGAAGAATCTGCCTGGAATGTGGGAGATCTGGATTTGATCCCTGCATTGGGAAGATCCCCTGGAAAAAGGAAAAGCTACCCACTCCAGTATTCTGCCCTGGAGAATTCCATGGACTGTATAGTCCATGGGGTTGCAAAGAGTCAGACAGGACTGAGTGACTTTCACTTTCACTTTAGTGAGATTAGAGAAAGCTTGGAGAAAATCAAGCATAGTTATCAAACACCTTTAGTTCCCAAGGACATTCCCTCTTGGTTCCTTAGAATAACTGTGCTGGACAGTATTTTTTAATTATTATTATTTTTAATGTATTCATTTTTAATTGGAGAATGATTGCTTTTCAGTATTGTGTTGGCTTCTGCTATACATCAACATGAATCAGCCATAGTATACGTATGTCCCCTCCGTCCTAAATCTCTCTCCCACTTTCTACCCCACCTACCCTATCCCACCCCTCTAGGTTGTCACAGAGCAATGGTTTGAGCTCCCTTCATCATACAGCAAATTAAACTGAAAAGCTTTTGCACAGCAAAGGAAACTATAAACAAGATGAAAGACAACCCTTAGAATGGGAGAAAATAATAGCAAACGAAACAACTGACAAAGGATTAATCTCCAAAATATACAAGTGTCTCATGTAGCTCAATATCATAAAAACAAACAACCCAAACAAAAAGTGGGCAGAAGACCAAAACAGACTTTTCTCCAAAGAAGACATCTTTGCAATGCTATGGACTGTAGCCTGCCAGGCTCCTCCATCCATGGAATTCTCCAGGCAAGAACACTGGAGTGAGCTGCTATTTCCTACTCCAGGGGATCTTCCTAACCCAGGGAGCAAACTTGGGTGTCCTGCATTGCAGGCGGATTCTTTGTCATTTGAGCCTCCAGGGAAGCCCAAAGAAGCCATATTGATGCCTAATTAGCACATGAAAAGTGCTAAGCATCGCTCATTATTAGAGAAATGCAAATCAGAAGCACAATGAGGTATCACCTCACCATGGTAAGAATGGCTACCATCAAAAAATCTACAAACAATAAATGCTGGAGAGGGTGTGGAGAAAAGGGAACCCTTGTGCACCATTGATGGGAGTGTAAATTGAGAAAGCCGCTATGGAGGATAGTATGGAGATTCTTTAAAAAACTTGGAATGTATTTTTTGAGGTCTGTTATAGGTGAAGAAACTAGTCCCCAGGGAAAGCTAAATGAACTGTCTTGTTTCAAACAGCTCTGAAGTGTGGAAGTAGATTTGAATCTAGACTTGACCAATACAATGTAAAGACCAAATATAAAATATCAGGTGGGTTCAAAGGAAGGAAAATCATACCTGTCACAGGAAAAACAAGAATGGTTTTATGGAGAAGGTAGTTTTTAATATGAGCCCTTTAAGGATAGGTATCATTTTATTTAATAAAGATGAGAAGATCATGAACAAAAATTTAGGATTCAGAAACCCTGGTGTGTATTTGGGCAACAATGAGTTATCCAAAAGAACTCTAGTATTGAGCCAAATCAAGAGCATTAAAACAATGTTTCAGTATTTTTGATAAGAAATGAACATAACCATAACTTTATTATATATATATATATATATATATATATATAATGGAAAAATAAGTTCTAAAATTCTTTTTGATTTTCTGATTAATCAAAGACTTCTTGGCAAAGCATGTTAATTCTTTTGTTAGTCATTTTAAAAGCAGACATAGAGCTTTGTTGATGACTATTGTGCTGTGGAATAGATTTTGATTTTTTTATTATCTTGGGCAGTTTGATATTGCAAAAAATGTCTCAGAACCAATTTTATATACATTCTTAGAGAATGGTTAGGTAATGTGGCTATTTCTGGAGCTGTACTGAAGTTACATGAAGGGAGACTAAAACATGGAATTAAATATATGTATTAAAATCTACACGAATACTATACATTGAAATATAAGGTGAATGTTAAATCTTGTCTACCTTAGCATGAAAGTATGAGTTAACTTGATGGTTACTTTAATGATTTCTCTTGGCACTGTCATAGATTTCTTTATTTTGGTAGAATATTTAGACTTAATAGTTGAAGTCATGTTTCAACAAATAAAGTTAGTAAAATACACCAACAAGGTGATCAAACCCAAGAAAGTCATGTGGCCAGTGGTTACCTAGCTTGCAACTGTGGGCAGAGCCATTTATCACTGAAAAAATAATCAGCCCCTAGAGTTCACTCAGGTAACAGTTTTAATTAAAACTGTTTAATTGAATGAAAACCAGCATATATATATACCGAGCTATAAATATGGAGAACAGTCCGTGTTAACATCTGGTGTTGTTAAACAGATTTTGTTCAGCAAGCAAAGGATCACTTTTATGAATCACGTATTTCCTCAGGCCCTGTGGCCTTAGAGGCAATCAAGAGCTTGTGTTCCGATTATGATTTGATATAATTCCAAGTCTCAGCCCAATTTGGAATGGTACTACAACGCTGCCCCCAGTCTTTCCCGTTTCACATTGGTCCTCCCTCGGTTGGGGGGGGATGCAGTCTTGGCCCCTGGGCTGACTATCTCTGCCTGCCCTCCTGGTCCTGGTTCCCATCATCCTACTGAGTCACCCTTGCCCTCCTCAGGCTGAGAGTCTGTCTTTGAGTTGAATGCAGTTGCCACTTCAAATGGGTCTACCCTGTTTCTCCATGGTCAAAAATTCAGTGCTGGTGTTCAGAAAGAGTGCTTTTCATTCAGTCCAGTTTCTTTTGACATTTAACCCAGGGATCTGTGGACTCTACATGGACACAAGATTCCAGGGACCTGCTCTAAGGGAAACTACAGGTTACATCTATTGTTGGTGATCCTACTCTCACATCCTTACATGGCTACTGAAAAAGTCATAGCTTTGACTATGTTGACCTTTGTCAGCAAAGGGATGTCTCTCTTTTTAATATGCTGTCTGGCTTTATTTCTGAGGAGCAAGTGTCTCTTAATTTCATGGCTACAGTTACCATCCAGAGTGATTTTGGAGACCAGAAAAATAAAATCTGCCCATCTAGTCAAAGCTACGGTTTTTCCAGTAGTAAAGTATGGATGTGAGAGTTGCACCATAAAGAGGCTGAGCACTGGACAACTGATGCTTTTGAACTGTGGTGTTGGAGAAGACTCTTGAGAGTCTTTTGGACTGCAAGGAGATGCAACCATATATTCCTAAAGGAAATCAACCCTGAACAGTCATTGGAAGGACTGATACTGAAGCTCCAATACCTTGGTCACCTGATATAAAGAGCCAACACATTGGAAAAGACTCTGATAATGGGAAAGATCAAAGGCAAAAGAAGTGAGCAACAGAGAATGAGATGGTTGCATGGCATCACTGACTCAATGGACATGAATTTAAGCAAACTCTGGGATACAGTGAAATACAGGGAAGCCTGCAGTCCATGGGGTCACAAAGAGTCAACATAACAGTACCTGAATGACAACACAATCTTCCACTGATAATTGAGACAAAAATAATATTGATCTTTTCAGTCTTGCTTCTCAGCAGAGAAACAGTGCTGCCATAAATGCCATGGGAAGAAGTGGATTTTTGCAGAATATAGACTGGGGACAGAACATATTGCATTTTATACCATCTGTCAGCAACCATACGAAGGGAAGGGAAGTGAAGGAAGCTGAGTACATTGAGTATGAGTCAGGGGTGGAGCCAGACCTTCACAGAGAGGATGTAGCTCCAGCTGGTAGACCCTCCACTGCTTCTCTCTCCTTCTCAGGATTGGAACACAGTTAATACATGTTTTGTTTTGCTTTTCCTTGTTTGCATGCTAAATTGCCTCAGACGTGTCCGACTCTTTTATGGCCCCGTGGACTGTTGCCTTCCAGGCTCCTCTGTCCATGGTTGCCATTTCCTCCTCCAGGGAATCTTCCTGAAGCAGATATCAAACCCATATCTTTTACCTCCCTTGCATAATGGGTTCTTTACCACCTGTGCCACCTGGGAAGCCCTTGTTTATCTCTGTTCATAAAGTAGAAGCAAAGATGGTTGAAATCACACATCATATCTTTCAAGTGAAGTAATAAGATAACCCACTAAATCTAGTTTGGCTGCCTTTTAAGTACTATGTTATTAGTGATTCCTTTCTATAAACACAACTGCTTGACCTCTTTCTTCTTCTTTATAATGAGTGAAGGATAATGAATCTGGCAGAACTAATTTTAAATGAGAACAAAATTATGATTAAATACCAGACTAATTTTGCATACAACTTTTTGATGTTGCAAATGCACTAATAAAACTACTGCAAATTAGATATTGTAAGAAAGATAAACAAGCAAAATGAGGCTCATCTATCTGGATTGCACAACAAAATGTTCAAATCCATTGCTTTTAACTTTTTGTAGTCATATGATGCTGATCACATTAAGCATTATTCATTTATAAACAACTTTACATTTGTAGATGTCACGGGAGTATGTAATTTTCTCGGTTCTGTCTTGTCACAACAAAAATTTGAAGTGATGGACAGACCAGTGTTACAGCTCTTGGGCAGACCAGTATCACAGCTTTCAGGTGGGCCAGGGTTACAGCTCCGTGTTACAGCTCAGTTTTATTTAGAAAATAAAGGAAAATACATCCTGCATGATGACCCAAAAGATGTCAAGAGAAGAGAGAGAGAGACCCCTGGCACTTTGGCTCCTCTTTTTATATGTTTTTTTTCTCCTCCCCCTGGGCCTGCCCTATGTAAATAGGGGTAGCCAGGAGTGATGTTTGTTCTACCTGAGGTTTTTACTCAGGTCCTCAGACTTCTCTTTGTTCTGTTTTCTTGGGCTTTTCCCATTTTTTTGTCTTTTAGCCACCGCCATTCTGGACTCCTTTTCCCTATTCTAACTACCTAACAAAACAATGAAATGAAGTATAAATATTTATAACTCTTGACTGATGTTTGGAGTAAGACTAACATTTGCAATATAGGCTAAATATACAGTATCAGTCACATGTGTTTTTGCTACTAGGTTACGATTTTCTATGGTGCCTCAGATGGTAAGGAATCTGCCTGCAATGTGGGAGACCCAGGTACAGCTCCTGGGTTGGGAAGATCCCCTGGAGAAGGGAATGGTACTTACTCCAGTATTCTTTCTGGGAGAACTTCATAAACAGAGGACCCTTGCGGGCTACTGTCTATGGGGTCACAAAGAGTCGGACACAACTGAGCGACTAACACACACACACACACACAAACATCTGGGTAAGCAACTATTTATCATCCAAGCTAGTGCACCCTCAAGTGTAAAAGAGGATATTATGATTATGTGGGACACCTTCATAAACCTGGATTATCCTGCAAAAATGGTAATCACCTGATAGTGTTGTATGGTGAGGATTTCTTGTATTTGGCTGCCTTTGTATTGTATTTGGGTTTCCCAGGTGGCACTAGTGGTAAAGAATATGCTGACAATGCAGGAGACACAGGAAATGTGGGTTCAGTCCCTGGGTCAGAAAAATCCCCTGGAGGAGGGCACAGCAACCCACTCTAGTATTCTTGCCTGGCGAATCCCATGGACAGAGGAGCCTGGAGGACTGTAGTCCATGAGGTCACAAAAAAGTCACACAGAGTTAAAGTGACTTGGCACAGTTGACCATTGTATTAACCATTTATTATGTTTCATTTAATTGTGTGTTGTGTGTTAGCCGCTTAGTCATGCCCAACTACTTGTGAACCCATGGACTGCAGCCCACAAGGTTCCTCTGTCCATGGGATTTCCTAAGCAAAGATACTGGAGTGGTTTGCCATTTCCTTCTCCAGGGCATCTTCCCAACCCAGGGGTCGAACCTGGGTCTCCTGCACTGCAGGCAGATTTTTTACTGACTGAACTACCAGGGGAGTCCTTTGTTTACTTATAGAATGTCAAAGGCAGTCTGCCATCCCAACCCTCTTTACAGGTTCCATTGCTTTTTCTACCTTCTGTTTTCAAATTTCACAAACTGGAGTTGTTTGAGCCTAAAAACCTTTGTCTTAAATAGTCCTATCTTTTTGATGCCAATAATATAAAAAGAACCCATACATTCACATATATATTATCATAGATTCTTTTTTTGTGTGTATTGCAAGATGACTATCAATATAAAACTGTTTTCTAGTTTATGTCTCTGCTTGCTTTTAAAATGTTGATTCAGATACAAAAAAATGTGGTTAGTGGCTGATGAGGAGAATTGTAGGACAGGGAGCCATTAACAAATCTGATAATTATTGAGAATTATTATATGCCAGCGCTAAGTCTGGAGCTTGTATGTATATTATGTCATTTTTAGTTCTCAAAATGGTGTTTGAGATAGATATGTATTACCTTAATTTTCTTATGAAAATCTGAAGTAAAATAAGTTGTTTGCCCATGATTGTAGAGTTTTAAAAAAGTAGACCCAGGATATAAAGCCAATTTCTGATTCTAACAACTGTGCTCTTTCCTACATCTTTGTGTGTTTGTGTGTATTATGTCGCCTCAGTCATGTCCAACTTTTCATGACCCTACAGACTGTAGCCCACCAGGCTCCTCCATCCATGGGATTCTCCAAGCAAGAATACTGGAGTGGGTTGCCATGCCCTCCTCCAGGGAATCTTCCTGACTCAGGGATCGAATCTGCATATCTTACATCTGCTTTTGCAGGTGTGTTCTTCACCACTAATGCTTCCAGGGAAGCCCACCTACATCTTTGTACAGGTTGTCTATATGTCTTATATAGCTGCCTCTAACAAATAAAAGTAATTCTGGCCTGACAACTCAAACTAGTATTAAAATAGCCTTGTACATAATTACATAATATGTCTATAAACTATAAATTAGAGATGGAATCTAAGCTAGTTACTATTACAACACACTTGACCCTAATTGGACAATTCATCAATTTATTCAGTAAACATTTAAACACCTAATGTGCACAAGGAAACACATTTTAATAAACTGTGCTTTCTGCTGTCACAGAACCCCCAAGTTGATGAGGAAACACAGGCAAGTTATCTGCTTTAAAGTTCAGCTTCAATCTCAGGGTTTCTCAGGAATACCATTAAAAAAAATCCTATCTATTTCAATCAGTAACATGTATAGTAGAATGCAGGCACTCAAGCTCTGGGCTAGGAGACAGTAACACATTTTATCCAAAACCTCAGCTTTGCATGGAAGAGAGTATTATTTTCAGACAAATGTTTTGTCAAGTATTTTGTTTGAGGCAAATGTTATTTCATCTTGAAAAAAAATTAGTATATCCTATTTCTTATTGGATTTCCTTGGTTGCTCAATGGTTAAGAATCCACCTGAAATGCAGGAGATGCAGGAGACCTAGGTTCGATCCCTGGAGGAGGAAATGGCAACCCACTGCAGTATTTCTTGATGTAGAATCTCATGGACAGAGGAGCCAGGAGGGCTACAGTCCATGGGGCCGCAAAAGAGTCAGAAAGGACTGAAGTGACTTAGCACCCCAGCATTTCTTATTAATCTCATAGTGATACTTAGCAAAGGCTACTGTATTCTATTCCTATGGCAGGGTGGAGGTTGGGCATTTGTGAAGAACTTACCCTTGTAGAAAAGAATCAGTGACATTTTCCAAAGTCACCCTCAAAGGTTGGATACCATTCCTTGAGGGCAAAAAATCCTAAAAAAAGAGAGGTTCACTTCATTCGATTTTGTGATCTGAGGGTGATAGCATCTTCTCGTGGTTGTTTCGAGTCTTTAGGCTTTGTCTTTTTGGCTGTACCCCTCTATTGTTCAGCCTGCTCTCTTTGGCCTCTGTGATACACTCAGTTTGTTACTGTATTAAAACAGGGTTACTTTGTACCAATAACCAAATGCCTCCTCTAAGTTGGTCTGAATACCAGCGGTGATGTGCCCTACACCATAGTTTTTGTTTGTTGTCCTCCCCTGAAACAGTGATACACTAGGTGTTTGAAGCCTGAGAATAATGTTCACACACCTGTCTTCACACTTCCTGAGTCAGATGTTTGTGTTCCTTATCCTGCTTCCTCCTGTGCCATTACGTGTTAAGGAATGTTTGGGAGGAAGATGCATTCATTGACACAAGAGACCTGAGAATAGGTCACCTAAAGTAGGTGAGCCAATTAACTGGAACAAGGAGAACTATTGTGTGTGCAAATTCAGAATGATGCTGAAGCAGGCATAAAATAGCCAGACAAGGAGGATGACAACATAGAGAGTGGGAGGAGATTGGGATGAAAGTAGAATTGGAAAGGGCAAAGCAAAAATGAAAATTCCTACAGAACCTGGTTATTTACAGAACCTCAAAAAGGAGAAATGCAGGGTTAGCATAAGAAATAATGATTAAAAATAAGTCATTTTTCCCCAGGGAGAAAATAATAGTCACACGTCTTACCCAATGAGAGAAAAATTGACAGTAATTCACAGTGCCTTTGTCAAAATTAACAGCATTATTAGGATATACATGTAAGTTCATATGGACCAGGTTGTCAAATATGCCCTATACTAAGCTGAAAAATAAAGCTCTTTTACTTGAAAAAAAAAAATCTGAAGTATATAACATGAACAAGCCAAAGTAGTTCTGGTGTGTGTTAAATGACTCAAACTAAGCATGCACGGACGTTGAGTGTTTTTAGAGTTGCTGACAGTCGTAAAGAATCTGTGTCACTTTACATTTACCCTCCTGGCTGAGGCCTGCAGCTTGCCACATGGTACAACTCTGTGCAAAAGAGTTAGTCCATCAGGAGACAGAATCAAATGTGCTAATCTCATTAAATGCCTTCTGTAAATGACTGACTTAGACAGTAATTATAAACAGAAGAAAAATAGTTTCTTGTCCCAGAACTTTCAAACAGACGATTTGTAATGAGAAATCTCAAGTTTATATAATCTGAACACATGAAGAAAAAGAAGAAAGAAAAGAAATACCTGGTATTGTAATGGATGAGAGGTGCCCATTCCTTATTTGCAAATTCATAACATTCCTTTCTAATAACAAGGTCAAGGAATTTCATGATTTATAGCCATAAATTTGCACAGATTCTGTGCTTATCCTTACATTAGTCAGGTTAACAAATACGGAGACACGCACTCTAACTTCTGTATGTAACAACATGAATCGCTCAGTCGTGTCCCACTCTTTGTGACCCCATGAACTGTAGCCCTCAGTGCTCCGCTGTCCGTGGGATTCTCCAAGCAAGAATACTGGAGTGCGTTGCCATTTCCTTCTCCAGAGGATCTTTCCAACAAGGGATCAAACCTGGGTCTCCCTTATTGCAGGTAGATTCTTTACCATCTGAGCCACCAGGGGAGTCCTCTGTATGTAAAGAGCTTACAATTAATTTAGGACGCTACTTAACAAACCACAGTTTGTACAGATAACACCAGGCAGTAGGTTCTTAAATACTTTTGTAGTTTACACACTAAAAAAAGTGTGAAAAAGTGAGTGTTAGTCATCCAACCGTGTCCAGTGCTTTGCCATCCCATGGACTGCAGCCCACCAGGCTCCTCTGTCCATGTTATTTCGCAGGAAAGAATACTGGAGTGGGTTGCCATTTCCTTCTCCAGGGAATCTTCCTGACCAGGGATTGAACCTGGGTTTCTTGCATTAGCAGGTGGATTCTTTATCCACTGAGCCACCTGGGAAGCCTCTGTGCATTTAGGAGGAAGGTCTAAATCCTGTGGAAGATGTTCTATGAGCTGGTAGGTTGAGCTGTACATATACTAAATAAATGCTTAAGGAATTTAGAAAAACACTTTTCCTCTATGAACAATGCTTCTGTATTCTGACTTCTCTTTCCCCAAAGAGGTGAAGAAAGTTAGCTTTGTGTGCCCAGACTTATTAGTGATCTGTTTTTTGTTTCAGTTTCTCCTTCTCTGCTGCAAAAAGCTTCATGCTTTCATCCTAGAAGTAAGTAGCAGCAAAGGAACCTAAATTAAGGCAAAAATAAAATAAAGTGTGTTCTGTTAGTATTACAGATAATCACATTCACTAGGTCCATATGTGGAGCAGGAACTAATAAATGCAAATGCTTTCTATAATTGCTTTCTTTCTCTGGGTAACAAATTCCTAACCGTATATTAATAAATCTGACCTTTGAGAATTCTTCTAATCTCTTCTGTTTTACTTTCTTGCTCTCTTGATATCTTCTGTTGACTTTTTTTCCTTTGACTTTTCCTTTGTCTCTTTTACTGGAATATGTTAACTATCTCCTTCGATATTTTTGCTGAGCCTCAGTAAATAAAGTTAATGTCATTTTCATATATCCAAATGCAATAGCTATGGAAATTGGACTATGGCTGTCTCTCTTTGTCACTTTGTCTTTTCCTCCCGTATTGATTATTATTTACAGTATACTTAGCCTGACTTCCTACTCACTTTCATCCAAGGTAGGACTAATATGTGGATGGGAGAGGCTACAGGAAATGAAATTATGTTTCAAATAGTAAGGAAGGAGCTTCAAGGAATGGACTGTGACATTAGTAACATTCGAGTAAATGGGTAATGTAATTTACCAATTTGCAAAATTGAGAGTCTTGGAATCAGTCCTAGAATGCTGTCAGTCCCATGGATTGAGTTTTACCCCAGATGTATCTCCTTTCTAACCTGTCTTGTACTTTAATAAACATTTAAAATACATTTCAGTTCTCTAAAGGGTGCATAGCCACTCGTCCTTGTGCCCCATTCACCTGATTCATTTATTTCAGTGACTTCCCGGCCCTAGAAGATAGGAAGGACCTAAAACTTCTTCTTCTGACTAATTACTGGTGGTATATTCTTACCACTGTGACTTAAATTTGTTTTCCTGGAATAAAGGATAGTGACAAGTTTGTTTGGGAGTTTCACAGATACTTCTCAGTATATAAGTGATTTTATTTTCATTTTTTTCCCCTATGGTTAATCCCAGTACTGTTTATTTATTTATTTAGGGTAATGTTATTTTACAGTGTTCTGTTAGTTTCTCCTGTACAATGAAGTGAATCAGCCATGCGTATACATACATCCTTCTTGGACCCCCCTCCCACCCACCCCCCACGCACCCCTGTAGGTCATCACAGAGCACCGAGCTGAGCTGTCTGTGCTCTGTAGCAGTTATCCACTTTAGTTGTCTATTTTATACACAGCAGTACACGTGTATGTCAATCTCAATCCCGATTCCTCCCACCTCCTCTTTTCCCCTACTCATCCCACCTCCTCTTTCCCCTACTGTGTCCACACATCCATTCTCTGTCTACGTCTCTATTTCTGCCCTGCAAATAGATTCATCTGGACCATGTTTCTACATTCCTCATGCATGCATTAATATATAATGATGGACAGGTAACACTGTATATAAATTTAAGGTATAGACATTGTTGATTTGATGCATTTATATATTGCAATATGATCACCTCCATGGTGAAAGTGAAAGTGAAGTCGCTCAGTCGTGTCCGACTCTTTGCGACCCCATGGACTGTAGCCTACCAGGCTCCTCTGTCCATGGGATTTTCCAGGCAATAGTACTGGAGTGGATTGCCATTTCCTTTTCCAGGGGATCTTCCCAACCCAGGGACTGAACCCAGGTCTCCCGCATCGTAGACAGACGCTTTACCATCTGAGCCACCAGGGAAGTTGATTTGATGCGCTTATATATTGCAATATGATTACCTCCATAGTCTTAGCTAACACCTTCATGGTGTCCCACAATGATCATTTCTTTCTTATGGTGAAAACAATTATTCTCTAATTTCTTAGCAATTTTGAAGAATATAACCACAATATTGTGGACTAAAAGCCTTGTGCTGTGCATTACATCTCCAGAATTCTTTATCTTCCAATGGCAAGTTTCTATCCTTTGACCATTTCACCCACCCCACAGTCCCTGGTAATCACCGTTCTACTCTAGCTTTTATGAGTTTTTTGTTTTTTATTCCACATATAAGTTATAACATACAGTATTTGTCTTTGACTTGTTTCACTTAGCATAACACCCTCAAGTTACACCTCTGTTGCTGTAAATGGTAGGGTGTCCTTTCTTTCTCGTGGCTGAATAATATTCCATTATATACACACACACACACACACACACACACACACACACACATCTTTTTATCCATTCATCCATTGATGAAAAATTAGGCTGTGTCCATATCTTTCTGTGTGCATGGTAAGTCTCTTATTTAGTGTCAGATTCTTTGTAACCATATGGACTGGAACCTGCCAGGCTCCTCTCTCTGTTCATACAGTTTTCCAGGAAAGAATACTGGAGTGGGGTTCCATTTTCTCCTCCAGGGCATCTTCCTGACCCAAGGACCGTACCCGCGTCCCTTATGTCTCCTGCATTGGCAGGCAAGTTCTTTACCACTTGTGCCACCTGGGAAGACCTGTCTCCACATCTCAGCTATTGCAAAGAATGCAGTGATGAGCATAGGGGTGCAGACATCTCTTCAAGATCCCAATTTTATTTTATTTGGATATACATCCAGAAGCGGGCTTGCTGGATCATACAGTAGTTCTATTTTTAATTTGTTGAGAAACCTCCACACTGTGTTTCACTGTGGCTCCAATTTATACTCCCACCAACAGTGCACAGAGTTTCTTTTCTCTACATCCTTGCCAACACTTGTTATCTCATGTCTTGTTGATATCAGCAATCCCAACAAATGTAAGGGGATGTCTTGTTGTGGTTTTGATTTACATTTCTCTGATGACTAGAGATGTGGAGCATCTTTTTGTGTACTTTATTGAGGTATAGCTGATTAACAGTGTTTCGGTAGGGAATCTCACTTCTTTCTTGTGCATGTAGTTACTGAGTTTTCCCAGTATTATTTTTTTCTTTTTTAATATAAATTTACTTTTTTAATTGGAGGCTAATTACTTTACAATATTGTATTGGTTTTGCCATACATCAACTGAAGACTATCTTTTCTTACTGACTGTTTAAAATTCCTTTGTCATGTGTTAGTTTAAGCATATATGTAGGGGCTTATTTCTAGTCTCCCATTTCTGCTTCATTTTACTCTCTCACTCAAAATTCTTTAATAAGAATAAAGATCTAAAGTTCGTATTTATCACTAACTCTTTTGCAGGAATTCTCCTAAGTTCTTTACCTTGCACTAGTTCATTTGATCTTCAGAAACAATCTGATGCTGTAAATACTATTAGAGATTGCTATTATTCTTATTTTAGAGAAGAGGAAATAAGGTGCAGAGAAGTTATGTGGCATGTTCAAGGTTATACAGTATGTAAGTGGTACAGATAAAGTATGTTTATTGAAGGTATAATTTATATACACAGTAGTAGACAATAAAAACCTTTGCAGTCATCTGGGATAGTTAGGAAAACAGTTTATAATGGGCAAAACGCACTACATGTATTTATAAATGGAAGAATTTGTCTGTTGGAGAATGTGTTATTTAGTTTAAAAATACCCATTTCCATTTGAGGTCCTGTATCCATGACTGTATGGCTCACTATAGGTTATCCTAACTGAAGCCTGGGAATGCATATCTGACCCTGAGCACTGTCTCAGCTGTGATCACTCACCTTACTTCTTTTCTCTATGTTAAAAAAAAATAATGAACATATTTAGAATGGTAGACAGGGAAGAGGGAATTATGTTACAGTGCAAAATTACTCTGCACAAATTTAAAAACATCTAATTCAAAATTTTAAATGTCTGTTTAAATATTACTTCAAATACATTATAAAGCTCAACAGATTTGTGTTGAACTGAGCTGCAAATTTTAAACTCTGTTTGAAAACACATCATAAAACAGAATACCGTGCCGAATAAAAACAATACTATGCTTACCTCTGTGCTTTTTCCTTGTTTTCTTATGTTAGCATCACGTCATATGCTTTAACTGGCCCCTTACTTTCCCTGTCCCACTTTTTTGACATGAATTTCTTACAAAGAAATACCTAAAAATGGAAACATTTTTTCCTATGGAATTGATATTTTTGTTTGTGTGCTTAGTCACTCAGTCGTGTCTGACTCTTTGCGGCCCAATGGACTGTAGCCCACCAGGCTCTTCTGTCCATGGGATTTTCAGGCAAGAATACTGGAGTGGGTTGCTATTTTCTCCTCCAGGGGATCTTCCCAACCCATGGACTGAACCCATGTCTCTTGTGTCCACTGCATGGCAGGTGGACTCTTCACCCACTGAGCCATTTATTAAATGATATTTATGTTTATGTATATTCATTTTGGAGACCCTTCTTTGGCTGCAAATGTTCATGAAGCTAACGGTCTCATGGATATTTTTCAGGGAGTTTTGTTCTTTCATTTGTTTCCCAGATGGAAATTGTAGCTACCTTTACATTTTTATTTATGACTTTGATATTGCCTTATATGCTTCTGAGTGGTCTTTGAAAATTTTTGGAATGTTGGTGACATCTCTGTGGATTTCAGCCTCACTTCTGTGAAAATGAACTTATTACTACAGATCGACAGTAGTCAAGACATGTGAACAAGTTGAATAATAGGCTGTCAGAACCAAAATATTTGGAGATATCCTTTTATCTTTTAGGGCTTCCCTGGTGGCTGAGGTTAAAGCATCTGCCTATAATGTGGGAGACCTGGGTTTGATCCCTAGGTTGGGAAGATCCCCTGGAGGAGGGAATGGCAACCCGCTCTGGTATTCTTGCTTGGAGAATCCCATGGACGGAGGAGCCTGGTGGGCTACAGTCCATGGGGTTGCAAACAGTCAGACACGACTGAGTGACTTCACTTTCACTTTTATCTTTTAACTATCTCATTATCATTAATCTTTTAATTGTAGTTATCCTTTTAAATATGTTTTTAAACACTTTGAAAGACTACAGAAAGTCTTCATGATTTGCCTTAATTACCAAATGTCTAATTATTATCTAGACATTTTAAGGTGGAAAATAAGAAACTTAAAGAAAAATCAAAACAAATAAATTGAATATTTCTATTTATAATGAGCAAAATAATTTTTAAAAGGTAAATTCAAACAAAAAGCATTTTCTAAAGATTCTGCTGCTGCTGCTGCTGCTAAGTCACTTCAGTCGTGTCCGACTCTGTGCAACCCCATAGACGGCAGCCCACCAGGCTCCCCCGTCCCTGGGATTTTCCAGGCAAGAACACTGGAGCGGGTTGCCATTTCCTTCTCCAATGCATGAAAGTGAAAGGTGAAAGTGAAGTCGCTCAGTCATGTCCGACTCTTCACGACCCCATGGCCTGCAGCCTACCAGGGTCCTCCATCCGTGGGATTTTCCAGGCAAGAGTTCTGGGGTGGGATGCCATTGCCTTCTCCGTCTAAAGAGTCTAGGTCATGGTAAATTACACTTTGATAACTGTGCAACCATTACATCAAAACAGCCAATCAGTCAGGTTTAACAGCATAATGACAAACTAGCTAATTTACCTTTCATTTTCAGACTGGCATCATGTGAAACTAATTATAAATAAAGGACTTGGGAAATGTATAATTTTCTCAAACTTTGTATTGATTATATAAAAATCAGTGCATGTAAGTGTACAAATTTACCAGAGTTTGCAGACAACAAAAAACACTTGAGGTTGTCTGTGATAGAGAAAAATTATTAATGGTAGAAGACTCTGCTTTCTTGCAATAACACATACATTATTTGGGCATTTTTATATTTTGGAAATATGTCACGTTTATAAGATAGAGTGACATGGACACCAAAGTTTAGGCTACATGGCAGGTCATGTTTATGCAGTTTCTGAGGTCTAGAAGGATGAAAGCAGAAGTTGTTTGGGTGAAGAAGGCAGAGACCCTAGTTGTTCACGAATGTGATGGCATAAGCAGATGTTCCATTAATTCATCACGAGGATTGTTGGAAAATATCAACAGACTGATATTTTCAGAGAAGCTACTTTAGTAAAGTTGTATGGGATGTCCTAGAAGCAATCTGAGAAAATGCAGAGGCCATGACCCTCCCCTGTGCATTGTAAGTGACAGTAAAGGCAGAATGTATCTGATGATATCAGAGAATATGTTGTTGGTGCTGTTTAGTCCCTCAGGCAAGTCAGACTCTTTGTGACCCCAGGAACTGCAGCATGCCAGGCTTCCCTTCTCCCAGAGTTTGCTCAAAGTCATGTCCATTGAGTAGGTGATTCCATCCAACCGTCTCATCCTCTGTCACCCCCTTCTAATCCTGCCCACAATCTTTCCCAGAAATAGGGTCTTTTCCAATAAATTGGCTCTCTGCATAAGGTGACCAAAGTATCAGGACTTCAGCATCAGTCCTTACAATGAATATTCAGAGTTGATTTTCTTTAATATTGACTGATTTGGTCTCCATGCAGTCCAAGGGACTATCAAGAATCTTCTCCAGCATCACAATTCTAAAGCATCGATTCTTTGCTTTTGCTCAAAGTAGACTTCAAAGTTAAACAAAGTATAAGATACAAGCAACTCCTACAGCTCAACTCCAGAAAAATAAATGGCCCAATCAAAAAATGGGCCAAAGAACTAAATAGACATTTCTCCAAAGAAGACATACAGATGGCTAACAAACACATGAAAAGATGCTCAACATCACTCATTATCAGAGAAATGCAAATCAAAACCACTATGAGGTACAATTTCACGCCAGTCAGAATGGCTGTGATCCAAAAGTCTACAAATAATAAATGCTGGAGAGGGTGTGGAGAAAAGGGAACCCTCTTACACTGTTGGTGGGAATGCAAACTAGTACAGCCACTATGGAGAACAGTGTGGAGATTCCTTAAAAAACTGGAAATAGAACTGCCTTATGACTCAGCAATCCCACTGCTGGGCATACACACTGAGGAAACCAGAAGGGAAAGAGACACATGTACCCCAGTGTTTATCGCAGCACTGTTTATAATAGCCAGGACATGGAAGCAACCTAGATGTCCATCAGCAGATGAATGGATAATAAAGCTGTGGCACATATACACAATGGAGTATTACTCAGCCATTAAAAAGAATACATTTGAATCAGTTCTAATGAGGTGGATGAAACTGGAGCCTATTATACACAGTGAAGTAAGCCAGAAGGAAAAACACCAATACAGTATACTAACGCATATATATGGAATTTAGAAAGATGGTAACAATAACCCGGTGTACGAGACAGCAAAAGAGACACTGATGTATAGAACAGTCTTATGGACTTTGTGGGAGAGGGAGAGGGTGGGAAGATCTGGGAGAATGACATTGAAACATGTAAAATATCATGTAAGAAATGAGTTGCCAGTCCAGGTTCGATGCACGATACTGGATGCTTGGGGCTAGTGCACTGGGATGACCCAGAGGGATGGTATGGGGAGGGAGGAGAGAGGAGGGTTCAGGATGGGGAACACATGTATACCTGTGGTGGATTCATTTTGATATTTGGCAAAACTAATACAATTATGTAAAGTTTAAAAATAAAATCAATCAATGCAAAAAAAAAATAAAATAAAATAAAAAAATTCCAGGGCAGCGGGGCGGGGGGGTGGGGAGAGAAAAAGTACTGTGATGGGGAATTACTGAATTACATAAATTTGAAGTCCAATGACATTCGTAGCTCCAGGTGAGGCTTGATCCCCTGGCTCATATACTAAAAAAAATGGGGTTTTCATCATCTCTCTCCGTAGTTATGTGGGACCCTTTGTTGTCATAAAACTGGTTGCAGCAGTTTTTACCCTAATCCAGAAGACAAAAGAGACTTCTCAGCTCAGCTCTCTCTTGAGAACTTGGCAAAAATGTCAGCACTCAAAAGTCACTGGGTTGATGATCCCCATCTTGGGTCTATCAATGAGGATTCATGTGATATAGGAGGATGAAGAGGGACTGTTGATCTAACCCAATCAGACCCACTGAAATCTAAACACAGCTAAGAAAAGTGGATTTACACAAGTTCCTAAAGAAATCCAACAAAGGTCTCTATAGCCAAAGCTATGGTTTTTCCAGTAGTCATGTATGGATGTGAGAGTTGGACCATAAAGAAATCTGAGAGCCTAAGAATTGATGCTTTCAAAGTGTAGTCCTGGAGAAGACTCTTGGTAGTTCCTTGGACAGCAAGATCAATCCATTCAATCCTAAAGGAAATCAATCCTGAATATTCATTGGAAGGACTGATGCTGAAGCTCTAATATTCTGGCCACCTGATGTGGAGAGTCAACTCTTTGAAAAAGATGCTAATGCTTGGAAAGATTGAGGGCAGGAGGACAAGGGGTGACAGAGGATGAGATGGTTGAATGGTATCACTGACTCAGTGGACATGAGGTTTAGCACAGTCCGGGAAATAGTGAAGGACAGGGAAGCCTGGCGAGCTGCAGTCTATGGAGTCACAAAGAGTTGGACACGACTTAAAGACTGAACAATAACAGCAACAAAAAAGATCCAGCACTTCCTTTGAAAGAGGAAAACTTGGATCCCAGGTCCTCACCAATACACACGACGTTTATAAATAGGAACTGAATCTCTACAAACGAAGTGCATGCATGTCTATGAAAATGGCCAGAGATATTTTCTTTTCCTTTGATTAGGGCTTCATTTAAAGTATTCCAGGGCTGGACTTAAGTCTTTAGACCAAACAAATACTATGATTTACTGTGTAGTTCTTTGCCAGTAAATAGATACACAATCTGAAGTATAAAACAAAGAATTTCTCCCTGATGTAAGTACTTCATGAGATCTGAAAAACAGAGAGAGAGAGTATTCTAATGAGGTCTTTAGACTTTAGCAGTTGTTAAATTTTAATAGATGTCAATTGATGACTCAATTAAAAAGTAACCTAAGTAAAATGATGGAAAAAAATATAGACTTTACATCATAAGAAGTGTAAATTTTTTATAGCTAAAAAAGCAAAAGACATTTACTGTATGCAGTAAAATAATTTGAAACCAGGAAAATATTTAGGAGCATGAAATTAATTTAAAATAAATAAAAGATATCTTACCTAACAGATAGGTTGTGGTAAGCATTGCTCTGGTTTCTTATCAACCAAGGTATAGAATAATCAATTTTCCATCTTTGTATTTATGTCATTATTTTCTAGGAAATTGTATATTTATGGATGCTTTATACGTTCAGAAGACTAGCAAAATACTGCAAGGATTTTCATGCAGATGATGATATCAAATCACTCTAGACTGAATCTATAAGAAAATCATTCCATTGAATGAAATTTATTTTTGGAGTATTAGGTTACTAAGTTACTATGTCTGGATGCCCATCAGACGGAATCATAGTACTCTGATATTGCTTTATTATAATAGGTTTGGCTGTCACTATATTTGGGTGTCTAAATTGCTGAGAAAAAAAAGTGAATAACAATGAATTTGAAAGATGACAGACTTGCTTCTAGAATCGATAAAATGTTGACACATTAACAAGGTAGAAAAAAATCCCACTTGTGTTGCCAATAATGACTTCAAATAAGTTGTCCTCATGAATGCTTGTAGCAAAGCAGTTGCAGCGAACAGGTGTGATGGAAAAGTCAAGTCATTTTCTGTTACTCACATACGGTATGTTTTGCAAATATTCTACCACACTTGGCAATGCAGAAGAATAAATGTACTAAATCCTTTCCAATATTTTGACAACTAGCATATAGCACCCAACTGTTAATGCCAGCGGAAAAGTCCAGGGGAAAGACTTTGCTTCGTTTAAAATTAATTCAAAAGTAATGTATGATTGTTACTTTTAAAAGTGTAGAAAGGCAGAACTATTCTTTTTTTTTATTTTATTTTATTTTTAAACTTTACAATATTGTATTAGTTTTGGCAGAACTATTCTTAAGCAAGAGTTAAAGCGTCCGAGTTCGTCTTCCCCTTGGCCAGCGCTGAATGCTTGTTCTTCCTTAGAGACAGTCGGGGATAGTAGTTTAGACGTGTTTTTCTAGCCTTTATCTGTATATCATAATTTTCAGAACCTATAAAGTCAGGTGATTTTCACAAGATCATGCATTTCGTTGTTCTAATTCTCTTCTCTTTAAATATGACATCTCTGGAGGTAAATCAAAATATTATTTTCTTTCTTTATTTTTAATCCTGAAGAATAGTATTTTGATATTCAAATCACTTGATGTGATCAATTACACAGTGATGTGAACACTGTGATTATTACATACTTTTGTTCCTGAAGCTTTAGGCAAATGACTTGTACAGTCTACATGTCCATTTTCATGTCTGTATTATGGAAATAAAGTTGTATCTCTTCTAGGATGACATGAGATATAATGATTGATAAAAGCAAATAACCCAGGAGAAATTGCCATAGGATACCCTGATGTCAATATTAAAATTTTAAATAATTATTTTATGATAGGAAGCATTCTTTGGCTTGAGTAGTTACTTCTAGCAGGTACTTTTTAAGGTACTTATTATTACTTATAACATCTTTTGTTATTAGATTTAAATATTGAAAAAGACAATGTATATTCAGGCTCACTATTAAATGAAGTGATGCCTAATGCTAAAGAAAGATTAAGGATTGAAGTCAAAAATGATTCCCAGGCACTACTAATATAATTGATTGGTTTTGTTGTTCACTCACTAAGTTGTGTCCGACTCTTTGCAACCCCATGAATTGCAGCATACCAGAAATAGAAAAAAAAAAAAATTTCTATTTTTGCTACTAGCCTCATCCCTTCCTATTGTTCTTTCTTTGCTGCTAAATAACTTGATGTTGACCTCAGTTTGGTTCAGTCACTCAGTCCTGCCTGACTCTATGAGACCCTTATGCAAAACAAATTTTTAATATATGGAAAACTTAGCAATTAGCCTTTAATAAATTATCTTTCTGTTCAGTTCAGTCGCTCATTTGAGTCTGACTCTTTGCAACCCCATGCACTGCAGCACGCCAGGCTTCCCTCTCCGTCACCAATACCCGGACCTTACTCAAACTCATGTCCATTGAGTCAGTGATGCCATCCAACCATCTCATCCTCTATTGTCCCCTTCTCCTCCTGCCTTCAGTCTTTCCCAGAATCAGGGTCTTTTCCAATGAGTCAGTTCTTCTCAGAAGTTCACCAAAGTATTGGAGCTTCAGCAACAGTCCTTCCAATGAATATTCAGAACTGATTTCCTTTAGGATTGACTGGTTTAATCTCTTTGCAGTCCAAGGGACTCTCAGGAGTCTTCTCCAAAACCACAGTTCAAAAGCATCAATTCTTTGGCACTCAGCTTTCATTATGGTCCAACTCTCATATCCATACATGACTACTGGAAAAACCATAGCTTTGACTAGACAGACTTTGTCAGCAAAGTAATGTCTCTGCTTTTTAATATGATGTCTAGGTTGGTCATAGCTTTTCTTCCAAGGGGCAAGCATCTTTTAATTTCATGCCTGCAGTCACCATCTGTAGTGATTCTGGAGCCTAAGAAAATAGAGTATTTTACTGTTTCCATTGTTTCCCCATCTATTTGCCATGAAATGATAGGACCAGATGCCATGATCTTAGTTGTTTGAATGTTGAATTTTGAGCCAGCTTTTTCACTCTCCTCTTTCACCTTCATCAAGAGGCTCTTTAGCTCTTCTTCACTTTCTGCCATATGGGTAGTTTCATCTGGCATATCTGAGGTTTTTTATATTTCTCCCTGCAATCTTGATACCAGCTTGTGCTTCATCCAGCCAGGCATTTTGCATAATGTACTCTGCATATAAGTTAAATAAGCAAGGTGACAATATACAGCCTTGATATAGTCCTTTCCCAATTTGCAACCAGTCCATTCTTCCATGTCCGGTTCTAACTGTTGCTTCCTGACCTGCATACAGGTATCTCAGGAGGCAGGTCAGGTGATCTGGTATTCCCATCTCTTGAGGAATTTTCCACAGTCTGTTGTGATCCACACAGTCAAAGGCTTTAGCATAGTCAATGAAACAGAAGTAGATGTTTTTCTGGAATTCTATTGCTTTTTCTATGGAGCAATGGATGTTAGCAATTTGGTCTCTGGTTCCTCTGTCTTTCAATCTAGTTTGAACACCTGGAAGTTCTTGGTTCATGTACTGTTGAAGCCTAGCTTGGACATGTTGACCTAGTTACTATAAAATTCACATTATAGGTCTGTTCTTCCAGGTCCTTCCAGACAGTTCCTCCTGTTTCCTAAACCATGTCCCCTACCTGACATTTATTTTATCCTCTGTTGTCGACTATCAGCAAAATGTCATTTGTGGCTTTAAAACAAAGCACTCTGTCCTCAATTCCCATGTTACAGGAACATTTTAGTCAAATATTTATGATGCTTCTGACCTAATTTATTTTTCTTGCTTTGGAAAGTGAAGGCATTGTGGAGTTGGCACAGAAATTTTCCTCTGGCCCTGGATGTAAAAGCACTTCATTCTGATCCCTGGAGGTGTCTAGTTTGTAGAGGTAGCCAAGGAGGCTGCCCTGGGCAAGTGGAGCCTGGGCTCTTCAGTCTCTTTGCCACCTTTGACTCCCACAGAGGTTACTCACCCTTAACGACTTTTGACAAAAGTGTTTGACCAAGCAGTTTTATGATTTTTCATGTGGTTGTATTAATTTCTGCACATAGCTTTGGAAAAACAAGCAGAAAGGAGAGGCAATGAGGTTAGAAGAATCATTGTTTCTGTGTTAGTGTCATTCAAAAATATTCCAGTGACCCACAGTGTTGGGTTAGTCGCCACAGTGCAGGAAAATGACTCAGCCATACATATATAGTTGTGGAGCAACTATACTCCAATAAAATTTAATTTTAAAGGAAAACAAATGTTAAAATAAATTATAGTTTCACTGCTTATAATTGTCTAAATCACTTAGGAAAAAAAAATTCCAGTGACGTATGTCAGTGTCATATTACGGCATAATTTAAAGGGTTTCACCTATCAGTTGAGAAGTATGACTAGGATTTCTGTGTCCATTTTATGCTGGACTTAATATTTTGACACTGGGCAAACCTGAGAAATGTTTAATAAGGTCACAGAATTTCCCTGAGAGTACCTTTTAATTATCTATTGGTATCTATAGGTTGGGGTTTCCAGGTTAAATTTGAACTTCAGATAAACAACAAATAATTTTTAGTATAAGTAAGTTTAGTGCAATGTTTGGGACATTCTAAATAGTATTTGTTGTCTATCTGGAATTTAACTGTGTGTTTTATACTTTTGTTTGACTAATCTTGCAGCCCTGCCATAGACGGCCATGCCCTTCAGATGCAGAGGCAGGAGAAAGATGGGCCAAGTATAGGGAAGACTCAGTGGCAGCTTCTCAAAATTGCATACCGAGATTATTCTAAGAGGTGACACATTTTTTATAGGACACTTTTCTTTTGATAGTGACGTAGGAGTTATCATTATAAGAGAAATCGAAAGGAAAAGTAACTAGCTCTTCCACATGAGCACCAGAATTCTTCTAATAAACTGTGACAGGTTATCATGCTTTTTCTCATCCTTTCCTCTTCATGATGACAGTAGTAACTATATCATGTATGCATGCATGTCTCTGACTCTCTGTGATCCTATGGACGGTAGCCCTCCAGGCTTCTCTGTCCATGGGATTCTCCAGGAGTGGAGTGGATCACCATGCCTTCATCCAGAGGATCTTCCCAACCCAGGGATCAAACCCATGTCATCTGCATTGTAAGCAGATTCTGTACCCACTGAGCCACCTGGGAAGCCCCAATAACTGTATCCGTAAAAACTAATCGCAAAGTAACTTCTATTGAAAGCTCTCTATACACTAAGCATTCTCCATTAGTTACATCTTTTCGTCCTTACAACCCTGACTTTAATGTGTTTCCCATGAGGTGTCTTGTCTTGTCCTTTGCTTTGCTCTATTTCCAGAAACCTAGGCAAAGGATGATAGTTATAGGAAGCGTTTGATCAATGAATGAAAACAATGGATAAATGAGGTAGATATTATTATCTTGATTTTATAGATAGATTGAGGTTGACTGATATTGAAATATTTCCTCCCAAACAGAATGTAACAGTGATATGACAGAAAAAAAACAAGTGTTTCACTTAATCTACCATGCTTTATGAGGTACATTAAAATATTACCATCTAATTCTAAAATTAGAGAAATTTTACTTACAGTATTATCTATTAATATTCATTGAATATCCATATATGGATAAATTTACAGACCCTATAACATGGAGATGGCAAACATACACCGTTTGCATTTTTCCTGACCTCCTCAAGGGTGGATGTTTAGTGGTAGGTTATATAGTTAAGACTGCATCTTTCTAGACAATCAGGTCCTGGTCTCATCACCATTTCTTTCCCATACTCTAGTGTACATCAGTGTGCCTCAGTAGATTCTCAGAATCGTTAGGTCATGACTTCAGATGTGTACTGGTCAATGTTCTGGCTTCCCAGGTGGCGCTAGTGGTAAACAGTCTGCCTGCCGGGGCAGGAGACACCAGAGACAGGGGTTTGACCCCTGGGTCAGGAATATCCTTTGGAGAAGGAAATGGGAACTCTCTGAAGTACTCTTGCCTGGAGAATCCTGTGGACAGAGGAGCCTGGTGAGCTACAGTCCATGGGGTTGCAAAAGGTTGGACACAACTGAGCATGCCTGCATGCTCACACAGTCAGTGGTTAGAAATACTGGCTTCAACAACTAATTTCCACTCTCAGAGAACTTTGCAATACACAGAAGTCATGATAGTTCTGGGGAGATAGATTATTTATGTAAGAACAAAACCAAACATTCATATACTTCTATTGTTAGAAATCTTGGTGATGTAAAACATCATAATTTTACATCTATTTTTGCTTAACCCAACACCTTAGACAAATCTCTAATCGGAAACTCTGCTGAGCGTTGGGACAAATTCATCATCCTGCAAACATTGTCACAAATCAGCAGCAGGATGTTTTACTACAAAGTAAAAATAGTCAGCCATACACAAAATACAGCCACCTAAATTTAAAAAAAAAGTGGAATTGTAATTAGTATTTGTCAATATAGCCTCAGCTGTCGGCTGATGGAGGGTCACCTTGCATACCAGTGGTGTTTAGGATCTGACCCACTCTGGCTGGGGATCATGCATGTCTGTCCCTGGAAAGGGGCCCCACACAAGCTCATCTGAAACAAGGATTGAGCATCATCCATCTTTTTCCCTGAGGAGTCAGTGAGCCTGCCTGACATGTAGATATTCCAAGGCTCCTGTGTGCATGGGACTCTCCAGGCAAGAATACTGGAGTGGGTGTCCATGCCCTCCTACAGGGGGTCTTCCCAACCCAGGGATTGAACCATGTCTCTTATGTCTCCTTAATTGGCAGGTGATTTCTTTACCACTAGTGCCACCTGGGAAGCCCCATTCAATAAATGTGTGTAGTTAAATGCATGGTGCCAGTCATTGTGTGTTTGCTAGTGTCTATTGCTCCTACCCTCTGCTGGTGCCCTCTGGCTGACACTGTTTCTCACGGAAAGATCCAGCCCTGCTTGTAATTTCTCTCTTCCTTACTCATCCAGGCCATCCCCAGTTACTTCTCAGTATCTTAGATTTTAAAGGTGATAACGTGTGTTCTTCAAATTTCCTATGATATTACTTTTTAAATATTTTCTTTATTGGAAGAGAATTGCTTTACAATATGGTATTGGTTACTGCCATATATCAACATGAATCAGCCACAGGTATACACATGTCCCCTCCCTTCTGAGCCTCCCTCCCAGGTCCCTCCCCATCCCACCCTCTAGGTTGTCATGGAGCACTCAGTTGTGCTTGCTGTGTCACACAGAAAATTTTCCCTGGGTACCAATTTTAAACATGGTAATGTATATGTTTCATCTTACACGCTAGTCAAGTAATGCTCAAAATTCTTCAAGCCAGGCTTCAACAATACTTGAAGTGAACCATGAGCTTCCAGATGTTCAAGCTGGTTTTAGAAAAGACAGAGGAACCAGAGATCAAATTGCCAACATCCACTGGATCACTGAAAAAGCAAGAGAGTTCCAGAAAAACATCTACTTCTGCTTTATTGACTATGCCAAAGCCTTTGACTGTGTGGATCACCACAAACTGTGGTAAATTCTGAAAGAAATGGGAATACCAGACCACTTGACCTGCCTCTTGAGAAACCTGTATGCAGGTCAGGAAGCAACAGTTACAACTGGACATGGAACAACAGACTGGTTCCAAATAGGAAAAGGAGTACATCAAGGCTGTATATTGTCACCCTGTTTATTTAACTTATATGCAGAGTACATCATGTGAAACGCTGGACTGGGTGAAGCACAAACTGGGATCAAGATTGCCAGGAGAAATATCAATAACCTCAGATATGCAGATGACACCAACCTTATGGCAGAAAGGGAAGAAGAACTAAAAAGCCTCTTGATGAAAGTAAAAAAGGAGAGTGAAAAAGTTGGCTAAAAACTCAGCATTCAGAAAACTAAGATCATGGCATCCAGTCCCATCACTTCATGGCAAATAGATGGGGAAACAGTGGCAGAATTTATCTTTTTGGACTCCAACTGCAGATGGTGACTGCAGCCATGAAATTAAAAGACGCATACTCCTTGGAAGAAAACTTTTGGCCAAACTGGATAGCATATTAAAAAGCAGAGACAATACTTTGCCAACAAAGGTTTGTCTAGTCAAGGGTATCATTTTTTCAGTAGTCATGTATGGATGTGAGAGTTGGACTATAAAGAAAGCTGAGCACTGAAGAATTTATGCTTTTGAACTGTGGTGTTGGAGGAGATTCTTGAGAGTCCCTTGCACTGCAAGGAGATCCAACCAGTCCATCCTAAAGGAAATCAGTCACGAATATTCATTGGAAGGACTGATGTTGAAGCTGAAACTCCAATACTTTGACCACCTGATGTGAAGAACTGATTCATTTGACTGAAGGCGGGAAGAGAAGGGGATGACAGAGGATAAGATGGTTGGATGTCATCACCAACTCAATGTACATGAGTTTGAGTAAACTCTTGGAGTTGGTGATGGACAGGGAGGCCTGGTGTGCTACAGTCCATGGGCTCCCAAAGAGTTGGACAGGACTGGAAGACTGAATGGACTAATGCATATGTTTCTGTGCTATTCTCTCAATTAGTCCCACCCTTTCCTTCCCCCACTGTGTCCACAAGTTTGTTCTGTGTCTGGATCTCCATATATCTGTATTGCCCTGTAGATAGGTTCATCAGTCCCATCTTTCTATATTCCATATGCATATGTTAATATACGATATTTGTCTTTCTCTTTCTGACTGACTTCACTCTGTATAATAGGTTCATCTACCTCATTAGGACTGACTCAAATGTGTTCTTTTGAAAGCCAAGGCAAACTAGGAACTGAACTACTGTATCATGCACTACTGCAACAAATACCCACTACTGGAGAGCAGTAGCAACCCCACTACTGGGCACATACCCTAAGAAAGCCGTGATTGAAAGACACACATGCACCCCAGTGTTCATTGCAGCAGTTTTTACAATAGCTAGTACATGGAAGCAACCTAAATACCCGTCGACTGATCATTTGCTTTTACTTGCTGATCATCATACTTTTATTTGCTTTAATATTAATTAACATTAGAACTGAACTCCTTTTTTTTCTTTCATCTGTTTATACCTTAATTTTTTAATGAATTTCAGTGTTTTATCTAGGATTGGGGTTGTGGAGTCTTGGATCAGGATTCTTTAGCCTCAAGTTTCTTTGAAAGACCTCGGGCATCTGAGAACTACTATCAGAAGCATGGGAACAGTCCCACTGCTTGGAACATTTATCCACGTCCACAGAGGACAGGAATTTCAGCTGAAGCAGTACTAACACATCAGGTATTATAACATGCTAGCTAATGTACTATCTACTTGAGAAAGCTGGCCTATTAGAGCCTCAGAACAGTTATGTACATTGAACATTATTCCACTTTAAAAGGAGAAGACATTGAGTCATGATGATTGTGAAGCCTTAATTCAATCAGTGCTTCCCAGGTGGTGCTAGTGGTAAAGAATCTGTTTGCCAGTGAGGAGATATAAGAGATTCCAGTTCAATCGCTGTGCTGGGAAGTTCCCCTGGAGAAGGAAATGGCAACCCACTCCAGTATTCTTGCCTGGGAAATTCCACGGACCAAGGAGCCTGGCAGCTACAGTCCATGGGGTGGCAAAGAGTCAGACAGGACTTAGCAACTAAAATACAAGGACTCTAAAACTGAGAATATGCAGATTTTAAAATATTTAAGAAATGCATATGTTCAAATAGCTACTTAGAAAAATCTCTTTTCTTCCTAAGGCCACTTTAGTCGATACTGTGTTGCGACAGTTAAAAATGCTTTTTAATTGTGACTATAAATTATACATGAACAATCCTTAGTGACAGGCTTAACACTACATCAGATTATTTCACCCAAGGGGAATCGCAAGCATCATCAACATGAGGCAAATGTGTGTCGGAAACTTTCTAAATAGCAATTTGGGAAAAGATAATGACGGTGAAGTTCTCTGGGTTAGAGTCAGCCCCAAACACTTTGCACAGAAAGGGAGAGGGCTGTGGATTGCGGAGCCATGGATCACAAACACAGTCTTTCTCTTTGTTCTCCTACAAGTGGGTCCTGAAAACAGGATCTGAGATTTCTGTTTGTCAGTTTAGCAGTCTTCAGAAATGAGCGACTAAATTAGACTGTGATTTACACTGCCATGGGCTGCCACTTGATTTAGTGGTACTCCAGAGAAACCGATCAGCAGCTTGTGAGGAGGAGGTCTCAGTCAAGAAGGGGCTTGTCCCCCAAGTGTGAAGAGGTGAGAGATCGTGGGTTCAGGCTTCAAATATTATGATTAATAATTGACTTTTGTAACATGCAGAGAAATGGAAAAGCAGCCCTTTTTGTAATCATACAAGGCTAGTTTTGACGGGCAAAGAAGATACTTTATTCTTATTATGGTAGAGTTTGAAATTAAAATGAAGAAGTAACCAAGGAACTATAGAGATCCTCAAACCCAAATCTTTCTTTTAAGTATGATAAAAATCAAAACTTGATGATTCAGGTAACAAAGTTGGTACTGGATTATAACTTTTAAGTGCATACATTAAATTAAATACAGAGGATGGTATGGGGAGGGAGGTGGGAGGGCCGTTCAGGATTGGGAACATGTGTACACCTGTGGCAGTTTCATGTTGATATATGGCAAAACCAGTACAATATTGTAAAGTAAAAAAAAAAAAAAAATCCTATCCAAGTTAATGCCAGGGGACACAGTGTTATTAGATCTTGACCTAAAAGAGTTACAAGTGATTTTTCTGTTTATTTAATGTGAGCCTGAAAAAGACTATATTTTTTCATGGAAGTTTTTATTTTTTTTTAATTGGAATATAATTGTTTGCAATGTTGTGTTAGATTTGCTGTGTGTGCTAAGTCGCTTCAGTCATGTCCAACTCTTCGCGACCCTATTGACTGTAGCCCACCAGACTCTTCTGTCCATGGGATTCTCCAGACAAGAATCCTGGGGTGGAATACCATGCCCTCCTCCAGGGGATCTTCCTGACCCAGGGATTCAACCTGAATCTCTTGCAGTGCAGGTGGATTCTTTACCACTGAGCCATCGGGGAAGCTCAGTTTTTGCTGTACAGCAATATAAATCAGCTCTATGTATACATATCCCCTCCCTCTTGAGCCCCTCCTCCGACTCATCCCCAATATCACCCCTCTAGGTCATCAAAGAACACTGAGCTGAGCTCCCTGTTCTATACAGCAGCTTCCCACCAACTATCTATTTCACACCTGGTAGTGTACATATATCAATGATACTCTCCCGATTTATCCCACATTTCCTTCCCCTACTGTGTCCACATGTTGATTCTCTACTTCTGCATCTCTATTTATGCTCTGCAAATAGGTTCTTCAGTACCATCTTTCTAGATTCCATATATATGCATCATTACACAGTATTTGTTTTTCTCTTCCTGACTTAGTTCACTCGTGTGACAGGCTCTAAGTTCATCCACATCACTATAACTGACTCGATGTTGTTCCTTTTATGGCTGAGTAATATTCTATTGTGTGTAGGTACCGTATCTGCTTTATCCATTCATCTGTCAATGAACAGTTAGGTTACCTCCATGTCCTGGCTATGGTAAGTAGTGCTGCAGTTAATATTGGGGTACATGTGTCTTTTGGCATTATGGTTTTCTCAGGGTATATTTCCAGTAGTAGGACTGCTTAAAAGTTAAGAATAAGGTATATAAACCATCAATGATATAAGACATGGGAGTAGAATGAATATTCTAGACAGCACAGCATTATGAATGGGGAAAACATGTATGTTGTAGAGGAACAAGTGCCCTGAAAGACTGAAAGTCTGGTGGCTGCTTAGACAAAGCTTGGTCATATCAAACTTAATTTTTGTTGCTCTAAAAAAGTGATGAATTTGGAGATTCTGGTAATGGCTGAGTTAGCACTAACTGGATCCCTTTACAGGTACAGTCTGGACATATTAGCTCAAAGCAGCTAGTGAAAAATGCAGAGAATAGGGCAAATTCTGAGTTTCCCATGTTCAAAAAGTACAGATTATATTATTTTTTCACTCTTTCTACCCGGAGAGTGGCAGAATCCCTTGTGGAGGAAAAGTTATTGGTTTTCTGACCAGAAAGCCAGAATTCTGAATCAAAAAAATCTGTAGTTTCTGTTTAAAAAAAAAGAAGACTTCTGTGAAGAAAAATATCTAGAGAAGATATCCCCAAATTTCATTTTATATCTCCAACAGACCCCTGAATCTTGTATTTGTAGACCAGACTCAAAGATCCCAGATGAATTGGGGTTGCTGTCCAAGAAAGAGTTTGTGATTTGTGACTAAAGCAGACAACAAAGCTTTCATTAGAAAGGCAGCCTTGGGTCTCCACAGCTTAACATACATGATCTCAATTTAAAAACGCAGTATAACCTGACTTAGAGAGAACCAGGAGCATGGATCATGTTCTCAAAAAAAAAAAAAAAAAGAAAGAAAGCAAGCAAATGAGACCATCCCTAAAGGATAGTTAGGGAGTTTGGGAAGGTCATTTACATACTGCCATATTCAAAACAGATAATCAACAAAGACGTAATGTGTAGGAAAATAAATAAAAGAAAACAAATGCACTGCACCACAGCAAACAGGGACTTATGGAAAATCACTGAACACAATAAATCTTCTCTAGACAGTGAAATGTTTGCAATGAGCTTGATAACAATAAAAATAGAACTTTCCCTTGTTATTCCTAAAAAAAAAAGAAAACGAATCTAGATTTTTAAAAATGGAATAGTGATTCCATTTTAAAAAAGATAATGGGATTCCATCTTAAGAAAGATAATGGGATAGGTTTACTATCAGAATGGAGACAAGAAATGAAAGATTCAGTAAACTTGAGAATGGATTGAGAAAAATTATCCAAGCTGAAGAAGAGAGAAAAATATCTTGAAACTAAATGAACAGATCCTATGGTAGTTCTTAGATGGTATCAAATGGCCTAACATAGGTATGATTGATCGAATGTCCAGCAAAAAAGGCAGAAAAATACTTAATGACATTTGGTTAAAATTTTATAAAACTTGAAGAAGCATATATATTTGTAGATATAGGATGTTCAACCTGAATAAACATTAGTTCAGTTCAGTTCAGTCACTCAGTCGTGTCTGACTCTTTGCGACCCCATGAATCACAGCACGCCAGACCTCCCTGTCATCACCAACTCCCGGAGTTCACTCAAATACATGTCCATTGAGTCGGTGATACCATCCAGCCATCTCATGCTCTGTCGTCCCCTTCTCCTCCTGCGCCCAATCCCTCCCAGTATCAGGGTATTTTCCAATGAGTCAACTCTTTGCAGGAGGTGGCCAAAGTATTGGAGTTTCAGCCTCAGCATCAGTCCTTCCAATGAACACCCAGGACTGGTCTCCTTTAGGATGGACTGGTTGGATCTCCTTGCAGTCCAAGGGACTCTCAAGAGTCTTCTCCAACACTACAGTTCAAAAGCATCAATTCTTTGGCGATCAGCTTGCTTCAGAGTCCAACTCTCACATCCATACATGACTACTGGAAAAACCATAGCCTTGACTAGAAGGACCTCTGTTGGCAAAGTAATATCTCTGCTTTTCAATATGCTATCTAGGTTGGTCATAACTTTCCTTCCAAGAAGTAAGCGTCTTTTAATTTCATGGCTGCAGTCACCATCTGCAGTGATTTTGGAGCCCCCAAAAATAAAGTCTGACACTGTTTCCACTGTTTCCCCATCTATTTCCCATGAAGTGATGGGACCAGATGCCATGATCTTAGTTTTCTGAATGTTGAGCTTTAAGCCAACTTTTTCACTCTCCTCTTTCACTTTCATCAAGAGGCTTTTGAGTTCCTCTTCACTTTCTGCCATAAGGGTGGTGTCATCTGCATATCTGAGGTTATTGATATTTCTCCCAGCAATCTGATTCCAGCTTGTGTTTCTTCCAGCCCAGCGTTTTTCATGATGTACTCTGCATATAAGGTAAATAAGCAGGGTGACAATATACAGCCTTGACATACTCCTTTTCCTATTTGGAACCAGTCTATTGTTCCATGTCCAGTTCTAACTGTTGCTTCCTGACCTGCATATAGGTTTCTCAGGAGGCAGGTCAGGTGATCTGGTATTCCCATCTCTTTCAGAATTTTCCACAGTTTATTGTGATCCACACAGTGAAAGGCTTTGGCATAGTCAATAAAGCAGAAATAGATGTTAGAATTCTATAGTTAAAGACATTTGACCCTCAGAAACGAATGAAGAGTACTTACATACTAAATGTGTGGATTATTATAAACATCTACTTTAATTTCTTTATTTTATTATTTCCTTCTTAATTTCTGTACAATGTATCTATCTGAGTATTTTAAGCAAAAGTATAACCATTGTCTTATGAGAATTTATAATACACATGTATGTAATGCATGCAGAAACACTAGCACCAAGGATGGTGAAGGGTAAGTTGACTTAGATAGAGCCAAATTTAAAAATTCACTTTGTATTCAAATATTATATGAAGTGATAGTGGTTTAATTCCAAGTAGATTGTGAAAATTAGGAATTTATACTATAATGTCTAGAACAACTGATAGAAAATTAACATAGAGAAGTGTAAATTGAAAGTCAGTATAAAAAGAAAAATGACCAATAGAACAATTAAAATTCAATTCTAAGATTTATACAAATAAAAAGTAGTCAATAAGGGAAAAACAAAAATAAAAAATGGAGACAAATTTAAACAAGTAGTATAAATTAGACCCAGATCCAACCACATCAAAATTATATTAGATATAAATTAACTGAAGATCCTAATTAAAAAGTACAGATCCAAATTTTAATCTTAAGAAATCAGAAAAAGAATGGTAAATGCAACACAACGTAAGTAGAAGGAAAACATGAAAGATAAAAAGCAGACACCAGGAAATGGAGAGCAGGACATTTCTGCTCTGAGAAATACAAAGATATTTACAAGATTTCTAAGGGCCATTAACTGTCATGAAAGATGCCAATCAATTCAGTATGGAATAGACAGACTTTTCAATAAACAGAGATAGAAAATTAATATTTACATGCAAAATAATGAACCTCATCTTTATCTTACTCATACATATGAGTCAACTTGAAATAGACTATAGGATCAAAGACCTGAAACTATTCAACTTTAAGAAGACATAGTAGAAAATCTTTGTGACATTTGGTAGGGCAAGATTTCCTTGAACAGAATACACACACACACATGCACACACACACACAACATAAAAGCAAAGCAATAATTAAAAGAACAATGCCACAATTAAAACTATTGCTGTTTAATAATTAAGTTTTTAAAAATGCAAAAGCAAGTCATAGACTAGTAATAATATATTAACTATATATCTAAAACATATTTTTTCCAAAATTTGTAGTCAAGATGTAATTAAGAATTAGGAAGAATTTTGAACAGGTACTTCATAAATAAGCACGTGAAAAGCTGCTCACCATCACTTTCATCAGAGATGTGAATTTTAAATCACAATGACATATCTACTAAAATTGATAAAAGTAAAAAGATTTACTTTATTAAGTGTTGATGACATGGATGTGGAGGAAATGTGGAGGAAAAATACACTGCTGCCAGAAATGCAAAGATATACAGTGCACATGGAAAATTAGTGGTTAAATGTATACTTGCCATATGATTCAGCAGCCCCATTCTAGGTATTTGCCCAAGATAAATGAAACATCTGACTACAGAAAGAGTATCTGAGTGTCCCTAGCATCATTATTCATAATAATTAGCAACTTTTAATATTGCATAGGAACCTCGAATGTTAGGCCCATGAATCAAGGTAAATTGGAAGTGGTCAAACAGAAGATGGCAAGAGTGAACATTGACATTTTAGGAATCAGTGAACTAAAATGAATTGGAATTGGTGAATTAAACTCAGTTGACCACTATATCTACTACTGTGAGCAAGAATCCCTTAGAAGAAATGGAGTGGCCATCATAGTCAACAAAAGAGTTCAAAATGCAGTACTTGGGTGCAATCTCAAAAATGACAGAATGATCTCTGATCATTTCCAAGGCAAACAATTCAATCTCAGAGTAATCCAAGTCTATGCTCCAAACCAGTCATGATGAAGAAGCTGAAGTTAAATGGTTTAGAAAGACCTATAAGACCTTCTATATATGTCCTTTTCATTTTAGGGGACTGGAATGTGAAAGTAGGAAGAGATACCTGGAATAACAGGCAAAATTGACCTTGGAGTACAAAATGAAGCAGGGCAAAGGCTAACAGAATTTTACCAAGAGATTGCACTGGTCATAGCAAATACCCTCTTTCAACAACACAGGAGAAGACTCTACATGTACAGTGAGCAAAAACAAGAACAGGAGCTGACTGTGGCTCTGATCATGAACTCCTTATTGCAAAATTCAGACTTAAATTGAAGAAAGTAGGGAAAACCACTAGACCATTCAGACTAGACCTAAATCCACTAGACCTAAAACCACTAGACCTAAATCAAATCTCTTATGATTATACAGGAGAAGTGACAAATAGATTCAAAGGATTGGATTTGATAGAGTGCCTGATGAACTATGGACAGAGGTTCGTGACATTGTACAGGAGGCAGGGATCAAGATCATCCCCAAGAAAAAGAAATGCAAAAAGGCAAGATGGTTGTCTGAGGAGGCCTTACAAATAGCTGAGAAAAGAGGAGAAGCTAAAGGCAAAGGAGAAAAGGAAAGATATACCCATTTGAATGCAGAGTTCCAAAGAATAGGGAAGGGAGGTGGGAGGGGGGTTCAGGATGGTGAACACATGTACACCCATGGCATATTCATGTTGATGTATGGCAAAACCAATACAATATTGTAAGGTAATTAGCCTCCAATTAAAATAAATAAATTTATATTGAAATATAAATAAAATAAAATAACAGTGAAAAAAATTTAAAAAAAAGAAAGCCTTCCTAAGAGATCAGTGCAAAGAAATAGAGGAAAACAATAGAATGGGAAATACTAGAGATATCTTCAAGAAAATTAGTGATACCAAGGGAATATTACATGTAAAGATGGGCACAATGATGGAAAGAAATTGTATGGACCTAACAGAAGCAGAAGATATGAAGAAGAGGTGGCAGTAATGCACAGAAGAACTGTACAAAAAAGATTTTCATCATCTTTCTTGGACCAGATAACCATGATGGTGTGATTACTCACCTAGAGCCAGACATCCTGGAATGTGAAGTCAAGTGGGCCTTAGGAAACATCACTACAAACAAAGCTAGTGGAGGTGATAGAATTCTGTTGAGCTATTTCAAATCCTGAAAGATGATGCTGTGAAAGTGCTGCACTCAATATGCCAGCACATTTGGAAAACTCAGCAGTGGCCGCGGGACTGGAAAAAGTCAGTTTTCATTTCCAATCCCAAAGAAATGCAACACCAAAGAATGTTCAAGTTACCACACAATCTCACACATTAGCAAAGTAATGCTCAAAATTTTCTAATCCAGTCTTCAAAAGTACGCGATCTGTGAACTTCCAGATGTTCAAGCTGGATTTAGAAAAGGCAGAGGAACCAGAGATCAAATGCCAACATCCGTTGGATCATTGAAAAAGCAAGAGAGTTCCAGAAAAATATCTACTTCTGCTTTATTGACTATACCAAAGCCTTTGACTGTGTGGGTCACAATTAACTGTGGAAAATTCTGAAAGAGATGGAAATACCAGACCACCTGACCTGCCTCCTGACCTGCCTCTTGAGAAATCTGTATACAGGCCAAGAAGCAACAGTTAGAACCTGACATGAAAAAACAGACTGGTTCCAAATCAGGAAAGGAGTACATCAAGACTGTATTTTGTCAACCTGCTTATTTAACTATATTAAACAGTTAGCTTATTTAACTATGGAGAGTATATCATACAAAAAGCCTGGCTGGACAAAGCACAAGTTGGAGTCAAGATTGCTGGGAGAAATATCAGTAACCTCAGATAGGTAGATGACATCACCCTTATGGCAGAAAGCAAAGAAGAACTAAAAAGCCTCTTGATGAAATTAAAAGAGGAAGGTGAAATTGTTAGCTCAACACTCAGAAAACTAAGATCATGGCATCTGGTTCCATCACTTCATGACAAATAGATGGGGAGCAATGGAAACAGTGAGAAACTTTGTTTTTGTCCACTCCAAAACCACTGCAGATAGTGATTGCTGCCATGAAATTAAAAGACACTTGATCCTTGGAAAAAAAGCTATGACCAAACTAGATAGCATATTAAAAATCATAGACATTACTTTGGTGACAAAGGTCCATCTAGTCAAAGCTACGGTTTTTCCAGTAGTCATGTATGGATGTGAGAGTTGGACCATAAAGAAGGCTGAGTGCCAAAGGATTGATGCTTTTGAACTGTGATGTTGGAGAAGACTCTTGAGAGTCCCTTGGACTGCAAGGAGATCAAACCAGTCAATTCTAAAGGAAATCAGTCCTGAATGTTCATTGGAAGGACTGATGCTGAAGCTGAAACTCTAATACTTTGGCCATCTGATGCAAAGAACTGATTCATTTGAAAAGACCCTGATGCTGGGAAAGATTGAGGGTGGGAGGAGAAGGGGTCAACAGAGGATGAGATGTTTGGATGGCATCACCGACTGGATGGACATGAGTTTGAGTAGGCTTCAGGAGTTGGTGATGGACAGGGAAGCCTGGCATGCTGAAGTCCCTGGGGTCACAAAGTGTAGGATACGACTGAGAGACTGAACTGAACTGAACTAAGGGCTTCCCAGGGGGCACTAGTGGTAAAGAAACAGCCTGCCAATGCAGGAGATATAAAAAAGACACAGTTCAATCCCTGAGTGGAGAAGATCCTCTGGAGGAGGGCATGGGAACCTACTCCAATCAATATTCACGCCTGGAAAATCCTGTAGACAGAGGAACCTGGCAGGCTACGGTCCATAGGGTCACAGAGAGTTGGCCACAGGTGAAGCGACTTAGCAATGCACAGCACAGCACGGCACAGCACAGCACAGCGCAACAGCTCTAAACATAAATATCCATTAACTATTAAATAAGAGCAAAGTTTGTTATGGGCTTCCCCCAATGGCTCAGGAGGTGAAGAATCCTCCTGTATGCTGGGCACTCAGGTAACAAGGGTTTAATCCTTGGATCAAGAAGATCCCCTGAAGTAGAAATGGCAACCCACTGCAGCATCTTTGCCTGGAGAATCCCTTGGACCGAAGAGCTTGGTAGAGTACAGTCCAAAGGGTCTCAAAGAGTCTTACACAACTGAGCAAGCAAGCAAATTTTTGTTATATTATGAAATAATCATCAGTAATAACAAGGAACAAAGTTAGTTGCATAAAGAACTTTCAGCAATCTCAAAAGCATTATCCTGTGTAAAGAGCCCAGTATGATTCTACTTATATGCAGTTCTAGAAAGGCAAAATTATAGGTCTAGAAATCAAGTCAATGACTGCCTGGAATTGGATGTTGGGAGAGGGAATTGAATTCAAAACACATAAAATCTTAAAAAATTTTTTGACATGAAGCATACTTTCAGCAGATTAGAAATGTTCCAAAACTAAATTCAAATACAATTTGCAGTGAAAAGTTACTGTTTGTGCTACCCCACAGATTTTGGCAAAAGCCTCCTAAGTTTGTTACTCCTAACAACACAAGGCATGAAAATATATTTCTGTCCTTGTTCAAAGTATTTTAATATTTGAGTGTGTTATGACTCTGTGTATTTAACAGAGCTTTTCCCTGTATCAGTGAACGAGAAACCCAACTTTCCATTAAATGAGCTCTGGGTCTGGAAATAAAATTAGAAAACTAATAAAAGTGGAAATATCAGGACTCTTGCCATTTTCCTAGCAGCAGGAAAATCCTTTATTTGATGTATCACAGTCTAGTATTATGGATATGAAAATACATGGCAAAATTTATATTGCAAATCCCACTTTCAGGAAATGAGCTCAAACACAGTATTCCTGAAATGTATGATTTAGAAACTAGCACATCAATCTGTATTCATGTAATTAAGTCACATATTTGTGTGTAATATACACAGATTGAAGAGGAAAAGCCAAATGCTAAGAATTTAAATTTGAGAACTCTGTTATTAAATGACATCTGCTAATAGTTGGATCTCTTTAGATTCAAGACCCAAAAAGAAGTCATTACAAAAATAAAATTCATGATACAAATTGTTCCATTTCTTGAATCGTCTTTATTAAGATAATTATTTTGAATGAATTTATTTTTCATATAATTGCTTTAGCAATTTACTTTATCATACTGGATTACAAAAGAATACCTTTCCTTATCACCTTCTTTTTATGTTTTCATCATTTGATAAGTCAGAGCCTGCTCTTGTGGTATGGACAATTAGGTATGGACGTTTAATTTTTTAGACTTTTACTCTGAATATATCAGATATTCCTATAATCTTATTAGGCTTAAAGAGGGCTATGGAATATAGTATCACTATAATAGTAATTACTGAATAAAATTATTATTTCATCCTCTGACAGAATACTTATTCATATTATGTTACATTGGCAACCTAAATTTCTCTAATAAAAAGAAATAAGATTCATCTTCTATGGTTCATTTGAAAAGCATTGTCAGTGTTCAGACATTATTTTGTGAATATGTAATCTGTATTAAAACTGTCACTTATTTAAAACAAGCCCCCTCCCCCAAGTTTCATGTTTAGTGATATTTTAAAGCTCTAAAAAGAATTCCTTTTTTTGAGAGCTTCATTATCTGGTTAAATATGTATGAAAATAATTAGGTTATTATTTAAGGTAAATATATGCTTGGGTAAGTAATGAATAAAATAACTGAAACTGACTTTAGAAATTTTAAAAAGTGTAATTTTCAAAATAGAGGAAGATCATCCCCTAAGAATTTCATAAATTGTCTGATCCACAAAAGGACTAATGGTTAGCAGATGTAAATATGTTTCAATAAATGCAGACTTGATTAAGGAGGCAGTGGTAAAAAAAAAAATGGACTACAAAAACAAGGAGAATGAATTAATGAAACAGGATTTCAGAGCAGGAAGACTGAAAAAGAGGAAGAGAAGTTTATTGTTAAAACATGCTGAATTGCACTGAGATAGGTAACCATGGCTTAAAGTTGGGCCAAGAGAAAAACAAAGATTTGGAAAATTACCGATGGTATTGAACCTACTAAAAGGAGACAGTGTGGGTGCTGATTAAACTAGCAAAGTCCCACTCTTGCCCCAGACTTTTTAGGAAGATTGGGAAGGAGAGATATGGAATGAAATCCCACAGACGAGAGACTGTGGGCTGCAGGAACAGAGGGGAGGAAACAGAGCTGAGGAAAATGCATTAGGGGGGGGTCTTTTAGGGCTTCTTCACAACAAAGAATGGGATGCCCACCACAGGAGAGAATGCATCCTCTGAGAAGCTGGATGCAGAGCACTGGGAACCAGTAGAAAGAGTACCTCACCTGAAGCCAGTTAAAGAACCAGTGTTCCTTCTTCTTCTCCTGATACGCCTCCTATATAATCAGGGCAATGATTCTCTGAAAGTAGAGGCGAGTGGGAGACATCCCAGGACCAGATCATGGACATCCCTTCTGTATTCTGTTAGGTTCTGGAGTGGGGGGAGCTGAGAATAGGTGGGCCCCTTCAGATCTCTGGAGATACAAACCTGACCAAATGGCAGTGAACCGGGGTTCCTTGACTTAGATATGCTAAACTAGATTTTATTTAAGTTCAGTAAGTTATGAAATCCAACTCAGATATCATTCAAGACATCTACGAACTAGTGAAGAATAAAAAATTGACATTACAGAAATCATGTTTTCCATTAAAAATAATACTGTCCTACACAAAGGCTTCAGTCCATGAGGTCGAGAAGAGTCGGACACGACTGAGCGACTTCCTTTTCACTTTTCACTTTTATGCATTGGAGAAGGAAATGGCAACCCACTCCAGTGTTCTTGCCTGGAGAATCCCAGGGACGGGGAAGCCTGGTGGGCTGCTGTCTATGGGGTCACACAGAGTCGGACACGACTGAAATGACTTAGCAGCAGCAGCAGCACACAAAGTTTATAAGCTTTAACAAACTAATCACTCTGAGAAAAAAGAATTCTAGTAAATAACTAGACTTTTTGAAATAAAAGATTATAATGAGAACATGCTTATACAACAAGTTCATAATGGTGATAGAACTCTGACTGCATTGTTATAAAATGTTTAGAGTTACATCAGAATGTGACCAGTGTAATTTTATTGAATTTCAAAGATATGGGCTGAACCTCAAGGGATGGTGTGACACAGGCAACAAAATGTAAATAACTCAAGCCAGAGAGGTCCTGGCTGCAGATCTAGTTTTCATAGTCAAGAATTTAGTTGAAGCCTTTAGAAGGGAGAAATTGTTTGAGGTAACAATGCTAAATGCAGTGCTAGCAGAGTCCTTTCTTATTCAGAAGAGGAGCACAAAGGGAGAAGGGAGAACACGTGGTCACAGAATAAGCAGAAACTCTGAGGAGTTCAGGTGTTCATGCATTGGGAAGTGCAATAAAATCCAAGAAGAATGGTAAATGCTGGGTTTCATCATCTTCCAGGTTCATTATGTGAATCAGACAAGGAGCAACAATAGTGATTTGATGGCTGGTGAGAAGAAGTGAATGGTAACCCACTCCAGTATTTTTGCCATTAAATCCCATGGACAGAGGAGTTTGATGGGATACAGTCCATGGGGTCACAAAGAGTCGAACACGACTGAGCAACTGAGCACACTCACGTGAGAATATGCAGTAACTTCATCAAGGAGCTTGAGGCTGAAAGCAAAGGGAATTAAACATGGTCTTTCGAGGAGACAAAGGAATCAGGATGGATGATGTGCAGAGAAAGATGAAAGAGACAAGCTGGCAATTGCTATTACAGCAAGTGAGTTAAATGTTAGCTTTGTGCTCAGCATGTGGTGTTTGTAGAACTATCACTCCGTAGTGCTGAGTGAGAGAGCCGTGGCTAACCTATGATGCCCACAGAGATTATTTTAGAAGAATACAGGTAGGAAATCATGCCTAACATTGATTAGATAGGATAATTTTGAAATAATTGTTTCTGGCACCCTATCATCAAGGGATATATGGTTACTGTTTTTGTTCTGAATTATGAATTTTCCCAGAGTGGGGAAGAGAGAGTATTCATGAAGGTGAACTCTGTTATGTCCTTTCTGTATTACAACCATTAAAGTTCATGCAGTCAAACGTGAGCATGGAGTCTAATATGATCAAAAGGAACCTTATATTATTCTAACTGGAGTAGTAATACCCAAGAACTCATAGAGACTGTTTTCACCTGGAGAATGAGAGGTGATAACTAAGAACCAAACTGTTACCCAAAGTCTAGAATTATTTTATGCACTCATCATGGGTAGGATCATATTTTTTTTCTTTTTTAAATTATGAAAGTATTGTAATGCATTCACAGGAAACTTGGAAACTGCAGAACAGGGTTACATATAGTTCCATAATATATTATCATTGTTTTGAAGTAAATAAGATTTTTAGTTGGAGTTTCAATATCAACCTCTCAAAAATTAGTAGAATGAATAGACAGAAAAGTAGGATAGTAGACCTGAAAAGCACTATGAACCCAGTTCAACATAATTAAGATTTATATAATTTTCACAAACAGCAGAATAAAAATTTTATTCAAGTTCCCATAGACTAAAAATCTGGAAACACTGGAACATATCCAGAGACATAAAGCAAGAAGAAAAATTTTCTAAAGGGATTGAAATTGTACACAGTCTGTTCTCTTACATGATCATGTTTTGAGCATGTTTATAATGGATAGAAATCAGTCACTCAAACTACTGTATCTTTCTTGACTAGTAGATAACCCAGTTTTAAAGAAGATAGAAAATCAGCAGTAGGATCTCATGATAAAATATTCTATTAATTTATGCAGGCTTTCACCTTGAAATGTGATCTGTGAAAGATCACCTTACTTGTGTTTTCATGACTTCATCTAATCCAAAAAGTAAATATGATGAGTTTACTTGCTAAGCTTTTGCACATGAGATTATAGGACAAAGTAAATAAACTATTATTAGGCATTTTGCCTATCACAGAGGCCCAGTGTAACTGAAGACAGAAAGAAAATCTCATGAATAAAAAGGTTGCCATTATTATTTTATAAATATTGAACATTAAATTCTGCATTAGACATTTTAGAATGGGAAAAAGTGGGAAAGTGAATAATTAGAAACAGAAATCTTTAAAAGATTCTTAATATGTATACATTTACATTATTTATTTTATTAAAGGGCTTTCCTAGCGGTTTAGGTGGTACAGAATCTGCCTGCAATGCAGGAGACCCGGGTTGAATGCTTGGATTGAGGAGATCCCATGGAGAAGGGAACTGCAAACCAACCCAGTATTCTTGCCTGGAGAATCTCTTGGACAGAGGTGCCTGGTGGGCTACAGTTCATGGATTCGCCAAGAGTCAGACAGGACTGAGCAGCTGTTTCACTTTCATTTTATTAAAATATTTTTCTGTTTGCTAAATCTTTAGAATGTGGATTTAATTGCCAGCCAGATTATCATCTTGTAAGTACTCAGTCCTGATGCAGCATATTTGTTTGGTACAGATCAAAGCATCAGTTAAACTATTGAAGACGAAGAGTTTGACTGTTTTGTCTATTTAGTTATAATTTTGGAATATCAACAATAAATTTGAGCTTTGGAGTACTGACTGTAATTATAGTGGATTTTTAACATATCAATAGAAATCCAAGAAATATAAATGCATGGATAAATGTCTTCTAGAAACTTTATAGTAGATCACAAGTTCTTTGTCTTTTGGTATAACATATTTCTTTCCTAGAATAATTGACTAGCTTCTAAATTTATAGTCACTGATTTCCTCATCTCGGTCAATGAAAAAAAAATCCCTTTTTTTATATCACTTCTCTTCCTTCTCGTCCTTCTCTTCCTTTACTATGTCCATCTTCTTCTTTTTAGTGTTCTAAGTAGTGTTCACTTTTAACCTATTTGCGTGGATTTTTCAGTTTGTCTTGCAAGTAGGTTTTATGCAAGGAGGAAGTCTTTCATGTAACAGTAAAGTACACTGGAAATGAATGAGTGAAAAGAAAATAATTGGTAATATTTAAAAACAGACAAAATAAAAAGCATAGCTATACAAGTAATTTATATTTACTCTCTCAGTGTCCATTTACGGGTTTTAAAAATTGGAATTATGTCCTCCTTTTAATCATCAAAGCACTAACATGAACACATGATTAGCACTGAGCATCTTTCAAAATTAAATTATAAAGATTCAAGTTATATATGAGGCATCTATGATATTAGAAAAGTGAAAGAAAATGCAACAAACCCCCAAATGTCTCTATATATTCATTTTTACTCTATTCACCATTTAGTGTCTTTTGAATGAATTACATATAGTTGAAGCATGCAAAGAGTGAAAAATTATGTACAAAATTAAGGTCTTATTTCTACATTTTATATTTGTATTATTAAATTTGAAAAAACATACACTGCAGTGTTCATATCAACATTATTTATTATAGTCAAGATATAAAAGCAGCATAAGTGTCTAAAATAGTTGAATGAATAAATAAGATGCCATATGTCTATGTATATATATATACACATACACACACATGTATATATAGAGATACACAAATGGAACATTACTCAACCATGAAAAAATGAACTCATGCCATTTGCAACAACATGAATGGACATGGAGGATATTATGCTTACTGAAACAAGTCAGATAAAGACAAAAACTGTGTGATATCACTTAAACTTGGAGTCGAAAAGATACAACAAACTAGTGTATGTAACAAAAAGGAAGCAAGCTCACAGATGCAGGGAACAAATTAGTGGTTACCAGTAGCAAAAGGGAAGGGCCAGTCAAGACAGGGATACTGGATTAACAGGTACAAACTGCTATGTATAAAATAAGCTATAAAGATGTATTTAGACATAGAACTAATTAGTGGTCATTTAATTAGCAGCAATAACCACACTGAACCATTTTAATTCCCATAATGATTCTTTAGAAATATCCAAAGCAGACTGTTTGAAATATAATTCTATATTGGTTCTTAAAAATGAAAATAAAGGCAAAAAAAGTGAAAACATTACAATATAAAAATAATGGGAGAAATATTTATACTCTGTCAAAAGTCAGAGATGAACTTTACTTTCTACATACATGATTATTATTGAAGCAGTATATTTTCAGAGACCTTTAAGTGGTATTAAAAACTTTACATTTCCAGTTTATATGATTCAGCTAATTAAATATGGACTATTACAATAGCTTTGAAAAAGTATGGATTTAGCACATTAAAAAAAGCTAATTTTATGACATGTCCTCTTCTTCAGCAGTTTCTTTTTAACACAATAATCAGGAATTATGTTGCTAATTAAATGGCTCAGCTCTTTTCTTCTTTTTTTAAACAGATGAAAACTTAACTGTAAAAATACACATTAGCTGAAACCCTTAAAGTGAGTACAGTGATTAAAAGTTTTAAACTCTGGTTTATTTGCCTTGCTATTCTTATAAAGTATTTAAACATATATAAAGTGAAAAGTGAATAAAAATAAAAGAAGCCAAATACTAGCAAAAAAAAAACCCACAATGACCAGAAGATTTTAAATGTGACATAGAGAGAGAGAGAGATGGTAAAAACACCAAACACTATATTCTCAGGTCACACACAGATGATTATTGCATTAAAAATTCTGTTTGAAAGTATCTGCTAATTTCATATGAAATGTCTACCTCTTGGGGGTGGGGGAGAATTAAATTCTATGTACTGGGTGGAATGGTGGTGTGGTGCTGCTCAGCCGCTCAGCTGTGTCCAACTCTGCGGCACCATGGACTGTAGCCCACCAGACTCCTCTGTCTGTGGCATTTCCCAGGCAGGAATACTGGAGTGGAATGCCATGCCCTCCTCCAGGGAATCTTGCCGACACAGGGATCAAACCTGAGTCTCCTGTGTCACATACATTGCCAGTGAATTTTTTACCGTGGAGCCACAGGGGGAGTCCCATTGGGTGGAATGAACAGTGGCAAATAACACAGAAAAAAGGAAAAAACCCTGCTTTAATAACATTTACAAGGTAAACTGAAAGATATTGAAAACATATTTGATAGTAGAAAAGGAAATTTGCATATTCAAGAATGAAATAAGACTTAATACACTAACTTCTAGAAAAATGAAATTCATGACAAAAACTTGTAGAGATCCAGTCAATATATTTTTACTAAAGACTTTATAGAGTATTTTTACATAATCTGATAACATCTTTTCTTTTAAGCCTGTAATCTGAATATATTTAATACTTTTGTGCAATGGATGTTTATATGCCTGCATTATTTATTCTGTCATTCTATATATATATATATATATATATATATATATATATATATACGCATGCATGCTAAGTTGTTTCAGTTGTCTGACTCATTGAGACCCCATGGACTGTAGCCCGCCAGGCTCCTCTGTCTGTGCGATTCTCCGGGCAAAAACACGAGTGGGTTGCCATGCCCTCCTCCAAGTATGTAAGTTACTTTTTGCCAAAGGAACATTGATAGACTATCATACTGTTTTTAAAAGACCTAAAAAAATTAACATGGGGGTATTTATAATTCAGTTGTTTTAAAATGAATTTTTCACAATTTATTTTCATCTGTTTCCTTACTCATTACTGTAATTATATAATGCCACATCATTTTTTTATTTGTTTTTAAATTTAATTTTCAATTGGAAGAAATTTGTTTTATGATATTGTGTTGGTTTCCACCGTATAACAAGTTAGCCATAATTATAGGTATATGCCCTCCCTCAGGAGCCTCCCTCCGCTCCCCCATCCCACCCCTCTAGGTCACCCCAGAGCACCAGTGGATAAAGTAGCATTGACATATACATCCTGTCTTGTGTAAGATGGATGGTGGTGAGAAGCTGCTGTATAACACAGGGAGCCCAGCCTGGCAAAACATCATTTTCTGTGACTTTAGAGCTTTGGAGCATGAGACTCTAGCTTTACTCCTGCTTGACATTACTAGAATTTCTAATTAGACTCATAAATAAAAGTGTACAAGGATACATAAGAGTTTATCGTTAATCTCTTTGGGTGGCCTAAGAGATGCCTTCTTTAAATGGTTTACGCTGGTTCTACCTGTGCACGAAGGTAGAGTGGAATGCAAGAAAGTGCTGCCCATCTCTGCACACAAGGTCTTGAGACTACTAAAGATGAGGATGGTGATTCTAAACATGTTTTCTGTTGTTTATCTTTCATCTCAATTTGTAAGTGAACATTGCAGTGAAAGCTGGATGACTCGTCTAATGCCCAAGGGCTATCAACAGTCTATGGAAGAAGATGTTTCTTCATTACACTTTCTTTTCCTAGATATATTACTTCAGTACTTTTGCCCCTGTGCCACAAGACTTAGTGAAAATAAATAGAGCATTCTCAAAACAATAGGCATTTACATACGGTATTTTATCCTTTGCTAGTTTAGTACAAAGCAAGAAGTTGATTTTTTTCATCATTGAAATTTCGGAGACCAGAAAGGATCCTTTACCAAAGGTAATTAAAATGGGTGCTGAGAGTCCCAGATTCTGCTGTTTCCCAAGGTAATTGCACTTCTGAACATTTACAAACTGTTTATATCTATAAACTCCTTGGTTCCTGAAACCAGAGGTATATATTACAACCGGTGAATGAAATGGTGAATTACAGGGAAAAAACAGATATGTAAACAAAGATTTCTCTCTCTTTAAATGACTATAAACTGATATCTAATTGATATAAAGAAAAGGTAAATTATCTGTTAAATTTTATCTTTCTTCCTATCTTTGTTAGTATGTTTTGATTGTTTGAATTTGTAAACATAGAATCAGAAGAGAAAGGAATATATATTAATAACAGGATATGCTCAGAGATGTCCCATTCCTTCCCCCACTCTGGTACCTATGAGTGAGAACACTCAGCCCTTCTGGGTTACTAATTAGGTAATGAGGTGGCGCTACTGGTAAAGAATCCACCTGCCAATGCAGGAGAAGCAGGATCAATCCCTGGGTTGGGATGATCCCCTGGAGAAGGGAATGGCAACCCACTCAAGTATTCTTCCCTGGGAAATCCCATGGACAGAGGAGCCTGCTGAGCTACAGTCTAAGAATTCACAGAGTCAGACATGACTGAACACACACATATTTCATTCATTTCTGGCTTAAATATCCTTCTAGTATTTCTTTTTGCAAAAATAATATACACGTATTTTCTTATTCTCTTATTTTTTTTACTAAAAAGTGAATATTATAATATTTATATTGCTTTTTATTTTTTATTTAAATTTATTTATTTTAATTAAAGGCTAATTACTTTACAATATTGTATTGGTTTTGCCATACATCAACATGAATCTGCCACGGGTGTACACGTGTTCCCAATCCTGAACCCCCCTCCCACCTCCCTCCCTATACCATCCCTCTGGGACATCCCAGAACACCAGCCCCAAGCATCGTGTATCATGCATCGAACCTGGACTGGCAATCCATTTCTTATATGATATTATACATATTTCAATGCCATTCTCCCAAATCATCCTCCCCCACCCACAGAGTCCAAAAGACTGTTTATACATCTGTGTCTCTTTTGCTGTCTCGCATACAGGGTTATCATTACCATCTTTCTAAATTCCATATATATGCATTAGTTTACTGTATTGGTATTTTTCTTTCTGGCTTACTTCACTCTGTATAATAGGCTCCAGTTTCATCCACCTCATTAGAACTGATTCACATGAATTCTTTTTAATGGCTGAGTAATACTCCATTGTGTATATGTACCACAGCTTTCTCATCCATTCATCTGCTGGACATCTAGGTTGCTTCCATGTCCTGGCTATTATAAACAGTGCTGCGATGAACACTGGGGTACACGTGTCTCTTTCAATTCTGGTTTCCTCAGTGTGTATGCCCAGCAGTGGGAATGCTGGATCATAAGGCAGTTCTATTTCCAGTTTTTTAAGGAATCTCCACACTGTTCTCCATAGTGGCTGTACTAGTTTGCATTCCCACCAACAGTGTAAGAGGGTTCCCTTTTCTCCACATCTTCTCCAGCATTTATTGCTTGTAGACTTTTGGATCACAGCCATTCTGACTGGCATGAAATGATACCTCATTTTGGTTTTGATTTGCGTTTCTCTGATAATGAGTGACGTTGAACATCTTTTCATGTGTTTGTTAGCCATCTGTATGTCTTCTTTGGAGAAATGTCTATTTAGTTCTTTGGCCCATTTTTTGATTGGGTCGTTTATTTTTCTGGAATTGAGCTGCAGAAGTTGATTGTATATTTTTTAGATTAGTTGTTTGTCAGTTGCTTCATTTGCTATTATTTTCTCCCATTCTGAAGGCTGTCTTTTCACCTTGCTTATAGTTTCTTTTGTTGTGCAGAAGCTTTTAATTTTAATTAGATGTCATTTGTTTATTTTTGCTTTTATTTCCAATATTCTGGGAGGTGGGTCATAAGGGATCCTGCTGTGATTTATGTCAATGAGTGTTTTGCCTATGTTCTCCTCTAAGAGTTTTATAGTTTCTGGTCTTAGGTTTAGATCTTTAATCCATTTTGAGTTTATTTTTGTGTTAGAAACTGTTCTAGTTTCATTCTTTTACAAGTGGTTGACCAGTTTTCCCAGCAGCACTTGTTAAAGAGATTGTCTTTTCTCCATTGTATATTCTTGTCTCCTTTGTCAAAGATAAGGTGTCCATAGGTATGTGGGTTTATCTCTGGGCTTTCTATTTTGTTCCATTAATCTTTATTTCTGTCTTTGTGCCAGTATCATATGTCTTGATGACTGTGGCTTTGTAGTAGAGCCTGAAGTCAGGCAGGTTGATTCCTCCAGTTCCGTTCTTCTTTCTCAAGATTGCTTTGGCTATTTGAGGTTTTTTGTATTTCCATACAAATTGTGAAATGATTTGTTCTAGCTCTGTGAAAAATACCATTGGTAGCTTGATAGGGATTGCATTGAATCTATAGATTGCTTTGGGTAGTATACTCATTTTCACTATATTGATTCTTCCGATCCATGAACATGGTATATTTCTCCATCTATTAGTGTCCTCTTTGATTTCTTTCACCAGTGTTTTATAGTTTTCTATATATAGGTCTTTAGTTTCTTTAGGTAGATATATTCCTAAGTATTTTATTCTTTTTGTTGCAATGGTGAATGGGATTGTTTCCTTAATTTCTCTTTCTCTTTTCTCATTATTAGTGTATAGGAATGCAAGGGATTTCTGTGTGTTGATTTTATATCCTGCAACTTTACTATATTCATTGATTAGTTCTAGTAATTTTCTGGTGGAGTCTTTAGGGTTTTCTATGTAGAGGATCATGTCATCTGCAAACAGTGAGTTTTATTTCTTCTTTTCCAATATGGATTCCTTTTCTTTTTCTGCTGTGATTGCTGTGGCCAAAACCTCCAAAACTACGTTGAATAGTAGTGGTGAAAGTGGGCACCCTTGTCTTGTTCTGACTTTAGGGGAAATGCTTTCAATTTTTCACCATTGAGGATAATGTTTGCTGTGGGTTTGTCATATATAGCTTTTATTATGTTGAAGTATAGTCCTTCTATTCCTGCTTTCTGGAGAGTTTTTTTTTTTTTTATCATAAATGGATGTTGAATTTTGTCAAAGGCTTTTTCTGCATCTATTGAGATAATCATATGGCTTTTATTTTTCCATTTGTTAATGTGGTGTATTACATTGATTGATTTGCGGATATTGAAGAATCCTTGCATACCTGGGATAAAGCTCACTTGGTCATGGTGTATGATCTTTTTAATGTGTTATTGGATTCTGATTACTAGAATTTTGTTAAGGATTTTTGCATCTATTTTCATCAGTGATATTGTCTGTAGTTTTCTTTTTTTTTTTTTTTGTGGCATCTTTGTCAGGTTTTGGTATTAGGGTGATGGTGGTCTCATAGAATGAGTTTGGAAGTTTACCTACCTCTGCAATTTTCTGGAAGAGTTTGAGTAGGATAGGTGTTAGCTCTTCTCTAAATTTTTGGTAGAATTCAGCTGTGAAGCCGTCTGGACCTGGGCTTTTGTTTGCTGGAAGATTTCTGATTACAGTTTCAATTTCTGTGCTTTTGGTGGGTCTGTTAAGATTTTGTATTTATTCCTGGTTCAGTTTTGGAAAGTTGTACTTTTCTAAGAATTTGTCCATTTGTTCCACGTTGTCCATTTTATTGGCATATAATTGCTGATAGTAGTCTCTTATGATCCTTTGTATTTGTGTGTTGTCTGTTGTGATCTCTCCATTTTCATTTCTAATATTATTGATTTGATTTTTCTCCCTTTGTTTCTTGATGAGTCTGGCTAATGGTTTGTCAATTTTATTTATCCTTTCAAAGAACCAGCTTTTGGCTTTGTTGATTTTTGCTATGGTCTCCTTTGTTTCTTTTGCATTTATTTCTGCCCTAATTTTTAAGATTTCTTTCCTTCTACTAACCCTGAGGTTCTTCATTTCTTCCTTTTCTAGTTGCTTTAGGTGTAGAGTTAGGTTATTTATTTGACTTTTTTCTTGTTTCTTGAGGTATGCCTGCCTGTATTGCTATGAACTTTCCCCCTAGCACTGCTTTATAGCATAGGTTTTGGGTTGTTTTGGTTTCATTTTCATTCGTTTCTATGCATATTTTAATTTCTTTTTTGATTTCTTCTGTGATTTTTTGGTTATTCAGCAGCGTGTTGTTCAGCCTCCATATGTTGGAATTTTTAATAGTTTTTCTCCTGTAATTGAGATGTAATCTTACTGCATTGTGGTCAGAAAAGATGCTTGGAATGATTTCATTTTTTTTTAATTTACCAAGGCTAGATTTATGGCCCAGGATGTGATCTATCCTGGAGAAGGTTACGTGTGCGCTTGAGAAAAAGGTAAAATTCATTGTTTTGGGGTGAAATGTCCTATAGATATCAATTAGGTCTAAATGGTCTATTGTATCATTTAAAGTTTGTGTTTCTTTGTTAATTTTCTGTTTAGTTGATCTATCCATAGATGTGAGTGAGGTATTAAAGTCTCCCAATATTATTGTGTTATTGTTAATTTCCCCTTTCATACTTGTTAGCATTTGTCTTACATATTGTGGTGCTCCTGTGTTGGGTGCATATATATTTATAATTGTTATATCTTCTTCCTGGATTGATCCTTTGATCATTATGTAGTGTCCTTCTTTGTTTCTTTTCACAGACTTTGTTTTAAAGTCTATTTTATCTGATATGATTATTGCTACTCCTGCTTCCCTTTGGTCTCTATTTGCATAGAATATCTTTTTTCCAGCCCTTCACTTTCAGTCTGTATGTATCCCTTGTTTTGAGGTGGGTCTCTTGTAGACAACATATATAGGGGTCTTGTTTTTGTATCCATTCAGCCAGTCTTTGTCTTCTGGTTCAGGCATTCAACCCATTTACATTTAAGGTAATTAATGATAAGTATGATCCCATTGCCATTTACTTTATTGTTTTAGGTTTGAGTTTATACACCCTTTCTGTGTTTCCTGTCTAGAGAAGATCCTTTAGCATTTGTTGGAGAGCTGGTTTGGTATTGCTGAATTCTCTCAGCTTTTGCTTGGCTGTAAAGCTTTTGATTTCTCCTTCATATTTGAATGAGATCCTTGCTGGGTACAGTAATCTGGGCTCTAGGTTATTTTCTTTCATCACTTTAAGTATGTCCTGCCAGTCCCTCCTGACTTGAAGAGTTTCTATTGAAAGATAAGCTGTTATCCTTATGGGAATCCCCTTGTGTGTTATTTGTTGTTTTTCCCTTGCTGCTTTTAATATTTGTTCTTTTTGTTTGATCTTTGTTAATTTGATTAATATATGTCTTGGGGTGTTTTGCCTTGGGTTTATCCTGTTTGGGACTCTCTGAGTTTCTTGGACTTGGGTGATTATTTCCTTCCCCATTTTAGGGAAGTTTTCAACTATTATCTCCTCAAGTATTTTCTCATGGTCTTTCTTCTTGTCTTCTTCTTCTGGGACCCCTATGATTAGAATGTTGGCACATTTAATATTGTCCTGGAGGTCTCTGAGATGGTCCTCATTTCTTTTAATTCGTTTTTTCTTTTTTCCTCTCTGATTCATTTATTTCTACCATTCTATCTTCTATTTCACTAATCCTATCTTCTGCCTCTTATTCTACTACTTGTTGCCTCCAGAGTGTTTTTGATCTCATTTATTGCATTATTCATTATATATTGACTCTCTTTTATTTCTTCTAGGGCCTTGTTAAACCTTTCTTGCATTTTCTCAATCCTGTCTCCAGACTATTTATCTGTGATTCTATTTTTTTCAAGATTTTGGATCAATTTCACTATCATTATTCAGAATTCTTTATCAGGTAGATTCTCTATCTCTTCCTCTTTTGTTTGGTTTCTTGTGCATTTATCCTGTTCCTTTACCTGCTGAGTATTCCTCTGTCTCTTCATCTTGGTTATTTTGCTGAGTTTGGGGTGGCCTTTCTGTTTTCTGGCAGTTTGTGGAGTTCTCTTTATTATGGAGTTTCCTCGCTGTGAGTGGGGTTGTATCAGTGGCTTGACAAGGTTCTTTACATTGCTTATTTCCACTTAAAGACACATATCCTGAAGATCACTTCTTACCAATTTATAAATTGCCTCCTCTTTTCTTTTTACAAATACATATACTTCATTATGTAAATGTATGACCATTTACTTAACCCAGTTTATCAGGATAGGCATTTAGTTCATTTCCAAGTATTTTGCTGTAATAAATAATTGCCTCAGTGAAAAAAATTAATGAATTAAAAACACATTTAAAATGCATTAGGAGGAAATAGCCTAAGAATTTTCCATTTGTTTTTCACAATCGAGATCATTTTGTTTTTTAATAAGAATCAATTATTGATTATAGATGAGTAAAGTAATTAATTTGGTAGTCGAAAATATCTTGCAAAAGATTATCAATGGAGATACTGAAATAAAAGCTCTAATTACACATAGTTATGTTTATTTTCTTTATATTTCAACTGTCATATTTTTTCTACTGTGATAATACTCCTGTGACTTAGGCAAGAAGCTCTCTCAGCTTTATTTTCAGAAATGCTATTTGTGCAGAATAGCAACTTCAAAGGCCTATAGGTTCTTTCATCTAAACTGTTGGAAATGCATTGAAATCAATCATTCTACCTGAATGATGAACGTGTCAAGGATATAGCTGTTTTAAGACATGAGCTTGACTTGTACCCTGACTTTTATCTTATTTAATCTTTGGTATGTTCTGTATTCCTGATTCCTTTGAATATTTTAGACCCAGAACTGAGGCCTCAAGTCAAAGTTGTGAGAAAGTTAATCTTTCCAGCACTTGTGCATATGTATTTTGGAGGTTTTTTGTTTCCAAACTTTTAACTTGAACATTTCTTTAGGGGAAACAGTTTTGTGGATTTCTTTTCATCATAGGAAATAATAATTTGTTTAGGATTAGCAAAATTCAGTTACTCATTAAAAAAATTGGCCTGTGTCATGTTAGATATCTTAGTTTTGTATGTGTGTGTGTGTGCATATGTGCTCATTCACTCAGTAGTGCCCAATTCTTTGTGACCTTATGGACTATAGCCCACCAGGCTCCTCTGTCCATGGGATTCTCCAGGCAAGAATACTGGAGTGGGTTGTCATTTCCTTCTCCAGGGCAACTTCCCATCCCAGGGTGGAAACCAGGTCTCTTGCCTTGCAGGCAGTCTCCTCCATTGGCAGGCGGGTTTTAATGTGGGAGGTGATAGCAGTTAGAACAATGAAATTTCTACCCAGAAAATTTCAAAGTGCCTTTGGGGTCTTTGCATTTTTGTCATTTGCATTTCTGGGCCAAATACCAAGAACTGAATCTATCATGGTCCCCTCCTCAGAAACAAATTTCTGAGAGAGATTATGGGGATGACATAGTTGCAGTTTCTATAGATACTGTAACAATGATGAGTATATATGCTTCTCTCTTGTTCTAGACACCCCTGTATATCTCTCCCACCCACCAGCTTGTGTAGTCCTAGAAGCTAACTGAAAACAGTTAAAGAAGGAGAACTATGCTGGTGACTCCCTACTGATTTAAACAGTCTGCTAATCTAAGCTCTTTAATGGAATTTCTAGGTATAATTAAGATTTTGTAAGGAGGCCTTTTAAGAGAATATTGACATCAATGAAACTGTGAATTAGATGAGTTCCACATTTTCTGAGGGCCATTCATCAGCCTGGAGAGTGCTAATATTTAATGTGGGTCTAGTAATACAAATAAACAAATGTTAGGATTAGAGATTAAGTCAGCTACTACTTATTTCTTTTATATTCTAAAATATTTCTAATCATCTCTTTTTGTCACCTCTAATTATTTTTCTGCCTGAAACAGACTCATATTTTTTTCATTTTAAAATTAACAAAGAGTCTGGGAATCCTGAACCCTTCTCTTTCATGCTTTTAGGTTAATAAAATATCATATACTTAATTGTATTCCAGGGAAAAGCTGAAGCACCTTGCAGCCTGGACAATTTGAGGCGGTGATATCATCAGCTGATGGCCAGTTATTCCTAAAATGATTCTGCATTGCCAATTATTTCTCAAATGTTTTTCTTAAGTTGACACATTCTCTCAATTTCATGGGAGCTTTAAAATGCCACTTGACAGTTGTTTTCTGCAATATTTTAACTGCTTTTACTAATTTACCTATTGAAAAAATTTACTAATAACAAAAACAAAAACTCTATTGGCCTGTTCAGAGTCGTATCTGACTCTTTGCGACCCCATGGACTGCAGCACAACAGGCCTCCCTGTCCATCAGCAGCTCCCGGAATCTACACAAACACATGTCCATTGAATCAGTGATGCCATCCAACCATCTTATCCTCTGTTGTCCCCTTCTCCTCCCACCTTCAATCTTTCCCAGTATCAGGGTTTTTTCAAATGAGTCAGCTCTTCATGTCAGGTGGCCACAGTATTGGGCTTTCAGCTTCAACATCAGTTCTTCCAATGAACATTCAGAACAGATTTCCTTTAGGATGGACTGGTTCGATCTCCTTGCAGTCCAAGGGACTCTCAAGAGTCTCCTCCAACACCACAGTTCAAAAGCATCAATTCTTTGGCACTCAGCACTTTTATAGTCCAACTCTCACATCCACACATGACTACTGGAAAAACCATAGCCTTGACTAGACAGACCATTGTTGGTAAAGTATTGTCTCTGCTTTTTAATATACTGTCTAGGTTGGTCATAACTTTTCTTCCAAAGAGTAAGCATCTTTTCATGGCTGCAGTCACCTTCTGCAGTGATTTTGGAGCCCCCCCCCCAAAAAAAATAAAGTCTGCCACTGTTTCCAAGGTTTCTCCATCTATTTGTCATGAAGTAATGATAACAGATGTCATGATCTTAGTTTTCTGAATGTTGAGTTTTAAGCCAACTTTTTCACTCTCCTCTTTCACTTTCATCAAGAGGCTCTTTAGTTTTTCTTCACTTTCTGCCATAAAGGTGGTGTCATCTGCATATCTGAGGTTATTGATATTTCTCCCTGCAATCTTGATTCCAGCTTGTGCTTCATCCAGCCCAGCATTTCTCATGATGTACTCTGCATATAAGTTAAATAAGCTTGGTAACAATATACAGCCTGATGTACCTGGAACCAGTCTATTGTTCCATGTCCAGTTCTAACTGTTGCTTCCTGACCTGCATACAGATTTCTCAAGAGGCAGGTGAGGTGGTCTGGTATTCCCATCTCTTTCAGAATTTTCCACAGTTTACTGTCCCATTACTCCTGCCTTAAAATATAAATCTCTTTGAAGCTTTTAAACTTGGTATTTATTTTAAAGACACAAGGGAAACATCAAAAGGAAAAATTACTGCTATGTCTGTTTTCCTTCATTAGAAAAACTAGATTAAAATTCTACACAATTGTGTAGTTTTCCGAAGTTTTTATTTTCATTTTAATACTATAACATTTGCTACCCATGTCATTAATTTGGCAGTGACATGAATTATAGTTTTACAGCATATTATGCATGTTTGTATGTATATAATGAGTGTGTGTTATGTGAAAATTAATTAGATGCACCATGTTTATCCACACACGTTTTCCTTTGCCATGTGTTGTTAGGCCAGGTCCTGACTCATTATGATTAGTTAAATAAATCACTATTCTTAAACAATTAAATTAATATGCTACCCTTCCCTTACTGCTACTACCTAATAATAACAGTGGGCACATTACATTCAGTTAGAGCTGACTTTTTGAAAAGTTATTGTCCTACAATATTTTGTCATAGATATCCTGTTTGGCTATTAACTTTTACTAATTCTCTTGCAAGTTTGTAAAAGTAACCCATACTGTATAATAAACTCAAGCTACTAAAACTTGAAAGCAATGCATTTCACCTTTTAAAAATTCAGGTTAGTGCGAAGGTGGGATGGTTTGAGAGAATGACATTGAAACATGTAAATTATCATATGTAAAATGAATCACCAGTCCAGGTTTGATGCATGATATAGGATGCTTGGAGCTGGTGCACTGGGATGACCCAGAGGAATGGGATGGGGAGGTAGGTGGGAGAGGGGGTTCCAGATGGGGAACACATGTACACTCATGGCAGATTCAAGTCAATGTATGGCAAAAACCAATACAATATTGTAGAGTAAAATGAATAAATTAATTACAAAAAAAATTCAGGTTAGTAGTAGTAGTAGTAGTGTTAGTCACTTCCGTCTTATCCAACTCTTTGCATCCCTTAAACTGTAGCCCACCAGGCTCCTCTGTCCATGGGGATTCTCCTGGCAAGAATACTGGAGTGGATTGCCATTCTGTTCTTCAGGAGATCTTCCTGACCCAGGGCTGGAACCCAGGTTATAGAAACTAAATATAATAAGATTGTTAATCACTAAATATGTTGAATGAGGGATTCATGAAAAAGAGACATTTACTGTCTTTTTCTGCATTGCTTCTTTTAGACTGATGCATTAGTGAGTGATATGCTTAATTATTAATTGTGATTTTCCTTCTGAATTCTCAGATCACTCCAGAATTTTTTAAGGGACCAAGTCTACCTCCTCCTGCTATGTTCAGGACCAGACAACAAGGGACACAGAATTAAATAGAATTCACTTGTTTGAGCATTGACTGTGTGACTTTACTGTTTATTTTCCTCACTTGACATTTATTTTTATTACCTGATGATAATATTGCATATTACTATTTAATATAGACCTCTTTTTAAATGTTAATTATTAAGCATACTGGTATTATGTTGAATAAAATAAATGACTTATGAAGATCATTTTTAAAAATTATTGTTTGTCTTCTCAAAGCATATAATAATGTTTATTTACTCTAGAATCTCAAATTACTTATTTCATGACTCAGGTGTTAATTTTGTTTAAAAATCTTTAAGACCAAGTAGCATGAAAAGCATAGAGAAGTATACATGCATATAAACAATATTTATAGAGAAAAAATGGAAAATAGATAGGATGCTGCTAAGCTGCTAAGTCACTTCAGTCGTGTCCGACTCTGCGCAACCCCATAGACGGCAGCCCACCAGGCTCCCCATCCCTGGGATTCTCCAGGCAAGAACACTGGAGTGGGTTGCCATTTCCTTCTCCAATGCAGGAAAGTGAAAAGTGAAAGTGAAGGTGCTCAGTCATGTCCAACCCTCAGTGACCCCATGGACTGCAGCCTTCCAGGCTCCTCCGTCCATGGAATTCTCCAGGCAAGAGTACTGGAGTGGGGTGCCATTGCCTTCTCCCAAATAGATAGGATATAGGCCAATTAACATACGGTTGCTGTTGTTCAGTCACTAAGTTGTGTCCAACTGTTTGCAACGTGAACTGCAGCACGCCAGGCTTCCCTGAACTTCACTATCTTCCTGAGTTTGCTGAAACTCATGTCCATTGAGTCAGTGATGCCATCCAACCATCTCATCCTCTACCACCTCTTTCTCCTCTTGCCTTCAATCTTTCCCAGCATCAGGGTCATTTCCAGTGAGTTGGCTCTTTGCATCAGGTGTTCTGAGTATTGGAGCTTCAGCTTCAGAATCAGTCCGTGTAGATATGGAGTAACAAAAGGTTCAAAATGTTGGTGATAAAAACAGTCTTTGAAGCAGGAGTGTGTGTGTGTATGTGTGTAGTTGTGTGTGTGTGTGTTGGTGTGTGTGTAGTATGTATCTGTATAGGGGTGTGTGTAGTTGTGTGTCTGTCTGTAGGTGTGTTCATGTGTGTAGTTCTGTGTTTGGTATGTGTGTGTAGTTGTGTGTATGTGTGTCTGTAGGGGTGTGTGTGTGTGTAGTTGTGTGTGTTGTGTGTACCTGTGTGTGTGTAGTTGTGTGAATTGGGTATGTGTATGTCTGTACAGGTGTGTGTGTATGTAGCTGTGTATGTGTGTGTGTTGGGATATGTGTGTGTAGTGTGTATCTCACATCTATGGATAGTGAGTGCTTCACAGTAGTCATTTTTCCTGGCTACTGGCTGCAGTGAAAGTCCCCTTGCAGCTCTGAAGGATGGCAGCAAGGTAGTGCAGCACTCCTGCTCGGGCGTTGCAGACCATTAGAAATGCTGTTCACTTTAATATCATAATGGCTGAGCTGTGCATCTGTGGACCCTGGCATTTTTAAAAGACCAGCTAGAAGTTATAAATCGCCAGTTGTTTGTCACTTTTCTGCCTTCAGCTACCAGGACAAAACTGTATTTTTATCACTTTCTTATTTTTGCTAATATTAAAGTTTCCCAAATAAAGATAATTTAAGATCTATCTTATTCAAATTCATTTTAGGTAGGCATTATCTAATGTATCCAGTCTCAGCAATGGGATATTACTATAAGATGATATAAATCTGTTCAATGCTTGAAGGAGTTCATTGAACTAGGATTTTAAAAATAAACACAACAGAAGTAGTAGTTGAAAATAACTCTTATTTATTGAATATCTGTGTGCCAGAGATGATTGTAGATGCTAGGGAGGTAGCTGTTTATGAAACAGGCATTCCTTTCCTTGACCCTGGGGAATATACATAGTTGTTATATGGTGTTGAATTTTATGGGAAAAAATAATAATGAAGAAGCAGGCAGGGAAGATAAAAATTTCCAACGGGCCAGTGAGGGACAGTGCACTTTCACCTAAGGTGATCCAGGAAAGATTGGTTGTTTATGCTCAGTTACTCATGTCCCACTTTTCGTGATCCTGTGGACTGTAGCCTGCTAGGCTTCTCTGTCCATGAGATTCTCCAGGCAAGAATACTGGAGTTGGCAGCCATTTCCTTCTCGAGGGAAACATCCCTGACCTAGGGATCAAACCCTCATCTCTTGTACCTCCTGCATTGGCAGGTGAATTCTTTACCACTGAGCTGCTTGGGAAGCCCCAAGATTGGCTGACGAAGTTATATCTTTGCAGAAATATTGGGGGACAAGGAAACCAGCTGCATGATAACTGCAAAGTGTTGAGGTGGGTGTACCTGGTACATGCAGGAAGAACAGCAAAATCAGGATGTGTGGGGCGTGGTGATGGGTAATCATGTGCAGATGTTTGCTCACAAGTCACATCACACTGTAATAATTCATGTATCTGCTGTCTTTCTTTCAACTCCGAGTCCTGGGAAAGTACAGTACAATGTGTGCTGTGGGGAGGGTATTCTGTTGGCTTTAAGAGACTTGAATCTAGATAAATGCCAACCTCAGTGCTTACTGTAACAGTTTGAGGCAGAGTGGGGCCTGACCCCAAGGACTCCACTGTTTTGGGTCAGCACAATCTATCAGTGTCTTGTGTCTGCTGTAACAAATCACCACACATTAGGTGTCTTAAAGCAGCCCAACTATTTTCTCACAGTACTGGAGGCCAGAAGTCTGAAATCAGGGTGGTTAGCAGGTGTCTGTCAATCTGAAGACTCTGGTGATGAACTCACTCCTTGCTTCTTCCAGCTTCTGGTGACTCCAGGGGTTCCTTGTGTGTGGCCACATCTCTCCAGCCTCTGCCTCCAAGGTCACCTTGACACCTCTTCTTTCCTATCTGTCTCTCTTCCATATGGCTCTGTGTTCTAAACCCTGTATGCTCATCTCTTTTAAAAAATTTAAATGTATTTATTTTTAATTGGGCAATAATTCCTTGACAATATTGTGCTGATTTCTGCACTATATCAACATGAATCACCCATAGGTATACTTATGTCTCCTCCCTCTTGAGCCTCCTTCCACAGGTGATTGCATTTAGGGACTTCCCAGGTCTTTCAGCAGTAAAAGAATGTACCTGCCCATGCAGAAGATGCAGAAGACACAGGTTCGGTCTCTGGGTCAGAAAGATCCCTGGAGGAGGAAATGGCAAACCACTCCAGTATTCTTGCCTGGGAAATCCCATGAGTTCATGGGATCGCAAAGAGTGGGACATGATTGTGTGACTAAGCACAGATGTACGGAGGAAATAGAGGTGGGAACAGACTAGGATAAGCTTTAGGAAACAGGGACCCAGAATCAGAATGTGGGACCCACTGCATGTAGACCCAGGGCAAACCAGCTGAGAAAGGCTTCTCTCCTTCTTCCTAACTTGAGAGTGGGGAGAACTGAAGAGACCTCCTGAGGCTGTTGTTGTTCAGTTGCCAAGTTGTGTATGACTCTGCAATCCCATGGACTGCAACATGCCAGACCTCCCTGTCCCTCAACATCTCCCGGAGTTTGCCCAAGTTCACAGCCATTGAGTCAGTGATGCTGTGTGGCCATTTCATCTTCTGTCATCCCCTTCTCATCCTGCACTCAATCTTTCCTAGCATCAGGGTCTTTTCCAATGAGTTGGCTCTTCATATCGGATGGCTGAAGTATTGGAGCTTCAGGTTCAGCATCAGTCCTTCTAGTGAACATTCAGGGTGGATTTCCTTTAATACTGACTGGTTTGAGGTAGGAATACTTAACTGTCATCCTATTTTGTTTTCTTTCAGACGATGTATGCTTGTATGCACTGTGGCTTTGTTTTAGTGTTGCCTGCTCTGATGTGTTGTTGTTGTTTGGTCACTCAGTCATGTCCAACTCTTCGGAACTCCATGGACTGTAGCCTGCCAGGCTCCTCTGTCCATGGGATTTCCCAGACAAGAATAGTGGAGTAGGTTGCCATTTCCTTCTCCAGGGGATCTTCCCAGTCCAGGGATCAAACCTGCATCTCCGGCATTGACAAGCGTGTTTTTTACCACTGAGCCACGAGGGAAGTCACCTTCTGGTTAGGGTTGGGGAAAATTTCTTCTGTGGCTGCTTGCTTAATTTGGAACTTCAATTGTTAACATGGAAAACATATGTTTAAAAAATTAGTGTGGAAGAAGCATCTTGCAGTTTCTCTGCATTGATATAGATGACTAACTGGAAAAATTCTTGGCTACTTTCACTTAGAAAGAAATATTTCCTCTAGAGAAGTGACTGTAATGACTAGTCAGATGCACAGCAGTATTAAAGTACTTTGGTTGTAGTTCTTATATGTAGACTTCCTATGTTTATGTTCTCAGATACTTTCTTTAACATACACTTTAAAATGTGTAATTATGAAACATCTAAAATTTTGCAAAGATAACATCACTGACACATGTGTCCATAACTGAGATTAAACAGATGTTAACATTATGTTTTATTTACTTCACATTATTCCTTTATTGAAAGGAATAAAACATACTCATCTCAACACTGTCATCTCTCTTCCATTGCTTGATCCCTAGAGTTAACTTTTAGGTTTAAATTGCTGTATGTCATATCTAATTACTTTTATATTTTTATAAGCCATGCACTTATTTGATCACTGTAATGACTAAATTTTCTGTTTTAAAATGATAAACAGTATGATGATGTACTAGTTATTTTACAATGTAATTTTTGTAATGCAGCTTTACTTAATTTTATATCCATACATGCATATATGGGTTTCCCTGGTAGCTCAGCTGGCAAAGAATTTGCCTGCAGTGCAAGAGACCCCAGTTCGATTCCTGGGTCAGGAAGATTCCCCTGGAGAAGGGATAAGCTACCCACTCCAGTATTCTGGCCTGGAGAATTCCATGGACTATATAGTCTATGGGATTGCAAAGAGTCAGATACAACTGAGTGACTTTCACTTTCACATGGATATATATATGTGTGTGTGTGTGTATATATGTATATGTGTGTGTGTGTGTGTATACACACACATATATAGATATATAACAAAATTTGCATCTTGTTTTACAATGCCATTGTGTGTATATTATGCATTTATTTATTCTTTAGAAAACACATTTTCTATAGAAAACAAGCTTTTTTTCCTACTGCTGCTGCTGCTAAGTCGCTTCAGTCGTGTCCAACTCTGTGCGACCCCATAGACGGCAGCCCACCAGGCTCCCCAGTCCTTGGGATTCTCAAGGCAAGAACACTGGAGTGGGTTGCCATTTCCTTCTCCAGTGCAAGAAAGTCAAAAGTGAAAGTGAAGTCACTCAGTCGTGTCCAACTCTTAGCGACCCCATGAACTGCAGCCTACCAGGCTCCCCCATCCATGGGATTTTCCAGGCAAGAGTACGGGAGTGGGGTGCCATTGCCTTCTCCAACTAGTTTTCTAATATGTCTTTGTACATGTCTCTTTGTGTCCATATGTTACAGATTTTGGAGTTACACTCCTAGTTGTGGAATTTCTAGTTCATGGGATATGCATGTTTTCAAGTTTTCCAGAAATTTGTAACACTTTACCTAAACTCCATGAATATAAATGAGTTCCTTCCTCACTTGTTATTGTAACATGCTTTTTATTATCAAACTTACAAAAATTTGACTGTGTTAGGGATATCAAGTAGCATCTCATTATAATTTATTCTTACAAGATGACTTGTAATAACAAACCTCTTTTGGCTTCTTGACGCTTTGATTTTTTTATTCTGCGAATCTCTTATTTCCTTATATATCTGTTGAGATGTGATTTCTTTCTGCTTTCTGAGAGTTGTTTTTATTTTCTGGACATAAACCTTTGTTGGCCATAGGTTTTATACAGTAGTTACTCCTTTTTGAGCCTTTTCATTTAATATTCTTATAAAGTCTTTCCCCACCCCCCCCTTAAGGGTTTCCTTTATTGATGTTAAAATGCTTTACCAATATTTTTTTTGCAGATTTAGTTTTGGTTTAACTAATATGTAACTGTTTATTCTGTTGAATGGTAAGGAATCATCTTTTTTATCATAAGGAATAGTCAACAATTTCAGAACAACTCATCTACTAATGCAGACTTCTCCATGAAATAGAAAAGTACCTGGTATGTCCATTCTGTTCAGTCGAGTAAATGCCATGCTCTCTTAAGTTTATAACAAGGAATTCTCTCATATGAGGCCTCTTTAAATGTTATTCTACTGTTAGAGATTTTCTTGGCTATTGTTGGGTATTTAAGTCTTCAACTAATGTCTATTCATTTAAACTGTATCTTTTCCATTTGCTTCCTTGGACAGGGGAATATTATACGTTGTTGGTTTGGCTTTAATTCCTACTGTTCCCCACAAGCATACATTTGAGGTTCTTAAATCCAGAACTGTGGTGGAGACAGTTTGTCTCACATGAAACATCTATATTATTTTCACATTTGTTCTCTTCCTCCTGCTACTCACACTAAATTGTAGGCAAATATCTCCCCTCTCATCACTATATTCAGAGTCAGTATGATATGGTGGAAGCAGATGATCTGAGAGTAAGTTATGGTCATGTGTTTTTAGCCTCATTTTTCTTACCTATAAATTATGCATGCATACACTGTATCCATATGAGCTGATATGCACCACCAATGATGTAAATACATACAAGCACTTTATGAAATATGAAAAACTTGAAACATTAACAGATTTGAAATGTTAATCAGTCTGCCTTCTTTAGAAAAGTCTGTAGCACAAACTTTCCTGGATCTGATTCTTTCCATTTATAAATAATTTTATGCATAACTTTGACATATCTTGCGTATGAATAAGATCCTTTTCACACCAGAAATAGAATCCCACAGTCAATGCATGGTTAAATGCAAAACTTTGTCTGATGCCAGCTTTTGGTTTGGTCAGTGAAAGATGTTGCCTCAATGCTTGTCAGTATTTTTCTGGGAATGCTTTTGCTTGTGTCTTTAGTGGAAAAGTCTTTTGAGAAGCACATATCACAGAGTGCCTGCTGACTGCTTTCTTCCCAGGACTCCTCAGCAATGTCATTTTGTCTGAATTGCCAGGAGATTGTGTTCACAAGAAAAGTTCTTCAGACATGTCTGCAGGTGGTTATTCACCTCCATCTTGCAGTGTCCCCGTGACTGGTCATCCTGCCATCTTTTATTCTTAATATAGGCTTAGCACAGCAGAGTTGTGGTGGCTATTCTTGATTGCTTTCATGTAGGGAGGTAAATTGGCTTAAAGCTCAACATTCAGAAAACTAAGATCGTGGCATCGGGTCCCATCACTTCATGGAAAATAGATTGGAAAACAGTGAGAAACTTTATTTTGGGGGTGCTCCAAATCACTGCAGATGGTGACTGCAGCCATGAAATTAAAAGATGCTTGTACCTCGGAAGAAAAGTTATGACCAACCTAGACAGCATATTAAAAACCAGAGATGTTACTTTGCCAACAAAGGTCTATCTAGTCAAGGCTATGGTTTTTCCAGGAGTCAGGTATGGATGTGGGAGTTGGACTATAAAGAAAGCTGAGTGCTGAAGAACTGTTGGTTTTGAACTGTGGTGTTGCAGAAGACTCTTGAGAGTTCCTTGGACTACAAGGAGATCCAACCAGTCCATCCTAAAGGAGATCAGTCCTGGGTGTTCATTGGAAGGACTGATGTTGAAGCTGAAACTCCAATACTTTGGCCACCTGACATGAAGAACTGACTCAGTTGAAAAGACCCTGATACTGGAAAAGATTGAAAGTGGGAGGAGAAGGGGACAACAGAGGATGAGACTGTTGCATGGCATCACCAACCCAATGGACATGTGTTTGAGTAGACTCTGGGAGTAGGTGATGGACAGAGAGGCCTGGTGTGCTGCAGTCCATGGGGTCACAAAGAGTCAGGCACAACTGAGCTACTGAACTAAACTGAGGAAAGTACCCTAGCTCATCCTTGCTGAAAACCTAATCTGGGTTTACTGATAATTTGGATTTCCAGATAAAGTTAAAGCTATCTCAAGTGGTAATCACTCTCCTCTTTACTTTTCATCTAATGATGATTTTAAAAAATATTTGGAAATACCAACCATGTGGCACTTATTGTAAAGAACCTGCCTGCCAATGTAGGAAATATAAGAGACATGGGTTCAACCCACTGATTGGGAAGATCCCCTGGAGGAGGGCATGGCAATCCACTTCAGTATTCTTGCCTGGAGTATCCCTTGTACAGAGAAGCCTGGTGGGCTCCAGTCCATGGAGTCCCAAAGAGTCAGACACGACCAAAGTGACTTAACACAGGTACAACTGTTAATGACTGAAATTTCAAATGTGTACATTTGTATTAGGATTAAGGCTTACACTCATCATTGTCTTATATGAGAAATAATAGTCAAGGGATTTTGGTATTTTGTTTGAGGTTCCTCAAATGTGAATCTTAACTGGTCATAATAGAATGGCATATGGGGGAGAATGAAGAGAATTTGTTTTATCCATTCTTTTACCTTTTTTGCCCTGCATGATATATTGTCACTCCTATATGTTCAGTGGGGATAGTTAGAGAGTTTGTTATGGACGTGTATGTGCTGCTGTATTTAAAATGGATAACAAACAAGGACCTACTATAGAGCACAGGGAACTCTACTCAGTGTTATATGGCAGCCTAGATGGGTGGGAAGTTTGGGGGAGAATGGATACATGTATATGTATGACTGAGTCCCTTTCCTGTCCACCTGAAACTATCCCCACATTGTTAATTGACTCTGTGCCTAGTCGCTCAGTTGTGTCCAAATCTTTGTGACCCCAGAGTAGCATACCAGGCTCCTCTGCCTATGGAGATTCTCCAGGCAAGAATGCTTGGAGTGAGTTGTCATGTCCTCCTGCAGGAGATCTTCCCAACCCAGGGACTGAACCCAAGTCTCCCCATACTGCTGCTGCTGCTGCTGCTGCTAAGTCGCTTCAGTTGTGTCCGACTCTATGTGACCCCATAGATGGCAGCCCACCAGGCTCCCCCGACTGTGGGATTCCCCAGGCAAGAACATTGGAGTGGGTTGCCATTTCCTTCTCCAGTGCATGAAAGTGAAACGTGAAAGTGAAGTTGCTCAGTCATGTCTGACTCCTCATGACCCCATAGACTTCAGCCCACCAGGCTCCTCCGTCCATGGGATTTTCCAGGCAAAAGGACTGGAGGTCTCCCCATGTTATGCTATGCTAAGTCACTTCAGTCGTGTCCGACTCTGTGCGACCCCATAGACAGCAGCCCACCAGGCTTCCCATCCCTGGGATTCTCCAGGCAAGAACACTGGAGTGGGTTGCCATTTCCTTCTCCAATGCATGAAAGTGAAAAGTGAAAGCGAAGTCACTCAGTCGTGTCCGACTCTTAGCGACCCCATGGATTGCAGCCTACCAGGCTCCTCTGTCCGTGGGATTTTCCAGGCAAAAGTACTGGAGTGGGTGCCATTGCCTTCTCCAGGTCTCCCCATACCTGACTATAAAATGAAAGGTTTTTAAAAATGTATATCCTCTTACCGAATGAAGCTGAAAAAAGAACACAGTGAGTGAAACCAAAATATTTAATTCACATTTGTATGTTTTTTAGTTAATGAAACTTTTGTACAAAAACTCCATTTTAGGCAAGCCTATTCGTGTTGTTATTCTAAAACTCACCAACTCTACTATTGTTAAATGCAACATTATCACTGGCAAAACTTTTGATCATGGAATGCGTTTTATTGCAAGGCATCTTGTTGCATCTGAAGAGAATTATTTTGTTGATCGTTTGCTCAAAATAATACATCACAGAGCTTTGTTTTTCACTTAGCAAAGAACTAGGTCACAGAGGGTACTTCAGTACAAAAAGATACTTTTGTCTGGATGACTGTAAATAATATTTAGGGAAGGTATGACTGTGTGTGTGAAAGTTCCTACTGCTTCCTTATATAGATTGTGTGGGTGTTGTTGTTTAGTCACACAGTCGTGTCTGACTCTTTGCAACCTCATAGACTTGGCCCACCAGGCTCCTCTGTCCCTGGGATTCTCCAGGCAAGAATACTGCAGTGAGTTGCCATTTCTTCCTTTAGGGGAACTTCCCAACCCAAGAATCAAATCAAATTGGCATGTGGGTTCTTTAACCACTGAGCCACCCAGGAGTCATGTTGGTAAATCCTAATATAGTGTCTTTACTGGCCTTTATGTTCTGTTCTTTCAAGTCACCACTGTTTTCTCAAGGTGACTAAAACAATTTTGGAGCTTTGCAAATGAAGTCATCATATGTAACATGGCATGTGCCCTTTTTTCATAGTTAACAGCTGAAAGGTGAACTGTGGTGGTTGGAAACCCGGTGTTGTGAAAAGGAGAGAGAGGTAACGATTATCAACCCTGTTCTTTATCAACCGTGAACAGCTGCACAAGGATGCTGGGGTCTGGCGGGCCTGCTGCATGCCTCTCTAAGACCGGAGTCATTTGAAGCCAGGTTGCAAGCAGATGGTTGCTGAGGTGGCTTGTCTAGACAGCAGGCATCTCTGCAAAACTCTTAAAGGAGTGAGCAAAGAACTTTTGCTCCTCTGGAAGGAGTAAAGCCCTTCCAGAGTTCTTGGCACAGTTTCACAGGCGTGTTTCTTTGGTGCATGTTACTTTATAAATGAGTCAGGAAAAATAAGACAAAAGCAAATGATATGGTATTTGGAGAATGGAGTAGAAAGAGATACACAGCAACATGAAAACTGAAAAAACCCTTGGTAACACCCCTAACCCCCTGTAATATAGCAGAGCACACAAATGTCCAGACTAATGAATACACAGTATTAGACTGTTACTGACCAAAGTTCTTGGCCTCCTTAGTCAATAGAAATTGACCAGAGGCCAAACAAGAAATTCAGGCAAGGCTTTATGGGGGCCCCTGCTTCCCTAGTGGCTCAGATGGTTAATAATCTGCCTGCCAATGCAGAAGGCTCGGGTTCAATCCTTGGGTTGGAAAAATCCCCTAGAGAAAGGCATGGCAACCCACTCCAGTATTCTTGTCTGGAGAAGCCCATGAACAGAGCAACCTGGTATGCTACAGTTCATGAGGTCCCAAAGAGTCAGACATGGTTGAGCGACTAACGCTTTCACGGCTGCAGCAGAGGGGAGTGAAAGCAAGGATCAGATTTTGTTGCTAGCTGCTTGATCCTGGGAGAACTGGTTCGTTACATGGGGTGAGAGTCAGGGTTGGTCCAGGGGTGAGAAAGGGCCTTAGGTGGTTTGCCCCCCATCCCTCCTTTGATTGTGTTGAGTGCAGGGGGCATGAGCAGCTCATCAGAAGTGGCAGTTGGGCTTTTTGGTCATTTCTGTATCTTGTCCATAATTGCCTCCAGCCTCACATACATGCAATTTTTTTAAGCCCCTAATAGTTTCTTTGTATTTTGTTGCTCGAGGAGACATTTGCCCAGGTGCAACCACTGCAGCAAAGGATCCCAGGTCCTGGGGGGCAGCCTGTCTCAAGACGACTTGAGATATTCAGTTGCATCCACATTTTCAGTGTCCATATTCAATACCTTTTCCAGGCTTATTAAAGCCTTGCTACTCAAAATGTAGTTGGCCGATCGGCAGCATCAGCCTCATCTGTTAGTTTGCTAGAAATTCAGAATCTCAAATTCTTTCATAGGCCTAGGAATTAGAACCTGCATTTTAGCAAGATTCCCCTTGAGATGTATATGCCAATTAAATCATTAAGAAGAATATGTTTATAGGTATAAATATGAGTGACAAAGGTGGGAAAATTGCATTAAGTACAGAGGGAAAAATCCTTAGCAATTTTGAACTGGGGCTTCCCTGCTAGCTCAGATGATAAAAAATTTGCCTGCAATGCTGGAGACCTAGGTTCGATCCCTGGGCCAGGAAAACCCCCTGCAAAGAGAATGGCAATCCACTCCAGTATTCTTGCTGGAGAATCCAATGGGCAGAGGAGCCTGGTGGGCCACAGTCCATGGGGTCACAAAAGAGTCAGACATGACTGAGTGACTAATGCTTCATTTGTATTTTTGGATACATATGAATACTTCTATTTTTCTATAAGTATATAATTTTAGCTTTTTAGGAAGACCCTGGATGCTGTCACAACATTTAGTTTCTGATTCCTAAAATAAACAGATTATCATTATTAGCTTTCATAAGGGAAATACAAACAAATATTTATTGTTTTAGGTTCTATCATTGCTTCTACTGCTGTAAGAAGTAAAGATTAAAATTAGTCATTTCTGCAAATAGGAAGTATTATAAAGAAAATGCTTGAGAGTCCCTCAGACGGCAAGGAGACCAAACCAGTCTATCCTAAAGGAAATGAACCCTGAATATTCATTGGAAGGACTGATGTTGAAGCTGAAGCTCCAATACTTTGACCACCTGATGCGATGAGCTGACTCACTGCAAAAGACTCTATGCTGTAAAAGATTAAGGGCAGGAGGAGAAGGGGTGACAGAGGATGAGATGGTTGGATGGAACCATTGACTCAATGGACATGAGTTTGAGCAAACTCTGGGAGATAGTGAAGGACAGGGAAGCCTGGCGTGCTGCAGTCCATGGGATCAGAAAGAGTCAGACATGACTTAGTGACTAAACAACAGCAAGAATAATTAAATTTATAGTTATTAACCCATTTAAAATATTGATAGAATGGAAACAATATGATAGGAACTTTGCTAGATACTGAGTTTATTAGGGGTTAATTTAGACTGTTATTTTATACTAGTTTCTAGAAATAATACAACTTACATTGTATCACTGTATCAGCTTACACACCTGGGAGAGTTGACAAATGATTATAACTGGAGATAAAATGCAAACATTACATTGGTTATTTAACAGATAATGTCTTCTCCACTCACAGATACTGCCTCTGCGTCAGCCAGTGTCAGCTACATGATTCATAAATAACAAACAGATTTACTCTTTGCTCTCTTCTTCCTGTTTCTTGGCAGTATTCATGGTTTTAGAAACAGTTTTCACTAACTCCAGATTAAATAGCCAATGATATTTGAAAGATTTAGTTGCATTCTGTCATGTGATTTTTAACACCTTACATATATATATATATATATTTTTTTTTTTTTTCAGACTGTCGTATTTTCTCTCTTTAAAGTAGAGTTTCTCTATCCATCTCTCCTCCCCCAAAAGCACACACCTATCCTGCATATCCAGATTTTTATTATATGGCTTGGGGATATTTCCTTTGTTATTTTTTCTACCACTAAAGTCTGGGGCGTAGTGGAAGACTTGCCTTTGTTAAGAATAAAATAGAAAAGCATAAACCAAAAGAACAAAGAGAAGAAAAATAAAGCATTTGATGTGTGCAAATGTATTTGATATATGCAAGTCTTTAAAATGTTAAATCCCCAAGTGAGGGTAGCAATAAATAGTGCACTTTATTTCACTCTAGAATTCAAACAATAATTGAAAGGGAAAAAAAAAAAAAAAAAACAACTGGCAGCCAGTAGTCAAGAAATAGTAAATAGGGGATTTTTGTGATGTTAGTGAATGAAATGTACACTATGTTTTTAAATATAATTAAAATAATTTTAAAGAAAAAATAGTAAAGTAGGGCTTTTCAAATTTCATAATTACCAGGGAACTTATTAAAATTCGTATTTCTAGGCTACAGCCCAGATTAGAACCTGCTAAGTCTCCATTGGGTCACAGGGATCTCTTCTTTAGCAATCCCACTGCTGGGCATACACACCAAGGAAACCAGAATTGAAAGAGACACATGTACCCCAATGCTCATCATAGCACTGTTTATAATAGCCAGGACATGGAAGCAACCTAGATGTCCATCAGCAGATGAATGGATAAGAAAGCTGTGGCACATATACACAATGGAGTATTACTCAGCCATTAAAAAGAATACATTTGAATCAGTTCTAATTAGGTGGATGAAACTGGAGCCTATTATACAGAGTGAAGTAAGCCAGAAAGAAAAACATAAATACAGTATACTAATGCATATATATGGAATTTAGAAAGATGGTAACAATAACCCTGTATACGAGATAGCAAAAGAGACACTGATGTATAGAAGAGTCTTTTGGACTCTGTGGGAGAGGGAGAGGGTGGGGAAATTTGGGAGAATGGCATTGAAACATGTATAACATCATATATGAAACGAGTCGCCAGTCCAGGTTCGATGCACGATACTGGATGCTTGGGGCTGGTGCACTGTGACAACCCAGAGGGATGGTATGGGGAGGGAGGAGGGAGGAGGGTTCAGGATGGGGAGCACATGTATACCTGTGGCAGATTCATGTTGATATATGGCAAAACCAATACAATATTATAAAGTTAAAAAATAAAAAATAAAAACTTAAAAAAAAAAAAAACAGTTTGGTGGATTTTTCAATACTCTGAAGGTGGTGGACACCTCCTGGGATATTCAGACTTGAATATCTATCAAGAGATGGTGCAACTTCAGTTTCTTGAACCTATAAGTAAAACAAGATGGGTGCTCTGATCTGTGGTTTGTCATTGAAATGCCTAAATTCTTATGTAAATATTTAAAGAACATTTAGAAAATAATTCTAAAATAAACCAGAACAGTGAATGCACATTCACAGAGGAGTCAAAACTAATTTACGCTGTCCTTTTTGGTGAAACCAAGGGCTTCCCAAGGGTGCAGTGGTAAAGAATCATTCTGCAATGCAGGAGACACAGATTTGATCCCTGGGTTGGGAAGATCCCATGGAGGAGGAAATAGCAAACCAGTCCAGTATTCTTGCCTGGAAAATCCCATGGAGAGAGGAGCTGGTGGGTTGGAGTCCCTGTGGTTGTGGAGAGTCAGACAGACACCACTTAATGACTAACACTTTTCACTTTCAATGGAATCCTCAGTGAGATATCAAATGAAATTATAAAACTAATCTTACAAGGGTGAATGATAAAACACCTTTACTTTTGATGATACCATCTCAGGCATCAATATTTTGAAGATAAATGTTCGTAGAATCCTGAATAAGCATATCTTCATAAGACATACGTCCTGCTGCTGCTGCTAAGTCGCTTCAGTCATGTCCGACTCTGTGCGACCCCATAGACAGCAGCCCACCAGGCTCCTCCATCCCTGGGATTCTCCAGGCAAGAACACTGGAGTGGGTTGCCATTTCCTTCTCCAATGCATATATGCATGCTAAGTCACATCAGTCTTGTCCAGCTCTGTGCGACCCTATGGACAGCAGCCCACTAGGCTCCTCCGTCCATGGGATTCTCCAGGCAAGAATACTTCTGCTGCTAAGTCGCGTCAGTTGTGTCCGACTCTGTGTGACCCCATAGACGGCAGCCCAACAGGCTCCTCTGTCCCTGGGATTCTCCAGGCAAGAAGTAGCTTAAAAATTCCTTGGCAGGAAGGTAGATAAATTTTGTGATTGATATTTTGCCGCTTTATTGTTTTGGTAAGTGAAAAGTGAGTTTTTTGTTTTTTTTTTTTAACCAACATCTAGTCAAAGTGCATCAGAGAAGGCGATGGCACCCCACTCCAGTACTCTTGCCTGGAAAATCCCATGGATGGAGGAGCCTGGTAGGCTGCAGTCCATGGGGTCGCTAAGGGTCAGACACGACTGAGCGACTTCACTTTCACTTTTCACTTTCATGCATTGGAGAAGGAAATGGCAACCCACTCCAGTGTTCTTGCCTGGAGAATCCCAGGGACGGGGGAGCCTGATGGGCTGCCGTATATGGGGTCGCACAGAGTCGGACACGACTGAAGTGACTTAGCAGCAGCAGCAGTCAAAGTGCATGCATACTTGGTCGTGTCTGACTCTTTGCAACCACATGAACTGTAGCCTGCCAAGCTCCTCTGAGATTATCCTGGCTAGAATACTGGAGTGGGTTGCTGTTTCCTTCTTCAGGGGATCTTCCTGACCCAGGGATTGAACATATGTCTCCTGTGGCTCCTGAATTGGCAGGTGAATTCTTTACCACTGAGCCCCCTGGGAAGCCTACTCAAAAGTAAAACAATGATAATATTCATGACAAAGGTGGGCTTCATTTCACAGAGTAAATGAAGGATAATAATAATTCTTAGGGATGATTCTATCTGTGCTTAATTTAGCATTATTACTTAGAAAAGTCAGATAAAACTTATTTATGATCTCCAGGTTCAAATACTGGTCCCCTAGATTAGGAAGGAACTTGATTTTTGATGAACATGGGGATGTGTGAACTTATGTGGCCCATGGTGTTGGCAAAATCAAATGCCCTTTTTCATTTAAAGGCTGTCATTTAATAGAATTTGAAGACAAGCCAAGTACAATAAAAATAGACCAAGTAGGTATGAAAACCTGTTCAGTACTTGGAAAAGGGGAGGAACATCTGTTCAAAATGGAAAGCATTGGTTCACTGACTTAATTGGAGGTGTCCTAGATGCTGAATTTTGGGGATTTTTTGCTTCAACAGTTGATTTATTTTTCCTTTCAGGTTATTGTAATTTAAAAAAATGCAAAATTTGTAGGAGCCACACTTTTGTGAGGCAAAACATATTTTCAGATGTGGATCATTTCCTTTTATGCTAGAAGAAAAAAAAAATTCTATAGGGCTTTTAATACAATTAGTTTCCAGAAAATATTCTCAGGGTGTAGTAATAAATCACTACGTGAAACATTCATTTATGCCCGCAAGTTAACAATTCCATTCTTTCCATAAAAGAGCTGTTAGGAACCGAAATTCTTGGAAGCTGAGAACAATTATATAAAAGTGACAGAAATATTTAAAAATTTGTCATAATGATGAAAAACCAAAAGATATCCAAGTGGGGCATATATGTAATAAATTCATCTGCAGAAACAGCTTTCATTGATCTAGCGTTTTTTCACTTTTGTGCTGGAGAAGAAAGCATATTCCCGTGATGAACAGAAAGTCAGTTGTAGTGATGTGGATGAACCTGGAACCTGTCATACAGAGTGAAGTAGATCAGAAAGACAAAAACAAGTATCATATATATGTGGAATCTAGAAAAATGGTACGGATGAGCCTATTTGTAGGGCAGGAATAGAGATGCAGACATAGAGATGAGACTTATTGACATAGCTGGGGAAGGGATTGGGGGGATGAGTTGAGCCAATAGCCTTGACATATATGCACTACCTCATGTGAAATAGGCAGCCAGTGGGAGCGGCTGCACAGCACAGGGACCTCAGCTCAGTGCTGTGTGATGTGTGATGACCTAGAGGGGTGGTGAGGAGGAGGTAGGGAGAGGCCCGGGGGGAGGGGCTTTGTGTATACAGATAGCTGATTCACTTCCTCGTACAACAGAAACTAACACATCATTGTAAAGCAATTTTGTTTCAATATTAAAAAAAAGAAGAAGAAGAAGGAAAGTAAATATTGAGCTTCTAATTTGCTAACAAGACTGAGGAAAATAGTAGCAGCCCCTGTGATAGCATCATGGAGTAGACGTCACCTCAGGACTGAGACCACATCTCTGGCAATGCCCAGGGACACCTTCCAGTTGACCCGCAGAACGTACTTCACCATAGAACCACATGATGAGACTATCAAACAACCAACAGCAGCTTCTAGACTCACTTTCTTAGCTATGGAGTGAAAATTCAACTTCACATCCTGCTAGGAGGGAGAATTTCCCCTTCTCCAATATATTCCAGAGTCACACCTAAGAAGAGCATTGGGAAACCTTACCTCAAAGAGCATTTGTTGAATTATTAAAATTTCACTAAATTTCTAGGGTAAAAATTCAGCTTTAGGGAAAGCAATTCAGTGCTAAAAATGAATATCATAAAATGCCATTGAATTTCTATAAGAATCACAATTGCTATTTTTCAGAACATTTTAGACTTGAATCTCAGAAATTTCCTGCTCACTCATTAATCCAAATTTAGTAATTCTCTGTAACAGAGCTTCTTAATTATTAAAAATGTTTACTTAATAACTCAAAAGCTCTCAGCAAGGACCTACTCCATAAAGCAATTGATTTCTGCAAAATTATCTAGCTTTCACCAAGAAGGGTATGCAATTAATTACAGAAGTCTAGTTTTTGTGTGTGTATACAATAATTATTCCTTCCCTTACATACCTAGGCCCTTACTGTGAAATTTGGAGTTTCCTAGGGAAAAAAAGAAAAAAAAAAACAACTTGGTTTTCTTATTCAGTTGCATCCGTTACTTTACCAAGTCAAATAAACTTGCAGTCAGCTCTCAGGTGAGGTAGTGTCATAGCTTCTGATCAAAAACTTTTTCAGGAAAATTTGGTCCAGTGAAGAATAATTGTAGCAGTTCATCCCACCTCCCTTTCCCCCTTGGTATCCATATATATGCTACTGATACTATGCATAAAATAGATAACTAATGAGAACCTACTGTATAGCACAGGGAACTCTATTCAATGCTCTGCGGTGACCTAACTGGGAATGAAATCTGAAAAAGAAGGGATATACATATAGCTGGTTGATTTTGCTGTACAGCAGAAAATAACACATCATTGTAAAACAACTATACTGTAATGAAAATAAAAAAAAAAATCCTCCAGGAAAAAAAAAGAATAAATATGCATGCAGATAAAATGTAGGAAAGTAAATGGAATTCTCTTCTGTCCAAAAGCTATTAGAAAGGGTCCCAAATTTGGGGTTTTCCTTTATTCTCTGATAAACAGGAGATTACTGCATCTACTTCTTTAATGGTGAAAGACAGTGATAATTAAACAACAGTACGTCTCAGTCATTGAAAGAGATACGTTTTCATGGACAGTCCTGGCAGGTTTCATTTCAGATACCTGCCTTGTTCTCTCCTGCTCTGCCATGTGTCTGCAGACCTAGTTATTATTTCCAGAAGAGAGCTCACTGTTTACATGGAGGCTTCAAAAGAAATCACAGATGAGTAATGGTTTTTGTTGTTGTGGCCATTGTTGTTTGTGCTTCTGTGTTTTTGAAGTTTGCACAGTTACTTTCAATAAATACTAGCAGCCTGTGCTTTAGAAAGTCACCATTGTCTAGGTCTCTTTTGATGCTCGCTTTGTCAGAATTCAGTTTCCAGTCCAAGGCAATGTCCAATGTAAAGCATCTCAGATTCCTCGCCTGCCATATCTCTGAATTCAGAGTTCCTGTGTGCTCTGCCTTTTGCCTTTGGAGGCAAAGCTGACACTTGATTCAGCTTTTCTCCTATATTTCAAATGCTACTTATCCCACCTGGTTGACTGGAATGTGCAGTGCCCACCACCCCAGAAATTACAGTATAGTACTGCTTGCTTGAAATGTCAAGAAAGCACCAGTTCAGATTTTTATCGTTTAAGATACTTTAAGGATATTGTTGGAATTTGCAGAAAGAGTCGTCAGTGGAGGTGTGAATTAAAGGTAATGTTGAATAAATACAACCTGTGTGTTGCATTATAACTTGATTTCAAAAGTGAGAACAGGATTTATGACTAGCGGAAGATAAGACACCTCTTTCTCTTAAGACCATTGCTTAGTTTTGGGAACTAAAAAATGGAAAGAAGTGAATAACGCAAATATTATCACGCCCATCACAGGGAAGGGAGTGGTAGACTTTCCTATTTGGGGAAGCTGGGCTATCATCCTTTCTAATGAAAGTGGAGGAAGAAATGAAAGATATAATGCCTTGAAACATGTATGTCTCCTGGATATGTAGACTGCAGATTAGCAAATGAAGTGTGAATTGGTGACATTTTAATCAAAATTTCACAGCTTTATATTCATTAAGAAAGTTGACTGATTTACAAAGGTAAATAAATTATCTCACAGAAGGCTTGTATTTCACTTTAGGGAGGGGTTCCTTCATATTCATCTCAATTTCCTAGTCATATTCCCATATCAGTTCAGTTCAGTTCAGTTCAGTCGTTCAGTCGTGTCTGACTCTTTGCCACCCCATGAACTGCAGCACGCCAGGCCTCCCTGTCCATCACCAACTCCCAGAGTCCACCTAAACCCATGTCCATTGAGTCGATGATGCCATCCAACCATCTCATCCTCTGTCATCCCCTTTTCCTCCTGCCCGCAATCTTTCCCAGCATCAGGGTCTTTTCAAATGAGTCAGCTCTTCGCATCAGGTGACCAAAGTATTGGAGTTTCAGCTTCAAGATCAGTCCCTCCAATGAACACCCAGAACTGATCTCCTTATAATTACTGATAAATGCATACACAAGTCAATTCCAGCCTAATTTAGTAATCTGTTTTGTGTGTGTGCGTGCATGCTCAGTTGCGTCCCATTCATTGTAACCCCATGAACTGTAGACATCCAGGCTTCTCTGTCCCTGGGATTCTCCAGGCAAGACTACTGGACCAGGTTGACATTTCCTTTTCCAGGAGATCTTCCCAGTGCAGGGATCGAACTCAGGTCTCTTGCATCTGCTACACTGGCAGGCAGATTCTTTACCACTGTACCACCTGTTAATTCTACCATAAACGATTAGCTTTTTTCCTTTGCCTTCACTCAGGGAATCAGATGTTGAGACATAAAAAGATTAATAATAATTCAATGCAATCTCATAGTTCCAGGTGAACCGAAGAAGTTCTAGGGTGGCTAGTGGACTTGTTTAATGCTTAAAATTCACTAATAACCAAGTGCAGGTGCCAATAATAAGTTGGTGTTATTATTGGCATTATCTATTGATTATTGCATTGATGATTTTGCCAAAAGGCTAATTGATGTATTGATTTTTTTAGATGTAACCATCAGTGATTTTCTTTCCAAAATAAGAAAAACATATCTGCTATTCTTGTGTACCAGAGGAGTACCATATCCAGTTTTGTTGTTTTTTGTCATGTATACCAGGAAAATACATGCATTCGTAGTGAGCATCACCAACTCAATGGACATGAGTATGAGCAAACTCCAGGAGATAGTGAAGGACAGGGAAGTCTGCCATGCTGCAGTCCATGGGATTGCAACGAGTCAGACACAATCCCAACATGGTGATTTCGATTGTTTATCTAAATATCATTATATTTAGAAAATTGTTAGATTGCTCCTGAATGAATCCTGTGAAACATATGCACAGTCAGTTTTCAATCTCATAAATGGATTATAATACAGCTTTTCCTTTTGTAAAAGGTAAAGTTAAGTCACTTCAGTCGTGTCCGACTCTGTGCGACCCCATAGACGGCAGCCCACCAGGCTCCCCCATCCCTGGGATTCTCCAGGCAAGAACACTGGAGTGGGTTGCCATCCTTTTGTAAGGCCCAAGATAAAAACTGCACTTAATTACTTCAGCATGAAATATGAAGATGAAAGAGGAAAATGGATAGATGATATACTGTATAGATTTAGAATGATTGCTTTTTTCTTTTTAAAAGAAAGTTCTGCTTCATGGACTGCATAGTCCATGGGCTCACAAAGAGTCAGACCCAACTGAGCGACTTTCACTTCACTTCAGATCACTGCGTCATTAACAAAATATGCATATTTAATGAAACTTCACATTGTTTATCAAGATCAAACCAAGATTGTGTATACAGTATAGATAAGGAGTTCTTAGACCGGTCTCAGTGAGGAGTGTAGAATCTAAATGGAATACAAATTTACATGCATTAAACAGTGAATAGATGTGAATGATGTATTTACTAGTAATAGGACAAATATGGTGACACATATAAAGTCTAAGGAGACTTCTAACATGGAAACCATGACCTTCACAGTTATACAACCATACATATGTGTTCTGGATATTCTCTTATCCGTTCTGTGTGTTCTCAGACAAGTCATTAGATCAGATCAGATCAGATCAGTCGCTCAGTCATGTCCGACTCTTTGCAACCCCATGAACTGCAGCACACCAGGCCTCCCTGTCCATCACCAACTCTCGGAGTTCACTCAGACTCACGTCCATCGAGTCAGTGATGCCATCCATCCATCTCATCCTCTGTCATCCCCTTCTCCTCTTGCCCCCAATCCCTCCCAGCATCAGAGTCTTTTCCAGTGGGTCAACTCTTCACATGAGGTGGCCAAAGTACTGGAGTTTCAGCTTTAGCATCATTTCTTCCAAAGAAATCCCAGGGCTGATCTCCTTCAGAATGGACTGGTTGGATGTCCTTGCAGTCCAAGGGACTCTCAAGAGTGTTCTCCAACACCACAGTTCAAAAGTATCAATTCTTCAGTGCTCAGCCTTCTTCTCACATCACAGCCCAACTCTCACATCTATACATGACCACAGGAAAAACCATAGCCTTGACTAGATGAACCTTTGTTGGCAAAGTAATGTCTCTACTTATTTTTTTTATTTTATTTTTAAACTTTACAATATTCTATTGATTTTGCCAAATATTGAAATGAATCCACCACAGGTATACATGTGTTCCCCATCCTGAACCCACCTCCCTCCTCCCTCCTCCCTCCCCATACCATCCCTCTGGGTCGTCCCAGTGCACCAGCCCCAAGCATCCAGTATCGTGCATCGAACCCGGACTGGCGACTCGTTTCATATATGATATTATACATGTTTTAATGCGATTCTCCCAAATCATCCCACCCTCTCCCTCTCCCACAGAGTCCAAATCAGTGTCGCTTTTGCTGTCTCGTATACAGGGTTATTGTTACCATCTTTCTAAATTCCATACATCTGCATTAGTATACTGTATTGGTGTTTTTCTTTCTGGCTTACTTCACTCTGTGCAATAGGCTCCAGTTTCATCCACCTCATTAGAACTGATTCAAATGTATTCTTTTTAATGGCTGAGTAATACTCCATTGTGTATATGTACCACAGCTTTATTATACATTCACCTGCTGATGGACATCTAGGTTGCTTCCATGTCCTGGCTATTATAAACAGTGCTGCGATGAACACTGGGGTACACGTGTCTCTTTCCCTTCTGGTTTCCTCAGTGTGTATGCCCAGCAGTGGGATTAATGGATCATAAGGCAGTTCTATTTCTGGTTTTTTAAGGAATCTCCACACTGTTCTCCATAGTGGCTGTACTAGTTTGCATTCCCACCAACAGTGTAAGAGGGTTCCCTTTTCTCCACATCCCCTCCAGCATTTATTGCTTGTAGACTTTTGGATCACAGCCATTCTGACTGGCGTGAAATGGTACCTCATAGTGGTTTTGATTTGCATTTCTCTGATAATGAGTGATGTTGAGCATCATTTCATGTGTTTGTTAGCCATCTGTATGTCTTCTTTGGAGAAATGTCTATTTAGTTCTTTGGCCCATTTTTTGATTGGGTCATTTATTTTTCTGGAATTGAGCTGTAGGAGTTGCTTGTATATTTTTGAGTTTGTCAGTTGCTTCATTTGCTATTATTTTCTCCCATTCTGAAGGCTGTCTTTTCACCTTGCTTATAGTTTCCTTTGTTGTGCAGAAGCTTTTAAGTTTAATTAGGTCCCATTTGTTTATTTTTGCTTTTATTTCCAGTATTCTGGGAGGCGGGTCATAGAGGATCCTGCTGTGATGTATGTCGGAGAGTGTTTTGCCTATGTTCTCCTCTAGGAGTTTTATAGTTTCTGGTCTTATGTTTAGATATTTAATCCATTTTGAGTTTATTTTCTGTGTATGGTGTTAGAAAGTGCTCTAGTTTCATTCTTTTACAAGTGGTTGACCAGTTTTCCCAGCACCACTTGTAAAAGAGATTGTCTTTAATCCATTGTATATTCTTGCCTCCTTTGTCAAAGATAAGGTGTCCATAGGTGCGTGGATTTATCTCTGAGCTTTCTATTTTGTTCCATTGATCTATATTTCTGTCTTTGTGCCAGTACCATACTGTCTTGATGACTGTGGCTTTGTAGTAGAACCTGAAGTCAGGTAGGTTGATTCCTCCAAGTTGGTCATAACTTTCCTTCCAAGGAATAAGCGTCTTTTAATTTCATGGCTGCAGTCACCATCTGTAGTGATTTTGGATCCCAGAAAAATAAAGTCTGATACTGTTTCCACTGTTTCCTCATCTATTTCCCATGAAGTGATGGGACCAGATGCCATGATCTTTGTTTTCTGAATGTTGAGCTTTAAGCCAACTTTTTCACTCTCCACTTTCACTTTCATCAAGAGGCTTTTTAGTTCCTCTTCACTTTCTGCCATCAGGGTGGTGTCATCTGCATATCTGAGGTTATTGATATTTCTCCCAGCAATCTTGACTCCAGCCTGTGTCTCTTCAAATTGTTGTTGCTTTCTCTTTTTAAAAAAGGGCTGATATATTTGTTATGAGCATAGATGAAAAATTGTCATGGAAAGCACATGACTAGTCACATACAGTGTGTTTGAGTAACATGCCTCATTGTTAATTATGAAATAAAACTAAGAAATAGTTCAAAGTATGCCCTCTAGGAAAGTGAAAGTAAAAGAAGTTCATTTAAGGTAATTCTTAAAACTGTGATGATGGTGGTTAAGTCGTGTCTGACACTTGCAACCCCATGGACTGTAGCCCACCAGGCTCCTCTGTCCATGGGATTCTCCAGGCAAGAATACTGATGTGGGTTACCATTTTCTCCTCCAGGGGATCCTCCTGACTCAGGGATTGAACCCCCATCTCCTGCATTGCAGGCAGATTCTTTACCACTGAGCCCCCTGGGAAGACCCCTTTATGCCCAGTGGGTGTTAATTTTCTGTAAGATGCCAACTTATAGGACAAAACATCCTTTCTGTGTCTTCGACAGTAGGGAAGCACTTTTAGCCAAGCAGTCTTCATATTTTCACTTTTGGGTGACTGCCAGCTATACCATCACCTGGATTAGAGTCTCCACGACATTTTTGTGCAAGTTCTTTACTCCATTGATCCTTCAGATTGCTAGGCTACTTCTACTGTAGCTTGGCAGCTCATCCTATCTTTGAGGAAAAAACCCAGTTCAACAGCCTTTCTATCTGCTTTTATGGCTCTTCACTCTCTAGAAAGTATTTATTGGCATTCTTGCTTCAAGCTGACAGATTTCTTTTTCTCCCAACTGGCAACCATTCTAAGCCAAAATCCATAAAGAACTGTGTATAATTTTAGAGTTTTTGAGAAAGTCATTTAAAAATTCTGCAACTTTTATAAATACAGTATTTTGTAAACATTTTAGAAGGAAGGAGAATCAATCAGGGAAGAAAAAGAAGATGGAAAGAGAGATATTTATTGAATCCAGATATGAAAATAAAATTATTATAGATTTAAACATAGAGTTACCCAAGGACTATATTTATGTAGTTAACTGTCATGCTCAAAGCTATTAAGGGAATATGTGAACTCTTTGGTGTCATTTTATTTATCAATTTATGCTTTAGCATTTTTAAAATTTTATTGAAGTATAGTTGATTTATTTTTTAAAATTTGAATTTATTTATTTTAATTAGAGGCTAATTACTTTACAATATTGTATTGGTTTTGCCATACATCAACATGAATCTGCCACAGCTGTACACGTGCTCCCCATCCTGAAACCCCCTCCCACCTCCCTCCCTGTACCATCCCTCTGGGTCATCCCAGTGCAGCAACCCCAAGCATCCTGTATTCTGCATCGAACCTGGACTGGTGATTAGTTTCTTGTATGATATTACATATGTTTCAATGCCATTCTCCCAAATCATCCCACCCTCTCCCTCTCCCTCTCCCTCTCCCTCTTCCTCTCCCTCTCCCTCTCCCTCTCCCTCTCCCTCTCCCACAGAGTCCAACATACTGCTTTATACATCTGTGTCTCTTTTGCTGTCTCGCATACACGGTTATCATTACCATCTTTCTAAATTTCATATATATGCGTTAGTATACTGTATTGGTGGTTTTCCTTCTGGCTTACTTCACTCTGTTTCATCCACCTCATTAGAACTGATTCAAATGTATTCTTTTTAATGGCTGAGTAATACTCCATTGTGTATATGTGCCACAGCTTTCAAATCCATTCATCTGCTGATGGACACCTAGGTTGCTTCCATGTCCTGGCTATTATAAACAGTGCTGCAATGAACATTGGGGTACACATGTCTCTTTCCCTTCTGGTTTCCTCAGTGTGTATGCCCAGCAGTGGGATTGCTGGATCATAAGGCAGTTCTATTTCCAGTTTTTTAAGGAATCTCCACACTGTTCTCCATAGTGGCTGTACTAGTTTGCATTCCCACCAACAGTGTAAGAGGGTTCCTTTTTCTCCACACCCTCTCCAGCATTTATTGCTTGTAGACTTTTGGATCGCAGCCATTCTGATTGGCATGAAATGGTACCTCATAGTGGTTTTGATTTGCATTTCTCTGATAATGAGTGATGTTGAGCATCATTTCATGTGTTTGTTAGCCATCTGTATGTCTTCTTTGGAGAAATGTCTATTTAGTTCTTTGGCCCATTTTTTGATTGGGTCGTTTATTTTTTTGGAATTGAGCTGTAGGAGTTGCTTGTATACTTTTGAGATTAGTTGTTTGTCAGTTGCTTTATTTGCTGTTATTTTCTCCCATTCTGAAGGTTGTCTTTTCACCTTGCTTATAGTTTCCTTTGTTGTGCAGAGCTTTTAAATTTAATTAGGTCCCATTTGTTTATTTTTGCTTTTATTTCCAGTATTCTGGGAGGTGGGTCATAGAGGATCCTGCTGTGATGTATGTCGGAGAGTGTTTTGCCTATGTTCTCCTCTAGGAGATTTATAGTTTCTGGTCTTCCCTTTAGATCTTTAATCCATTTTGAGTTTATTTTTGTGTATGGTGTTAGAAAGTGCTCTAGTTTCATTCTTTTACAAGTGGTTGACCAGTTTTCCCAGCACCACTTGTAAAAGAGATTGTCTTTAATCCATTGTATATTCTTGCTTCCTTTGTCAAAGATAAGGTGTCCATAGGTGCATGGATTTATCTCTGGCTTTCTATTTTGTTCCATTGATCTATATTTCTGTCTTTGTGCCAGTATCATACTGTCTTGATGACTGTGGCTTTGTAGTAGAGCCTGAAGTCAGGCAGGTTGATCCTCCAGTTCCATTCTTCTTTCTCAAGATTGCTTTGGATATTCAAGGTTTCTTGTATTTCCATTAAAATTGTGAAATTATTTGTTCTAGCTCTGTGAAAATTTATATGGAAATATAGTTGATTTAAATGTGTTAATTTTTGCTGTACAGCAAAGTGATTCAGTTATATAGCTTGCTCTCTCTCTCTCTCTCTCTCTCTCTATATATATATATATATATATATATATTATTTTTCATATTCTTTTCCATTATGGTTTATCACAGGATACTGAATGCAGTTCCCTGTGCTACACAGTAGGACATTTTTGTTTATCTATCCTATATACAAAATAGTTTGCATCTGCTAATCCCAACCGAAACAGCCACAAATCTGTTCTCTATGTCTGTGAATATGTTTCTATTTCATAGATATGTTCATTTGTGTCATATCTTAGATTAGATCAGATCAGTTGCTCAGTCGCGTCCGACTCTCTGCTACCCCATGAATCGCAGCACGCCACGCCTCCCTGTCCATCACCAACTCCCGGAGTTCACTCAGACTCACGTCCATTGAGTCAGTGATGCCATCCAGCCATCTCATCCTCTGTCATCCCATTCTCCTGCCCCCAATCCCTCCCAGCATCAGGGTCTTTTCCAATGATTCAACTCTTCGCATGAGGTGGCCAAAGTACTGGAGTTTCAGCTTTAGCATCATTCCTTCCAAAGAAATCCCAGGGCTGATCTCCTTTAGAATGGTTCCACATAAAAGTGATATCACATGGAATTTGTCTATTTCTGACTTACTTCACTCAGTATGATAATCTCTAGGTCAATCCATGTTGCTGCAAATGGCATTATTTCATAATTTTTAATGGCTAAATAATATTCCATTGTGTGTTTCATATATATATTTATACCACAACTTCTTTATCCATGCATCTGTTAATGGACACTTAATTTGCTTCCATGTCTTGGCTATTGTTAATAATGCTGCAATGACCATAGGGTCACATGTATCCCTTCAAATTATAGTTTTTGCTGGCTATATAACCAGGAGAGAGATTGCTGTATCATGCAGCAACTCTATTTTCAGTTTTTTTGAGGAAATATGCTATAGCAATGCTAACACACATATAGCAATGTAGTTGAAAATTTTAAATAACTTGTAAAGCTGTTAAGAGAAAAAATGAGATGGGGAGGTATAATATATATGCATAATAGCAAGCCTTGCTGTCAGAAATGTGAATGGTATGCTGTATGCCATAGGTCATGATATTTTGCATTTTTCCATTTTTCTCATTAACCTAATAATCTGTATTTTCTCTTGGTCTTAAAAATACATTTTGCATGATAGGCTTTGTTTGAATTGTTATTATTCTGCTTAATTCTGATATGAAAATGATGACAAATAGAATTTGTAGGCCAGCATGCCTTCCTTGAAAAACATAAGGTATCCTCTCAAAAATTTTGTTCCTAGATGTGCTTATCCACTTTATTGTGCATGCATGCCCAGTTGCTCCACCGTGTCTGACTCTTTGTGACCTCTTGTCCATGAGATTTCCCAGGCAAGGATACCAGAGTGAGTTGCCATTTCCTTCTCCAGGATATCTTCCTAACCCAGTGATTAAACCCATGTCTCTTGCATTGGCAGGCTGATTGTTTTCCACTGATCCACCTGGGAAGCCTCTGTTTACTATTAGTGGAATGAGGATAAAATTTCAGTGTTTGTTTTCACTTAATTTTTTTTCCCCAAGAACTATCTAGGCTGCATCTGAAAACCTGTGTTCCAGCTATCTGAGACACTTGAGTAGGTTTTCTGCATGCAGTCATCTCAAGACCTATCCCCCAGACTGGATATAGAATCTTACACTCGTTGATAAAACAATCAGTGGCCACAAGGGTCTATCATGGTGGGTGCTTAGAGGAAGTCTCTAGACCTTTGCCCTTGACTTAGCTCAGGATTCTAAGGACAGAGTAAGCTGTAGATCTGCTACTCAGTGCAGAATATGGTCCAGCAGTCAAAACCAATAGCCACTGTGACTGAAGAAACACTAAACACTTAGGTTATGAGAGCAGAGACTTGTATAAGGGTGTGCAGTATCCAGAAAAATAATTAGAACTGTCAGTCATACATCCTGTTATTTGTTCCATACTTGCTGCCAAGGAGGGAAGACAGTTTCATCATCTGGTGCTCTTTTTCAAAAATATGGAAGAGGCAAACAAACAAACACACACACACAGAAAAAGCAGTGACATTAACTTCATTAAACAGTTGCTTAGTTTCTACAATATTCCCTAATATACCTTCTGAATGCTTGAAAAATATAGTTGAATTATTCTCAAGAACAACAACAAAGCAGGGCATACCACCCATGGGGCAGCCACTCAAGTCTTCAAGGCTTGGGTTGTGGGCTTCCCTTCTCTGATAGGTGAGACTGGGGCAGCCCTCACTGGTATCTTCCCAGTAGGACTGCTGGACCAAAATGGAACCTGACTCAACATGACTTTATCAACTTCTAAGATTCCTAAGTCAGAAATGGAGTTTTACTTATTTGATGAAATTGTCTATAATGTTAATACAACAGCACCAACACTAGAAAGTAAAATTAAATTTAACAATGACACTAGAAATTAAGCTGAAATTGAACAACACTAGAAATTATAATTGTCTTACTGCACTCAGAAATTTTTGATAAATGGCTGTGTCTCTCTGTTCTTTTCAGAGCTTCCCAGGTGATGCTAGTGGTAAAGAATCTGCCTGCCAATGCAGGAGATGCAAGAGTTATGGGTTTGAGCCCTGGGTCAGGAAGATTCCTGGAGGAGGAAATGACAACCCATTCCAATATTCTTGCAGGTAGAATCCCATGGACAGAGGAGCGTGGTGGGCTACAGTCCATGGGGTTGCAAAGAGTCAGACACCACTGAGTACATAATCCTTTCCCAATCTGTTCTTTTCACTTAAAGTGTGCAAACCATGCATGCATATATTAGAGCAACTAGGTCTCAACTTTCTCTCCCCAAGGTGATTATAATTATAAATGGAACTTTTGGAAATCCTCTGGAATGACTCTTGATTTTATCTGAATTCCCTGTTCTTCTTGCTCTCAATCTATTACACTCCTTCTGCTTTCTCAGAAAAAGAAACCAAGTGTTGAGAGACAAGAGACTAACTTCTGAGTCAGTATTTTACTTCAAGTTCAAATCCATGGATACAACCTTATTTTCTCCTAAGGATTTCTTGGCAGTCTTTTTCTACAAGTAGACATTTTTAAAAGAGACTATTTTTTTTGACAACCTTATAATTAAGAGGCTAGCAACTGTTCATAAAAAATGTTTCTCTAACACAATGTTGTTTTTATAATCACTAAATAAAGAAAGCTGAGCACGGAAGAATTGATGCTTTTGAACTGTAGTGTTGGAGAAGACTCTTGAGAGTCCCTTGGACTGCTAGGAGAACCAATCAGTCCATCCTAAAGGAAATCAGTCCTGGGTGTTCATTGAAAGGACTGATGTTGACGGTGAAACTCCAATACTTTGGCCACCTGATGCGAAGAGCTGACTCATTGGAAAAGACCCTGATGCTGGAAAAGATTGAAGGCAGGAGAAGAAGGGGATGACAGAGGATGAGGTGGTTGGATGGCATCACTGACTCGATGGACATGGGTTTGGGTGGACTCTAGGAGTTGGTGATGGACGGGGAGGCCTGGTGTGCCATGGTTCATGAGGTCACAAAGAGTTGGACATAACTAAGCGACTGAACTGAACTGAACTGAAATCGAAAAACATAGTAAATTTTTCTCTTCTATATAAGAATCTGTAAAATGAATCAGCTTTCTTCTCTAACTGCATAGTTGAACATAATCTTCCCAGAAATTTTATAATCATGTATAAACATTCACCTAAAATGAATTTTAAGAGGACTCACTAGTAAAATGAAAATACTTTCTGGTGTCCATGCATAATTTGTAAGCAATGATACTGACAGTCAAAAGATAAGTACAAATAAGTATCTTTTTATTCAACATTTTAAATTTTGTATTGGAATACAGCCAATTAATAATGTTGTGATAGTTTCAGGTGAACAGCAAAGGGACTCAGCCATACACATACATGGATCCATTCTCCCTCATACTCCCCTCCCATCCATGCTGCCTTTTAATTATGAAAAGTATTTTATTATATCCAAACACAAAATAAAGCATTTCTTCAAGGACACATAGACTTTGGTTCATAATGTGGAAGATATCCACAGGTATTTATGATTTATAATTATATCTCATTGTTAATTCTAGCTTTCTGAATTTTTAGGAAAAGCATTCAGATGCAATACTGTGTTAGAATTATAAAAAAGTAATAATACAAAGTTAGCTTCCTGCTATATTAGGATACTTTGCTAAACAATTTGATGAGGGAAAGACCTTTGTCAGAGATACAAAATTCAAAGTTCTTGACTGTTTTTCTCCAGAAATACACTTGTTAGGAGTCTTTGCATTCATCACAATAAAATAAGAGTACTTGATAAGGTGATTTCTAATGGTATTTTCAGAAAAAAAGTTTATTATTCTTTAATCATATGTCTTGGTCATACGTTTGTTACATTGAGCTGATTTTAAATGTATTTATTGATTACATGTAAGTCAGAAAATAGATTTCTAATCTTTCTTAGACAGGAAGAAGACCTATATTTAAGTTTCCTATTGGATGTGAGAAGGAAAATGAGTTATCATAGAAGTTTCTAGCTATTCTTTATCAGTTGTTTTCACTAAGATTCAAGTTGTCATTTTTAACCTTCAAACAAAATTTTGCAGTCTATTGTAAAAGGATATTCAGAAAATTATAATCTCACCTATGCCTAATAATTGTCCTTTTGTTGTTTCTCAGTCACTAAGTCATGTCTCTCTCTTTGCAACCCCATGGACTACAGCACACCAGGCTCCTCTGTTCTCCGCTATCTCCTGGAGCTTGCTCAAACTCATGTCCATTGAGTTGGTGATGCCAACCAACCATCTCATCCTCTGTCATCCCCTGCTCCTCCTGCCTTCAATCTTTCCCAGCATCATCCCTGTCTTTTCCAATGAGTTGGCTCTTCTCATCAGGTAGCCAAATATTGAAGCTTCAGCTTCAGCATGAGTCCTTCCAGTGAATATTCAGGGTTGATTTCCGTTAGGATTGACTGGCTTGATCTCCTTGCAGTCCAAGGGACTCTCAACCATCTTCTCCAGAACCACATTTCTAAAGCATCAATTCTTTGGCATTCAGTCTTCTTTATGGTATAACTCTCACATCTGTACATGACCACTGGAAAAACCATAACTTTGACTATAAGGACCTTTGTCAGCAAAGTGATTACAGCTTTGTCATAGTGAAAGGGCTTGTGTAACTGAATGAAGCTATGAACCATGCCATGAAGGGCCACCCAAGATGGACATGTCATAGTGGAGAGTTCTGACAAAACATGATCCACTGGAGGAGGGAATGGAAAACCAGTCCAGTATTCTTGCTTTCAGAACCCTATGAACAGGATGAAAAAAGTTGTCTTTTGCTGAAGCTAATTGATGAAAAAATAACGGTTAAGTCCCTGGGTATATATTCCCTTAGAATGTTTTCTTTTTCTTCTCTTTGCAGCCTTTTCAAAGTTCCCTTTCAATTAGAAGTATAAAAGGAGTTAGAGAATATGAGAGTCAGGACAGTATTTGCTGAATCAAAAGCAACATGTGGTTAAATGCCTCTTGACAAGCAAGCTGGTCTGAGAACTCTCACTCAGACTGTTAACTTTTGATCACTAGCTGAAGCCCTAAGTGTTGATTTGAACAGAATATTTAAAGAACATAAAATTTCTCCTTTACAACCAACTCTCCCAGCACTTAGTGTGTTGATATGTAGATGATAAAATTTCTATCAAAAACCAGCACTGAAGCAGATGCTAGTAATATAATGGCTAAGAATTTGCATTGAGGATGACTCTTGGGTGTGTTTCAGAGCATTCCTATGGTCCAATAGGAGCAGCTGGTGGGGATATCCTGATCTCTTTTGAATTCTTATTTTTTCCTCAAAAGATTTAAAGATGTAAGAGAAGAAGATTAACAGTTTCTAGAAGAAATCAAAAAAAGAAACGATAGTGCAGTGAAGAATATTTTGAAATACACAAATTTAATATGGCTCCCAAGTTGTAAATGAAATCGAGGTTGAAAATTAATGTCCATTGGTTCATGTATTCATTTTTATGCAGTCTCTCTAAAGTATATAGATACTGATGTTAGCATTTTATTGGCATATACAACAGATATAGTTTCTTTCTCTCTTGACAATTTCTCTGTTCTTAAAATTCTTAGAATAACAGCATGGCATATATACAATGTTCCTAGATTTTTGGAAAAGCTCATAATATCTAAATATGCCATTATAAGCAGAATGAAAGGTACACTGGAAACAAAAAATAATCCACATTTGTTATTGAGTCTGACTTGTCATTTCTAGATTTGTTTGCTTCCATATTTAAAGATGCTGTTTTGTGAGGTTTACATGTGTAAAACGTCTTCCTCTCATTATAGTAACAATCTAATGCACTTGGGATAAATCTTGAGCTGATAACAGGTGATTGGGCATTGTGCTGAAAATAAAGGCATATTAATAAATGTTGCATTATACTTGTAAAGAGCTTTATTGAAGATAAACTTTGAAAAATTTCTTTCTTGCACTAACCTAATAATAGAAAGACATTATGTTGTATCTGGGTAGCTTAAAAACAGAATTAAAAAGTTGGTTAATGTCAATGCAAAACATTGTTCAGATAGAATTTCAGAATATTTCACAGCTGACCTAAAAGCTGGCCTGTTTGCTTCAATCATTAGAAGTCAGAATCCTTACTCTACTCATACAGTGTCTATTTATAAAAGCAGAATGGCACTGAGAGTTGCAAAGACATTTATGTTATTTTCTTATTTAAAAATTTGGGAAATAAAAGTTAAATAATTGGGACAATAAAAAACAATACAAGTGCCCACAAAGAAAAATGCCCAGGTGCTTTTGACAGCACTATCCAGATGCTGCTTTTGTAACCTGAGCATCATTTTGCTTAAGCACCTTATGGGCAGAATTTTCTAACACTTCTACCCCAGCAGGTGGGCATGGCAGATCCAAATATTTTGGTGTATCTTATTCATCTTTCTATATATAATGCTATTATTGTGTTATACAGTAGACATTCCATAAAACTCAGAGAGTTCCTACTCATTCTCTCTTGGGGAATCATAATTCCATATTATTTATTTTTACATGGTATCCTTTTCTACCCATTTCACTGAAGCTGTAGGCTTGACATGGGTACTCAGACACAGAGGAGAATAAATAATATTATGTAGGATGTACACATCAGCAACAAAGACATAACATTTTAGTTACTTGTTTCATTTGTAAAGGATTTGGAAAGAGAATCTGTAAAAGAAAATGAAATTTCAGGGAAAAAACAACAATAAATGGCAGTCTATTGGTTTATCCTGAAGCTGTCAAATCAGAAGAAAACCATTCTGGCTGTGAGCCCATGGTGCAGGTGTGCTCAGTTGCTCAGTCGTGTCTGACTCTGCAAACCCATGGGCTGTAGCCCGCCAGGCTCCTCTGCCCATGGGATTCTCCAGGCAAGAACACTGGAGTGGGTTGCCATGCCCTTCTTCTGGGGATCTTCCTGACTCTGGATGGAACCTGGATTTCCCACATTGCAGGCAGATTTTTTACTATCTGAACCACCAGGGAAGCCCTCTGACAAGATGGGGAAACTTCAAATCTGAACTTTAAGAAGTAACATATAAAGTAATTTAGGTTTGCTAGTGGCTGTGGCCCTGAGTATAATTTAATACCATATGAGTGAATACAGCTGGGGTACATTTGCCAATGGTACAACTTTGTACAATTTTTTTGTTAAATTATTTGAGGTTTTGGAATATGTGTTGCTATGTGTGGATTTGATTTTTTAATATTTTTATTGAAATATAGTTGATTTACAGTGTTGTGTTAACTTCAGGTATAAAGTGATTAATTTATATGTATACATGTATCTTTTTTCAGATTCTTTTCCCACATAGGTTATTGTAGAATATTGAGTAGAATTCCCTGTGCTATGCAATGGGTTCTTGTTGATTATCTCATTTATACATAATAGTGTGTATATGTTAATCCCAAATTTCTAAGTTATTCCTCTCCCCATCTCCACTTTGGTAACCATAAATTTGTTTTCTATGTCTTTGAGTCTATTTTTCCTTTTAAAATAAGTTTATTTGTGTACATATATATATATATATTTAGATTGCACATGTAAGTGTTATGATACATTTGCCTTTGTCTGGCTTACTTCACTTAGTATAATAATCTCTGTTGCTGCAAATGATATTATTTCATTCTACCTTTTGACTGGGTAATATTCTATTATATATACATACATACAATATTCCATTATATATATTATATATTCCATACACAAACACACATGCACACACATCTGTTGATAGACACATAGGCCACTTCCTGCTGCTGCTAAGTCGCTTCAGTAGTGTCCGACTCTGTGCGACCCCATAGACCGCAGCCCACCAGGCTCTCCCGTCCCTGGGAGTCTCCAGGAAAGAACACTGGAGTAGGTTTCCATGTCCTTCTCCAATGCATGAAAGTGAAAAGTGAAAGTGAAGTCACTCAGTCGTGTCCAATTCTGTGCGACCCCATGGACAGCAGCCCCCCAGGCTCCCCCGTCCCTGGGAGTCTCCAGGCAAGAACACTAGAGTGGGTTTCCATGTCCTTCTCCAATGTATGAAAGTGAAAAGTGAAAGTGAAGTCGCTCAGTCGTGTCCAACTCTGTGCGACCCCATGGATGGCAGCCCCCCGGGCTCTCCCGTCCCTGGGAGTCTCTGGGGGAGAACGCTGGAGTGGGCCACTTCCATGTCCTCCGTGTCTTTTTTTTTTTTTTTAAACTTTACAATATTGTATTAGTTTTCCCAAATATCGAAATGAATCTGCCACAGGTATACCTGTGTTCCCCATCCTGAACCTTCCTCCCTCCTCCCTCCCCATTCCCTCCCTCTGGGTCGTCCCAGTGCACCAGCCCCAAGCATCCAGTATCGTGCATCGAACCTGGACTGGTGACTCGTTTCATACATGATATTATACATGTTTCAATGCCATTCTCCCAAATCTCCCCACCCTCTCCCTCTCCCACAGAGTCCATAAGACTGATCGATACATCAGTGTCTCTTTTGCTGTCTCGTACACAGGGTTATTGTTACCATCTTTCTAAATTCCATATATATGCGTTAGTATACTGTATTGGTGTTTTTCTTTCTGGCTTACTTCACTGTGTATAATAGGTTCCAGTTTCATGCATCTCATTAGAACTGATTCAAAGTCTTGACTATTAGAGAGCAGTGCTGCTATGGACATCTGCATGCATACATCTTTTCAAACTGTGTTCTTCTCTGGATATATGCCTGGGAGTGGGATCATATGGTAACTTATTTTTAGTTTTCTGAGGAACTCCATACTGTTCTCCATAGTGACTGCACCAATTTACATTTCCACCAACAGTGTAGGAGGGTTTCTTTTTCTCCAGTGTGTGTGTTTTAGCACTGTGTAAATATACTTTATCCCCTATAGTAAAGTAACATTTTCAATGAATATATATATATATATAATGCTGTATATTCTATAATATTGTCTATTATATATATTTGTCAGTCTCATACCTATAGAATATAAAATGCATTAAATGGCAATAATTTGCTCATCAATTTATGCTCTTTACGCTAATGTGGTAGTAAGTTAATGACATTATACTTTCCTCTCTCACCTTCAAAATTCTAAGTATTTTCTCTTCCATGAGCAATTGTTTCCCTTTGGTTATTTTTGAACTAGTGATATGGCATGTCAACACATTTTCTGGAAAATACGTAGTATCTCTGTACAGTTTATTTTAACAAATGATCTCCATCCAGCAAATGCTTTCTTTGCATTTGGCATATGCCATGTTTGAGAAGAAACTCAATTTCACAACAATATAGGAAGTAGTTTTTCCAAGAGTATGTCAGAGTAGAAAGCCATTTATTTTAAAATAAATATAAACACTAAAATATTTGTTGGTAGTATATGTCTTAGCTGGCAAGGCAGTATTTAAAAAGTTGTCTTCAAAATTTACAAAGAAAGTGAGAGCAAGCATCCAGAAAGGCAACCCCGTGAACACAGACAGACCTGGGTTTGTCTGCTGCTCCCTAACTTGGGGATGGCAAGGGACAGTGGGGCACAGAGGCCAGGCTCTGTCCAACATGGTCATGAGACTTGCCACTAAGGGCCCCAGCCCCAGCTCACCTTTTTTAAAACTTTGAATTGGGGGATAATTGCTTTATAGTATTATGTTGGTTTCTGCCATACATCAACATGAATCAGCCATAGCTATACATACGCCCCCCTCCTTCCCCTTGAACCTCCCTCCCACCTCCCTTTCCATCCCACCTCTCTAGGTTATCACAGAGCACACGTTTGAGCTCCCTAGGTCATACAGAGATTTCCTACTGGCTATCTATTTTACATGTGGCAATGTATATGTTTCAGTGTTACTTTATCAACTTGTCCCTCCTCTCCTTTCCCCACTGTGTCCACAAGTCTATTATATATGATATTTTTTTTCTCTTTCTGACTTGCTCCAGTTGAATAATAGGCTTTAGGTTCATCTACTTCCCTAGAATTGATTCAGATGCATTCCCTTTTGTGACTGAGTAATATTCCATTGCATATATTTACCCAGTCCACCTTTGAGATAAAGTGAGGAGCAACAAATCTTGCAGAGAAATAACAGGAATTGTGCTGGTTCTTTCCTTGGCTCTTGCTTCAAAAGCATTTGATCTAGAAATTTACATTTTAGTGTTCTTGGTTTTCAGAGCCAGGGAAGGAAAAAAAAAAGAAAGAAAAAGCAAACAAAGCAAAGCAGCTTCAACTCAGGCCTTGGGTAAACATCTTGCATATGATTAGCAATGGAAAAAAAAAATCCTAAAATTCATGAGAATGAAAAGCATGGTGCAGGACAGGGGGGTGAGGGGGAGAAGTTAGATTGAGATTTGGGGGAAAAAAATCAGATATTGAAATTTGTTGTTGTTGTTATTCAGTTGCTAAGTCATGACTGACTCTTTGCAATCCCATAAACTGCAGCACTCCAGGCTCCCCTGTCTTCCACTATGTCCCAGAGTTTATTCAAACCATGTCCACTGGGTCAGTGATGCTATCCAGCCATCTCATCTCTGCTGCTCCCTTCTCTTTTCACCTTCAAAAACCCATCAGGGTTTTCTCTAATCAGTCAACTCTTCACACAAGGTGGCCAAAGTATTGGAGCTTCAGCTTCAGCATCAGTCCTTCCAATAAATATTCAGGGTTGATTTCTGTTAGGACTGACTGATTTGTTCTCCTTGCGGATATTGGAATAGTCGCATAAAAATTATAAAATAAGTAATTTAATACACTGATGGAATAAAAGAAGGTGTCAGAGCAAGAGAAGTAATTTTTTTTTTGAATGGCAACCCAAGAGGTCAAATAATAAATAAATAACAATAAATGGGTTAAATAAGTAGTGAATGTGAAACAGTTAAAAAAAGGTGGAATGGAATGAAATAGAAATCTGAAGAAATTACATGAAGAAGTGTGAAAGAATAAAGAAGTAGAACGCCACAAAAGAGGCTAAAAGACAAGCTAGGAAGTCAAGGTGTAAGAAGAAAAAAAAATCAAAAAGGAGGGTCAAGGAGAGGCAATATGAAAAGAGAGAAGTGATGAAAGCAAACATCCACAGGTTCAGAATAAACTTGAGGCTGGAAAAATGGAATGAAATCCACTGGAACCATCAGGGTGACAGGGCAAAATACTGTAGACCTGAAGAACAGCTGGAAAGAAAATACTTATTATGTGCAAGGAAACCAATTACACAGAAAAATGATTTCACACTAAAAATGGGAAGCCAAGGACTTTATAGAATTTTGTCTTCCGCAGCACTTTATGAATAACCATTCATTTAGAATGTGTACTTGTCAAAATGCCTGAAGTAAACAATTCAACGTTTGTACTTCAAATCAAAATTGGCAAATGGCAGTCATTTTCAAACACACAAAATCTCAGAAGCAAGAAAATTTCACTGTTAAGGTTTATGAAGACTGTACTTATGGAAATCAGAAAAGAAAGTTCTGAATCATAAGGAGAATTAGTGAGCGAAGAAATTGGTAAAAAAAGAAAAAGAAAATATCAGTTGTAGAGATCAGCAATAGTAGGTACTTGGTGAGACTACTAAAACTGAGATGTGGAACACAAAGGGCGGGGTGGTCAAACTAAGGAGATGATACGTTCATTATTTTTGACCTGGTATGATGATGGTGTGTGTTAATATTTCTAATATATTCAATGATGGAAAGAGTGTATGCAGTTTCAAACCAGTGGAAGGAATAAATGAGATTTTTTTATCTCATGAAGAAAATTCCAAAAGGCAAGAAAAACAAAAAGAAACAAGAAAAAAAAAAAAGAAATAAACCTACTAAAAACAGGATAAATGGAAAGCATAAAATACAGTTATAGCAATGTAGTCAGAAATATCAGGTTACCTCATAAGTGTAGCAGGAATAATGCTCTACTTTTAGAGTCAGAGTGTCAACTTAGGTGTAAAAAGGTAATAAAAATATATGCTGTTTATGAGGGATGCCCTAACACATTGGAAATAAAAGTGTGAAAGAAGAAGGAAGAAAAAGAGCTATTAAATAACAATGGAAAATGTTGCTGTAAACATTAATAAATGACAAACAGACATTAAGACAAAAAGTGATCATTGCTCAGTCATGCCTGACTCTTTGCAGCCCCATGGACTGTAGCCTGCCAGGCTCCTCTGTCTGGAATTCTCCAGGCAAGATTACTGGAGTGGGTTGCCATTTCCTTATCCAAGACAAAAAGCATTACTAAAAATAATAAAGTCTACTCCATAAGAATATATCTTTAAATTAACCAGGACTGTATATGTGTTATTATGTTATATGTTATACAATATGCACTGTAGGGAGATGCTTCTAGTTATGTTGACATTGACTTAACTATAAGCAGAAATTGATAAATATAACAACTAAATGGGAGATTTTAGCAAATAACTCTCCAATTTAGACCAAAAAAAAAAAAAAGCTCTAGTAAATATATGAGACACAAAAATTAAACACATTGATATGGTAGACATACATACAGATCATACACAACAAAACCAGATAATGTGCCATATACTCAAACACACATAAATGTTTTAAAAAATTGTTTCTGTGCTAAGCTCTGAACACCAAATTCAAGTGTTCAAGTGAATTCTATCTTTCAGAACACATTCTGTTCTGAAACTGGAACTAAAGTGTAAATCTGTGGGAGCGCTGTTGAAAAAATATTTTGAAAAATTTTAAGACACTTTTGAATTATTATAGGGTACAATAAAGAATTGTGCTAAACATAAAACTTAGGATAGGAGTTTTAAAAATATACCTAAACTTTAAGGATAACCTGATAGTAATAGATGAGATTAGTTTATAGGCTTAAATGCTTATAGAATTAAGACATTAATGAGAAATGTGCTCAAGTGCTACATACACAAATTAGAAGAAAATCTAAGATTTTAAAGTAAAATGAAAGAATTTGAGGAAAAGTGATAAATATAATATTGGCAATTTATGAGATAGAGAATCATAATAAATAACAACAAATGACCTGCTCTTTGAACTAAAACAAACAATTTTTAGAATTTTAGGAAACTGATCAAGTGGAAGTGTTGCAATGGGGACAAGACTTGGGCTGGTACAGCTGTGCAGAAATATTAATGCAGGCAAAATAATATTTGAACACCCAAATGCTGACAAATTTGAAGACAGTTAACCAGGACAGAGTTCTTTGAATGTATCACTTCCTAAAATGAACTAAATAGAGGTTGAAAATTGGAATTGCCCCATGGCCTAAATAAATGGAACTGTAAGCCCCAAATTTTCCACAAATGCTATTTTATAAATTCCATTAATCAAGCAAATTCTTGGTCAATTTTTTCTTAATAATAGAAAAAATGAGGAACATTCTCCAAAATTTTTTAGCTAATATTCTCCAAATTATTTAACAATTGTGCTAGTACAGTTAGTCTCATACTGATATGAGATAGGTGAAATATGCAAAAAGAAAATTATGAACCAATCTCAGTCACTAAATGAAATGAAGGAATAAGACCATATTTGTTGATGTTTATAAATCCAGAAAAGTGTAAAACTATAGCACCTTATAACACATACCAGAGATGTTAAATTTAACATCTGAAAGTCAATTAATAAATTCAGATGCTATGCTATGCTATGCTAAGTCACTTCTGTCATATCCGACTCTGTGCGACCCCATAGACGGCAGCCCACCAGGCTCTGCCGTCCCTGGGATTCTCCAGGCAAGAACACTGGAGTGGGTCGCCATTTCCTTCTCCAGAGCATGAAAGAGAAAAGTGAAAGTGAAGTCGCTCAGTCATGTCCGACTCTTAGCGACCCCATGGACTGCAGCCTACCAGGCTCCTCCGTCCATGAGATTTTCCAGGCAAGAGTACTGGAGTGGGGTGCCATTGCCTTCTCCATAAATTCAGATAGAAACATTAAAAATACATGATCATTTATTGGTTATAATAACTAATAAAATCACAATAAATTTCAAAGCTCATATCATAATAACATTTTAGCAAACTAAATTTATTAGACAACTTTCTTAAGCCTGAGAAGGTAGTTTAACTAATTTTACAGTGAATATAATAGCCAGGAAATGGAAGCAACCTAGATGCCCATCAGCAGATGAATGGATAAGAAAGTTGTGGTACATATACACAATGGAGTATTACTCAGCCATTAAAAAGAATACATTTGAATCAGTTCTAATGAGGTGGATGAAACTGGAACCTATTATACAGAGTGAAGTAAGCCAGAAAGAAAAACACCAATACAGCATACTAACGCATATATATGGAATTTAGAAAGATGGTAACAATAACCCTGTGTATGACACAGCAAAAGAGACGCTGATGTATAGATCAGTCTTATGGACTCTGTGGGAGAGGGAGAGGGTGGGGAGATTTGGGAGAATGGCATTGAAACATGTATAATATCATGTATGAAACGAGTCGCCAGTCCAGGTTCAATGCACGATACTGGATGCTTGGGGCTGGTGCACAGGGATGACCCAGAGGAAGGGTATGGGGAGGGAGGAGGGAGGAGGGTTCAGGATGGGGAACACAGGTATACCTGTGGTGGATTCTTTTTGATATTTGGCAAAACTAATACAATATTGTAAAGTTTAAAAATAAAATAAAATTTAAAAAAAATAAACATTTTATAATCACCATGTATGATATAGCCACATTTAAAAAAAAATCCTGTATTTTAGGTCATACTGTCTAATTAAAGTTAACAATGCATAAATATATAAATCATGAAGAAGAAAAGGAAACCTACTGACATTATTCATTGATGATATAATAGTATAAAAGAAACAAATTTGGGATATGAAATAGAAGAATTTGTAAGATTTGTAGTAAGTTAGGTATATTTAAATCAGAGCACTAGAAAATATTTAGGGGGGAGGAATTTAGCATTTACGATGAAAATAAACATAGCTATGAACCAAGTTATTCAAAGATGTACAAGGCCATTATGTTGAAAACTATGGTACCTTACTGAAAGATAATGAGAAAAGGTAAAGAAAGATCTAAAGTAAAGTCATTGATAGAGAGGCTCAGATTGTTCAGCTCCCCCAATCATTGATCTATAAACTTAATATCATTCTAAGAGAAATTTCACTTAAAACTCAACATTCAGAAAACTCAGATAATGGCATCTGGTCTCGGTCCCATCACTTCATGGAAAATAGATGGGAAAAACAATTGGGAAACAGTGACATATTTTGTTTTCTTGGGCTCCAAAATCACTGCAGATGATGACTGCAGCCATGAAACTGAAAGATGCTTGCTCCTTGGAAGAAAAACTCTGACTAACCTAGACAGCATATTTAAAAGCAGGGACATCATTTTGCTGACAACTGTCCAGATAGTCAAAGCTATGGTTTTTGCATTCATCATGTACAGATGTGAGAGTTAAACCATAAAGAAGGCTGAGTTGATGCTTTTGTATTGTGGTGATGGAGAAAACTCTTGAAAGTCCTGTAGACAGCAAGGAAATACAACCAGTCCATCCTAAAGGACATCAACCCTGAATATTCACTGGAACGAATGATGCTGATGCTGAAGCTCCAATACTTTGGTCACCTGATATAAAGAGCCAACTCATTGGAAAAGACCCTAATGTTGGAAAAGATTGAGGGCAAGAGCAGAAGGGGGCGACAGAGGATGAAATTGTTCGACGACATCACCAATTCAATAGACATGAGATTGAGCAAACTCCAGGAGATAGTGAAAGAGAGGGAAGCCTGGCGTGCTACAGTTCATGGGATTTCAAAGAATTGGGCATGACTGAGTAAAGCATGGATGTGAGAGTTGGACTGTGAAGAAAGCTGAGCACTAAAGAATTGATGCTTTTGAACTGTAGTGTTGGAGAAGACTCTTGAGAGTCCCTTGGACTGCTAAGAGAACCAATCAGTAGATTCTAAAGGAGATCAGCCCTGGGTGATCTTTAGAAGGAATGATGCTAAATTTGAAACTCCAGTACTTTGGCCACCTCATGCGAAGAGTTGACTCAGTGGAAAAGACTCTGATGCTGGGAGGGATTGGGGGCAGGAGGAGAAGGGAACGACAGAGGATGAGATGGCTGGATGGCATCACCGACTCAATGGACATGAGTTTGAGTGAACTCCAGGAGTTGGTATGGACAGGGAGGCCTGGCGTGCTGCGATTCATGGGGTCACAAAGAGTCGGACATAACTGAGTGACTGAACTGAACGAAGTAACTGAATAATTCAAATTCTGTGTTGGGATGTGTGTGTGTGTGTGTGTGTGCACGCATGTAAGAACAAAGGGCCAAGAAGGGTCAAGACACAGAAAAAGGAAAAAAGAAAAAGAAAAAAGAAAAATGAGGGAAATGGCTTGACTAATAGATATTGACTTATTATAAAAATATAATCTTTCTGCCCACAGGCTATTGGCTTCAGAATAGAAAAACAGATCAAAAGAGCAAAATAATCAACTAAGAAACACACTCTTATGTGTTGAAAATTCATTTACCAGAGTTGGCATTGCAAATATGTGAGAAAAAGTTTGAACCATGAAATAAAGCACCCTGAGTTTTTGGTTATCCATATGAAAATATATCTTTTCCTTACAGCATATATTAAAGTCATTTCAAGCAAATTATAGGCTTAAAGATGAAATGTTCAATCTCTGGGAGAAATTTACCTTGGTTTTGGAAGGAATTTATTAGATATGAAATGTGCAGTCATGTATTAAAATTAAGTATCACATCAAAAAGTACAACATATGAAGGGAAAGCGCAAGCCAAAAACTCTGAGAATGTATTTGCAGCACAGGGAACTAATGAATTCTTATCAAAAATATACTATTCAAAAGCTTCTACAGATCATTGAGAAATAGACAATACAACAGACAGTAGAATGAGAGGCATGAGGAATTATTTCTAAGAAAAAGAAACAAAGGGAAAATAAACATGAAAAGATAGAAGCTCATGACAAATTTTGAGGTGAAATAAATACATTTTAACTACCATTAAGTTGGAAAAATTAAAAAAGTTTTATGACATAAGGGGTCTCCAGTGTCTATGTGAACTGGTATAACTATGTGCAACAAAATATCCACTATCTTGTAGATGATGTGCAAATCTTATGGACCACAAAATCCACTCATAAACATAATGTGAGCAGTAGTTTTCAGGCTCTATTAGTCTAAAATGCTCACACTAACAATAATGAAGTGTTAATGAAAAAGTATATAGCCTTCCTCCATGAATGGCACTCTGTCATTTTCTGTTTTACTGAATTATGTTTTCAATTCTGTTCACGACTCACCGAGTTAATGTTGTGCCAGTGAACAGTTGTGATCTTCAGGATGCATGTCCCTAGAACAACTCTTGTACCGTAAAAGAGGAAAGTGCACAAATTTTGTAGAAGCACTTTTCTTTTGCAATGTATAAGAAAAGAATGGTCCTGGTGTCTTCTTATAAGAAACTAGGTCGTAAATTGTGATATCTAGTCTTACAATGGACTGTCGGTAAAAAATAAATGACTTTTAGTGCACTAAACCAGGTGAAACAGCTACTACAAAGTGCTTAAGAATGAAACAGAGGTTTTCATTTATACAAAGGCTTAAATATGCTGAATTAAGCAATAACAGGGAGACAGAGACAGGGAGATGAAGTGAAAGAATGTTTATAAGCAACAGAATGGATAACACAAAGGGCCAAAAACTGTGCCCTCAGGGAGACTAGAGGAATGAGGATGGATGGTGGAGGGACAAAGAGGTTCCTCGTAATTATCCATCCTCAGTGTTTAATCCCCAAACTGAAGCTTGGTATGCATCTATTTTGTTTTATTTCTACTTTGGCTTAAAGCTCAACATTCAGAAAATGAAGATCATGGCATCCGGTCCCACCACTTCATGGGAAATAGATGGGGAAACAGTGGAAACGGTGTCAGACTTTATTTTTCTGGGCTCCAAAATCACTGCAGATGGTGACTGCAGCCATGAAATTAAAAGACGCTCACTCCTTGGAAGGAAAGTTATGACCAACCTAGATGGCATATTCAAAAGCAGAGACATTACTCTGCCAACAAAGGTTCGTCTAGTCAAGGCTATGGTTTTTCCTGTGGTCATGTGTGGATGTGAGAGTTGGACTGTGAAGAAGGCTGAGCACCGAAGAATTGATGCTTTTGAACTGTGGTGTTGGAGAAGACTCTTGAGAGTCCCTTGGACTGCAAGGAGATCCAACAAGTCCATTCTGAAGGAGATCAGCCCTGGGATTTCTTTGGAAGGAACGATGCTAAAGCTGAAACTCCAGTACTTTGGCCACCTGATGCAAAGCGTTGACTCATTGGAAAAGACTCTGATGCTGGGAGGGATTGGGGGCAGGAGGAGAAGGGGACGACAGAGGATGAGATGGCTGGATAGCATCACTGACTCGATGGACGTGGGTCTGAGTGAACTCTGGGAGTTGTTGATGGACAAGAAGGCCTGGCGTGCTGCAATTCATGGGGTCGCAAAGAGTCGGACACGACTAAGCGACTGATCTGATTATATGTTGCATAGACAGTCTTTTGAAAATAAATGATTATTTAAGAATCTAAAAATGTAAAGGGAACAATAATCATCTTTTTTCAGTTTTTATTAAAAATACACAGAATATACAAAAAAGAGCCAATATTTTAACAGTTCAGATACTAAATTTTCACAATTTAAAGACTATTCAGAGTCCTGGGACTTCTCTGGTTGTCCAGTGGTTAGGATTCTGTGTTTCCACTGGAGAGGGCATAGGTGTTGGAGAAATAAGATCCCACACCTGAAAAAAAAAAAAAAGCTAAAAAAATTTTAAAAAGAACATCCAAATCAGGAAACATTCTGCCCTCAATACCCACCAGCATTTACTGATCACTCTTCTTCCAGACAACATCTCCCTTTCAAAGGGTAACTGCTTCTTTCTAGCAGGGTAGATAAATTTATATGATCATAAACATATATGATTTCCCAGTTACATGAACTGATACATATTTTGAAAATTATATGTGTGTGTATATATATATATATACACACATATATATTTCAATTAATAAATTTTATTGAAGTATAGTTGTTTTATAGTGTCATGTTGGTTTCTGCTGTACATCAGAGTGAATCAGCTATATGTTTTCATTTTTTTCCTTGCCTTACTGCATTGGTGTGAACCTTTGGTACAAGTTTAGTAGAAGTGGTGACAGTGGGTATACTAGTCTCATTACTGATCTCAGGGGGATTAATTATTTATTTATTTATTTATTTTTTTTTTAGGTTCATTGATTCTTCCCTATTGCTTGTCTTTTTTTTTTTTAATTTAATTTTATTTTTAAACTTTACAATATTGTATTGGTTCTGCCATATTGTTTTTCATAAACAGGCTTTATCACACTGAGGAAAAGCCCTTCTGTTCTTAGTTCTTATTACTAATTTTATTCTATTAGTAATTTTTAATCATTAAGACATATTCTATTTTGTCAATAACTTTTTTGGCATCTAACAATGTGATCATATGTCTTTCTCCTTCTTTATGTTAAGGTGGTTTCTATATTGCTTAATTTTTGAATGATCAGTCAGCATTGCCTTCTGATGATACATTCTACTGGTCAGTAAGTATTCTTTGATTTATGCAGCCATAGTTTTGATGGATGGTATTACTGTGATTGGATTTTTGCATTTATGTTCATGATAGAGATTGATATGTACTTTCTCTTTTAATGTGTTTGTCAAGATTTAATACTGAAGTTATCATGGCTTCTTAAAATGTTATAACATGTTCTCTTTTATCATATTTTCTGAAAGACTAAGATGTTTTTTTCTTAAATATTTGGAGGAATTAACCACAAAAAATATTTGGTTTTGAAGGGAGTGTGTGTGTGTGTGTGTGTGTGTGTGTGTTTGTGAATGCGTACAATAATAGAACAAATATTTTAACAGGTATAAAATTATTCAGGTTTCTAACACTTCTGCTTTCAGTTTGGTTAAGTGGGTTTTTTTTTTTTTTTACAGGTTTTTCTACTTAATCCCTATGTTTGTCAAATTTATAGTCATATATAGAATCCTCTTAATATCTTTCAAAATTTGAACGTGCTTTATGTGGATATAGAAGCTTAGTTGGCAGTTGTTTTCTCTCAACATTAAATGTCATTTCATCTCCTTCTGATGTCCATCATTTTTATGAGACATCAAATCTTAGTTATTGCTGCCCTAATAAAGGTAATATCTTTTCTCTCCTGTGTGAAGATTTCCCCTTTGTCTCCAAATTTTGGAAATTTTTCTGTCATAGTTGAGAACATCATTGTTAATGCACATAGTCCATCTCTGCTGATATTGCTCAGATGGTTTTGGTAGCAATGGGTGCCCTTTTGGCATTTTAACAACTTTCAATGTTTGGGAAGTGTTTCTCCTTTGTGGGAAGTTCCACCTTTCTCTGAATTTAACAAAAGCACATATTCACTTCCTTAGCCTCCCTTGCAGCTAACCTGTATGCACATAATTTAGTCTTGGATCCACACTGAGTTTTGACAAAGAAGCATCGAAATTGATGGATGTTGGAGGAGCACATGTGTTCACTAGCAACTGGAGTTGTGTTGTCGTGGCTGCATCCCAAGTCCACTGCCAAGTATTCTTCAGGAATATAGTTCGGATCTGGGATGTTATTTTTATCAGGGTAATGCTGAGTTGTGTTCTCAGATCTCTCCCCGATTCTGTTAGCTTCCCACACAATTTATACTGCATTTTCTTCTAAAATCAGCTAGATTAGGTTTCTGTGTTGCAACTAAAAGCTGTCATCATCTCTGACATCTTCTCTCACATCCTTCACAACCCGTCAGTCATCAGATTCTATCCCAGGTATATCTTTCAAGTAAATCTTGAATCATTTCCTGTGTCTCCTTATAAATCAGTTCTAATCTTTTACATGGAAACATTTGCAAGAATTCTCCTTGATAGCCTGCAATCTATTTACATGAAGCACCATCTGTCTGCTTAGATCTCACGTTTAAAACTTTCTAATATTTTATATTGATGTTAGGACAAAATCCCAAACCCTTATCATGGCTTTAAGGGCTTCCAGGATGTAGCACTTACAGACTTTTAAGCCTCAACCCTCACCTCTCTCGTCAGCACTCATTCTGCTTTTGTCATTCTGGCTCTTCCTAGGTCCCTGAACTTAGCAGCCATCTTCCTCCTGCCTCTTAACTCAAGGTCATTGCACCTGATGGAGCCACTGCCTGGACTGCTCTTTCTCCTACTTTATCGTGTATGTATTATAATTCCTGTTCATCTTTCAGGTCTATGCCTGAATTGATTTTCTGGAGGAAAGACTTCTCAAAGTAGACAAGGACTTTACAAACTAGATGAACATACATGCATGCTCACATGTACAACTCTTTGTGAGCCCCATGGACTGTAGCCCACCAGGCTCCTCTGTCCATGGGATTTCCCAGGCAAGAATACTGGAGTGGGTTGCCATTTCCTCCTCAAGGGGATCTTCCTGACTCAGGGATCGAACCTGAGTCTCCTGCATCACCTGCATTGGCAGGCAGGTTCTTTACCACTGAGCCACCTGAGAAGCCCACACATAGATGAGATCCACCCTTTAATCCTTGTGGCCCCAGGATCTAGAGTCATGACGGAACTCAATAAGCAACTGGTGAGTTAATAAATGAATGAATATCAAAATACACCATTGCTTTTACAAGATTGGTTTTCCCGAAAGCAATTTTGGTCCAAAGAGTGGGCATGTGTATAAAGCTTACATTCTCCAGCCTGGAAGGAAACCCAAGGATACATCACTCACCTCAGTCCCCAAAACTGTGTATGCTCTGTTTTTAGTAGCTAAAATTTATTGACAGCCAACCTTGCTGGTGACAACTATAAAAAAGGAAGAAATAGAAATATGAGGGGAGTGTCATCTCGAATAAATACATGTTTGCTTGTCTAGTTTCTGCCAGTCTAACCAAAAAATATTGCCTGGTTGTCAGATATCTCTGCATTTATATTAAAGTTAGATAGGAATTATAATTCATAAATTTAATCTTTTTCCCTCAGCTTTATTGAGGTAGATTGAAATTTGATATTGTGCTTATATTTAGTCTGTACAACTTGATGGTCTGATATACTTATATGGGGTGAAGTATTTACCACAAGCGGGTTGATTAATGTTCATCACCTTACATAGTTACTGTTTTATTGTGTGTGTGTGTGTGTTTTGTGAGAACCTTTAAGATCTTAGCAAATTTTGACTTTGTTAACTATGGTTGCAGTGTTGTAACTTAAATGTCCAGAACTCAATCATCTTGCACAGCTGAATCTTCCCATCCATTGATCAATATTTCCTCATTGGCCCCCTCCCCCTAGCCCCTGGTATCTACCTTTATATTTTCTGTCTCTCTGAGTTATGCTGTTTTAGATTTCACATATAAATTATGCAAAATTATCTAAAATCTGCCTGCCTTAGTTGTTGTCTTCATCAGCTGAGTTTCAGGTCACTTTATGACCCCTGGAAAGTCAAAGGTTAAACAGTAGGTCTGCATCTGCAATTTACTCTCTCCTTTGGAGGTGGGAATGCCCTTGGGAAAGGAAGTAGTGTCCAGTTCAAACATCCTCGTAAACAAGCTGCTACTGCTGCTGCTGCTAAGTCGCTTCAGTCATGTCCGACTCTGTGCGACCCCATAGATGGCAGCCCACCAAGCTCCCCTGTCCCTGGGATCCTATGCTTTTAGCTGGATGAATTTCAAAGAATTAGACTGTTAATGGAAGATCCCTGGAGGCTCAGATGGTAAAGAATCCACCTGCTAATGCGGGAGACCCAGGTTCTATACCTGGGTCAGTAAGATCCCTTGGAGAAGGGAATGGCAACCCACTCCAGTGTTCTTGCTTGGAGAATCCCATGGACAGAGGAGCCTGGTGAGCTGCAGTCCATGGGGTCGCAAAGAGCTAGACATGACTGAATGACTAACACTTAACCAAACCAAGTATATTTGACAGACGATCATGTAAACAATGACAACAAAATTATCTGATTATAAAACATTGATTTTTATGATCAATGTATTTACACTTTCTGTGTAAATAATATGATCTGTGCTGCTACTGCTGCTAAGTCACTTCAGTCATGTCCGATTCTGTGCGACCCCATAGACGGCTGCCCACCAGGCTCCCCCGTCCCTGGGATTCTCCAGGCAAGAACACTGGAGTGGGTTGCCATTTCCTTCTCCAATGCATGAAAGTGAAAAGTGAAAGTGAAGTCGCTCAGTTGTGTCTGACTCTTCTCGACCCCATAGACTGCAGCCTGTCAGGCTCCTCTGTCCATGGGATTTTTCAGGCAAGAGTACCTCTCTTAAAAAAATGTATCAATTGGGACCAGCACACATCCTAGGACTGCAAGAATAAGTGTGTAGAGAATGCTGGTCCCTCTGCCCTGCTCCTTGTTTTATCTGTACCTGGTGATTACTGGCATTCTTGGAGTCATTACTAAAGTCTGTAAACTGCCTAATATCTCCGATTTGCATGTCTGATTTGACCATATAGTCTTTGTGCAAAATCCACAAATATCAAAGGCTGAATATGAGAATAAAATAAGATAATGTTGTTAAAACTATGATGAAATGTATAAGCAGTTAAACACAGGGGAGATGTTATTTCTATTAAAGCCTTGGATGATTGTTCTATGAAAACCAAGTTAATTCTTTCAGACCAAGCAGAACATGCACTGAAATTAAGTTTTTATACATGGCAAATATTTTATTGGTTTTTGTAACCTGCATCAATAAATAATTTTTAACATAAAAAACAGGGCTAAATATATATATATGTATATATATACATATATATATGTATATATATACATATATATATATATATATATATATAGATATCAGCACATAAGAACACATTGAAAATAATGGCAGCTCTACAATATTACTGGACAGATCAATTTGTATAGTTTCAGTGATTACGGTTCTCTGCCAATAGCTAAATAAAACATTTTAAAACTTGGGTTTGCATTTGATTTTGTAGTCCCTTAACTGCAGAATATAGTCTTTTATGAAAAGTTCTTTTAAAGAATAATATTGATGCATTCAAACGTTATATCCGCCTTACTCCCATTTGAACTACTATTGATCACATAGATGCAATTAACCTACTACTTTTTTGGTAGAAAACTACATTCTAGGAGCAAGGGGGAAAACATGATCTTCTAAGACATTTCAGTTTTCCACAGCAGCTGTTTCCCATTGTCTGTATTTCTTTATTTCAAAAATACATATTTTAAATTCTATTCAGCATTTGAGAGAAAATTCATTATCTTGAGCATTTTAGTAACTGGATAATGTACTAACTTAATGAAATACTAACAAATGTTTTATATAAATTTTCTTTTTGTTTTGTCATTAGGAAAACCTGTAACCTTGTATTTCATCCATTGCTTCCAAAATAAATTTGGAAGGATGAATATTGTGAAATATACCTTAGCCTAGGAAATATACAACAATTTAGCTGTACATGAGGTTTTTTTCCAACTTAATAAATAGAAAATATTTTATGTGGAGTAATGAAGAATTTCAAGATCGAACTTTATGATTAATGGAATATTAACTATAACCAATTGGACAGAACTTCACATTCTACCATCTTTCATAAGCTGTGTAATTTTTAGAAAATTGGAGTGTGATATGCAAGAACTTTTTTTTTACAAAATTATAATGTGAAATTGCTGCCCCTTGTGTGCACAAACATTTGAGTGAATTAATCATTAGCACTGTTCCCACAGGTAAGACACTAAGCCTGGGCCATGGAATTGAAAAAGGTTCCATCATCTTAGAAATTTATCAGAAATTAGAGCCAGCTAAAATAACTCTATATGTAGTATAGAGTTCTTAAAGATGATTATAGTTTTTGTGTTGTTTAGTTTTCCATTAGAATTATAGTTCTTTGATGTATGTAATTTCCCAGAATTAACAGTTTTGTGTGAACTGGTGGTGTCTTTTTTTTGGAATTTTTTCTTTAAATTTCTATTTAGGATAATGAATGAATCCCACAGAGCAGTAGACAATCTAACATTAAGATATTATTCTGAAAAAAAAAAAAAAAAAACAGTAAGAAGAATATGCCCCAGGTAATGAATGCCACGTCCTGAAGTAAGAGTGAAATTAAAAAACAAAAACAATTCCCTTAGAAAAAAAAATCAACATTAAAAAAAAAAGGTTGTTTTTGAAGTCCTTCCTATTTCACCTTTGTCTATTTTCTTCCTTCTTCTCTTCCTTCTTACCCTTCTTACTTTCCACTGAAAACATGAGGGCTTATCGTGAAGTATAAGTTAGTTGCTCAGTCATGGCCAACCCTTTCAGACCCCAAGGACTGCAGCGCACAGGGTTCCTCTATCCATGGAATTCTCCAGGCAAGAATACTGGAGTGATAGCCATTCCCTTCTGCAGGGGATCTTCCCGACCCAGAATCGAATCTGGGTCTCCTGCATTGTGAGCAGATTCTGTACCCTCTGCTTATTACTTCATATATAAAGAAATTTGTAACACCAGATTTTCTGTAGGTGTCTTTCTTCAGTTGATGTGACCTTCTGATGTGCACTCTCTATTTTTGAAATTGGTTATTCGTTACAACAGTGCCTATAACTGCAAGGAAACTAAATTAGAATCAAGTTTTGCAATGTTTTTAAAAATGGGGGAATATAGGGAGAAATAAATAGCTTTTCAATGAGCAAATTTTAGGGACCTGCTTCTGTTTAAAAACAAAACCTACAGTAGAAATTGGTAAGTCAGAAAAGTGACTGCTTTTCCATATTCTAAAATGGAAAAGGGCAATGTTCCATACCAACAGGATTTTTAGAACCTCACTCAGAAGTTAAATAACAGATTATCTCAGAAAAATGGGACCCAAGGAGTTTATAGTGCTGGATACACCCAGGGTATAAGGACATTAAAATGGCAGGGTTAATCCAGTGACTTTTGTCCCTCCTATTTTCAGTAGAGAAATTATCAAGAAGGGAAAAATGGGGAAATATAGTCAAGGGTGTGTATGACTTTTCTTCATAGGCCCATAGTGTATTAAATTTGGGAGACAGATGACAAAAATGAAAGAGTAGAATTCTCATTTTATCATGATATGAGTGTCTGGTATGTCCAAACGTGGTAGTAAATGATGTAGCGGATAAGAGAACCAGATCATAGGGTTTTCTGTTCTGTATTTTTTTCAGTACATTGGTACTTTACATCAGTTCAGTTCAGTTCAGTTGCTCAGTCGTGTCCGACTCTTTGTGATCCCATAGTTCAGTTGCTCAGTCGTGTCCGACTCTTTGTGATCCCATGAATCGAGGCACGCCAGGCCTCCCTGTCCATCACCAACTCCCAGAGTTCACTCAGACTCATCCATCGAGTCAGTGATGCCATCCAGCCATCTCATCCTCTGTCGTCCCCTTCTCCTCCTGCCCCCAATCCCTCCCAGCATCAGAGTCTTTTCCAATGAGTCAACTCTTCACATCAGGTGGCCAAAGTACTGGAGTTTCAGCTTTAGCATCATTCCTTCCAAAGAACACTCAGGGCTGCTCTCCTTCAGAATGGACTGTCTTCACAGTCCAACTCTCACATCCATATATCATCTGTATATTTATACTGATATTGTGGAAAAGGTCTGAATCTTTCTCATTTCTGCTTCCAGAGTTTAAAGAAAAGTTTATGTAGTGATTTAAATAGTGACAATTTGCTTCATCGCAATCAGAAAATAGGCTGAAGAGGGGAAAAAAAAAAAAGATGAGAATGGAGTAACTTCTTTTTGTATACATACACACAGTTAACTTTATAGTGCAGATATTTTAAACAAATTATTTGCTTGTCTATCTAAAATATAAAGATATCACTTCAGTTAATCCTAAGGGGAAGTGTCAGCCGAGCTGTAAATAACTGTAAATCATTTCTTAGGTGAACAGAATCTCTTTCCATCTCAGTGAGCCAACTTCAACACCAGTGACACTTAATGATCCTCATATTGACAGGAGGACATAAAAATCTGCTTTCAACTGTATTTTTCTGTTAGGAGGAGGACATTCTCTGTGGATTTCTTGTATTTCTGCACATCTTAAGAGCAGAGGAGTCATATGCCCTTTTCCAGACATCCTTCCAAAGATGTTTTATAGCAAACAGCCTGATAAGATAGAGATATTGTGGATGCCATGTTCCAGTAAAATAAAGGTAATATCCTCCTCCAAGATGAAGCAGGCAGACTCTGCCCATTATAGGAAGGTCAGGTTTCCTAGCCTTAGATGTCCTCTCTTGTGATGTAAGTCAGTTTACATTCTGGCATCCACTTGGCCCTTTTCTCGGGGCCCATTGGTAATCAGGGCTCAGGGAACAGACATAAACAATACTGGCTATTGCAATTTCTGTTAACAAGAGTTTTTTTTTTTTTTTTTCACCTGGCCAGGGAGTCTCATGTCCTCTGCTTGTGTGTGAGAAACTGGCTGACAAACAGCAAGTACATTTGCAAGTAGAGTAAAATCTCAGACCCTTCAGAGATCTGGACATCATCATCTTTCCATTCCTGCAGTTCATTCTGTATACGTCTAGCGGACTCACCTTTATCAGGCTCCTGTCCCATTTGATCATATTTCTATCCAAAAACTCCAGTGCTTTCCAATGATTAAGAGTATCTCCAAGGAACATAAACCTGAGCTTGTAGGGTTCCAATTTTCCTTTGTGTCTGATGCAGTATAAATTCTCATCAAGAAATTAAAAGTTTTTTGTTATGTGGTTCCAACTCACCTTTTTTCATTTTAATTTTTTAAAAAAATTTTATGGGAGGATTATTGCTTTACAATATTATGCTCATTTGTGCCATACATCAAATAAATCAGCCACAGGTATACGTAGCCCTTCCCTCTTGAACCTCCCTCCTTCCCACCTCCCACCCCATCCCACCCCTCTAGACTGTCACAGAGCGCTGGGTTTGAGCTCCCTGTGTCACAGAGCACATTCCCACTGGCTCTCTATATTCCACATAGTAATGAATATGTTTCCATGCTACTCTCCTGATTCATCCCATCCTCTCTTTCCCACACTGTGTCCACAAGTTGCTCTCTGTGTCTGCATCTCCATTGCTGCCTGACAAAGAGCTTCATCAGTACCATCTTTCTACATTCCATACACATGAGTTAATATAAATAGTTGTGTTTCTTTAAAATGTTTTTGTTTTATATGGGAGTGTAGCCAATTAACAGTATTGTGATAGTTTCAGGTGGACAGCAAAAAGACTCAGCTACACATACACCTGTATCCCTTCTCCCCCAAACTCCCTTCCCACCCAGGCTGCCAGATGACACTGAGCAGAGTTCCCTGTGTTGTACAGTAGGTCCTTGCTGGTTATCCATTTTAACCTCTGAACAAGTTCACCTTCCCACCTCCATGACTTTCATCTGTTACTTCCTATCATCAGACCATATTATCTGTCCCCTCATCTCTGTTATTTTTTAAGAACACACTGACTTTCAGGAAGGTGAGCAGTTAGTGTAGTAGCAGCCCTGTGGTGCCACTGATCTCCTTCTTCCAAAGGAGAGATTTAAACCCTCACACCATTTGGAGGTGGTGTCAATGGGCACCCTCAGCCTGTTCCTGTCTGACAGTTGTCCTGGAGCACTCAAAGCTTCCTTGGTCAAGATCCTGCCTCCTTCCCAGAGGCAACTGATGTCAGGTGACTAACCAGTGAAGAGGCGCATGCATGCTCATGACTTCAGTCAAGTCGGACTCTTTGCAACCTCATGGACTGTAGCCCGCCAGGCTCTCCTGTCCATGGGATTCTTCAGGCAAGAAAATTGGAGTGGATTCCCATTCCCTTCTCCAGAGGATCTTCCCAAACCAGGGATCTAACCTGCATCTTCTGCTTTGCAAAAGAAGAATTCCCAGATTCTTCACCTGGGAAGCCAGATGAAGAGGTACTAAGTCTCAACTCAAAACTGGGACTCAGTTCAGTTCAGTCACTCAATCATATCTGACTTTTGGCGACCCCATTAGACGCAGCATTCCAGGCCTCCTTGTCCATCACCAACTCCCAGAGTCCACCCAAACCCATGTCCATTGAGTTGGTGATGCCATCCAACCATCTTATCCCCCATCATCCTCTTCTCCTCCTGCTCTCAATCTTTCCCAGCATCAGGGTCTTTTCAAATGAGTCAGCTCTTCGCATCAGGTGGCCAAAGTATTGGAGTTTAAGCATCAGCATTAGTCCTTCCAGGGAATACTCAGGACTGATTTCCTTTAGGATGGACTTGTTGGATTTCCTTACAGTCCAAGGAACTCTCAAGAGTCTTCTCCAATACCACAGTTCAAAAGCATCAGTTCTTCGGCGCTCAGCTTTCTTTATAGTCCAACTCTCACATCCATACATGACTACTGGAAAAACCATAGCCTTGACTATGTGGGCCTTTGTCAGCAAAGTAATGTCTCTGCCTTTTAATATGCTGTCTAGGTTTCTCATAACTTTCCTTCCAAGGAGTAAGTGTCTTTTAATTTCATGGCTGCAGTCACCATCTGCAGTGATTTTGTAGCCCAGAAAAACAAAGTCAGCCACTATTTCCACTGTTTCCCCATCTATTTGCCACGAAGTGATGGGACTGGATGCCACGATCTTAGTTTTCTGAATGCTGAGCTTTAAGCCAACTTTTCCACTCTCCTCTTTCACTTTCATCAAGAGGCTCTTTAATTCTTCACTGTCTGCTGTAAGGGTAATGTCATCTGCATATGTGAGGTTATTGATGTTTCTCCCAGCAATCTTGATTCCAGCTTGTGCTTCCTCCAGCCCAGCATTTCTATATACTCTGCATTTAAGTTAAATAAGCAGGGTGACAATATACAGTCTTGACGTACTCCTTTCCCAATTTCGAACCAGTCTGTTGTTCCATGTCCAGTTCTAACTGTTGCTTCCTGACCTGCATACAGATTTCTCAAGAGGCAGGTCAGGTGGTCTGGTATTCCCATCTCTTTAATTGAAAGCTATTCCAGCTGCACACATCCCCACAGGTTTGGGTGATGTTTTCTGGTGACTGGTGCACAATCTTGCTATGTTTTCTCTTCCCCATTAAGAAGCTTCCTGCACACAAATTTCTGTGTCACAGTCTGCTTCCCAGGGAGCTCTACCTGCAACAGTAACATCCACATTGAATGTGATCTCTTCTAGAGAAAAGATCTGCTTTTCTCTTTTTTTTTCGTATATCCATTCAGGCACCTTTAATAAAAGCTCTTTAGTAAGTATCTGTTGACTGAAATTGATCTGAATGAAGTGGAGAAGATAACCTTGCATTTTTTCATTAGCATCCAAAATAAATAAAGTGCATGTTGCCAGGCAGTATCTTCCTGACCTAATAGTGGATATAAAGTGAGAAATAGAGTTTAGAATCCAGAATCAGTTAAAAAGATCCTGATGTTCAAGAGAAAAGCCAAAGACACAGTACTGTTTGAATCTTATCTAACTTTCCCATTTAAAAAAAAAAATAATAAGGTTGTATTTGCCTGAAATAAATAAAGGAAGATATTGCAGATATAAACTCAGGGAAAGGAAGTGAAAATTCACTATCAGTTTTATTTTTAAGCATGAGAGCATTTTTTTTCTTTCTTCTTAGTATTTTAATTTATTTTTAACGTGAAGATAATTGATTTACAGTACTTTTGGTTTCTTCTGTACATGACTCCATCATAAAAATACATATGAGACTAATGGATTAAACAACAAAATTAATGATAGAATTTATATATGTATGTTGTTGTTCTTTTTTCACTAAGTGGTATCATTGCAATCCCATGGACTGTGGCACTGCAGTCTTACCTGTCCTTCACTATCTCCCGGAGTTTGCTCAAACTCATATCCATTGTGTCAGTGATGATATCTGATCATCTCATCCTCTGCCACCTCATTCTCCATTTGTCCTCATTCTTTCCCAGCATCAGAGTCTTTTTCAGTGAGTTGGCCTTTTTCGTCAAGTGGCTGAAGTATGAGAGCTTCAGCTTTAGCATCAGTCCTTTAAATGAACAGTCAGGGTTGAATTCCTTTAGGATGGACTGGTTTGATCTTCCTGCAGTCCAAGGAACTCTCAAGAGTCTTCTACACCACCACAGTTCAAAAGCATCTAAAGCCAAATAAAAATGGTTCTAATGTTCTTTATTGATCAGGACTACTATAATCTTTTTCGCAAAAAAGCAACCTTGAAAAAATACTCTTGAAACTTCTTAAGAAATTTTAAAACTTATAGTATCCTAAGATATTGTAAATACCTCAAAGAAAATAGATGTTTTAGCAATAACCTGCTAGTAGAAGTTGAAAAACAAGCTCAGAATATGAGAAACAACCAATTGCACTGAAAGCTTTAAGTATAATAAAACAATAACCACTACCTGCCCACCTTTATTTTCTCATTACTGTTTCAAGCATTAGAAAATATCAGATAACTAGTGTCTCATTGTACAATGTGTTTTCAGTTTGATAAAAAGCTACTAGATTATAAACAAGTGCTCTTGAGCACATTGAATGTTTGTTCAATGTCAGCAGGTGTACTTGTTCCTTGTTTGGGCTTTGCAGTAAATGACACATCTTGATGCTGCTGCTGCTAAGTCGCTTCAGTCATATCCTACTCTGTGCGACACCATAGACAGCAGCCCCCTGGCTCCTCTGTCCTTGGGATTCTCCAGGCAAGAACACTGGAGTGGGTTTCCATTTCCTTCTGCAATGCATGAAAGTGAAAAGTGAAAGTGAAGTCACTCAGTCATGTCCGACTCTTAGCGACCCCATGGACTGCAGCCCACCAGGCTCCTCTGTCCATGGCATTTTCCAGGCAAGAGTACTGGAGTGGGTTGCCATTGCCTTCTCCGACACATCTTGGCCTTCCTTTAAAAAGAATCTTTAATCTTTCAGCTTATATATCATCCATTTTCCCAACTGAGTCTTAAGTCATTGGCCCTTAACATCCAGAATGACAGCTTTCTGAATCTGCTTGCAGTTATTTTCTCCCCTCTTATGTTCCCCCCCCCCACCCAGATGTATTTCTTCTACTTAAAATGTCATCCCTATGGAAAATATGTTGAAACAAAATCACAGTTTCTTGAAATGCTTATTGTCTAATTATTATCCCGTTCACTTCTCATCTAATTTATTCTTGGTTAGACACTAATTTATTGCTATTTGACAACACTTGTATGCCTCTATTCACAAATTCATTGCATTTATTTCATAATATGAAAACAAAATATCATTTAAATATGAAAAAAATCTTATGTGCTATTTCTTTCTCATAGCATCTAAAATTCATTTTTTTTCTAACTAAAAGTAGCAAAAGCATAACTTAAAAGCATAATGGTTGTGTGTGTTCAGTCACTCGGTTGTGTCTGACTCTTTTGCGACCCCATGGACTGTAGACCACCAGGCTCCTCTCTCTGTGTGATTTCCCAGGCAAGAATACTGGAGTGGGTTGCCATTTCCTTTTCTAAGGGATCTTCCCCACCCAGGGATCAAACCCTCATCTCTTACATCTCCCACATTGGTAGGCATACTCTTTACTAGTGTGCCACTAGGTGCTAAATAAGACCCTTAACTATTCTCAGTAAATATACAATATTTGACCTTTTGCTTTCCTTTTTTCCCACTGTTTCTCATTGTAGGTGCTGTTGGGATTATAGGTGAGGTTGTTTGTTGTACAGACTCTCTCAACATTTTGGAGACCATTAGCATCCAGAGCCCTAGGGAGTGAACATCTAGCATATCCCCTAATTGCTATGACAACAAGAAGTGTCTCCACACATTTCCAGTTTCTTCCCAGAGGAGTAGCACTGCCTCATTTTCTTACTCTGCTTCTGCCTATAATCTTTATTACTGGTTATAGTATAGCAGTTTCTTCTATTGTGTTCTCCTCAAATTTCCACTCTCACCCATCTAACCGGGGGAATATTTATAATGACAGAACTCCTCCACATTTCAGAATATTGAAGTGTTTATCTGCATTAATTTTCTAGAATGTGTCAAGGCAGTCCAAGCTCCGGTTGGAAAAGAGTTTCCAGACATGAGACAGGATGAGAGGAGAATAGAGTTTATTAGAGCTGGAGACACTGTTAGAAGAGCAGGCCAGCTCTTCTAACAGTGTCTCCTGCTCAAGGGAGAGAAAACACTTTTCACAGGTTAGTAGCCAATTTTTTTATATTCTCGAGACAAATTCCTGCTGGAAGCATGGCTTTAGGTGATTGGTTAGAGTACTATAGGGTGAGTACTAGGGTGGGGCATTTTTGCTAAATAGAGGTCAGGAAGCTAGCCAGTAAGGATCAGAGGGCTTTTGCAATGGCACCCCACTTCAGCACTCTTGCCTGGAAAATCCCATGGACGGAGGAGCCTGGTGGGCTGCAGTCCATGGGGTCTCGAAGAGTCAAACACGACTGAGCGACTTCCCTTTCACTTTTCACTTTCATGCATTGGAGAAGGAAATGGCAACCCACTCCAGTGTTCTTGCCTGGAGAATCCCAGTGACAAGGGAGCCTGGTGGGCTGCCATCTATGGGGTTGCACAGAGTCGGACACGACTGAAGCAACTTAGTAGCAGCAGTGGTAAAGAATCTGCCTGCCAATGCAGGAGATGTGGATTTAATCCCTGAGTCATGAAGATTCCCTGGAGGAGGAAATGGCAACCCACCCCAGTATTCTTTCCTGGGAAATCCATGGACGCAGGAGCCTGGAGGGCTACAGTCCATGGGATCACAACAAGTTGGACACGACTGAAAACTCGCACAGACGGGCTACACACAATGGGGCTCAGTCAGTTCCAGAGACAACCTCGATTCTAGGCTCCCTGTCTGAGGTCTGGAGATAAGACTCCACTGAAAGCATCACAGACTTGGTGATTTAAAGCAACGGCAGTGAATTCTCTCCTAGTTCTGGATGCCAAAAATCCAAAACTGAGGGTTTGGCAGGACCAGTTCCTGCTGGAGCCTCTTAGGGAGAAACTGTCCTCTGTCTTCTCCTAGTTTTTGTGACATCCTGACATCCTTGGTGGTCTTTGGCTTATAGACACATCGCTTCAATCTCTGCTTCCCTTTTTACACTGCCTTCTCTTCTGTGTTTCTTTGTATTCTTTTCTCCCTTATAAGGACACTTTGACTAGGTTTAGGGTCACCCACCAGATCCAGCTAGCATTAAAGAAGCCACCTGCCAATGCAGGAGACATAAGAGATGTGGGTTCAACCCCTGTGTCAAGAAGACCCCCTGGAGGAGGGCATAGCAACCCACTCCTGTATTCTTGGCTGGAAAATTCCATGGACAGAGGAGCCTGGCAGGCTTCAGTCCATGGGGTCACAAAGAGTTGGACACGACTTAAGTGACTTAGCATGCAAGCATTCATGCCCCGGATCCGGTGTGCTCTCATCTCTTTCTTGATCTTGACTGCATCCACGAAGACCCTATTTCCACGGAGGGTCCATGAAGTCGCAGAGGATGAGAACTCAGGAATGCTGTTGAAACCCCTGCAGCACACCTGGTGTTTATGATGAAGTCGGCCATCTCCCTGCGGCTTGTGTGTGCTCTGTGTGCTCAGTCGTGTCTGACTCTTTTGTGAGCCCATAGACTGTAGCCTCCAGGCTCCTCTGTCCATGGGATTCTCCAGGCAAGAAGACTGGAGTGGGTTGACATTTCCTTGATCCCACATCTCTTATGTCTTCTGCACCACTGAGGCACCAGAGAAGCACTCCGTGTGGTTTAGGAGTTCTGAGATTATCAGAAACTGCTTTGTTGTTCCGGCCTCTGCCTTCCCACTGTTCTCTGTCAGTCTCTGATGTCAGGGCTCACCACAGACTTCTTTCAGTTACCACATCTAAACCCCCCACCCCCCCTCACTGGGATGTTCCTCTCCCTAAAAAATACTCCACACGATGTTCCTCCTGCTTCATCCCACCATTTTCTTCACAAACTTCCACACTCAGGTTGAGAGTCAGTTTCTTAATTGCTCTGCTACACTGTTTATGATATTGACCAAGGTTCTTGGCCTTCCCCAATCAATATAAATTGATCAGAGGCCAGACAAAAAATGCAGGCAAGGCTTTATTGGGGCCCACTTCTGCAGCAGGAGGGAGTGAGAAGAAGCAGCAGCTTCTTGTGCTTGCCCCCAAGAGTGGGCAAGCTTGTTCTTCACATGCCCAGCCAGAGGGGTGGCTTAGTAGATTTGCCCACCCTCTTGGCGGTATTTTGTGCAGGGGCCATCCACAGTCCCCTGCTTTTCTCCTGGCTCTTCAGAAGTGGCAGTTGGGCTTTTTGGTCTTTTTATATCTCATTGTCCATAATTTGCTCCAACTTTTTATGCACATGGTTATTTTTCGTCACTTATAGTTCTTTGTATTTTGCCACTCAAGGTTTATCGAAGTACAAGCACTGCAGCAGAGGGCCCCAGGTCCCAGGACCCAGCCTGTCCCAGAGCAGCTCTACTCCTGCTGTTCTTCTGGGGTGCACACCCCAGAGCCTGCACTGATGGACACTGTTACACACCAGGACATGATAGCAAAGAAGCTGGGTTTGATTCTACCTGGCTTGTGGCAAACATTATATCACCATGTGTCCATAGAACATTGCGTGTGTCCTCTGCTAAGTACTTAGTAATTAATTAATGACCTTTGGAAAAGACCCCTATCCTGGGAAAGATGAAAATGAGGATGAAATAACTGGAGAGCATCACTGACTCATGGACATGAATTTGAGCCAACTCCAGAGGATAGTGGAGGACAGAGGAGCCTGGCATTCTACAGTCCCTGGGGTCACAAAGACTCAGACATGACTTAGCAACGGAACAGCAACAACAATTAAGGCTAGTTCATACAGGGCACGGAAAAGGCAATGGCACCCCACTCCAGTACTCTTGCCTGGAAAATCCGATGGACAGAGGAGCCCGGTAGGCTGCAGTCCATGGGGTCGCTCAGAGTCCGATAGGACTAAGCGACTTCACTTTCACTTTTCACCTTCATGCATTGGAGAAGGAAATGGCAACCCACTCCAGTATTCTTGCCTGGAGAATCCCAGGGACAGGGGAGCCTGGTGGGCTGCCGTCTATGGGGTCGCACAGAGTCGGACACGACTGAAGTGACTTAGCAGCAGCAGCAGCAGCAGCAGCATACAGGGCATGGGAATTGTCTTACCAACTTATTTGTACATAATTGTTGCAGAGCAGTTGCTGTTGTAATTCTATGCTGAAATACTTATTTTGTGTCTTTTCTCTTGATTTGGTGTGCTTTTTAAAGAAAACATTTATCTAAAACTGGCACTCAAAGTGCGCTTAGCCATAATAACCTCCTTCAAAACTTCATTGACTTAAACAACATACGTGTTATGTTTCAGAGTCTTGTAGGTTGGCTGTTTTTGGTGGTATTGCTGTCCCTGGTCTGGGATGGTTCAGGTGGAATACCAGGGTGGGCTGATTCCCATGGCTGAGATCTCTGCTGGAGGACTTGGACCTTTCTCCACATGATCCTGCATTCTTTGGGAGGAAGCCGGGCATGTTTGCCTGGGGGTAGGAGGGTTCCCAGCCGCAAGTTCTGTGGTTTGAGTACTTTGTAAGCCTCTGCTTATGTCATCTTTGTTAATGGCTCATTGTTTGAGACTATTCATATGTTGTTGTTGTTCAGTCACAAAGTCCTGTCTGACTTTTGGTGACGCCACAGACTGCAGCAAGCTAAGTTTCCCTGTCCTCCACTGTCACCCAGAGGTTTCTCAAACTCCTGTGCACTGAGCTGATGATGCTCGTAACCAACTCATCCTCTGCCAGCCGGTCTTTCCCAGCATCAGGGTCTTCTCCAATGAGTCGGCTCTATGCATCCAGTGGCCAAAGTATTGGAGCTTTAGCATCAGTGTTCATTCATCCTTCCAATGAATATTCAGGATTGATTTCTTTTAGGATTGACTGGTTTGATTTCCTTGCTATCCAAGGGACTCTCAAGAGTCTTCTCCATCACTACAATTTGAAAGCATCAGTTCTTTGGCACTCAGCCTTCCTTATGGTCCAACTCTCAAATCTGTAGATGACTATTAGAAAAACCATAGCTTTGACTATACAGACCTTTGTCGACAAAGTAGTGCCTCTGCTTTTTAATATTCTGTCTTGGTTTGTCATAGTGTTTCTTCCAAGGAGCAAACATCTTTTAATTACGTGGCTGCAGTCACCGTTCCAGGTCCAAGAGGGCTCATTGACTTGTAATTCAGTCTAGTCACATGCCAGGCAGAAATCAGTCGTGCCTCCACCATATGTGGTTTTGTGGCATACACGTGTGTAAAATCATCTTTTAAATGGTTAATATATTTTATCCTGCCTTCTTCAGAAGATATAACAATTTAACATACAGTATCTATATGATTAGGTTTTGTTATTTCATTCCTTTAACTTGTAAGTACTGTTACTGACCCTTTTAGCTAAGCACTGTGTTTGTTACTTTCTGATGAGTTGTGTTTTAGACAATTAGACTTGCTGTTTGTTTGTTTACCCAGAGGAAAGTTCATGAGGCACATTTGATGCACAGTTGACCCTTGAACATTGTAGGGGTCATCACCCTCTGTGAGGTCAAAAATATGCGTGTTAACTTTGACTCCCCCAAAACCTAACTACTAATAGCCTTCTGTTGACTGGAAACCTTACTGATAACATAAACAATTGATTAACAAATATTTTATTGGTTATATGTATGACTATTCCTAGAATACAGTTAGAGAAAGAAAACCGTTGCTTAAAAAATCATAAGGAAGTGAAAGTTCATTTATAGTAATGTACTGTATTTATTGATACTCTCAATTTGCATTCTCTGCATTTATAAGTTGAATCAGTAACTACTATCAATATTGTCATTTTTTTGCCATTTTTAAATTTATTTTTTTAATTTGAGTATAATAGCTTCGCAATGTTGTGTTAGTTTCTGCTGTACAGCAAGGTGAATCAGCTATACATTTACACATATCTCCTCCTTCTGGGGCCTCCCTCCCACCCCGCTGCCCTCCCACCCCTCTAGGTCATCACAGAGTACCAAGCTGAGCTCCCGGAGCTATACAACAGCTTCCCGCTAGCTCTCCGTCTTACACATGGCAGTGTATATATGTCAAGGCTACCCTCTCAAAATATTGTCTTATATAATAGAAAACATTGTAAATGATTTACATATTACTAAAATGAGATATCACAAATGAAAAGATGATGTGAAAAAAGTTATTTAATTTACAGCTGTAGTGATTTGTGCATTGATAAGAAAGAAGCAGTAATAGGATTGCTTCATAGTCCCCTAGTATAACTAATACAGCTGAATGATGGTAGCCTAGCCTATACACTAAAGAATGATTGGCCAATAAATTTTTTATGAGCTACATTATTACAGTCATATTCATAATATGATGTTAAAACATTGTTACATTTAAAAAAAACTCTCCTGTGATGATAAACTGATGGGCACTTTCTCTGTTTATAAAAGTGAAAGACATACAGTACGGTAATGTAATTCTTTGAAGGCAAAGCTATAAAAAAATAGTAAGAAAACTAACACATTATTAATTTTATATTAATAATCACTCACCTATGCCTGTATAAGGATAGGTTATTCACTTAAATACTTAAATATTCACTTAAAGTCTTGTATGCCATGTTCATGTGTATTTTGTAAATTTATTGAAACAAATATCCATGTATAAGTGTACAGGGCCAATTCAAACAGACATAGTTCAAGAATCAACCAAATATGAAGTTGTACAACTGCAAATTATGCCTAATTATATAAGCAGCAGGTTTTACTATATTTTTTTAAAACTGTATTTCAAACAAAATTTTAAAGAGCAACACAGTAGATGACAAATGTTTAATGGGTTCAATTTGGGTCTACTTGGGTTTGAACTTGCATTGAATATAAATCCAAATGAAAATTTTCATAACTGCAAAATTATTATATGTAAAATTAAGAATATTTGGCTGGATATTATTTTTTTCCTTTTTCTTTTCTACTTTTATTTTCGTTATTGTAGTGGTTTTTGCCATACATTGACATAAATCAGCCATGGCTGTACAGGTGTTCCCCATCCTGAACCCCCCCTCCCACCTCCCTCCCCATCCCATCCCTCAGGGTCATCCCAGTGCACCAGCCCTGAGCACCCTGTCTCATGCATCGAACCTGGACTGGTGATCTGTTTCACATATGATAATATACATGTTTCAATGCTATTCTCTCAGATCATCCCACCCTCGCCTTCTCCCACTGAGTCCAAAAGACTGTTCTGTACATCTGTGTCTCTTTTGCTGTCTCGCATATAGGGTTATCGTTACCATCTTTCTAAATTCCATATATATGCGTCAGTATACTATATTGGTGTGTTTTTCTTTCTGCCTTTCTCTTTTTTAAATTGTGGAAGTATGATAACATATTTACAGTAGACTTGGAAAATACAGAACAAAGTTACATATTGTTGTTGTTGTTCAGTTGCTCAGTCGTGTCCAACTCTTTGCAAACCCGTACACTGCAGCATGCCAGGCTTCCCTGTCCTGCACTATCTCCTGGAGTTTGCTCAAACTCATGTCCATTGAATTAGTGATGCCATCCTTCCATCTCATCCTTGTCACTCCCTTCTCCTCCTGCCCTCAATCATTCCCAGCATCATGGTTTTCTCCAATGAGTTGGCTCTTAGCATCAGGTGGCCAAACTATTGTAGCTTCAGCTTCAGTCCTTCCAATCTGTATTCAAGATTTATTTCCTTTAGGATTGACTGGTTTGATCTCCTTGCTCTCCAAGGGACTGTCTCAAGAGTCTTCTCCAACACCACAGTTCATTAGCATCAATTCTTCAGTGCTCAGCCTTCTTTATGGTCCAACTCATATCTGTACATGACTACTGGGAAAACCATAGCTTTGACTGGATGAACCATTGTTGGCAAAATGATGTCTCTGCTTTTTAATATGCTGTCTAGGTTTGTCATAGTTTTTCTTCTTTTAATTGAAATTAAAAGAGCAAGTCTTTTAATTTCATGGCTGCAGTCACCATCTTCAGTGACTTTGGAGTCCAAAAAAATAAAGTCTGTCACTGCTTCTATATTTTCCCCATTTTCCATGAATTGATGGGACCAGATGCCACAGTCTTAGTTTTTTGAATGTTGAGTTTTAAGTCACCTTTCTCACTCCCTCTTTTACCTTCATCAAAAGGCTATTTAGTTCCTCTTTGATTTCTATCATTAGGTTGATGTCACCTACGTATATGAGGTTACTGATATTTTATATACAAAGTAGCATATAATTTCACTATATATTACAATTATTTTTAAATACACAAATTAAGATTTTTAGTTGCAGTTTCAATATCAATGTCTCAAAAATTGATAGAATGGCTATACAGAGAAAAGATATAGCAGACCTGAAAAGCACCTTGAACCAATTCAGAATAATTAAGACTTATGCAATTTTCAAACAACAGCAGGATGCAAATTCTATTCAAGTTCCCATAGACTATAAACTAGAAGACATTGGAATACATACAGGGACATAAAACAAGGTTATAAATTTTCATGGTTTAAAGGTATTAAAATCATAGAGAGCCCGTTCTCTTATCACTGTGGAATTATGTTAGAAATCAATGTCAAAATGTATTTGAAAATAGTGTACATATTTTCAAGGGGTGTGTGACATTTATCAAGAAAGATCTTTGACTTTGGCTGGATATTATTATAGACTGTTCTAGAAACACTCAAAATCATGTCATTTTAGATCTTTGTTTTTTTCATACAGCAGTTATGAACCCTATTTTTGTGAAATAGATTCTACAAGCGCTCTCTGGAGGCTAGAATTTCTCTGAATAACACAACAGAAAAATAACATAATTGAATTTTCCTCTTCTTTGAAGGGAACTGTTATTGAAATAATTGAACATTGTATATATTAATGGAATGAAATACTATAAGCTAACAAAAATGTAAACAAAATTTATATAAATATTAAGCAATATTCTATTTTCACCACCAAACACAGATGAGGCTAGCCTATTTTATATTTTCAGCAGGAGAAAGGCAGTTGTATGTGGGAGTAGTGTAAGATTTAGTGTTTTCAAATTTGTAACTTTATAGTGCTTTTTATACTGCTTGGCCTTTTGTTATTGTTTAGTTGCTAAGTCATGTCTGACTCTTTGTGACTCCATGGACTGCAGCACACCAGGCTTCCCTGTCCTTCACCATATCCCAGAGTTTGCTCAGACTCCTGTTCATTGAGTTGATGATGACATCCAAGCATCTCATCCTCTGTCACCCTCTTCTCCTCTTACCCTCAGTCTTTCCCAACATTGGAATCTTTTCCAGTGACTTGGCTCTTTGCATCAGGTGGTCAAAGTATTGGAGCTTTAGCTTTAGCTTTTCAGTATTTCTCTATGTGTCTTCCTTTGGGGGAATAAAGAAAGGACAATAAATAAATTTAAATTAAAAAAAAAAAAAAGGGGATGTGTGTTAGTCTCCTAGGGCAGCTATAACAAAGTACCGTGAACTGGAAGTCTTGACAACTGAAATGTATTCTCTCAGAGTTCTGGAAACCAAGGACCTAAAAACACAATGCAGGCAGGGCCAGAACTCTAGGGGAAGACCCTTCATTTGGCTTTAACCTTCAGCTTCCTTTGTTCATGGGAGCAAATCTCGTTTCCGCTCCATCTCTACATGGCCATCAATCCTGTGTCTGTCTGTGCACATTTTTCTCTTCTTACAAGGACACCAGTCATGTGGGGTTAAGGCCTGTTGTACTCCAGAATGACCTCATCTTAGCCTAATTTATGTGTAAAGGTTCTGTTTCTAAGTAAGCTTGCATTCACAGGCACCAGGGTTAGAACTCCAGTGTACTATGTTAATATTTGTTTCTTTGGCTGCAACAGGTCTCAGTTGGGCATTTGGGGTCTTCATTGGGTGCGCAGACTCTGGTTGTGGCACGTGGACTTAGTTGCTCCATGGCGTGTGGGGTCTTAGTTCACCTACCAGGGATCAAATCTGAGGCCCTTGCATTGCAAGATGGATTCTTAACCACTGGGTCCCCAGGGAAGTGCCTCAACATATTTAAAGTGGGGACACAATTCAACACATGAAAAAGCCTAAGGGGAAACAGTGTTAACATTTTCTAATGTTGTTGCTTTGTCTGGTTATTAAAGATAACAAATAATTTTACTTATAAACTATGTAGTATTATATTATAAATTATTATTAGTAGTAGTATTTTAGAGAACATGTATATATAGCTTACGATATACCAGGTTCTATTTTAAATGTTTCATAAATATTAACTCATTTATTGAATTGAAATGAGAGCCCAAGGGTCTTACCGTGAATTGACAATATATTGATCAGCAGATTCTGTTTTAGATTTTAAAAAGACACTATTAAAAAAAAAAAAGACACTATTGAAATTAGACATTTTGTTGTTGTAATCTTGTTCTTTCTATTTTAATTATACCATGCTTCCTAATAGGCTCCAATACCTGTGAAGTTTTGACTTGCAGAAAGTACTGGCGGTTTGCAAATTTCTCAGTTTATTTAAACTTTTTTGTTTGTTCATTATTAGGTATTGAGCTAGTCCCAAACACCATTACCAATGAAACTAGGTCTGCCACACAGCTGAAGGCAACTATTTATTATGTGCATTTTGTTTGAGACCCTTATTCATGCTGCTGTCTGCTCAAGCCTTAATTACCGCATTTCTACAACTGGTCTTTTTTCACATTCCCCCTAATTCACAGCAGCATAAACACAAAAGTGAAAAATACATTGCCAGGTAATAATAAGGTTATTTATAAATAAGATATATAGAAAGACTAATTTGCCCTTCTTTTGTACACATGCTGATTATTTCTGAATTTGATTTTTGATTAAAAAAAAAGTTTAAACAGTAAATTATAAGCAAGTCTTTAGGTTTTGCGCTGGTGGCTCAGACAGTAAAGAATCTGCCTGTAATTCAGGAGACCTGAATTCGATCCCTGGACTGGGAAAATCACTTGGAGAAGGAAATGGCTACCCATTCCAAAATTCCATGGAGAGAGGAGCCTGGCAGGCTATAGTCCATGAGGTGGCAAAGAGTGAGACACGATTGAATGACTAACACTTGCATCTTTTTTCACTTTATAAAAGAGTCATTATTACCCGATTGTAGGAAATAATGATTTAATCATATATTTAAGTAATATAATTAGTAAAATGCTTTATTTGATCTGTATCTTAGAGATACATAAATTTTGTCACATCCAAAGGAAAGAATGAAATGTGACATATTTGCAACCATCTTTCACTCATCCACTATAGTAGCAACACGATTCTACAAAACATCAGGGTGTTAGTGTTGACTTCCTAAATGATGCTTCCTTGATAACACTTGACAGTTTTTACTAATGACCTCTTCTCACAAGGTTGCTATGTGTCTTGCTTTGTAGGCTTCACAGTACCACTCAAGTCCATTATTCCCACTGACATTTTCTTAGCGACCAGTTAGCTCATGTATATTCTATAGAAATGACACTGCAGAGGACATCCCAACAGCAGCCTCTGATTCTCCCTGTAACAATCGAATTGTGGGTCACAGGGCATTGTGCTCACATTATTCCATTTACTATTCTCTATATGCCTGTGTTATAGGCTCCGTTAGTGTCTCCATGGGGACAGTGAGGCTAAGTGAGTACTTTTCTTCAAGTCACATTACTATTGATAGTAGGTGTTGGCACTAGGCTTAACACCCAGGGCTTACAACACTAAAAGGTGTCCTCCTAAAAATTATGCTACACGATGCCTCTCATAATGGTTCTGCCACTAAATAATAATTATCTGGATGCTTCTGCTGCATGCATGCTCAGTTGTGTCTGACTCTTTGTGACCCCATGGATTGTTCTGGGAACAAGGCTCCTCTGTCCTTGGAATTTCCCAGGCAGGAGAATACTGGAATGGGTATATACAAAAATCAAATTTTAGCAAACATTTATAAAATGAACTTGTAGATATTAATAGAGAATTGGCATCATTATATAGTTACTCATAGAAAATATAAAAAATAAAGGGTAGAGGCTATGCAGTGAAGTCAAAATTTCTAAACCTATATATTTTTTCTAAACATTTATGTATTGATCAGGTAAGGCTAGATTTTGCTGGAGTCCAAACTTGTTTCTTTGTAAATAAAAACTAATTTCTCATTCACACGAAATCACTTCCAAGGAACGGCTGAAAGATCCAACTGTTGCTCTCTTGAACTCCACCCTTTCTAACACATCATCCCAGTGTCTAAGAGAGGAAGAGAAATTTACTCAAAGGTGACTCATATTACAAATGCTCAGAGCCCTTTCACTAAAACTAGTCACCTCATGAACTAACCCGGCTCAAGCTAATTGCAAGAGAGTGATAGGTTTAAGAGCACAGAGCTACAGCATAGAATGTTACAGGACATCAGTGAGGATACGCATGCAGTGGTTCCCATGCAGAAATACATCCGTATAGGCTTTAAGAATTAAATGCACACGATGGGTCTACTTAACACTTTTCTTATGCTAACAGACATTGATAATGTTTACAAGACAAAGACTTAACATGCAACATTTCTCAAACATCCCAAACTGCAAGTTAGGGCAGCTGTATCAGAATACGTCTGCATTTTTAGGGGTTTTTAGGGGCAAGAGATGTACAGCTATTTTCTATGAAGTGAATGTGGGTTATTTAGGACAGACCTCGACATGAGTCAAAGGCTTAGGCAATGGAATGTGTCACCTATAATACGAAAGTTGAAAGTGAAAGGTTTCCAAGAACAAAAATGTCTAAAAAAGATACACACACACAAACAAAATCCTTATAGAGCAAGATAACTTTTAACCATCTCCTAAAAAGTATGAACTCTACCCAACCAAGTCAGAAGTACTCTGTTACCTTACAACGCTTCTCTCCCATCTTCTTAAAGTGTTCAAAACCACAGCTAGAAACTAAGAAAACAGATGTGATGGTGAGAAAGCAAAGGCCAATTGCATCTTTTTTTTTTAGGTGATAATTATCTGTTTTTTATTAATTTTATTGGAGTATAGTCACTTTTCATACTGTTCATTGACTGCACTAAAGCCTTTGACTGTGTGAATCACAACAAATTATGGAAAATTCTGAAAGAGATGGGAATGCCAGACCACCTTACCTGCCTCCTGAGAAACCTGTATGCAGGTCAACAAGCAACAGTTAGAATCAGCCATGGAACAATGGACTGGTTCCAAATTGGGAAAGGAGTATGTCAAGGCTGTATATTTTCACCCTGCTTGTTTAACTTATATGCAGAGCACATCATGCAAAATTCTGGGCTGGATGAAGCACAAGCTGGAATCAAGATTGCCAGGAGAAATATCAATAACCTCAGATATGCAGATGACACCACCCTTACAACAGAAAGCGAAGAGGAACTAAAGAGCCTCTTGATGAAAGTGAAAGAGAAGAGTGAAAATCTGGCTTAAAACTCAACATTCAAAAAACTAAGAACATGGCATCTGGTCCCATCACTTAATGGCAAAGAGGTGGGGAAACAGTGGAAACAGTGGCAGACTTCATTTTCTTGGGCTCCAAAATCACTGCAGATGTTGACTGCCCCCATAAAATTATGACAATTGCTCCTTGGAATAAAAGCTATGACCAACCAAGACAGCATATTAAAAAGCAGAGACATTGCTTTGCCAACCAAAACAAAGTTATGGTTTTTCAGTAGTCATGTACAGATGTGAGAGTTGGACAATGAAAGCTGAGCAATGAAGAATTGATGCTTTTGAACTGTGGTGTTGGAGAAGACTCTTGAGAGTCCCTTGGACTGCAAGAAGATCAAACTAGTCAGTCCTAAAGGAAATAAATCCTGAATACAGATTGGAAAGACTGATGCTGAAGCTGAAGCTTTAATACTTTTGCCACCTGATGTGAAGAGACTTACTAGAAAAGATCCTGATGCTGGGAAAGTCTAAAGGCAGGAGGAGAAGGAGACAACAGAGGATGAGATGGTTGGGTGGCATCACTGACTCAATGGACATGAGCTTGAGCAAGCTCCAGGAGATGATGATGGACAGGGAAGCCTAGCATGCTGCAGTCCGTGGGGTCGCAGAGTCAGATGACTGAGTGACTAACCAGCAATAACAAATGGTCACTTTACAATGCTGTGTTCGTTTTTGCTGTGTATATATATACGTACACACGTCACCTGTCTTTCGGACTTCCTTCCCTTTTAGGTCACCACAGAGCACTGAGTTTCCAGTGTTTCCCGTTAATTATCGGTGTTACACATGGTATCAGGAGTGTGTGCATGTCAATCCCAATCTCCCATTTCTTTTCCCTGTTAAGAGAGATGTCAATCATGGCAGTGGGCATTCAGAAAGAGAAAGTGTGTGTGTGTGTGGGGGTGGTTTCTTTACTTCAAATGGCAGTGGAAGTACATTGATTAAAATGTTGGATTTAGTCAATGAATCTATTGCCTGTTGCTAAATTTTGTGATATTAAACTATCAGTTTTCTGGAATAAATTCAGCTTGACCATTGGATATAGGTCTTATTATACACTGCTGGATTCTAATACAAATTTTTTTTTTAAAAATCTGTCTTCACAAGACAGATAAATCTATTGTGTTATGTTTTGAATATATGTCTTAGAGTTTGTAATCTATATTATAGGAACAAATCTGTCACAAAAAATTGAGAGGATCTGTAAGAAGTTATTAATTTTCATAGAAAAAAAAGTGAATTAAGACTTAAGTAGATAAGTAACAAAAATATTGAAAAATAATGTATTTTTTTACACTTTTGAAAGATGCTAGGTGTGTAATTAATCCTGTATGCTAATTATTAATATTCGCTGCTACAGCATCCCTAAAAATCTCTATAAGGAAAGTTTGCTTCCATCTAATTAAGCTGAGCAGCATTCTGGGGGAAGTGAGTCTCTTTTGTGGCTCCCCTCCAATGACTTGCTCAGAGTTTCAGGCACCATTCATTCATCTGTGGCTCCAATGTCATTAAGCTGTCATGGGCAGGAAGAGCAAGTGGGTGGGCAGGCACTTCCCTGCTACACTGTCACCGTAGTAACCCATCTGCTCAACTTCGATTCCAAGTACAACTCAGGGTCACGTCTCTGAGGGGCTATTGATAGTACTTCAGTTGTGCATCCAACACGCGGAAATGCATTTCATGAGCATTTAGTTAGTTTCTGTCACAGATGGGTTCACTGCTGAGTTTTAGCCAAACTCCAAAAACTTAATTACAATTTTTTTTCGTGTCCTTTCAAGCCAAGAAGCCAAAATAAAACAAAATCGAAAAAGAAATTTTAAAGTCTCCAAAGTCAACCTGACAATGAAGAATAAATTTAATTGGAAATTGATTTAATAATCATGACTTCTGTAATGCAGATAGACATTTAAAGAAAACTAAAAGTATGTCCCAGCTATTTCATGTTGCAAAAGAGTGGACTGTTTCTTGGCTCATTAAAAACACCTGGAAATACATATGAAAGCAAAATAAAAATATCTTTCATTGAAATATATTTATAAAGTACATCTTTTAATTTTTACTTAACACTTAAGTGTAGTTACTCAGTCGTGTCCGACTCTTTGCGACCCCATTGACTGTAGCCCACCAGGCTCCTCTGTCCATGGGATTCTCCAAGCAAGAATACTGGAGTGGGTTGCCATTTCCTTCTCCAGGGGATCTTCCTGACCCAGGGATCTAATCTGGGTCTTCCTCATCACAGGCAGATGCTTTACCCTCTGAGCCACCAGGGAAGCCCACTTAACACTTAGGGAGGTGGTATCAGATAATATAAAATGTGTCAGTTTTAGAATTAAGTAGATTTAAAGACTTCTGCTCTGTTGCTTTCCAATTTTTGATATCACGCATGTCCTTTAAGCCTGCTTTGCCTGCGTTTCCTCAACTGTGAAATGGACACAACTATAAGAAGATCACGTTTATATAGGATTCAAATGGCACAATATCTGATTTGTACCCAGGTCAGTAATAACATGCTACCACCACTCACATAAACAGTGGTGATTTTTTCAAATGGTTATTAATATTTTTAATGTATAAATGTATCAAATGATTTAAAGTATATTAAATGATTTACTTTCATTTTTTCCACTTTGAAATCTTAAAGATTTTGGTTGAGAAAGTATTATAAATTCATACTTAAAGGTTAACTGCTTCACCCTCCAACCCTTTCAAAACATATCTCAGTGACAAGTAAGAAGACACAGCACAGACAAAAATAAGATAGGCATACCCAAGGATCAGAAATTGGATAAAAGTACAACTCAACAAAGAGAATTGAAAGTGTGAGCCTCCTGGATTCCGGGAAATAGAAAGATTCAGATACCTAGAAATTAGTATTCAAGGGTAACTCATGTAGAAGCAATCTCTGTCCATCTGAGGACAGAAAGCTGCCCTTATTGGTGGCTCTGACATTAAAGAATCTGCCTGCAATGAGGGGACCAGGGTTCGATCCCTGGGTCAGGAAGCTCCCCTGGAGAAGTGAATGGCAACCCACTCCAGTACTCTTGCCTGGAGAATTCCATGGGCAGGGGAGCCTGGTGGGATAACAAAGAATCAGACACAAGTGATCAACTGGCACTTTCATTGTGTTTCATTTAATCCTGAATCTTATATCATACAAGTGTGCTGTGCTCAGTTGTGTTCAACTCTTTTCGACCCCATAGACTGTAGCCCATCAGGTTCCTCTGCCAGTGGGATTTCCCAGGCAAGAATACTGGAGTGGGTTGCCATTTCCTTCTCCATCATACAAGTGTAGTATAAAGGTTAAAAAAAAAAAAAGAAAAGAAAAGAGAACTTACCTTAAATATGAACAGGAGTATAAAAGTTCTAGGTAGAAAGGTTTAATGTAATCACCATACATACTAAAAAATCAAGAAGTATAGTTTGAAGAGGTAACATAAAAAGAGACACAATATATATTTTGTAAAGCATTCAGTGTTACACAAACTTGAGAAATTAAAAGTAGAAGACAAGTCTCTAAACCTGACCAGTGATAGCTACTGAACATGATAAAGCAAATATAAATTTTAAGAAAAGATATGTAAGACTGTGTGGGTACCTGAAGATTTTTAAAGAAGACCCAACTAAAGGTGAAGTATGAATGGGAAGACATTTAACTGAAAATATTAATTCCCCACAATTTCTTCCCTAACTTAGTTCCAAAATATCTCCAAATTTCATTATTCGATACAGTTCCAGTCAAAATCTTATCAAGATTTTTTTTGTGTGTGTGATATTTTCAGTTTGATTTTAAATGTCATAAACAGAGTAAGTACACAGAACTTTTTGGGAGAAACTGGAGAAACAGTAAAAGAGTAGCTCAAACTGTCAAACAGCAAGACTTCCGTAAATCTTCCCTAATTAAGTGACTTGAGTATTGGTGTAAAAAGAAGCTCTTATGTCAATGAATTTTCATTTAAAAGCCCAGATGGGAACCAAAGGATAGATAAGGCATGTGTGTGAAGAGACTGGATATAGGTACCTAAGAACTTGTATAAGTACCACGTGATAATGTTTAGCTCACCTAGAGCCAGACATCCTGGAATGTGAAGTCAAGTGGGCCTTAGAAAGCATCACTATGAACAAAGCTGGTGGAAGTGATGGAATTCCAGTTGAGCTATTTCAAATTCTAAAAGATGATGCTGTGAAAGCGCTGCATTCAATGTGCCAGCAAGTGTGGAAAACTCAGCAGTGGCCAAGGACTGGAAAAGGTCAGTTTTCATTCCAGTCCCAAATAAAGGCAATGTCAAAGAATGTTCAAACTACTGCACAATTGCTCTCATCTCACACGCTAGAAGAGTAATGCTCAAAATTCTCCAAGCTAGGTTTCAACAGTACATGAACCATGAACTTCCAGATGTTCAAGCTGGTTTTAGAAAAGGCAGAGGAACCAGAGATCAAATTGCCAACATCTGTTGGATCATCAAAAAACCAAGAGAGTTCCAGAAAAACATCTATTTCTGCTTTATTGACTATGCCAAAGCATTTGACTGTATGGATCACAATAAACTGGAAAGTTCTGAAAGAGATAGGAATACCAGACCACCTGACCTGCCTCCTGAGAAACCTATATGTAGGTCAGGAAGCAACAGTTAGAGCTGGACATGGAACAACAGACTATTTCAAAATCTGGAAAGCAGTACATCAAGGCTGTATACTGTGACCCTGCTTATTTAACTTATATGCAGAGTACATCATGAGAAACACTAGACTGGATGAAGCACAAGCTGGAATCAAGATTTCTGGGAGAAATATCAATACCCTCATATATGCATATGACAGCACCCTTATGGCAGAAAGTTAAGAACTAAAGAGCCTCTTTATGAAAGTGAAAGAGGAGAGTAAAAATTTTGGCTTAAAGTTCAACATTCAGAAAACTAAGATCATGGCATCTGGTCCCATCACTTCGTGGCAAATAGATGGGAAAACAGTGGAAACAGTGGCAGAATTTCTTTTGGGGGGCTTCAAGTTCACTGCAGATGGTGGCTGCAGCCATGAAATTAAAAGACACTTATTCCTTGGAAGGAAATTTAGGACCAACGTAGACTGCATATTAAAAAGCAGAGACATTGCTTTACCAACAAAGGTCTGTCTAGTCAAGGCTATGGTTTTTCCAGTAGTCATGTATGGATGTGAGAGTTGGACTATAAAGAAAGCTGAGTGCTGAAGAATTGATGCTTTTGAACTGTGGTGTTGGAGAAGACTCTTGAGAGTCCCTTGGACTGCAAGGAGATCCAACCAGTCCATCCTAAAGGAGATCGGTTCTGAGTGTTTATTGGAAGGACTGATATTGAAGCTGAAACTCCAATACTTTGGCCACCTGATGCAAAGAGTTGACTCATTTGAAAAGACCCTGATGCTGGGAAAGATTGAAGGCAGGAGGAGAAGGGAACAGAGGATGAGATGGTTGGATGGCATCACCAACTCAATGGACATGAGTTTGAGTATACTCTGGGAGATGTTGAGAGACAAGGAGGCCTGGCATGCCACAGTCTATGGGGTTGCAAAGAGTCAGATACGACAGAGCTACTGAACTGAACTGATAATGATTGAATCACTGGAGCTCCTGTTACTAGTAATTTGTAATCTATCTCTGGGCCAGAAGGATTTGGGCTCTTATTTTTCCATTGGTATTTCACATTTAAACAAAATTTTCTACTATAGGTTTTATTTTTAGTCAATATTTGAGGGAATAAAGAATTTTTAAAACCAAGAAAATAGCCGTACAATCTTACTTCAGTAAATAATTGTGTAATTGGCAAAGGCAAAAACTATCTGTAAAAATAAACATTTCTTATCAACTTGTACAAGGCTATCTCTTTTGGTAGTTGAGGAAATATGAATAAAACAATTGTGACAAAGGGTTTCTCTTTTGTGGGCAGAAATTATACTTTTCCCATGATAGCATTTTAGATCAGATATTACTGGCTCTGAAACAAATTTATTTCTCATTGCAATTCATGGCTTGGATATCTATCTAATGGAAAGCACTGAATTGGCTGCCAATTAAATTTATGCTATTTCAGTCGGTATGCATGTTCCTGAAATAATCCTAAAAGGCTTCAATTCGACTTGCTAACAAAAGAAGAACCTGATCCATCATGTAGCCTTTTTTTCTCTTTATTCATTCTAAATCATGTTTCCTAATGCTGAGAAGACTTTTTTGGACTTGGCGTGTATTAAGATTGATTCAGTCCCAAATTATGGAGGCTATTCAGTTAATTATATTCATGTTATCCATATACTGTACATTTATATAAATGAAATTCATTTTCTTTTAAAGTCCCAACTCAATCAACTTCTTAGAGGATCAGCACAAGATAGGTAAAAGCAAATATATTTGCTCCTTTTAAAAGAATCTCTTATTCTACCCCGTAACTGGTACAATTCACAGCTGTTAAAGGAAGAAAGGGAATTTTTATTCAGTTTGTGATGCAGATGTGTGCTTCTGAGAAGCTACTAACATGAATTTTTAAAAGACAACTATTTTTCCCCAGAAAAAAAAAAAAGAAACTTGCAGAATATAACATTTCCTTAAAGAAACTTACCATGTATTTTTGAGAAAATTATTTACTATTTTATAAAACAGGAAGTAAATCATTTAGGAGCTTAAGATTTCACTGGGCATGAGTTGAAATTTGTTTATGCAAATGTGACTGACCTTTCCTGATAAACTATGTTGTTGAGTATCTGTCTTTTTAGGAACACATTGTCTTTAGAAAATGATGGGTGACCAATAGCTAACATTACATCTCTAGGCACTCAGTTACTTGAATTTTCAGCTGCTTTCTGACTTGCCTTTTTATTTCCAAGCCTGTGCTAAGTTACTCACAGCCACTTCTTCATTATCAATTGTATCCTTCTGACACATTTGCAGTTTCTATTCTGCATTCCTTCTAAAATGTCATTAAAAGAGAAATAGAATATTTTTGTTTGTGTCCAGTCCTTCCCCGCCTCAACACAGAATACTGAATTGTCATTTGAGGTGACATAGTTAGCCTATGTTAAGAGAGCCCTTTCTCCTCTCCCTCTGTAATGGATTTGTGCTGAGGGTTGTTTAGTCCTTAAATACAATGCATTAATCATCATCAATTTTTAAATCTGAGAAAAATGAAGGAACAATACACATTTCATCTTCTATTCAATCCACAGGAGAGTTCAAAAGAAATAACATCTGCCATTCCAACTCTTGGTTCTATTCAGGATTAAACCTACCATAGTATTCAATCTTTCCCAGCATCAGAGTCTTTCCCAGTGAGTCAGCTCTTTGAATCAGGTGGCCAAAGTACTGCAGCTTCAGCTTCAGTATCAGGCCTTCCAATGAATATTCAGGACTGATTTCCTTTAGAATTGACTTGTTTAATTTCTTTGCAGTCCAAAGAACTCTCAAGAGTCTTCTCCAACACCACAGTTTGAAAGCATCAATTCTTTTGGTGTTCAGCCTGCTTTATGGTCCAACTGTCACATTCATACCTGACTACTGGAAAAAACATAGCTTTGACTATATGGACCTCTGTCGGCAAAGTGATGTCTCTGCTTTTTAATACACTGTCTAGGCTTGTCTTAGCTTTCCTTCCAAGAAACAGATGTCTCTTCATTTCATGGCTGCAGTCACCTTCCACGGTGATTTTGGAGCCCCAGAAAATAAAATCTGTCACTGATTCCAATGTTTCCCTTTCTATTTGACATAAAGTGTTGTGACCATATGTCATGACATGTTTTTTGAATGTTGAGTTTTAAGCCAGCTTTTTCACTTTCCTCTCTCACCTTCATCAAGAGGCTCTTCAGTTCCTCTTGGCTTTCTACCATAAAAATGGTATTGTCTGCATATCTGAGGTTGCTGATATTTCTTCCATCAGTCTTGATTCCAGCTTGTGATTCATCCAGCCCAGCATTTCCCATGATGTACTCTGCATATAATTTAAATAAGCAGAGTGACAATATACAGCTTTGTTATTCTCCTTTCCCCATTTTGAACCAGTCAGTTGTTCCATGTCCGGTTCTAACTGTTCCTACCTGACCTGCATACAGGCTTCTTAGAAGACAGGTGAGGTGGTCTTTAACAGCATCATCTTTTAGGATTTGAAATAGCTCAGCTGGAATTCCATCACCTCCACTAGCTTTTTTTGTAGTAATGCTTCCTAAAGTCCACTTGACTTCACACTTCAGGATGTCTGACTAGGTGAGTGACCATACCATCGTGGTTATCCCGGTCATTAAGATGTTTTTTGTATAGTTCTTCTGTGTATTATCACCACCTCTTCTTAATCTCTTCTGCTTCTGTTAGATCCCTAACTTTTCTGTCCTTTATTGTCCCCAGCCTTGCATGAAATGTTTCCTTCATGTTTCAATTTTCTTAAAGAGATCTCTAGTCTTTTCCATTCTATTTTTTGTCCAATTTCTTTGCATTTTTTCATTTAAGAAGGCCTTCTTATCTCTTCTTGTTTTTCTCTGGAACTCTGCATTTTGTATTGCTGCAATATAATAATAATAATGTGCAACATATTTTTAAGTGTTCTGTTGTAGAAAGATATCTTATATACACCAGCAGAAGTCAGTGGAAGACAAAAATGTGCATTTTCTCCCAGTTTCAGAAAGAATATATAAATATGCATAGAGAAATAGTAGAATAAAAAAAATTAGAGCAGTTTCCTTTGGCAGTTGTGATTATGAAAGAATTTCAATTTATTATTTATTTTAAATGTTTGAATTAAAAAAACATTTATTTATTTAACTGTGCAGCATCTTAGCTGCCACATATTTAATAACATTCTTTTATTCTTACAATCAGAAGAAAAGGGGCTATAACAATGTAATTCATTTCAAGTAGTGCGATAGTTTAGAAAAGTTATATGTCATGTACTATACACTATATTATATATATTTTCAAATACCTTCAGTAATGTGAAAGGGAATTGGTAAAATAGCACATATGACCATTGTACAGAGAAAAGGTTCACATAGTCCTGCATTTGGGGCATGACATCTTCATTTTCTATTAAGATTCAGTTTATCTGGGTCCCTTAAATGGCCCTCAACAAGCTCCTTCCTGCTGCTCCCCAACCCAGCTTTCTCACATAAACAAAAAATTTTAGACTTGACTTGGTACTTTTTAGAGTAAATAGGTGCTTCTCTGCAATACTGATGTGCGTCTTTATTAGGAGGAATATAGATATTTGTCATTTCATGTTATGGTTTGCTTGGCATATGGAAAATTCTGTAAAGTGGAAGCAGTTTCTAGACACGTAAATTATTATCTAATATGCATTTCCCAAGCAGTGGATGCATTTTCAGATCTTTAAACATGAGCCAAACAATTATGTTTGTCCTTGAACTACTTTGCTTTGCATTGATGTGCTGTTTCGTGGGCCATTAGTTTGTAAGCCAGATTCCTAGTATATTTAGGGCTTGCATTATATCAGTGCCTTAACTACTGCTTAGTTTTCTTAATAGTTGTGACATGTTTATAATAGTTTCCTAGTTGAAGTCTTAAAATTATAATTAAGCACAAGGCTCTAGGTATGAGTGTGAGAGAATAATATTGAGCCATTGTTGTTGCTGTTAGTACTGCTAACAGTGTTACTGTTTATTATTATTATTATTATATTTGTTAATGGCACCCCACTCCAGTACTCTTGCCTGGAAAATCCCATGAGCTGAGGAGCCCGGTAGGCTGCAGTCCATGGGGTCACTAAGAGTCAGACACGACTGAGCGACTTTACTTTGACTTTTCACTTTCATGCATTGGAGAAGGAAATGGCAACCCACTCCAGTGTTTTTGCCTGGAAAATCCCAGGGACAGGGGAGCCTGGTAGTCTGCCGTCTATGGGATCGCACAGAGTCAGACACGACTGAAGCGACTTAGCAGCAGTAGCAGCAGCAATAGTATTACAGGTATTGAACATCTCAACTTGTTTCTCTCAGATGATGACGAGTGCGGTGTACAGACCTACACCTGCATTTAGAAAAGTGTCTTCTGGAGAGACAAGAGTTGCAAGTGTCCCTTCTTGCTCCTAGAAGAAGATAACAGGGGCCCCTGGCTGTCCATGGGTGGAGGTAGGGGAGGGCAGCAGACAGGAGTCGTGTTTCTCTGCAGATGACACTGGATCATCTCTGCTACTATGAGACACCTGAGTGGCTCTCCTCTGACTCATTGAAGTGCATGCTTTGGAAAGCATATTGGCACATGTGTGCAAGTGATCCTCACAGAAACTGCAGCCACACAGAACGAATCAGCTTTGTGAACCAGAGTCAGGAGGCAGCCTGCTAGCTCCAAGTCTGTGCTCACACCTTTGTATGGAATCAAATCTGCACACCTGGTTAAACACAGCAACTATATACTCACCAAAGTTATTCTATGAAAAAGACTAGATTTTCTCTTGCAAGGAATGAAATTATTAGTCCAAATCAACACTTGAAGACAGGAGCATAAGAAAGAGACAGAGACAGATTATGGCCATTTCTCTGAGCTCTGAGGCTTAATCACAGGACAGACTTGGTGTGAGAAAAAGCCAAGACTGTATTTCCATCCTACATTATCTCCCAAGGAATACAAAGCAAAATCAGTGGCCCTTATCATATCTATGTGATGTTTGAATTATTATATATCACCAGAAGAGGGCTTCCCAGAAATGAGAGTTTGATCCCTGGGTTGGTAAGATCCCTAGGAGAAGGAAATGGCAACCCACTCCAGTGTTCTTGCCTGGAAAATTCCATGGACAGAGGAGCCTGGCTGGCGATAGTCCCTGGAGTTGCTGAAGAGTCAGACATGAGTTAGCAACTAAACAACAACAACAGAATCAACATGACATATTTCAATATGTTTATGTATGTGTGAATAGGTAAACAGAACTTTTGGTCAATACAATGATAGATATAGGTAGATTAATCAATGAACATGATAAAGATTATGATGACAAATAAATGACAGATAGATGATAGATAGATAGACAATAGACAGATAGAGTGAAATAGATTTATGTCAAAGAATCAGCTCACACAATGTGGGTGCTTGGGGAGTCAAAGATCAAGATGCTGGCAGATTTATCTGAAATCTGTCCCCTGGACTGGGCAATATCCACCCTCCTGCTGCTTCTTCACATTGTCATCTTCTGTGCACACAGGTCCCTGTGTCTCTGTGTGTCCTAATTTCCTTCACTTATAAAGACACTAAGCATATTGTCTTGGGCTCAGCACTAGAGACTTCATTTTAATTTACCACTTTAAAGGTCCTGTCTGCACATACATTCATACTCTTCAAGATTAGTGGTTAGGACTTCAACATATGAACTTGGGAGAGCCCCTGTCTGGTAATAAAATTACCCTTCTCCACTTTAAGTTACTTGTTACTGAAGTATCATTTTGTTAATGGATTTTTGAAGGTAATACAAGTTCATGCAATCAAAACTTCTAAATCTGCTAAGGTACTTTTAACCTCAGGTAAGAAAAAACAAACCCAAAGTGAAACAGAAATCTTTTGAAAGCAAACTATATACAGATTGACAACCTGTAGGAGGAGGTTGGGGAGGTTTCAGGATGGGCTTAACCCAGTGCCCCTGGCTTGGATCCCAAGTTTCTTTCTGATTTACACTCCTCTAGGATTCTGTCTCATCTGAATCCAGCTTTCTGTTTTAGGACTGGTTCCTAGGACCAAGCCACACAGCTTCAAGGCATAATATCCAAAGGGGGAGAAAATTGTACTTCCCATGGTTTACTCTTAAACATAAGGGAATCAGTCCCCAAAACCCTTAGGAAACATCTCAGGATTTTATTTCTACTTAGGACCTATTTCCATTCCTGAAGCAACCCTTGTAAGTGCTGATGTTAATTATTCAGTCATGTCCAACTCTTTGTGTCCTCATGGACTGCAGCCTGCTAGACTCCTCTACATGGGATTCTCCAGGGGATAAAGAATACTGGAGAAGGTTACCAAGCCCTCCTCCAGGGGATCTTCCTGACCCAGGGATCCAACATGGGTCTCCTGTACTGCAGGCAGATTCCTTACTGCCTGAGCCACCAACTTAGCTCCTATTTCCATTCCTGAAGCAACCCTTATGTCTATCAGTAAACTTAACTAGATTCTTGCATTATTTACTGGGAAAAGGCACACAGTACTCATGACTGATCTCCTTTAAGTTTCAATCGTTGTCAGCCACCCAGATTGGTAGAAATGCTGTGGTGGACAGTAGAATAAATCTGGAAATGGCACCGTAATGATATCTGTAACTGCCTGTGAAAAGGTAACGCAACTCACAGGTTAAATTTGAGCACAAACAAATTCAAATGAGTAATGTTTTGCACAGAGAACAACAAACAGTTTTCTGCAAATGTGTGCTATTTCTAGAGAGGTGGAAGAAACAGGCATTGAATATTTCTTTTGCCATCTATATTAGGTTATGGTCCAGTGACGATAATGTCTTTAAACTGTAAGAAAATAAGTTGGTTTAATATTGGTTTCCTGGACATGGGGTGTTTATTTATTGGGCGTAGTGTTGCACTTTAACAGAGAGCAATGATAGTTTAATTTAATTTCCTGTATCTTGAAATTATCTAAAACATTCATCTTCTCTGACTGTTACAAATCAAGAACTATTGACTTCCATTCTTAATGACATTTGTATTAGCTTTATTTTCAGTTTAGGGGGTCTTATATGTTTGATAAAAACATGACAGATTCTCAGAAAACCTGAAAATTGTTTAGAAACAGTGTTTTGGTCCTCTTTTATTGTGCTATGAACTGTTTATTCGTTTGCAAATGTTTTTGTACTTCAAAGCAGAAGTTATAGCTACTAATTTTGCCTTTGAACATATCTTCAAAAGTCTTCAATTACTACTATACCTTAAAATTAAAATTCTTAATATGCAATAAATTTGTATTTTTTATAAGATCTGCCTGTTTATGGAATATGGTGAGAAACAAACAAGCAAAAATCTTCTTTGGGGGAAATTATTTGCATTCTGATGGTCCTTCCCCTATGCATCAGTATACACAGTATGGGTGATTAATTCTGAGTGTTTATGACCTTGGGAAGAAACCAGAAACCAGGAAGATATTCCAGTATTTCATGATTTAACCTGAACTCCTAGAATCTTAAATATATTTCTTGTAGAGTTATACGATGGAAGATCAATTTTGTTGAGCTCTTATTTATGTGTGTGTGTGTATTTATATTTTGTTGTTGTTATTTAGTCACTCAGTAATGTCCAACACTTTTGCAACCGCATGGACTGTAGCCTGCCAGTCTTCTCTGTCCATGGGATTTTCCAGGCAAGAATACTGGAGTGAGTTGCCATTTCCTCCTCCAGGGGATCTTCCGGACCCAGAGACTGAATGCACATCTCCTGCATTTGGCAGGCAGATTCTTTACAACTGAGCCCCCAGAGCACCCCCATCAATGTATGTGTGTGTGTGTGTGTGTGTAGTTAAATATTACTTAACAAATATGGCCTAGTAGGTCTGGCAATATGGAAAATGAGCTCTTCTTGATCAGAGTCTTGATGTTCACAGATCAACTGAATTTCCCCAAAGAATGAACATTGATTACACAAAGGATCAGATTCAGCAAAAGCCTCCCATTAGATCTGGGTAAAACAAAAATCACGCCCTGCTTTCACCCACCCCTGTACCCCTTTAAAGTGGCTTCTGGCTTCCCTGGTGCTCCCCTGCACCTGAGGTGCAGCCCTCCTCCAGGAGACTCCTGGATGTTTAGACCTTCAACTCTCCTGTGCCTCCTCCTACCCCTGCTGACCCAGAGAAATATTTAGGGAGAGTTGGAGGATCCATCATTTTTTTTTGGTTTGGTTCTTGTTCTTGTTTGTGATTGCAAGTGTTGCCATCCTGGAAGCCATTCCTAGGACCATGAGTCTGCATCTCCTTTCTGTATAGTCTTGGTCAACATCCAATATCCAAACCTTTTTGACCTTTATCTTCTCCTATGGAACTCGCCACCCACCTCTCTCCTCCAACCTGAACCTTTCTGAAACCTGGGTTCCATGACTCCCAAGTTCTCTTATAGTCCTAGTCTCTTCACCATACACCCCCACCACAGTCTTGCTGGCACCAACTTTGGCAGATCCCTGAAGGTCTAACCCCCAAGGCTTTGTTTTAAGAATAGAGCCTTCATTTTCCCTCACTTGTCTATTCTGTCACCTTGCTGCTGCCCTGGGTTGTGCAAATCCCGTGGTGAGTTGTGACCTCATAGATAAGCAGTGTGCTTCCTTATCTTGTCAACTTATCTGGACTTCAAGATACAGCACCAATATCCCCTTTGACCTTCCTTCAGAGCTTAAATGCTCTTGACCCCAAAAAAAATCTTAATTTTTCCAATTCCCCAGGGAGTACTGACATTTCCTCAGTGTATGTGACCACATCATAGACTTGTGAGTGAATCTGAAGTCTCTTTATGTTCATGGTTTCAAGGGTTCTCAAATAGTCCTTCAAAGAGATTTCCACCTCTTCTATCCAAATGGCTGTGCAGTATATTTAAACTTATAATAAAATTAGTACATTAAAGTCCCACTAAGGAAAGTGTTTTTATTCACAAAAAGTGGGTAATATGTGTTAATAGACATACTGCTTTAATATATTAATATAAAAGAACCAGATATGGTATTAAAATTGTACTCTTAATCAGAAAATGAATGTGTGCATGCGAAGTCATTCAGCCGTGTCTGACTCTTTGTGACCATAAGGACTGTAGTCCATCAGGCTCATCTGTCCATGGGATCCTCCAGGCAAGAATACCAGAGTGGGTCGCCAGGCACTTATCCAGAGGATCTTCTCAACCCCTGCATTGGCAGGCACGTTCTTTACCACTAGCACCACGGGGGAAGCCTGGAACTGAATGACAGAGACTTTTCTTTTTCTTGGAGTGTCAGCATTGTCCCTGTTAATCAAAGTGGCTCTTTGTTAGGGTTTTCTCAAAAGAAAACCTTGATAAAAAGATTTCTGTTCTTTTTCCAGTGCAGATTTTTTTAATTTATCTTCTAATTTGAGGGAAAATGTTATGTTGGTTTTTGTCATATAACAATGTGAATAAGTCATTTATATATAGCCTCGTTAGCCTCCCTCTCCTCCATCCCTCTCCCCAACCCACTCCTCTAAGTCACCACAGAGTGCTGGGCTGGACTCCCTGTGTTATACAGCAGCTTCTAACTAGTTATCTATTTTACACAGCATAGTGTATATATGTCAGTGTTACTTTCTCAGTTCATCCCACCTTCTCTCTCCCCAGCTGTGTCCACAAGTTCATTCTCTACATCTATATCTCCACTTCTTCCCTGCAAATAGATTCATCAGTAACATTTTTCTAAATTCCATACATATGTTTTTCTGACTTACTTCACTCTGTACAACAGGTTTTAGATTCATCTACACCACTACCACTGACTCAAATTCATTCCTTTTTAATGCTGAGTAATGTTCCATTGTATATAGGCACCACATCTTCTTTATCCACTTATCTGTTGATGAACATCTAGGTTATTTTCATACCCTAGCTACTGTAATAATGCTTCAGTGAACATTGGGGTATATGTGTCTTTTATCATTGTAGTTTTCTCAGAGTATATGCCCAGTAGTGGGATTGCTGGGTCATATAATAGATTTATTCCTAGTTTTTTTAAAGCAATTTCCATACTATTCTCTGTAGCAGCTGTATCAATTTATATTCCCACTAACAGTACAAGTGGTGTTGGAGAAGACTCTTGAGAGTCCCTTGGACTGCAAGGAAATCCAACCAGTCCATCCTAAAGGAAATTAGTCCTGTATATTCATTGGAAGCACAGATGCTGAAGCTGAAACTCCAATAATTTGGCTAACTGATGCAAAGAATTGACTCCTTGGAAAAGACCCTGATGCTAGGAAAGATAGAAGGTGGAAGGAGAAGGGGATGGCAGAGGATGAGATCATTGGATGGCATCACAAATTCAATGGATGTGAGTTTGAATAAACTCTGGGAGTTGGTGATGGACAGGGAGGCCTGGCATGCTGCAGTCCATGGGTCGCAAAGAGTCAGACGTGACTGAGTGACTGAACTGAACAGTACAAGAGGGTTCCTTTCTCTTCACATTATCTCCAACATTTACTGTTTGTAGATTTTTTGGTGAGAGCCATTCTGACCAGTGTGAGGTGATGCCTCATTAAGTAGTTTTTACTTGGATTTATCTAATAATGAATGATGTTGAACATCTTTCCATAATTATTTGACCATCTGTCTACTACATTTGTCCAGATGTACTTTATTTAGGACATGATTCCCAGGAAGCTTGGTGAATGAGTGGGGACTTAATACAGGAGAGAAGGGAAAACTGATAAAGAGTATGTTAGTGTGTGGGGTAGGGGTACTGCTGTGGATAACTGTCATCAGTCCTGGTGACACTCTTTGAGGACTGTAAATCCCATCTCAGGTCTTCCAATGTTAACTACATGATGACCAGGCTATACCCAGGACATAAGTTGCCCCAATTCTGAGAACTGACCACAAAGAAATGGGAATAAATGGACTCTGGAACTAAAGATTAACTGATTATTAGAGATGACTGTGCTGTTTCTGCATGTAGCCCCCCATGACTCTGTCTATAAATGCTCTTACCCTCTGCTTGTTGAGGGGAAGGGGGACGGAGTCAGCCTTTGGACAGATGTCCGCCACCCTCACACACCAGTTGCCAGTTCCTGAAATTAAGCAGACTTTCCTTTCCACCAAGCCTGGCCTGCTTATTGGCCTTGGAGCGGCGAGCAGCCTGATCCCCACGCATACCTTTCAGTAACAGATTTGTAGTGTGGACCAAGCACCACCACCTCCAACGCCCTGCGGCCTCAGAGCACATGAACGCAGAGCAATGTGGGAAACTGCCTGTGTGCTGAAGCACTGTCTGCAGATGAACTCCAGGCTGCAATGAGAGGACGTGGAGAGATAGCAGTGACAACTGCTCTCTACTGCAACCTAGTCTATGTTAGAGGAAGAAAAAAAAAAAAAAAAAACACAAATACCCAGTGATTTTTCTTTAAACATATATGAAATACATTGGAAAGGGTCTCTATTTTGTACAGTCAGTAGGAGATCCTGATGGTGGAGCAACTGCCACCTCATGGCCGTGTGTCCTAGAACTCATGGTTTTCTCTTCTGTGTGGTGTGGTCAGAGAAGCTGGAAAACTCAGCAGGAAAGTGTCACTATCGCATTGTGAAAGTGGCGTGCCTCCCTGCGGCTGAGAACTATCCAGAATTAGCTGTATATCTCTATTTGGCTTCCAGAAGGTTGGAGCTGGTTGGGAGGCAAAGATCATTCCTAGAGCATATCTGGCAAGCTTTACTGGTCTATTGCATCCCATTATTCTGATCAGGAATAGAAATGGTAGTAGTGGTACTAATAATAGCAGTAGCTGTAATATTATATAGTTATAATTGTAGTTCATATAATTCTTTGATACTGTAGCAAATCTGCACAACTAAAGTGAACCAAAAACCCTGAAATTTTTCCAAAAACATATTATTTTATGCATCTAGGTGCTTGACATTAAGAGGACAAAAGTTTATTGTTGCTATTGTTTAGTCACTCAGTCATGTCCAACTCTTTGCAACCCCACAGAATGTAGTCCACCAGACTCCTCTGTCCATGGGATTTCCTAAGCAAAAATACTAGACTATTTTTGCCTAGGAAAGAATACTTTCCTTCTTCAGGAGATCTTCCTGACCCAGGGATCAATACTGAGTCACCTGCATTGGCAGACAGATTCTTTACCACTGAGACACCAAGCTGAAACCCAAAAGAAAATAAAAGTTAGTGATAACTCAAAAAATACCCAATTAGGATGGTTTCAGTGTTAAATGGAAGAAGTTGCATCTGAAAGTGATTTAAACCTGGAGGTAGGCAGGAAGGATAAATTAGTAGTTTGGAGTTAGCATATTCACACTATTATATATAAAATAGATAAATAACAAGATCCTACTGTATAGCACAGGGAACTCCACTCCATATCTTGAAATAACCTGTACTGAAAAATAGAGTAAAAAAGAATATATATATATATATATATATATATATATATATATATATATAAAATATGTATAGTTGAATCACTTTGCTATACTAACACCACAGTTAGTTTGCTGAACCTAGCACAACATTATAAATCAACTCTACTTCAAAAAATTTTATTAAAGAATCAGTAAAATTATTTAAGTATTACTGGTACTACTCTCAGTACCTTGTAAGGGACAATTCAAGTCAGATATCAGGAGAACTAAGGGAAGACTACAAATACTAACATTACCACCTGGTATTCGGTTCTGGTAAATCCCTTCTCAGATAATCAGGTTACTTCTATGATAGAATAAAAGGAGATGGGTCCAGAGAAGAAATGCAAGAGAGGGATGAGGACAAGAAATTCCGTTTCAGTGGACTAGGACTGACTCAGGACAATGCTTGCTTTTTGGGTCTTTGACTCTTTCTCCAGGGGACAATCTTCACTCTCTTTCTGGGGCAGAGTTCTGTTTGTAGAACTGCACAAAGAAAATTTCAATCATAAACTACCCTGCACATTTTAACAAATAGACCATATTCCATTATCAAGAGGATTGGGGGGGTTATTAAGGGTAATTAGAGATTTGGGATGCTTATTATATTTGAGTTTTATTAAGATTTATATTTCACTAATCAATTTTGCCATAAGGTGTCAGTTTTGTCTGAGTGCCTACCTATTCTTGGGTTCAAGTACAGTCAAAAGACATGACAATTCTCTCCTCCTCTGGAGTCTCAGAGAAAGTCTCATTGATCCTGACTGAGTCATTGCCCATCCCAGAAATAGCTTCTGAGGAAATCTCATGCTTTGATTGACATCATGTGTGATCTGAGACACAGAGCTGCCACGGAGCATGTGACAGGAGACAAGGAGAGTGGGTTGTTCTCCAGTGGGAAATCTAGTGGCAAACGTCACAGATTCCATCTCATAAACTGTAAACTAGGAAGTGAGGGAGTTAATTGAAGGTCAGGATAGACTAGTAGACTAGCTGCTGTTGTTCAATCACTAAGTCCGACTCTTTGCAATGCCATGGACATCGAAGCAGCACACCAGGCTTCTCTGTCCTTCAGTACCTCCCAGAGTTTGCTCAAACTCATGTCCTTTGAGTTAGTGATGCCATCCAGCCATCTCATCCTCTGTCAGCCCCTTATCTTCATGCCCTCAGTCTTTTCCCAACATCAGGGGCTTTTCCAATGAGTCGGTTCTTCACATCACATAGCCAAAGTATTGGAGTTTCAGCTTCAGCATCAATCCTTCCAATGAATGTCCAGGGTTGATTTATTTTCGGAATGACTGGTTTGATTTTCTTGCTGTCCAAGGGACTCTTAAGAGTCTTCTCCAGCATCACAGTTTTAAAGCATCAAGTCTTCAGTACTCAGCCTTCTTTATGATCCAACTCTTACTAAAAGTAACAGAATTAAAAACGTCTTGAAGTCTGTACCATGTTGGCAACTCTATCAGTTGTTTTCCTGGGCAAGAGAAATAGAAAAGGGACAAGAAGTCAGGGTGATGACAGGGTTATCTTCCTCCTCTGTCTTCTATGTTTTCCTTGTGGCTTGTTCCACAATGTTTGACTTCCTGGTGACTTGTAACAACTTTCACCTCATTCCTAGGACCTAGGACCTATGTATCATTGTTTGGGTAAAGGATATACACAATTTTTTACTTTTCCATATTTTTTGAAAGCTCTCTTGGCTAATATTTATATTTGAAATTGTTAGCATAATTGAATCTTTACCTACATCCATCAAGGTTTTATTTCTTCAGGACATTTTTTATGTAGATTTCTAGGATCTTTAAGAAATAGGAATATTGCACAATTATTTTAAATAAACTTCAAAGTACAGTTATAATAGAATGATGCTTTTGATTCTTTCATAAATTGTATTGTATAATTTTGTCCATTTCAAGTATTGCCCTAAGTCACAATGGCATCCCTCTTCATCTTCCTCGTCATTATATTCTCTAATAGTAGTATTCATACATTTTTAATATTCTCTGGGTTTTATTCAAGGACAGTTTTATTTCTTAAGCCCTTGTACAGTCAAAAGCTATCAGTGTCACCAAAATAATATTCACGCAATCTGTAATCCAATTTTCTATGTTGGATAAATTCTTCAAGATTTTACAGTTGGTTACTTCTGCTTTATCTCCTTTTGAGAGAGGAATTCAGTTCTAAAATAGTTACATGTGTCCTCAGTTTATATCCTCAATCATATGCCATCAGCTCTCTCTCCATTTCTGGACTTACAGGATTTGTGCAATTCCCCTCATTTTGTTATGGCTATTTATTTCTTTGGAGAAGGAAATGGCAACCCACTCCAGTATTCTTGCCTGGAAAATCCCATGGACGGAGGAGCCTGGTGGGCTAAAGTCCACGGGGTTGCAAAGAGTCGGACAGTAGCCTATTTATTTCAGTGTCATAAATATGAGCATTGAAACAATTATACAAACCAAAGCAATGTAAAGAAGCACTTCTGAAAGTGATGACTCAAGAACTGAATTTACAGAATTATCTTTGGTCAATCTGTGACCTTTGAGTGTAATTATTACATGTGAGCAGAAGATACAAGTGAAGTTTTAATAAATTGTTATCTCTTATACCTTTCTAGGACTAATAGGATAAAACTAATTCCAAGCCTAGTTACTTGTAAGAGTCTGAAGTAGACAAATTACAAACTCTGATTTTATCTGTGATCATCATCTGCTTTACAATTATGTATTCTTTGGTGTCAATTTAAACCTCTAGTTCCAAATTACTAACAGTTGTTAGGATTAATAATTCACATTCATAGATTATTTTTGATAAATTTATCTTTTGTTTGTTTTCCTTTTCTGATGGATGATAGTAAAGGAAGAAATTTACACTGAACTCTTCAGAAGAAAGAGGGGAGGTGCATCAGCAGCAGAGATAAAAATCAGTGGCTACATTTTGGATGAGATTCTGGTAGATATTATTAAAATTATGGGAATGCTAGGAATTTGTTAGTCATCAGTTTCTAAACTGCTCTGTTGATCCCTTCCTGGGTCTTTTCAAATTGTATCTCCTGCATCACCCACCCACCCTGGGGTCACTGGATGAGACACTTTCTGTTTCATTATTTACTCTGCTTAATAGTTCTAATTACTTATGTTAGTAAAGCAAATATATACTGGAAAAATTTTAAATTGAACAGACATAAGAACATGATCTCCTGTGGAGGTACAGGTCAGCAGTGGACTGCTGCAGGGGCAGGGGATCTGGGTGCAGTAGACCTGGGTATGGCATAAGCCCTCTTGGAGGAGGTTGCCATTAAGCTCACCATAGAGCTGCCAGAACTCACACAGGACTGGGGAAACAGACTCTTAGAGGGCACAAACAAAACCTTGTGCACACCAGGACCCAGGAGAAAGGAGCGGTGACCCCACAAGAGACTGACACAGACTTGTCCGTGAGTGTCCAGGAGTCTTTGGTGGAGGCATGGGTTGGTGGTGACCTGCTGAATGGTGGGGGAACCAGTGCAGCAGTGCCTGCATGGGAACTTCTGAAAGAAGTTGACATTATTTTCATTATCTCTACCATAGTTTGGCTTCAGGTCAAAAAACAGGAGGGAACACAGCCATGCCCATCAATAGAAAATTGGATTAGAGATTTACTGAGCATGGCCCCACCCATCAGAACAAGACCTAGTTTTCCCCTTAGTCAATCTCTCCCATCAGGAAGCTTCCATAAGCCTTTTATCCTCTATCAGAGGGGAGACAGAATGAAAAACACAATCACAGAAAACTAACCAATCTGATTACATGGACCACAGCCTTGTCTAACTCGATGAAACTATGAGCCATGCCATGTAGGGCCACCTAAGATGTCATAGTGGAGAGTTATGACAAAATGTGGTCCACTGGAGAAGGGATTGGCAAACCACTTCAGAACCTTGAGAAACCAATGGACAGTATGAAAAGGCAAAAATATAAGACGCTGAAAGATGAACTCCTCAAGTCAGTAGGTGCCCAGTATTCTACTGGAGATCAGTGGAGAAATAAATCCAGAAAGAATGAAGAAATGGAGCCAAAGCAAAAACAACACCCAGTTGTGGATGTGACTGGTGATGGAAATAAAGTCCAATGCTATAAAGAGCAATATTGCATAGGAACCTGGACTGTTAGGTCCATGAATCAAGGCAAATTGGAAGCAGTCAAACAGGAGATAGCAAAGGTGAACACCAACATTTTAGGAATGAATCTAACTCAGATGACCATTATATCTACTACTGTGAAAAAGAATCCCTTAGAAGAAATGGAGTAGCCATCATAGTCAACAAAAGAGTCCAAAATGCAGTTCTTGGGTGCAATCTCAAAAACAACAGAATGATCTCTGTTCATTTCCAAGGCAAGCCATACAAAATCACAGTAATCCAAGTCTATGCCCCAAACAGTAATGGTGAAAAAGCTGAAGTTCAACGGTTCTATGAAGACCTACGAGACCATCTAGAATCAACACCACAAAATGATGTCCATTTAATTCTGGAATGCAAAAGTAGGAAGTTAAGAGATATCTGAAGTAACAGGAAAATTTGGTTTTGGAGTACAAAATGAAGCAGGTCAAAGGGTAACAGATTTTTGCCAAGAGAACACACTGGTCATAGAAAACACCCTCTTCCAACAACACAAGGGAAGACTCTACACATGGACATCACAAATGGTCAATACCAAAATCAGATTGATTATATTCTTTGCAGCCAAAGATGGAGAAGTTCTACACAATCAGCACAAACAAGACTGGGAGCTGACTGTGGCTCAGATCACGAACTCCTTATTGCCAAATTCAGACTTAAATTGAAGAAAGTAGGGAAAACCACTAGACCATTCAGATATGACCTAAATCAAATCCCTTACAATTATACAGTGGAAGTGAGAAATAGATTCAAGGGATTAGATCTGATAGATAGAGTGCCTAATGAACTATGGACAGAGATTCCTGACATCGTACGGGGGTCAGTGATTAAGACCATCCCCAAGAAAAAGAAATGCAAAAAGGCAAAATGGTTGTCTCAGGAGGCCTTACAAATAGCTGAGAAAAGAAAATATTTGAAACGCAAAGGAGAAAATGAAAGATATACCCAAAAGAATAGCAAGGAGAGATAAGAAAACCTTACTCCATGATCAATGCAAAGAAATAGAGGAAAACAATAGAATGGGAAAGACTAGAGATCCCTTCAGAAAAATTAGAGATACCAAGGGGACATTTCATGTAAATATGGGCACAATAAAAGACAGAAATGATATGGACCTAACAGAAGCAGAAAATACTAAGAAGAGGTGGCAACAATACACAGAAGAACTATATAAAAAAGATCATCTTCATGACCCAAATTATCACAATGGTGTGATCACTTACCTAGAGCCAGACATCCTGGAATGGGAAGTCAAGTGTGCCTTACAAAGCATCACTATGAACAAAGCTGGTGGAAGTGATGGAATTCCAGTTGAGCTATTTCAAATCCTAAAAGATGATGCTGTAAAAGTGCTGCAGTCAATGTGCCAGCAAATCTGGAAAACTCACCAGCAGCCACAGGACTGGAAAAGGTCAGTTTTCATTCCAATCCTAAAGAAAGGCAATGCCAAAGAATGTTCAAACTACCACACAATTGCATTCATCTCACAGGCTAGCAAAGAGGTACTCAAAATTCTCAAAGCCAGGCTTCAACAATATGTGAACCATGATCTTTCAGATGTTCAAGCTGTATTTAGAAAAGGCAGAGGAACCCGAGATCAAATTGCCAACATCCGTTGGGTCATCGAAAAAGAAAGAGAGTTCAAGAAAAACATCCACTCCTGATTTATTGACTAAGTCAAAAACTTTGACTGTGTGAATCACAACAAATTGTGGAAAATTCTTAAAGAAATGGGAATATCAGGCCACCTGATCTGTCTCCTGAGAAACCTGTATACAGGTCAAGAAGCAACAGTTAGAACTGGACATGTAAAAACAGACTGGTTGCAAATCGAGAAAGGAGAATGTCAAGGCTGTATATTGTCACCCTGTTTATTTAACTTATATGCAGAGTACATCATGAGAAACGCTGGTCTGGATGAAGCACAAGCTGGAATCAAGATACCTGGGAGAAATATCAATAACCTCAGATATGCAGATGACACCACCCTTATGACAGAAAGGGAAGAGAAACTAAAGAGCCTCTTGATGAAACTGAAAGAGGAGAGTGAAAAGATTGGTTTAAAAATCAACTTTCAGAAAACGAAGATCATGGTATCTGGTCCCATCACTTCATGGCAAATAAATGGGGAAACAATGTTAACAGTGACAGACTTTATATTTTGGGGCTCCAAAATCACTGCAGTTGGTGACTGCAGCCATGAAATTAAAAAACTTTTGCTCCTTGGAAGAAAAACTATGACAAACCTAGACTGCATATTAAAAAGCAGAGACATTACTTTGCCAACAAATGTCTGTCAGTCAAAGCTATAGTTTTTCCAGTAGTCCTGTATAGATGTGAGAATTGGACTATAAAGAAGCTGAGAGCCAAAGAATTGATGCTTTTGAACTGTGGTGTTGGAGAAGACTCTTGAGAGTTCCCTAAACTGCAGAGATCCAACCTGTCCATCCTAAAGGAAATCAGTCCTGAATATTCATTGGAAGCACTGATGCTGAAGCTGAAACTCCAATACTTTGGCCCTCTGATGTGAACTGACTCATTACAAAAGTCCCTCATGCTGGGAAAAATTGAAGGCGGGAGGAGAAGGGTCTGGCAGAGGATGAGATGATTGGATGGCATCACCAACTTGATGGACATGAGTTTACATAAGCTCCAGGAGTTGGTGATGGACAGAGAAGCCTGATGTGCTGCAGTCCATGGGGTCACAAAGAGTCAGACATGACTTAGCAACTGAACAGCAACAAGAACGTGGATGAGAAAATTAAACAGGGGAAATAGCTGCATCCAAATTAATCTATACAATATGCTCTAATTTTATGTCCTAAAAGAATATTAGAGCAGAAATACCTAGTTAAAACTTTTGAAGTAATAACATATTGCCAAGCATTTGTGTAGCTATGATTTGAAATTCTATTGTCCAACAATAAATTACTATGAAATCATTAACAGAGACATTACCTTTTTAAAAAACAACTTCTTTCTCCAAGGATTTTTTTCAAGTTAAACTTCTTTATCAAATTCACTTAGTATTTGCTTATTCAAAATGACAAACATGATTAAAAAAGAAGAAGAAATTTGAAACCTTGGATTTAATTCATTTCTAGACAGCTAATTTAAATTTTTTCATTGAGTTAGATAAGGCTGTGGTCCTAGTGTGATTAGATTAACTAGTTTTCTGTAATTATGGTTTCAGTGTGTCTGCCCTCTGATGCCCTCTTGCAACACCTACTGTCTTACTTGGGTTTCTCTTTCCTTGGACTTGGGGTATGTCTTCACAGCTGCTCCAGCAAAGTGCAGCAGCTGCTCCTTACCTTGGACAAGGGGTATCTCCTCACAGCCACCCCTCCTGACCTTGATCATGAGAAACGCTGGGTGGGAAGAAACACAAGCTGGAATAAAGATTGCCAGGAAAAATATCAATAACCTCAGATATGCAGATGACACCACCCTTATGGCAGAAAGTGAAGAGGAACTAAAGAGCCTCTTGATGAAAGTGAAAGTGGAGAGTGAAATAGTTGGCTTAAAGCTCAACATTCAGAAAATGAAGATCATGGCATCTGGTCCCATCACTTCATGGGAAATAGATGGGGAAACAGTGGAAACAGTGTCAGACTATTTTTTTGGGCTCCAAAATCACTGCAGATGGTGACTGCAGCCATGAAATTAAAAGATGCTTACTCCTTGAAAGGAAAGTTAAGATCAACCTAGATAGCATATTGAAAAGCAGAGACATTACTTTGCCAACAAAGGTCTGTCTAGTTAAGGCTATGGTTTTTTCAGTAGTCATGTATGGATGTGAGAGTTGGACTTTGAAGAAAGCTGAGAGCCAAAGAATTGGTGCTTTTGAACTGTGGTGTTGGAGAAGAGTCTTGAGAGTCCCTTGGACTGCAGGGAGATCCAATCAGTCCATTCTGAAGGAGATCAGCCATGGGATTTCTTTGGAAGGAATGATGCTAAAGTTGAAACTCCAGTACTTTGGCCACCTCATGTGAAGAGTTGACTCATTGGAAATGTCTGTGATGCTGGGAGGGATTGGGGGCAGGAGGAGAAGGAGACAACATAGGATAAGATGGCTGGATGGCATCACTAACTCGATGGACATGAGTCTGAGTGAACTCTGGGAGTTGGTGATGGACAGGGAGGCCTGGCGTGCTGTGATTCATGGGGTCGCAAAGAGTCGGACATGACTGAGCGACTGAACTGAATTTAAATTTGTAATAAGATTTATTTTTGCATTTTCTCATAATTTTGTTTTTCATAGAACAATGCGCCTTGTTATATGATACTTCTGCTTTGGGCATAGACTGCAGTAAGACAGATATTTCAGAGTCTTGTTAGGCATTTAGCCATGGAAGTAACAAAAAGGATGAGGAGAAATGATCACCTTTAAGATGGGATTTGGAAAGAAATAGGGGTTTGATGAAGCAAAGAGATTCCTAAAGGCTGCTGCAGATTGAAGATAACAAAATCTGAGAAAATCATTTTAATAAAGAAAGTTGAAGAAGAAAATAAATGTCTTCACTTAAGAGATTGACATCAGTCTTAAAATTAATGTGTTATAAAATATTTATGCCAATCACAGATTGTACTTTTAATTTAGTATTACAGGTGGAGTTTTTCCTTTAGAAATACTTTAAGAAAGAGTTGTTTTTAAAATCATTCTAGGGACACTTTTAACTAGAACTATTTTAAAAAGGAAATGAATAAGTTGAGATCAACTAAAGTTCAGAATGAATGATGTAGCATTTTCTAATATGTTATATCTTCCCTGGTGACTCAGGCAAGAAAGAATTGAATCCCTCTTTCCCGGGGATTTAGTGAAAAACTTTTTACACAAAGGACTGTTGAAGTGTCATCATCGATCTGGTCAGTCCTTTTCTTCCACTATCCTGGTTCTGTCTGGCACAGGACTCACATCTCTGAAATACATTGAATTTCTTTTTCAATCACCATTAACTCTCTAGTTATCAAATCTTACATTGTAATTGGGCTTCCCAAGTCATGTTAGCGATAAAGAAACCGCCTGCAAGTGCAAAAAGCATAGGAGACAAGGATTCAATCCCTGGGTGGGGAAGATCCCCTGGAGGTGGGCATGGCAACCTACTCCAGTATTCCTGCCTGGAGAATCCCTTGGACAGAGGAGCCTGGTGGGCTCCAGTCCATAGGGTCGCAAAGAGTCAGACATGACTGAAGTGACTTAGTACGCACATATTGTAATTACAGAAAATTCAGTCTCTCTGGCCACAGTTGCTGAAGGATGCAGAAGCTTCCTGCAACAATTTGAGTTCAATATCGCAATGTGTGTTAGTCACACTGTGTCTCTTCTTTCTCTAATCCACGAAGTATGAGAGCTTTTATAAAGGATTATTTACCTGAATGCAAACCTGCCTGAGTATTTCTGACAACTCTTGCTCTGGCCTGGATTGTGTAAGTCTTCACTATGTTAGGTTAGATAAGAAATATTTTTCCTACGTGTAAATGCACATTCCTTTAAAGTGCTTTGGGTTTTACTGACTTCCGCCATCAAAACTGCAACAATTGAATTAGCAACTAAAGCCCATGAGGAAAATATTGAACTGTCCAGTTCTTTAACCATGATGTGATTACTGCTTATAAGTTCCTCCGATTTATGGCCAAGTTCATCATCACTTGAACAATCTAAGACTTTCTAGCCTCTTAGGTCCTTTAATTGCAGGAGGATAAAATCCTTTTTTTGACCTGCAGCTGTCAAGTAAAATTTAAATCATGCTCAGTTTCCCTGTTTAAAAAAGCAAAAAAGTACATGAAACATGTTGTTTAAATATCCATAAAACCAGTTATAAACTTTAAAGTTAGTATGTAAAGGCATAAAATTCAGTTTTCTGGAAAAGCCATCTATGTGCAAAAACTTTATTAAGGTAAACTTCTCATTTTCCAGTGACAGAAGATAAATAAACTTCCCCTGTGGTTAGTTTCACTGACTCAAACACAGTCATATTTTGTGTCTGTTTGGCTGAAGATAAGAGCACACACAGAGAAAGCCTGCAAACATGTAATTACTTCATTGATGTCAACTATATTATGAATTGCATAATAGTATTCCTATAATATTCATTCAGCATCTGTTTTTCTTTCCTAACAAGAATAAAAAAAAATATTTAATGTATTTGTGAAATTTGTTAAATTAGCTGTTAAAAGCTATGTGAATTTCAATAAGATAATCAAGTGTAACTGACACATGGAAAAATGTATTTAGTTCAGATGAATCAACTCAAGATTAAGAAAACTGAATGGTATAGTGTTATAAAAACTACCAGCAGTGATGACAGTAAATAGGAAAATAGAGTAAAACAGCATGAACTTTAAAGCAGGGAACCAAATCAGAGCAGGAATTAACATCCGTTGCAATTGAATGTATTATAACTGATTATTCAAAAAAATTAAAGAGAAAGTCAATTAACAATCTGATTAAAAATCATCCAGTGCCCTCAGTCATTTTGTTTACATAAGATCATTTTAGTTTCTCATTTAGAGTTTAGAAGACTAATTATTCAAATACAATTTTAATGAAACAATAACCTTATAAAAATTCTATTCTAGGACGGAGGAGTCTGGTAGGCTGCAGTCCATGGGGTCATGAAGAGTCAGACACGACTGAGCGACTTCACTTTCACTTTTCACTTTCATGCATTGGAGAAGGAAATGGCAACGCACTCCAGTGTTCTTGCCTGGAGAATCCCAGGGATGGGGGAGCCTGGTGGGCTGCCATCTATGGGGTCATACAGAGTTGGACACGACTGAAACGACTTAGCAGCAGCAGCAGCAGGCATTTAAATATGGGCTGTTAAATCTTCAGAATCAATACATGGTCCATCTGCCAAAATCTGGCATTTTTTTGGATTATTTTAGGATAACTCCCCTTCTCTGTCCTTAAAATAAATATCACTCTCTTTTTAGATGGTTCAGAGATGCTTTCTCTTTCTTTCTTTTTTTTTTTTTTTTCTTTTTTGCTTTGCTCAGTTGCTAAGTCTTTGCAACCCCATGGACGATAATCCACTAGGTTCCTCTGTCCTTGGGAATTTCCAGGCAAGAATACTGGAGTGGGTTGCCATTTCCTTCTCCAGGGGATCTTCCCAACCCAGGGATAGAATCCATGTCCTGCACCTTCTGCGTTGGCAGGCAGGTGAAGCCGCCTGGGAAACCCCAGTTCAGAGACAGAAACTTTAAATAAAATAGGTCAAATAGTAAACTCTGTGTTCCTTTTATTATCTGCTTTTCAAATGCTTAGAGCACTGGACTCCTGCCATTTTCTAATACCTGAACTGAGACTTCTTTTATTCTGCTCTCCCTAGACTTTTGTAATCACATTTTCCCATGTAGTCATGAAATTTGTTTGAGGCGTCTTTACAAATAGCTGAGGAAAGAAGAAAAGTGAAAGGCAAGGGAGAAAGAGAAAGATATACCCAAGTGAATGTAGAGTTTCATAGAATAACAAGGAGAGATAAGAAAGCCTTCTTAAGTGAACAATGCAAAGAAATAGAGGAAAACAGTAGAATGGGAAAAACTAGAGATCTCTTAAAGAAAATTGGAGACACCAAGGGAATATTTCATACAAGAATGGGCATGATAAAGGGCAGAAATGGTAAGGACCTAACACAAGTAGAAGAGATTAAGAAGAGGTGTCAAGACTACACAGAACTATACAAAAAATGATCTTAATGACCCAGATAACCACTAGGTCAAGCCAGACATCCTGGAGCGCAAAGTCAAGTGGACCTTAAGAAGCATTACTACGAACAAAGCTAGTAGAGATGATGGAATTCCAGCTGAGCTATTTCAAATCCTAAAAGATGATGCTGTTAAAGAGCTGCACTCGATATGTCAGCAAATTTGGAAAGCTCAGCAGTGGCACAGGACTGGAAGAGGTCAGTTTTCATTCCAGTCCCCAAAAAGGGCAGTGCTAAAGAATGTTCAAGCTACCATACAATTGTGCTTATTTCACATGCTAACAAGGTTATGCTCAAAATCCTTCAAGCTAGGCTTCGGTATTATATGAACTGAAAACCTGAAGATATACAAGCTGAGTTTCAAATAAGTTGAGGAAGCAGAGATCAAATTATCAGCATTCATTAGCTCATGGAAAAAGTAAGGGAATTCCAGAAAAACATCTATGTCTGCTTCGTTGACTGTGTGAAAGTCTTTGACTGTGTGGATCACAATAAACATAGAAAATTCTTAAAGAGATGGGAATACCAGACCACCTGAGAAACCTGTATGGGAGTCAAGAACAGCAGTTAGAAGCAGACATGGAACAATGGACTGTTTGAAAATTGTGAAAAGAATATGACAACGCTGTATATTGTCACCCTGCTTATTTCACATACATGCAGAGTACATCTTGTAAAATGCCAGGTTGGATGACACACAAGCTAGAATCAAGATTGCTATGGGAAATATCAACAACTTCAGATATGCAGATGATACTACTCTAATGAGAGAAAGTGAAGAGGAACTAAAGAGCCTCTTGATAAGGGTTAAAGAGGAGAGAGAAAAAGCTGACTTGAAACTCAACATTCAAGAAACAAAGATCATTACATCTGGTCCCATCACTTCATGGCAAATAGATGGAGAAAAAGTGGAAGCAGTAACAGATTTTATTGTCTTGGGCTCCAAAATCACTGTGGATGGTGACTGCAGTCATGAAATTAAATGATGTCTGGTCCTTGGAAGGAAAGCTAAGACAGACATAGCATATTAAAAAGCAGAGACATCACTTTGCCAACAAATGCCCATCTCGTCAAAGCTATGGTTTTTACAGTAGTCAAGTACAGATGTGAGAGTTGGACCACAAAGAAGGATGAGCACTGATGAAGTGATGCTTTCGAATTGTGGTGCTGGAGAAGGTCTTGAGAGTCCCTTGGAATGCAAGGAGATCAAACCAATCAATCCTAAAGGAAATCAACCCTGAGTGTTCATTGGAAGGACTGATGCTGAAGCTGAAGCTCCAGTACTTTGGCCACTTGACATGAAGAGCTAACTCATTGGAAAAGACCATGATGCTTGGAAAAATTGAAGGCAAAAGGAGAAGAGGCCAGCAGAGGATGAGGCTGTTAGAGAGCATCACTGACTCAGTGGACATGAGTTTGAGCAAACTTTGGGAGATACTGGAGGACAGGGAAGCCTGGCGTGCTGCAGTTCATGGGGTCTCAAAGAGTCGGACACAACAGCGATTGAACAACAACCAAGAGCAAACTAATAATCATATTCAAAAGTGTGTTTTGTTTTGTTTTGTTTTTCCTGGAGACTTTTCTTCCTGTGAACACATGCAAGTATCTCTCCCAGTCCTCTTTCCTGGTATTTTCTTGTTTCTTAAGCTCAAGCCATCCAGAAATTCCTGTCCATCCCTTCACCAGTCTTGGGATGCCTTCTGGATCCTCAGCCCAGTCTCAGCTCCAGCTGCAACCTTGCCAATCTACATCCATCCTCTAGTGATCTCTGTGTGTCTGATGGGTGGTATGGGAGGAGGCTGGATTTTAAAAATGAACAAAAGAGTTACAAAGATTAAGATCATAATAGGCTTTATCTATCTACCAAGGCAAAATGATAGGATACTGAAAGAGGAACTCCCAGGTTGGTAGGTGCCCAATATGCTACTGGAGATCAGTGGAGCAATAACTCCACAAAGAATGAAGGGAAGGAGCCAAAGCAAAAACAATACCCAGTTGTGGATGTGACTGGTAATAGAAGCAAGGTCCGATGCTGTAAAAAGCAATATTGAATAGGAACCTGGAATGTCAGGTCCATGAATCAAGGCAAATTGGAAGTGGTCAAACAGGAGATGGCAAGAGTGAACGTCGACATTCTAGGAATCAGCGAACTAAAATGGACTGCAATGGGTGAATTTAACTCAGATGACCATTATATCTACTACTGTGGGCAGGAATCCCTCAGAAGAAATGGAGTAGCCATCATGGTCAACAAGAGAGTCCAAAATGCAGTACTTGGATGCAATCTCAAAAACAACAGAATGATCTCTGTTCGTTTCCAAGGTGAACCATTCAATATCACAGTAATCCAAGTCTATGCCCCAACCAGTAACGCTGAAGAAGCTGAAGTTGAACGGTTCTATGAAGACCTAAAAGACCTTTTAGAACTAACACCCTAAAAAGATGTCTTTTTCATTATAGGGGACTGGAATGCAAAAGTAGGAAGTCAAGAAACACCTGGAGTAACAGGCAAATTTGGCCTTGGAATACGGAATGAAGCAGGGCAAAGACTAATCGAGTTTTGCCAAAAAAATGCACTGGTCATAGCAAACACCCTCATCCAACAACACAAGAGAAGACTCTATACATGGACATCACCAGATGGTCAACACTGAAATCATATTGATTATATTCTATGCAGCCAAAGATGGAGAAGCTCTATACAGTCAACAAAAACAAGACCAAGGGCTGACTGTGGCTCAGATCATGAACTCCTTATTGCCAAATTCAGATTTAAATTGAAGAAAGTAGGGAAAACCACTAGACTGTTCAGGTATGACCTAAATCAAATCCCTTATGATTATACAGTGGAAGTGAGAAATAGATTTAAGGGCCTTGATCTGATAGATAGAGTGCCTGATGAACTATGGACTGAAGTTCGTGACATTGTACAGGAGACAGGGATCAAGACCATCCCCATGGAAAAGAAATGCAAAAAAGCAAAATGGCTGTCTGGGGAGGTCTTACAAATAGCTGTAAAAAGAAGAGAAGTGAAAAGCAAATGAGAAAAGGAAAGATACAAGCATCTGAATGCAGAGTTCCAGAGAATAGCAAGAGGAGATAAGAAAGCCTTCCTCAGCGATCAATGCAAAGAAATAGAGGAAAACAATAGAATGGGAAAGACTAGAAATCTCTTCAAGAAAATTAGAGATACCAAGGGAACATTTCATGCAAAGATGGGTTCAGTAAAGGACAGAAATGGTATGGACCTAACAGAAGCAGAAGATATTAAGAAGAGGTGGCAAGAATACACAGAACTGTACAAAAAAGATTTCATGACCAAGATAATCATGATGGTGTGATCACTTACCTAGAGCCAGACATCCTGGAATGGGAAGTCAAGTGGGCCTTAGAAAGCATCACCACAAACAAAGCTAGTGGAGGTGATGGAATTCCAGTTGAGCTATTTCAAATCCTGAAAGATGATTCTGTGAAAGTGCTGCACTCAGTATGCCAGCAATTTTGGAAAATTCAGCAATGGCCACAGGATTGGAAATGGTCAGTTTTCATTCCAATCCCAAAGAAAGGCAATGCCAAAGAATGCTCAAACTACCACACAATTGCACTCATCTCACACACTCGTAAAGTAATGCTCAAAATTCTCCAAGGCAGGCTTCAGCAATACGTGAACTGTGAACTTCCAGATGTTCAAGCTGGTTTTAGAAAAGGCAGAGGAACCAGAGATCAAATTGCCAACATCTGCTGGATCTTGGAAAAAGCAAGAGAGTTCCAGAAAAACATCTATTTCTGCTTTATTAACGATGCCAAAGCCTTTGACTGTGTGGATCACAATAAGCTGTGGAAAATTCTTCAAGAGATGGGAATACCAGACCACCCGACCTGCCTCTTGAGAAATTTGTATGCTGGTCAGGAAGCAACAGTTAGAACTGGGCATGCAACAAAAGACTAGTTCCAAATAGGAAAAGGAGTACGTCAAGGCTGTATATTGTCACCCTGCTTATTTAACTTCTATGCAGAGTACATCATGAGAAACGCTGGGCTGGAGGAAGCACAAGCTGGAATCAAGATTACTGGGAGAAATATCAATAACCTCAGATATGCAGATGACACTACCCTTATGGCAGAAAGTGAAGAGGAACTAAAGAGCCTCTTGATGAAAGTGAAAGTGGAGAGTGAAATAGTTGGCTTAAAGCTCAGCATTCAGAAAATGAAGATCATGGCATCTGGTCCCATCACTTCATGGGAAATAGATGGGGAAACAGTGGAAACAGTGTCAGACTTTATTTTGGGGGGCTCCAAAATCACTGCAGATAGTGACTGCAGCCTTGAAATTAAAAGACACTTACTCCTTGGAAGGAAAGTTATGACGAACCTAGATAGCATATTGAAAAGCAGAGGCATTACTTTGCCAACAAAGGTCCATCTAGTCAAGGCTATGGTTTTTCCAGTGGTCATGTATGGATGTGAGAGTTGGACTGTGAAGAAAGCTGAGCACCGAATTGTTGCTTTGAACTGTGGTTTTGGAGAAGACTCTTTAGAATCCCTTGGACTGCAAGGAGATCCAACCAGTCCATTCTGAAGGAGATCAGCTCTGGGATTTCTTTGGAAGCAATGATGCTAAAGCTGAAACTCCAGTACTTTGGCCACCTCATGTGAAGAGTTGACTCATTGGAAAAGACTCTGATGCTGGGAGGGATTGGGGGCAGGAGTAGAAGGGGACGACAGAGGATGAGATGGCTGGATGGCATCACTGACTCGATGGACGTGAGTCTGAGTGAACTCTGGGAGTTGGTGATGGACAGGGAGGCCTGGCGTGCTGCGATTCATGGGGTCACAAAGAGTCGGACACAACAGAGCGACTGAGCTGAACTGAACTGATCTACCAAGAAAGAAGGGAGGGTGGAAGAAAGGGAGGGAAGGATAGAGGTAGGGAAGGAAGAGAAGAAGGAAGGAGGGAAGGGAGGAAATATTGAGCACATTTCTGGCATTTCTCTTTTCACGAGTAATAGTAAATTTTGCAAATGCTCACAATTTGATGGGTTCATTAGGCTTACACCTATTCTTTAAAGTTTTGATGACTGCAATCTTACCATTTTCTGTGTCTGCTGAACCCTACCATTTTTACCTGCTTTTCCTTAGTTCATTTGCATGGCTTTAGCTCATCCTTAGCTTCCCTTGAAATAAAAAAGATGTTGGATACCACATATGAAAGGACATAAAAGATAGATTGATACCCTCAAATAGCATGATTCTTGTGCCCTAATGAACATAATTACTTACATATATAGAAAAAATACTAGAGTATTACTGAATTCCAGACATTAATGTAAAGATCTTAGCCCAAGCTTCCCAGGTGGCACTAGTGGTAAAGAACCTGCCTACCAATGCAGGAGACACAGGAAACTTGGGTTCAGTCCCTGGGTGGAGAAGATTCCCTGGAGAAGGAAATGGCAACCCACTCCAGTATTCTTGCCTGGAGAATCCATGGACAGAGGAGACTGGCTGGCTACAGTCCATGGGGTGCAGAGTCGGACTGAATCAATTTCACACATATATGCATGTGTATATATATACACATGTATATACATACATATTTAAATATAGATACACATAAACATGTGCTTTGTTCTATTCTGATCTTTAAATAAATATCTGGAATACACTAACTATTCTATATATATATATATATATATATATATATATATATATATATACACACACACTTATACACCAAGTACTTAGAAAACTGTTACATATATCAATTTCCTCTTTTCTTTAATTTCATTCATTTAAATGAATGAAATATATTCTGTATTATCCCTGCCTTATGGATGGAGTGATTTAGGACACTGTCCATCCCTGTTGGTGAGGGTGCACCTGTTGGTGACACTGGCCAGGAGGTTTGAATCCAGAGTGCATGCTCTTTTCATTATTTTACTCTAACTCACATGGCTTGTAGGGTGTTGCTCCACCCTGCCCTGGGCCACACAGATATCTCTAAGTCCTGGCATCTAATTTAAGTAACAGAGATTTTTAAATCTTGCATTGTCTGAATCTTTTTCTGGCAATAAAAATAGTTTTGTGGAAATTGACACTTTTAGATACGTGAGGCTTACTGTCTGTTAAATATCCAAATCCTTCTCATTTACTTAGCAAACCCATTTCTATAAAGGAGTCCAAAGAAACTATTCTTTAAGTCTCATATAAATTATCATAGATTCCAAATAGATGATGACTGAGCTCATGTGGTTTTCTGCAGTATTAACCTGTTTTACATTTCTGCTTTCATTAAAATTACTACTTTTTGCTTCATCACAATCCATTGTAAACCTGGTGAAGGTGAATATGTGCTTTATTTTCCCAGTCTTGGTGAGTTTCTTTCTTTGATTCTCCAGACAGCAAATCCACTTCCTGATCCCACCCCCGCTCCCAGCACATGCTCAGTTGTGTCCAATTCTTTGCCACCCCATGGACTGTAGCCCGCCAGATTCTCTGTCCACGGGATTGTTCAGGCAGAATAGTAGAGTAGGTTGCCATTTTTTTCTCCAGGGGAATCCTCCTGACCCAGAGATTGAACCCACATCTCCTACACTGCAAGCGGATTCTTTACCACTGAGCTATCAGGGAAACCCAGACATCAAAATAGGCACTTACAAAATGATAAGAAGGACAGGGAAACCTGGCATGCTGTGGTTCATGGGGTTCAAAAAGAGGGACACAACTTAGCGACTGAACAACAAACAGTCTTCCCTCAGATGCTTCCCAGTTCAGGATGTCCTTCAGCCTGAGGCTTCACCAGCCAATGTGGACATCTCCCAAGCACGTGATGAAGAACCAGAAGCATCTTGCCATGTGGAAGCGGGAGCTGGGGGCAGATCCTCTCTGTTCTAGACAGAACAATGAAACAGTTAGAGACACAATACAAGGCTCCTGGTTTCTTAGGCGACTCGCAGGGCCAGTCGACACTGATTCTCTCCCTTCCTCCATGGCGTATTTTATTAACTAGAAAGGATCGAGTTCACTCATGGCACTTTTATGGCTCCCTTTGCCTAGGAAGAGAGCAATGGGATGTTTAGCTTCTTTATTACAAAAGCAGTCAGATATTTTATATGGTAATAAAAGCAGCAGCTGCCATTGGAGACAACTAAAGCGAGGTGATGAGTGCCGCAAGTGTGCAGTGCTGTATTTTCTAAGAAGAGTGCTCATTAAGCTTAGTTTTTTTCCCTGACCCTGAAGACTACCGGGACACTAACTAGCTATAGACACAGTTTCTTGAACAAGATAGAGGAAAGATATGTTAGGTCGGAACTCTGAATACCTCCACTCTACAATGACTAGAGATGGAGTAGGAGCGTTTGAGTGAATTAATCATCAGGCGATGTTTCCATAGGAAAGATACTAAGCCTGGGCCATGGAATTTAAAAAGATTTAATCATCTTAGAAATTTATTGGAAATTAGAGCTAGTTAAAATAGCTCTATACATATTTTAGAGTTCTTAATGATAATTATGGTTTTTTGTGTTGTTTAGTTTTCCACTAGAATTACAACTCTTTAATGTATATAATTTCTCAGAATTAACAACTTTATGTGAACTGGCCATGTCTTTTTTAGAATCTTTCCTTTAAATTTCTATTTGGGATAATGAATGAATCCCACAGAGAGGTAGAGAAACTGAGGTCAAAATACTGTCCTGAGGGAAAAAAAAAGAAAAAGAAAAAAGATGCCCAGGTAATGAATCTCAGCATTTAAGTGGCAGTGGGCCACCTATCATCCTGAAGTAAAATTAAAAAAAGGAAACAACTCCCTTAAAAAAATAATAATAATAAGTAAAAGGACAAACAGAAGTGATTTTTAAGGTCCTTCTTATTTCACCTTTTTCTTAGTTGGAGTTTAAAAAGAGACATCAATCAATGTGTTTATTTTCTTCCTTCTCTTATTTCTTCAAATGGTAAAGAATCCACCTGCAATGCTGGAACCCTGGAATCAATTCCTGGGTTGGGAAGATCCCCTGGAGAAGGGAAGGGCTACCTACTCCGGTATTCTGGCCTGGAGAATTCCATGGACTGTATAGTCCATGGGGTCGCAAAGAGTCAAATAGGACTGAGTGACTTTCATTTCACTTCATACATATATTTGGGCTTTCCTGGTAGCTCAGATGGTAAAGTATCCACCAGCAAGTCAGGAGACCTGGGTTGGGAAGATCCCATGGAGAAGGGCATGGCAACCGAGTCCAGAATTCTTGGAGTGGAGAATCCCCATGGACAGAGGAGCCTGGTATTGAGTAGAGCTGCCTGTACTATACAGTGCATTCTTGCTGGTTATCTATCTTATGCATTGGAGAAGGAAATGGCAACCCACTCCAGTGTTCTTGCCTGGAGAATCCCAGGGATGGTGGAACCTGGTGGGCTGCTGTCTATGGGGTCGTGCAGAGTCGGACATGACTGAAGTGACTTAGCAGTAGCAGTTCATCTCAAGCTCCTGATTTATCCCTCCTACCCATGTTTCCTCTAAATGTTTTTGATATATATGTCTATTTCTGTTTTGTAAATAAATTCATTTGCATCTTAATTCACTGGTCCAAATTCTGTTATATATCTTGTTCAAATTCTGTTATATATCTAATTCATACATAAGAATAAAAGATCATGGTAAAGATAACATTTCCAAAATACTAAAAAAAAAAAAAAATCTTTTCTTTCAGGGAGATCTTCCAAATTAACTGGTCTATTTTCCAGCAAGCCCTTACTAGTACCTGCTAAGAGCATGGAATACACAGAAAGGGAAGCGGGGTCATTGCCTTCTGCTCATCAATACCATAACTGAGGCAATGAGATTCATGCATGTTGAAAGGTGGTTGACAAAGCTAGACAGATGCTGAATGGGAACTATTGACAACACCTTATTGGGGTTCAGAGACAATTTGACAAATATTATAGTTCTTCAGAGAGAACTAGGATTTGTGATGGCTCTAAGATGAGAATTATTCTCCAGGTTGTAACCAAAGGCGTGGAAATTTGGATAATAGAGAAATCGCAAGCCACAGCCTAACACCTGGTCAGAACTCAAATATCTATTGAATATGTAGCACAATAAGGCACAGTCCTTTCACCTCCTGTGGTTTCAGTTACCATGGTCAACTGCAATTAGAAAATAGTAAGTGGAACATTCCAGAAAGAAGTAACTTATAAGTTTACTTTGCCCACCGTCTGAGCACTGTGATGTAGTCTCTCTCCATCTCCTTGCATCCCGCCAAGAACTGGGACCTGAATTTATCCCCTTGTCCATCGTGTCCTGCCTCTTAGTCACTTAGTACCATCAGGATATTGTATTCACTGTCTCAGTATCACAGCACTAGTGTTCAGGTGACCCTTACTTTTCTTTAAAATGGCCTCAAAGCTCAAGAACAGTAATGCTGAAAATTTGAATATGCCAAAGAGAAGCCATAAAAATGTTTCTTTTACGTGAAAGGTCTCAAAAAAAAAAAAAAAAAAAAGCCATCTGTATGCTAAGAGCTTCCCTAGCAACTCAGTGGTAAAGAATCTGCCTGCCAGTGCAGGAGATGCTGGAGTATGAAGTCTGATCCTCGGGTTGGGAAGATCCCCTGGAGAAGGGGATGGCAATCCACTCCAGTATTCTTGCCTGGAGAATCCCATGGACAGAGTAGCCTGGTGGGCTATAGTCCTTGGGATCTCAAAGAGTCTGAAAAAACTGAGCACACACGCCATGCTGAGGTTACTAACTTCATCTTTAAACCCAACGAATCTTCTATCTGTGAAACTGTGCAGAAGAAAAAAACATTGTCCTAGTTTTGTTGTCACATCTCAAACTGCAGAAGTTACAGTCATAGATTCTTAGTTAAGGCAGAAAAGGAATTATATTTGTGCAGTGCTCACATAACTTTTATTAAATAATTCATTATAATTGTTTTACTTTATTATTGGTTACTGTTTTTATTCTCTTAGTGTGCCTAAGGAAAGTGAAAGTGTTATTCACTAAGTCATGTCTCTTTACTGAGTCTGACTCCTTGCTACCCCATGGACTGTAATCTACCAGGCTCCTCTGTCCATGGGGTTTTCCAGGCAGGAACACTGGAGTGGGTTGCCATTTCTTCCTCTGGGGAATCTTCCCAACTCAGGGATTGAACTTGAGTCTTCTGCATTGCAGGCAGATTCTTTACAGTCTGAGCCACCAGGGAAGTCCCTTACCATGTCTAACTTAATAATCAAACTTTATCACAGATATGCATGTACAGGGGAAAACAGTATGTATAGACCGAGTAGGAGGCATGGTTCCCGACATCTGCTGGGACTCTTTCATGGTGTCCCCCATATAGGGGTGCCAGCTGTGTTTTGAGCCACCCAATAAATATATGGGATATTTACTGCTGTCATCTCCAGACTGGAGATAAGAGAGCTAGAAATAGAAAGATTCTTTTTGAGCTGGAAAAGGTCACACATGCCTGAAATGAGTATTCAGGACAGCCCCAGAGCTTTCCGACTCCCAGCTGATGCAGAGTGATGAGCTCCCTGGAAAGGAAAACCCAAGGGTCAGTCTGGAAACTGAGGTGTGTGGAGGAAGCAATGGTTTTCAGTCTAGATTTTGGACTTCTTTCAATACTAGCTTGAAAGGATCAAGGTTTAGTCATAGATAGCATGAGGGCAGGGGCTTTGTAAGGGAGTGTAGATGTGTTCTGGAAGTCTGGGATATTCTTATTTACATGCTTTCTATATCTTTCAAATACAAAAACCATTGAAAAGGCTAGCTTGCTTCTTATTTCAATAATCTTTGAGAATATGCATTATACTGAAGACAGGACCAATTTGACAGCTCAAACCTACGATCCTCTATTGGACATAGACTTTAGGGCACTTTGGCTTTCAATTCATACCACTCTTGATATCTGGGACACCTGACATGTGATAAAATCATTTCTATATGTATTCAGTTCAGTTCAGTTGCTCAGTTATGTCCCACTCTTTGTGACCTGGACTGCAGCCCACCAGGCTTCCCTGTCCAACACCAACTCCCAGAGCTTGCTCAAACTCATGTCCATCAAGTCAGTGATGGCATCTAACCATCTCATCCTCTGTTGTCCCTTCTCCTTCTGCCTTCAATCTTTCCCAGCATCAGGGTCTTTTTCAATGAGTCAGTTCTACACATCAGGTGGCCAAAGTATTGCAGTTTCAGCTTCAGCATCAGTCCTTCCAATGAATACAATTCCATATGATGAATAAAATGCCTGAAAATATTTGTCACAAAAATCAAAGGTATTTCCTGTAATTCATGGTGTCTTTATTAGAATTAAGAAATTATGTAAAGTTTAAAAATAAAATAAAATTAAAAAAAAGAATGTAAATTCATCATAAAGAATAAAAGAAATAAAAATCTGCAATAAAAGTAGAAGAAAACCAATCCAAAAATGTAAGAAAAAAAATTACTTTGGGAACAGAGAAGCCCTCAAGGAGAGAGATAAACTGATATTCTACTTTACAGGATAAATGAATTCTCTGCAGAGCAGTCGAGGAGGGAGGAAGGAAGTTATACGCTCATTTAAGTGTGACTTGAGGCCTTGCTAAGTAACTTAGCAAAAAATTGGAAGGGCTTTTTATCTTCAACCTGTGTTTACTGATATGTCCTGGCAGGTGGGTGATAAAGGTAAGAAGAGCATCATCTGTAGCCAGGTTGTTTTCTCCAAGTTCCATCAACACTATGGGCTCCAGCCCGTAAGTTGTAAAATGGTACCCATTTATGGACATAAAGGCCACTGCCTTCTGACACTCACAAAGCCTCCCATGTGGACATTGCTGCAAACACAAGATATAATGACAGCACATGTGTGGCCACCTGCATGTAACCACACATGAGACAAACAACAGCCCATCACCTACCATTACCTGGGAGCTCTTTCTTCACTCTGGCTGAATTTTTGAGTACACCCCATATTCCAGGACCTATTGTCCAGACCACCATGTCACATAGCACTCTTTCCAGGATGAACCTCCCTCTCTTCTTTGGCCATCTCACACCTTTAACTTTCTGTCTTAACACCACCTACTTGTTCCCTTAAGAATTCCTATTTTGTGATAAACAATTTCTTAATTTTTATTGAAGTATAGTTGATTTTCAATCTTCAGTTAGTTTCAGGCGTATGGCAAAGTAATTAAGTTACACACACAAAATATCTATTTTTTTCAAATTATTTTTTCTTATAGGTCATTACAAAATATTGAGTATAATTCCCTGTGCTACACAGTAGGTCTTTTTTTGGTTCTCTCTTTTATATAGTAGTGTGTACAAGTTAATCCAAATTCCTAATTTATCCCTGCCCAACTTTTTTCTCTGTGGTAACCACAAGTTTGTTTTCCATGTCTGTGGGTCTGTTTCTATTTTGTATATAAATGCATTTTTATCAATTTTTTTAGATTCCATGTATAAGTGATATCATATGTTTGTGTTTCTTTGTGCAAGTTACTTCACTTTGTATGAAATGGATGGATCTCAGATCCATTAAGTAGATGAATCTCAAGATCCATCCTTGTTACTGCAAATGACATTATTTCATTTTTTTTATGGCTGAGTAATACAATTCTCCATTGTATAAATATACCACATCTTCTCTATCCATTCATCTGTTGATGGACATTTAGGTTGGTTCCAAGTCTTGGCTTTTGTAAATAATGTTCCTATGAAAACTGAGGTGCATGTATCTTTTCAAAGATCTATATAGACATTTCTCAGAAGAAGACATACAGATGGCCAACAGCCACATGAAAAGATACTCAACATCATTAATTATTAGAGAAATGAAGACAAAAGCACAATGAATTGTCACTTCACACCAATCAGAATGACCATCATCAATAAGTCTACAAATGATAAATGCTGAAGAAGGTGTAAAGGGAATCCTCCTACACTACTTACTGATGGGAATGTAAATTGGTGCAGCCACTATGGAGAACAGTATGGAGGATCCTTAAACTAAAAATAGAGCTGCTGTATGAGTCTTCAATCCTTCTCCTGGACATATAGCCAGAGAAAACCATAATCCAAAAAGAAATATGCGCTCCAATGTGACAGACGAACATTTCTAACCTTTCAATTTCTTCGGTGAAATTTCCCGATACATGTGTGAAGCCACTGAGAACTAGCTCTCTCCTGAGGTTGGTATGTGCCATGTTGGGGCCACTTACTGTCTAGTACTGAGCCTTTGACAGAGGCTGGTGCAGGTCTGTGGCTTACTAATTCCATGCTGCAGTGATTGGATCACCGTTCCTCTAAGCGCCTTTCCTCACATCTTCTTTGTTTTAGTTTTTAAACTAAAGAGATTCTTCCCATTCTAATGGGATGCCATTTATATCATTTCTCTTAGACAATCTCTCATAGCATTTCAAGCCAGTTCTCCCCAGTAGCTTGTACACTAGAGCCTTTCTCTCCACTGACATTTTGAATAAATTGCAGTCCAAGATCTTTGCATTCATTTCCAGTGAATATTCCTGCCTACCACATCAGACAAGCACTTGGAGGATCAGTTCCTGTCTTCTTCCCAACAAGCCACTGGCAATCACAGATGTGGTCAGTCCACTTTCTGATCCAACCATCCATGTGTCTGTTTCAGTGACGTCCTCCTGTGAATTATTTGTCTTCTTTGACCTCTGAACCCTCCTTTGCTATTGTTGTTCAGCTGCTAAGTCATGTCTGACTCTGCAACCGCTTGGTCTGCAGCATGCTGGGCTTCCCTGTCCTTCATTATCTCCCAGAATTTTCTCAAATTCATGTCCTCTAAGTTGGAGGTGCCATCAAATCATCTCATCCTGTCATCTTCTTCTCCTGCCTTCAATCTTCTTTACAATGAGTTGACTCTTTGCAACAGGTGGCCAAACTATTGGAACTTCAGCATCAGTCCTTCCAATGAATATTCAAGATTGATTTCCTTTAGGATTGACTGGTTTGATCTCCTTGCTGTCCAAGGGACTCTCAACAGTCTTCTCCAACACCACAGTTCGAAGGCATCAATTCTTTGGTGCTCAATCTTCTTAGGTTCAACTCTCACATCCACACATAACTGCTGGAAAACCATAGCTTTAATTAGATGACCTTTGTCAGCAAAATGATGTCTGCGGGTTTCTACTATGTTTCTATAGTTCCCTATCTTTGATCTCATCTGTTTCCATTTTCACCCCTATTCACTTTAGAATTTATGACTCATCGTATATTCTGATATTTTGCCAATATCTTTCACCATCAATTTTGATTGTATTTCTAAAGCCTTGTTTGGAAGGGAAAAAGCAAAAACAACTCCATTCCTTGGTGAATCCAAAAGTATCCCCTGGTCCCCCTTTGTGCCTAGCTGCAGGAGACCCGGGTTCCATCCCTGGGTTGGGGAGATCCCCTGGAGAAGGAAATGGTAACCCACTCCAGTATTCCTATCTGGAGAACCCCATGGACAGAGAAGCCTGGCAGCCCATGGGGTCACAAGGGTTGGACACGACTTAGTGACCACAACCTCCACCACAGCTGGCTCAGTTCCTCTGGGAAAAACAGACAGCCTGATGGTGCTGTCAGTGTATAACCAGAAATCTCACTTAGGTTTATTAGCAATGGCCAGAAATCCAATGAGCCACCGAACTGACCCACTTTCCTTCATTCTGCTCCAAATCTAAACTTTTCTAACTATTGATTTCCTTGATGTTTTACTCCCTGCCTTTAGATATTTTGTTACATTATAGAGAAAAAAGTAATCTTTACTGTGAAGTCCTTCAGCTGCCCACTATCAAATACAACAACCTACACCCTTTTCAGCCCTCCTTTCGTCCAGCTATCTGTCTCTTCTAGTGCAATTGAAGAGATGTCCCTTATTTTATTTAAGGATAATTTATTTAGACCCTGATGTGCAGGGTCTCCATTGCTATGAGGGCTTTTCTCTATTATGGCGAGCAGGAGTCATTCTTCATTGCAATGCACGGGCTTCTTATTGCAGCGTGTGGACTTCTCATTGCAGTGGCTTCTGTTGTTGCCAATGATGGGCTCTAGGGCTCATGGGCTCAGTAGATGCAGTTCCAAGACTCTAGAGCACAGGCTCTATAGTTGTGATTCAGCTTAGTTACTCCCTGGCATGTGGGACCTTCCTGGACCAGGGATAGAACCCATGTCTCCTGCATTGGCAGGTGGATTCTTTACCACTGGACCAGCAGGGAAGACCTATTTAAGATAATTTTTATCGCATAGCTCTGGCTCACTCATAACAATACATTCTCAAAGACCAAAAGAGTAATGAAATTCAGTTAACTCTCCTCCAACTTCAAAACCAACCAAATAACCAACAGGCTAGGCAGTCAATCAGAAAACAGTTTCCAAAACCCGAAAAAGCTATTTTCTGTTTTACCACCATGTTTTCAGTTCACTTCCTGACTCATCAGCAGCTTTTGAAGCTGTTCTAGTGTTTTTTTTTTTTTTTTCCCTGCCTCCAAACTGCTGTTTCCAGTATATTTGTCATATCTAGTTATAATGTATATTTCAATTTTTAATTTGTTTCATCTCCTGATAGCATGTATATTTCAATTTTTAATTTGTTTCATCTCCTGATAGCATTTGCCTATAGTAGCCATTTTCTCCTAAAGGATATTTTTCTTCTCTTGTTTTCTTTAAAATCATGTTTCCTTATTTCAGTCCTATCAGTTTCTGCCTATTTTTTTTTTCCCCTCTAGCCAGGTCTCAAATGTAGATGCTCCAAAACAAGACTATATTTTTAGATCTCTCTACTACTCTGCCTACACACTTTCCTTAGAAATTTTATCTAACCCACTGGCTGCAATAACCATCTATATTATGACAACTATAAATTTTTATTTCCTGCCTCATTCTCTCTAGAGCAGCAGACTCCTGTATACAATTGGCTTGTGAAAACTCTGTGATAAATGTTCATTGTCACAACTAACTCAGTATACATGAAACAAACTCATCTCTCATTTTCTCACTGAAGCTTCAAACCTAGTTCTCGGCCATTCTTTCACATCCCAGTATGTATTATTAACAGACAACTAGTTTATCAAGTCCAAAACTTGAGAACCATGGTTTACTCCTTTTATTTTTTACACTTCCTACATCTAATCAATAAAAAATAATTATCTTACTTTGGAGTCTTATCTACTCAATTTACTTTGATCCTACTACCAACATCCTTAGATAATCTCATTTTTGAGGTAGTTTGTCCTACAACCCCTAAACCTGTCTCTCATCTTTCATTTTTAACCTCACTCAATTCATTTCCACATGATACCTAGAGTCAATATTTTATTTTATTTTTTTTTTTTTTGGTTTAATTTTTTTTAACTTAAATTTATTTATTTTAATTGGAGGCTAATTTTAAACTGATGTTCAGAGTCTTTGTCAATGCCCAGAACCTTTGACAGGACAGACATGACATCCCTGGATTTTCCCATCGTTCCTCTTTAGCCTTGATTGCCATCACGGTTTCTCATGAACTCTATTCTCCAAGTACATGGGCTTGTTCATCCTCTTCATCCTGTGTCCCTTTGCCAGACTTAACATCTATTCGTATCTCATGTCTCAGTTTAAATATCTCCTCCTTCAGGATTCTTGAACCCTTATCTAGCTTAGGACTCTCTGCTCCCATAACATCCTTAAGATAGAGTTCATGTTTTTCAGTCACCCAGTCATGTCCTACTCTTTGCAACCCCATGGACTGCAAAGATATATTCCACACTTTGTTATAATTACTTACATAATTTCTGTCTTCTCTACTAGACTGTGAGCTCCATGAAATAAGGACTGTATCTAGCCTGCTTGTTGTTATACTAGAAGTACTTAATGTAATGGTCAGTTTAGACAATATGACCTAAAGGTACTTGATAAATAGTAGTTTACTTTCCCTCTCTCTAACCTTGTGTATCAGCATAAACTGGGTATAGTAAATATGGAAAATAAAAGAGAAAGAAAGAAAATGTTTTTATTATTATTCATACCTTCTGGTATATTATTTTGATGCATATTAATATTTTGGTTAATTGTTGTACTTTGTCATTAGAGGCTCTCATAAGAAAATGCTTCTATTATACATAGTTAAAACTCTTTTTACAAAGACTTATATTTACTTTCTCCATAATTACTATCCAATTCAATTATCAAGGATTAAAAGGGAAAAAAATAAGCATTTTTCACCTATTGGGCATCTTTTTTTTAACCCCCCCAAAAAAGAACTAAAAAATCCAAACTGATTTCCCCAACTTTGAATGATGTTTATTATAAATGAAAAAAATAAGACTATCTTTCCTATTTCAGTTCTTTCATGATTATTATTTTGATGCCCCACTCATTCAGTACATTTTTCTTCTCTTTATTATGATCCTGTTTTGGGTTTTAAAAATTAGCCCCCCTCAGAAATCAATGTATTTTTGACAGGTAATATTATACATGTGCTTGATATGAGTAGTGTTGAGTCTATGAGATATATGATATAGTAAATACATGTTGTAAATATAGTTGTGGCCATTCTTTACATTTTGATAAGTTATTATATAGTCCTACTCTATCTCCTTTGCAGAAATATATAAACCTGTGTAATGTTGATATGATAATGCAAATATACTTACAGCACTCTCTACCCAAAATATTAGGTGACTTTCAATTGCTTAAAACAAAAAGTTGAATCTCTTAGAATGGTGATCCAAAATCCAAAGTATTTGTCTTTCTAAAAAACTCTTTTAGTCTTTTACTAGTATAATCCACCCATAAATATTGTAATGAAAGTACTGGTCTGAACGCAATCCTAATATGCCTAATACTTACCCATGACTTACCCATTGTTATAAAGTTGCCCCAGTGACTCAGTGGGTAAAGAATAAACCTGCAATGCAGGAGACGTAGAACAGGAGGATTCGATCCCTGGGTCAGGAAGGTCCCCTGGAGGAAGAAATGGCAGCCCACTCCAGTATTCTTGCCTGAAAATTCCATGGACAGAGGAGCCTGGTGGGCTGCAGTCCATGGGGTTGCAAAGAGTGAGACATGACTTAGCCACTAAGCACACCCATTATTTCTAAATATCTTATTCCAGTCAGCTTAGAGAAGGAAATGGCAACCCACTCCAGTGTTCTTGCCTGGAGAATCCCAGGGACGGGGGAGCCTGGTGGGCTGCCGTCTATGGGGTTGCACAGGGTCGGACACAACTGAAGCGACTTAGCAGCAGCAGCAGCAGTAAATACCAACATATACATGAATTCTTTATTTCACCCTACAATGACTTTTGTTCTGTTTTCCCTGCGTGCTTCCACTTAATCTTTGTTGTAATTTATAGTAGCCGTGACAAGATACTTTCTTATCCTATCACTGTCTGTGTCTTCCTTGCTCAGTCATGTCTGACTCTTTGAGACCCTATGGACTATAGCCCACCAAGCTCCTCTGTCCATGGGGTTCTCCAGGAAAGAATACTGGATTGGTTTTCCATTTCCTTCTCTAGGGTATCTTCTTAACCAAAGGATTGAACCCATGTTTCTCACATTGCAGGCAGTTGACCACCAGAGAAGTCCATCACTGTTTACATGTATACAAACCAAGCTTGTATATTCCTTGAAGGCAAGGGACATGGTTTGTTCATCTTCCTCATCCTTGAATTGTTCAGTATATGCACATATTTCTATTGAATTAGAAAAATGATTACTATATTAAAAGGATTGTCTCTAGGCTTTATTTAGCTAATAAATTTTTCACTTGTATTTAAGTGATTCTTCAAGGAAATTAATAATAGTTTGACAAAAGTAGAAGGAAGATTATATGATATAGAAACTGAAAATTTTGCCTGTTAAAGAAGATTGTGGGCTTCCCTGATACCTTAGTTGGTAAAGAATCTACTCCAGTACTCTTGATCTTCTCTTGTGGCTCAACTGGTAAGTAATCCACCTGCAATGTGGGAGACCTGGGTTCGATCCCTGGGTTGGGAAGATCCCCTGGAGAAGGGATAGGCTATCCATTCCAGTATTCTGGCCTGGAGAATTCCACGGATTGTATAGTCCATGAGGTCACTCAGAAACCACTGAGCGACTTTCACTTTCACTTTCAAAGGAGATTGTTGTTGTTGTGTCTGACTCTTTTATGACCCCATGGACTGCTGTCCCCCAGGCTTCCCCGTCTGTGGGATCTCTCGGGCAAGAATACTGGAGTGGGTTTCCATTTCCTTCTCTGGAGGATCTTCCTGTCCCAGGGATCAAACCTGCGTCTCGTGCGTTTGCAGGTGAATTCTTTACTGCTGAGCCACCAGGGAAGCCCAGTAAAGGAGATACTGTCAATTAAAGAGGAATTAGATACACAGGTAAAACACTTCTTAAATTTTAGTATAAAACAACAAGAAAAAAAAATCATGGCTTATATAACTTTTAAACAAAATTCTATTTGCATTAAGTAAACTTAAATCAAATTCTACATAATTAGTATCAGTTATTTTCTGTTATGTTATTTAGGATGTCTTTTTAACCACAACATTATGTAGTGAGCTGTGATTGTTGGAAAGGATAATATAGTGTTGAAATATTTGGAAGTTGATCAGAAGTACAGAGGACCAAGTAAAGGAATGGGGAACATCAGTGTGCAGACCATGAGGAAAGCCACAGAGGTGCTGGTCGCCTTCTTCCCTCCATTTCCTTTCTCCTTCCCACCTTTCCTCCCTTCCTTCTTTTTGTCCTTCTTTTCTGTCTAAATTAAGGTTTTTTGTTGTGGTGGAATTTCCCCCTGCCAACTGCCTCCCCCTGCCATTCCAAACTGCTGCTAAGTGAGTTATGTCTAAAAACAAAATGTTCTCCATCTGAGAGAAATCTTTCCAATACATGTGATGCATTAAACTGGCATGGTAGTGAAAGGATTCAATTCCTGTGACCCTCAGTGTTTTAAGGCTTGATTTTATTACCATATCAGATACCAATATCTCGTCATTTAGATAGGTTAAGAGACTTCTGACTCTTGCAGATTATGTTAGCAAAGGAAATAAAGTTTCCATAATAAAGAACTCCTCACGAATATCTGTCTTATTTTCCTCGATCATAAAAAGCTTTCCAATGCCATCCCTAGTTGAATAGGTTGTCAAGTATTTAGAGGGAACATTTCTTTGCATGAAAATGGGCTGTCATAAAACAACAAGTGTGGCACCTCTCATAAAAATCAGGTCATTTTTATGAATATTTAACTTACTTTGAACTTTTCAGAAGGAAATAGTGACCTTGAAAACTTCTAGTAGCTATACCACATTGTAACACAAAGGCCACCGCTTCTGACATTAATCATGGGGGGTGAATGCCTGAAGCCATTCCTGGCTTTTCAAAGGGAAATATTAAAAGATAGAGGAACATGAAAATATTTATTATAAGCTATTTTATCATAAAAAACCCATAGAAATGATTGAGACCCACCAGCACAGGAGGGTTTTTTAAGACCTATTTTTAACATAAAGTTTACAGTTTTCTGTTTTCATTTCCTGTCAGCTGGAAATCAATATACTAGTAAAGCACTAACAATTTAATAACTTGCCTGCTAAATATTGGTTCAGTGTATTACCTTTTTTGAGCTATGGAACCTTGATTTATGCAGAACCACAATAGAATTATTCTACATAAGTGAGCAGGCTTTTCTTGTGTTTTAATTTTTCAGACTGTTTACAGAAGTTTCAGGAAGACATTTAAAATTCACAGGAGAAATTCAGTAAGATAAAGAAACAAATATTTAGCCTCCTGTTAACTAAATCCTTTCTTTTGGAGCAGAATATTGACTAGGAACTATAATCCATGGAGGTCAAGAGCCCAAGTTTCAGAATCAAGCAGAAGGTGTGAGCACACCATTAGGTTTAAATTTGGCTAAGATTAAAACAGAGAATAGAAAAGACAGTGTCTCAGCCCTCAATTGGGCAAATATTCAAAATGATGAGACATCACATAATGCATTCTGTAGAGTATGTCTTTAAATGAAGTGCACACGAGCTGTGTTATTTGCTCACTCACTGAATAGAATCCCATATCAAACTTATCTACTGGGGACAAGATCACACTTGTTACATTAAGCCCTTCATACTGGGATTTGTAAGTTCTGGGATTTTATGATTATTAAGTTCATCTTTTCTTATACCTTCCAAAGAACAAATACTGTATATAATTTCCTTTGAAATGTATACTATAAGTCTACCTTCCATCTCTTACTTTGCTCCTACCAATAATGTCTGGATCTCCTTTTGACAGCTATTAAGCAAAATATAGTAGGAAAAATTTACTGTTTTTTTCTGGTCAAAAAAAATTTACTGGTCAACTCTGAAAGACATAGGTTCAAATGATCTATATCTGTACTGTTCAGTACAATAAGCAAATGCCAATTAGCCACTGCAGCTAACCCATCAGTTAAAATGTGTTTAGTTCAGTTGAGGGCATTTTAGGTTAAATTTAAATGTAAAAAGATAAAATGTATATAGTATTTTATTATTTTGGTAGAACTATATTTCATTTTAACTATCATTTTGAAACATGATAACAGCTTGTAAGATATCAGAGTCACATTTTTGTACACATATTATGTACATGCTTAATTTCTAGCATTGCTTGTATACACACTATTGATCTATTTGGTGTCAATGAACTGACTCAATTTGAATGACTGTTTATAGACTCATGTAACATCTATCTCTGCTTCATTGACTACACTAAAGCCTTTCATTGTGTAGATCAGAACTGTGGAAAATTCTTAAAGAGATGGGAATACCAGACCACCTTACCTGCCTTCTGAGAAATCTGTATGCAGGACAACAAGCAACAGTTAGGACTGGACATGGAACAACGGACTGGTTATAAATTGGGAAAGGGTTACATGGCTGTATATTGACACCTTGTTTATTTAACTTATATGCAGAGTACATCATGCAAAATACAAGGCTGGATGAAGCCCAAGCTGGAATTAAGATTGCCAGGAGACGTATCAATAACCTCAGATATGCAGATAACACCACTCTTATGGCAGAAAGAGAAAACGGATTAAAGAGCCTCTTGATGAAGGTGAAAGAGAAGAGTGGAAAAGCTGGCCTAAAGCTCAGCATTCAAAAAGTGAAGATCATGGCATCTGGTCCCATCACTTCATGGCAAATGGATGGGGAAACGATGGAAACAGTGACAGACTTTATTTCCTTGGGCTCCAAAATCACTACAGACAGTGAATGCAGTCAAGAAATTAAAATATGCTTGCTCCTGGAAGAAAAGTAATGACATACCTATAGAGAGTATTAAAAAACGGAGACATTACTTTGCCTACAAAGGTCATGTAACCACAACCACGGTTTTTCCAGTAGTCATGTAAAGAAATTTACAAATTTCTCAGAAGGCAGGTAAGGTGGTCTGGTATTCCCATCTCTTTAAAAATTTTCCACAGTTCTGATCTACACAGTGAAAGGCTTTAATGTAGTCAATGAAGCAGAAGTAGATGTTACATGAGTCTATAAACAGTCATTCAAGCTGAGTCAATTCATTGACACCAAATAGATCAATAGTGTGTATACACACAATGCTAGAAATGAAGCATGTGCCTAATATGTGTACTAAAATGTGACTCTGATATCTTACAAGCTGTTATCATGTTTCAAAATGATAGTTAAAATGAAATATAGTCTTACCAAAATAATAAAATACTATATGCATTTTATGTTTTTACATTTAAATTTAACCTAAAGAAAGCTGAGTGCTGAAGCACTGATGCCTTTGAACTGTGGTGCTGGAAAAGACTCTTGAGAACCCTTTGGATAACAAGGATATATGACCAGTCAATCCTAAAGGAAATCAACCCTGAATATTCATTGGAAGGACTGATGCTGAAGCTGAAACTCCAGTACTTTGGCCAACTGATGCGAAGAGCCAACTATTGGAAAAGCCCCTGATGCTGGGAAAGATTGAAGGCAGGAGGAGAAGGGGACGACAGAGGATGAGATGGTTGGATGGCATCACTGACTCAGTGGACATTTGTTTGAACAAACTCCAGGAGATGGTGAAGGACAGGGCAGCCTGGAGCACTGCAGCCCAGTGTGCTGCAGTCCATGGGGTCACAAAGAGTCGGGCACAACTGAGAGACTGCACAATGACATTGCAGTATTTATTTGAATATTTTATGCCAACAGCAGAGGGTACTGATATCTATATAACTCAAAATGGGTAAATAAGCTGAAATATTGTTATTTAAATTTTAGCATAATTAAATTATTTTCTGGTTTGAAAAAACAAGTATTTTTTTTAATTTAAATAATTCACTTACTGCTGATGCAGAGTAGAACTACAACATAGAAGCTACGGTCTAGTAAAAATGAAAAGAGAAAATAAATGTCAATTCTTATGTCACAAATTAATGATGAATAGCAATGAACTTTGGCAGTGCAAAATGTGAAACTCTTTGCTGTGTAAAAACATCTTAAGATAATAAAGTGGACAATATTAAGAACCATCCTCAGCAAATACATAGTGAGTGTATAAGTTTCCTCCCAGTGGTCAGGGAAGAACTGATAAAATCTGATGCTTGAAATTAGGTCAGTTTTAGAAGATACAGCTATTGCCTTATCTTCCTCCAATCAAATTTAGAAAAAATGCAATAACGCTGGTCTGGAAAATAAATACAGTATTTCTTTATGTATTCCTTGACATCATCAAGCAGTCAGGGGCCATATGACTGTACCTAGTATCTTTCTAGGCTGGGATTAAAGAAATACTGTAAGGAAGTTAAAATAATGGAGAAAGAATATATGCATATATGTGTGCATGTATGCATATATATGTCTGTGTATATCTCTAAATATGTACTTTTATATGTGTGTGTGTTTACTCAGTTGAGACCAGTTCTTTGCAACCCATGGACTGTAACCCAGCAGGCTCCCCTGACCATGGAATTCTCCAGGGTAGAATACTGGAGTGATTGCCATTTCCTTCTCCAGGGAATCTTTTGGATTCAGGGCTTGAACCCATGTCTCCTGCATTGGCAGGTGGGTTCTTTACCACTGAGCCAGCAGGGATGCCCAGGCACATTTATACTGCCTGGAAATAAAGCTTACATAAATAAGTTTAAGTAAAATAAGCACTGGCTATCTGAAAGTGTCCTACAAATGCCAAGCAGACCATTGTTTGGTTAAAACAATTTTGTGAGAAGACCCACCAGGGCTGTCTCAAATCTACGTCTGCTGCCACACCTGATGAGGCAAGTGCTCTGATCATGCACAAGATCAGAGAAATGCCCGATTCACCTCTGTGCCTCTGAGTCTTCTTAAGATTCCAGCCATGATTCCCCATGACCAGGGGAGGACTCTGACTGGAGGGGATCTGCACATACTCCTCTGTGTCTGACACATCTGAGAAATGCCAAACAGAAGTGATGGACTTGTCCACTCCTTCCTTGCCCAAGACCAGTATGGTCTCTGAACAGATCCCTGCAGCCTTTAAATATGCTTACGGGATGGGACTTCCCTGGCAGTCCAGCAGTTAAGACTTCGCCTTCAAATGCAGGGGGTGCAGTCTCCATCTCTGGTCCAGAAACTAAGATCCCACATGCCTTGCAGCCAAAAACTCAAAATATAAGACAGAAGTAATATTGGAATAAATTCAATAAAGACTTTAAAAAAAATACTCACAGGGAGATATTAAAATCAAACTCCAAAGGAGAACAACATGGTCAGATTTTAGTGGAAAAAAAGTGAAACGTGTTCTTAAAAAAGTTTATTGTTGATAACACTTCCCTGGTGGCTCAGACAGTAAAGAATCTGCCTGTTATGCAGGAGACATGGGTTCGATCCCTGGACTGGGAAGATCCCCTGGAGGAGGAAATGGCAACCCACTCCAGTATTCTTGCCTGGAGAATCCTATCGACAGAGGAGCCTGGTAGGCTATAGTCCATGGGGTCACAACAGTCAGACATGACTGAGCAACTTTCTTCCCAAGCAGAAGTATACCATATGAAGAATTTTCTGAATGTGCTGCCTAAAATTAATGAAAGTCTTTGTCACAGCATTGTGGCAAGAAAGATAAAAATCTAACACATGAAGTTAGTCAAAGGTTATCTTTAGTGAGTGGTAGGAAAGTATTAAAAAAGCATTATTTCTGTGAGAACGCCAGCCTTCCTTTAATACTGTGTTCGTATCAGCGATTTCTGCCCTCGGCTGGGTGGCCAGGTTCCAGGCTTTCAAATCCTCTCCCTCTCCATGAGAATGAATGCTGTTTCCTTGAAATACAGCTCCTCTTGTACTGTATGAGGAAATGAGATTTTACTTGAGCAAGCTGAAGTCTTAATTTTGGTTCTTTTCAGAGTAATAATTTATATGGAAAGCCCCACAGATGGATGTTTATATTGGATATAATAACTTAAGACTTATTTTATCTGAAAATGGAATTAGAGCTTCTTGATGCCAAAATACTGAACTAAATCATTCAAGGTTATGCTTTCATGGTTCAGTGCTATTAGAAGCCCCATCTTCTTCCAATGAAGTGTCCATGTCAGCCTTGCCCCCTTCCTCACACGAAATCACTCACACAAAAAAAGATATTACTGTCACAAAAGCCAGTGAATGAACAAAATATTTAGAAAACAGAAAACAGACAAGGCTGAGTGAAGGATAAAACCTTAGTTTTTACAAATGAACTTTGATAATGAATGTAGAAGAAACCTTTGGGTTTATACAGTTTTATACATTATATTAGCTGAAGCAGAAACAGCCAGAAGGAAAGTCAATTTATGACTAAAATTTGAAATTAAAATAAGAGCATTTCATTTGTAGTTTTAAAGAGACAAAATAGGTGCTATAATTGTCAGTGTACCAATGTATTAAATCTATGATGTGATTTATAATAAATTGGGAATTTATTCCATATAGTTAAAGCTATGGTTTTTCAGTAGTCATGTGTGGATGTGAGAGTTGATGCTGAGTGGAAGAAAGAATTAATGCTTTCGAATTGTGGTGGTGGAAAAGGCTCTTGAGAATCCCTTGGACTTCAAGAAGATCAAACAAGTCAATCCTAAAGGAAATCAACCCTGAATATTCATTAGAAGGACTGATTCTGAAGCTGAAGCTCTAATACCTAGGTCACCTGCTGCAAAGTGCTGACTCATAGAAAGACCCTGATGCTGGGAAAGAGTAAAGCCTGGAGGAGGAAGGGGCAACAGAGGATGAGATGGTTGGATGGCATTACAGTCTCAATAGACATGAATGGAGTAAACTCTGGGAGAGAGGGAAGGACAGGGAAGCCTGGTGTGCTGCAGTCCATGGGGTCTCATAGAACTGGACATGACTTAATGACTGAATAACAACAAAGCCATTCGTGTTTCCTGCTCCATTCAAAACTTTTGGAAGTTTTGTATTTGAAAAATAGATTAAATTATAGTATGCACGGTGTTAAGTGGTGAAAAACCAATGATTACTTCTGGCAGAAGGGGATTTTTTGTATATTATATAACATATTGCAGTGGGCTTTAGTTACCGTTACCATTGAATCACCCTCATTTTCTTCAGAGCTTGAATTGTCCTCTAGTTAAAAAAAATCTGAGAAGTTTATCAAAGAAATTAGAAAGGTACTTTATTATTATAGCACATCAACACTGTATACAAATGCAAATGCTTGCCTACTACTGACTAACAACTAACATGTGGACCTCCCGTAAGGTGGCTATTATAAATTAGCTTCTCTCTAACTAGTACAAGAGTTGCTTCCGTCTCCTTTTTTGTATACTCTTATAATCTGTAAAATTACTATCCCTCCATTATGATTTATTTTGAATTTTTTAGAAGTAAAGTCAACTTTATTACACTCATATAAGTATGCCAGACAATGGTAATTTTTGAGAGTACCTATCAGTTTCTAGAAGTTACACCCATTATATGTGAGTTTTGAAAGTACACTGACTAAAATGCTTGTACACTGTAATGGCAGCCGGACATTCTATAAATATCAATACTTTTCCCTAATTTATAGGGGACCATTGAGCATCACTTGGCTACTGTCTTTCATATAAAGATCAGAGTAGAAGTTATAATTTTGAATTTCTGTGGCTTATTTATCCCTTAAGCCAAAAAAGGAAAATGTCAGGGTTCCCAATTCAGAGCAAGTCACCTGCTAATCAAATTAGGAGCATCTAAGAAATCATAGAAAAGTGAACTGAAAGTGTTCCTCGTGTCTGACTCTTTGGGACCCAATGGGCTACAATCCCTGGACTCTAGAATCCATGCGATTCTTCAGGCAAGAATACTGGAGTGGATTGTCATGCCCTTCTCCAGGGAATCTTCTCAACCCAGGGATCAAACTTTCATCTCTTATGTCTCCTGCATTTCAGGCAGCTTCTTTACCACTGAGCCACCAGGGAAGCACTGATAAGCCATTGAGAGACTCCCACTTGGTTCTGCCTACATTTTAAGAACTTCCTGATTTTACCACTACTGGTTTAGGTCTGCCAACTCCATGAAAAACTGTAAATGTACTAGATTATCAGCTGGACAATCCAAGACTGTTTTTCCAACATGACCTGAATCCTGCTGCCTGAAGCAGTATTTCCAATATGTTGTCAGAGCACAAGGAAAATGCTTTAATGCCCAGTCAGGACAGAGTTCTTTCTAAAAAAATTGTTCCAGACCATCTAATCTCCTTATATATGTCACAGGGTAGTCCCATGGACGGAGGGCCTGGTAGGCCGTAGTCCATGGGGTCGCTAAGAGTCGGATACGACTGAGCGACTTTACTTTCACTTTTCATTTTCATGCATTGGAGAAGGAAATGGCAACCCACTCCAGTGTTCTTGCCTGGAGAATCCCAGGGATGGGGGAGCCTCATGGGCTGCCGTCTATGGGGTCACACAGAGTCAGACATGATTGAAGCGACTTAGAAACAGCAATATCAGACTTATACAACACATTACATAATGCCACATCTGTGACTGTGTCCTCAGCTGATCACCTGGGAGCCTGAGAGGTCATCACCCTATAACCCTTGTCCTCTGCTAAGATACCTTGGGGAACTGGCCAAGACCTTGATTTCCTTTAAATGTTTTCCTAGGATCATAGGTCTTCCCAGGTGGCTCAGTGGTAAAGAATCCTCCTATCAATGCAGGAGATGCAGAAGACTTGGGTTTGATCCCTGGGTCAGGAAGATCCCTTGGAGAAGGGAATGGCAACCCACCCCAATATTCTTGCCTGGGGAATCCATGGACAGAGGAGCCTGGCAGGCTATAGTCTATGAGGTTGCAAAGTCTGACACAACTGAGCACACATACTCATGGATCATCAGTTCAGTTCAGTTCAGTCGCTCAGTCGTGTCCAACTCTTTGCGACCCCATGAATCGCCAGGCCTCCCTGTCCATCACCAACTCCCGGAGTTCACTCAGACTCACGTCCATCGAGTCAGTGATGCCATCCAGCCATCTCATCCTCTGTCGTCCCCTTCTCCTTCTGCCCCCAATCCCTCCCACCATCAGAGTCTTTTCCAATGAGTCAACTCTTCACATGAGGTGGCCAAAGTACTGAAGTTTCAGCTTTAGTATCATTGCTTCCAAAGAAATCCCAGAGCTGATCTCCTTCAGAATGGACTGGTTGGATCTCCTTGCAGTCCAAGGGACTCTCAAGAGTCTTCTCCAACACCACAGTTCAAAAGCATCAATTCTTCCGTACTCAGCCTTCAAAGTCCAACTCTCACAACCATACATGACCACTGGAAAAACCATGGATCATAGGAGAAGGCAAATAAACCACCATTCAGGAACAGATTTTGGTACCCACTCTTCCTTAAGGGAAATTTTCTGTTTTGTGTATGTGTGTGAAGTTCAGAAATGAAAAGAAGCATGCAATCTCAACACAGAATGGGAAATACACAGCTGGTGCACTTTGATTGTATATTGAGCTTTTCTTTCAAGAGTCAGACTCTGTGATAGGATATATTCAGTTATTTTAAAGCCTTCACATTCACCAAACCAATATGAGTTCTTAGACTCATGGATTTACACGCAAGCTGAAGGTACTAAATCTCTTTTGAGAAATGGTGTATGCAAGATTACATTAAAAACAGACTGAGAATCTAACCATAACTTAATTATGCATACTTAATTATCTGGTGGCTCAGAAGGTAAAGAATCTGACCCAGGGCTTGAACCCACATCTCATGTCTCCTGTATTGGTAGGCGGATTCTTTACCATTAACGCCATTTGTGAAGCACCTAAAACTGTGTAAGAGGAGGATATAATCCAAAGTAACACCATCAAAGCACATAATACAATTGGTTGAAAATACAGTTGAGCACGCCCAGCAAAGGAAGGTGTGAATTTCCTCATCCTTCATCTTAATGGCAACATTTTCTACAAAGCTACATGGAGCACTCCTTTCATATTTCATGAGTTCTATTTGCTTGACTTCAAAATGCCAAATTTGCCTGTGAACAGTGCTTTAATATTCATGGGTTTTTGAGATGGCTTTGACACTTGTCAACTGGAGAAATGGCTTCATCAGGAAAGAATCTGACTTGTGACTTCCAGCACACACATAAAATCATGTAGTCATTCACATATGCATCCTATTTGAGAGGTATTCGGTAATAGCTATATTTTATGAAAATGATATAGACAAATTCCTTATAAAAAGGTAGGACGGTTTTAAGTCTTATTTGGATATATACTTAGTATTCCAGAAAATTTTGTTAACTCCAGACATATAATAATGGAGGTGTTTTGAAAGGACATAGCTCAGTAAGTATGCTAAAAATCCTGTAGACTACAAATCTTCACAGCGTAGATCACACCCATCTGTGTAGAGTACTTATATGTATTTTTCTCTGTATAATTCAATAATACATTAAGTACCTCAGTTTAGGGCGGGGCGGGGGGAGCGGGGAATCATAACATCTCTCTTTAGCCCTAAGCATTTACATTCTAGTTCTTGAGTGTTTTGTTAGTTTTCCACACAGTAAAAATAAAATGAAAATGTACCTGTGAACCAGTGTTCATTGACCTTAATCTTAAAAGGCCTGTGAAATTTTCACAAAATGTCAGGGTTACTAATACACTGAATAAATTATAAAGAAACACAATCTTTACAAGACTTAGTCTGTCTGTTATTTCATTGTATTCTTCCATAAATCTTATGAATTAGGAGAACTAATAGCATAAGTCACCTTTGGATTGATAATAATATCTAATAGTTATTGAATACGCACTACATTCCAAGAGTGCTTGGCATTATATATAAATGCAGGAGACATAAGAGACACAGGGTTGATCCCTGGGTCAGGAAGATCCCCTGGAGAAGGGCATGGCAACCCACTCCAGTATTCTTGCCTGGAGAATCCCCATGGACAGAACCTGGCAGGCTACAGTCCATGGGGTTGCAAAGAGTTGGACATGACTGAAGCAACTGAACATGCATATATAAATAAATGTACATGTGTATACACACATACACATTGGTTTAATTTAGGTGCTATTGCTAATGTTTTCTGAGGATGATACAGATTGAATAACTTGTCCCATATTTCACTGCTAATAAGTAGTAGAGTCAGTTCTGAGAGTCTTTGCCCCGACAAAACCTAAACTATCAGAACATAAACTACAGTGAGCACTCAGCTCTCAGGCCTATGCTGGCATTGTTCCAATTCTTTTTTCACATTTGGGTATTCTTACTGATTAGCATCTTTACTTCATTGAAATTTAGGCTTGAAATAATCTCTTTTTTTAATTTTAACCTGTCATTGCTGAAAGTTATTCTAAGGATAATGTGAATATGAATTCTTGAAATTCAGTCTCTTTTTAAATTCATTTTTCTTCTTGTTCTCTAAGTTCTATATAGTCAAACAGGCAGCAAAAACAACAAAGACAATCAATGGAATGAGGACTTGTTCCAATAGTGCATTTGGAGAGTGGAATATTACCTAATAGCATTCAGTGATTGATTCAATATGTATAAAAACATACAGTTCCTGAAATATTCATTTTGAAGTAGTTGTTGAGAAAGTGGATCCCAGATCCCAGACCATCTTATTCACCTTTGAGTATATGTACTGTGACTGAACAGGAATCCATGTAAGAGCTTCTCTTCTCTGTGTATATACGTGGGCTGCTTTGTTGTTGTTCAGTTTCTAAGTCGTGTCCAACTCTTTGCAACCCCATGGACTGCAGCACACCAGACTTCCCTGTCTTTCACTATCTCGTGAAGTTTGCTCAAAATCATGCCCATTTAGTCAGTGATGCTTTCCAACCATCTCATGCTCTGTTGCCCCCTTCTCTTCCTGCACTCAATCTTCCCTGGCATCATGGTCTTTTCCAATGAGTAGGCTCTTTGCATCAGGTGGCCAATGTATTGAGCTGCTTAGGATGATTAAAAAAAAAAAAAAAAAAAAACTGACATTGGAACAGAAATTCTACTGAACCTGCCATCTGTACAGCAATCCTCATCCATTTCCCTAAGTGGCACTTTCTCTCGTTCTCGGTGGTGTCAATTTAGGCATTGTTTCCAAAGATATCTGATCCTCTTCCTTCTCATCAGTTTCTACAGATGCCCATACCTACTTCATGGAGAACTGGCAACAGTCAGGCTATAACTCAAAACAAGCTCCCATGAAGATATAACAACTGTATCCACATCTTCCTCTTCCCTAATGTTCTGCTGTAAAAACTTCACAGCTCTACCTATGCTCTGAATGCGGCCTCATTTCACTGCCTCACAATCAGAAGGCTTGTAGTTCTCTTTTTTATCTGCTAGATTTTCAAATCCTCGAATCATTTAGAATGGAGTAGACTATGCTGGGAAAAAAAAAAAAAAAACTCTAATCATCTTGAAACCCTGAGCTACACAGCTCCACCCCTATCATTATCTCCTACTCAATTCTCCAAATGAGTTTCAGTCTCTGAAAGTGATCATCAAAGGCATCTATGACTTTATTGCTTTTTAAACAAAATTCTACAGACAGTCTTTCTCAGATCTTCTCTTATATATATATATATATATCTATATATATATATATAGAGATAGATAGATAGATACATCCTCATATTTTCCTGGCTTTTTATTTCTAGTCTCAGTTAGACTTATCTCTATATGATCTTTCATATTGGTATTAGTCAGAGTTTTAAGTGCTTGCTTTCTTCTCAGTGAAATACCTTTTTCTCCAGCACCAGGTCAGTTTGCTAAAGAGCATTTATAGCTTCTATTTGCCAGTTTAATAGATACAAGCAGCCATTGCTTTGCATAATTCTTGAGAAGCTATGAGTTCATGGACTCTGTAACATGAGTGTCAATTACCACAGTTCACTTAAATAATACACCAGCCCTCCCCATCACACCATTGTGACCGCCACATATTAACTATGAGTACAGACTTTGCTGGTGGTGCTTGAATCCACCATTTGTTCTATAGATAATAGATGCTCACCATGATCAGCAACTGCACGCATCGCTTCTTTGAGATCTCTTGGTGGCTGTTCATGGTGCATCTCCATGCAGCTCATACACCCAGCAGACCCTGTTGTGTTTCCTAATCGACTCCCAGGCATAAATCCATGTGAGGTTTTACAGACATGGATAATCAAAAGGGAATTGGTCAAGAAAGATGAAAGTGCAGTAAGAAACAGAAAGTGCTAATTCTGCTATGAAATGTATATGGAACACAGAATGAAGCTGCAGAGGAGATGGCTGACCAGGAAATACTGATGCTGCCGTGGCCTGAGAGGCACGAGGTGCTCCTCTGCTGAGATGTTTTCTCTTTGCCTTCATGACAGGCTTCTTTGCCTGGTATCATGGAGTTCCACTGGGAAAGCTGTTTTGTAAGACATCCTTGTTATATTCTTCAAGAGTGTTGATTTTTGTTTTTGCTGGCAGTTTTTCTAGTTGGGCTTACACTGCAAATTGTTTTTTTATTTATTTTTTAATTGAAGTGTAGTTGATTCACAATCTTATTTTAGTTTATGGTATACAGCACTGTGATTCACATATATGTGTGTGTGTGTGTGTGTGTGTGTGTGTGTGTGTGTATAGTTGTCTTGTGTGTGTGCTCATTTGTGTCTGACTCTTTGCATCCCATGGACTGTAGCCCACCAGGCTCCTCTGCCAATGGAATTTTCCAGGCAAAAATGCTAGAGTGGGTTACCATTTCCTTCTCCAGGGAATCTTCCCAACCCAGGATTGAACCCATGTCTCATGCATCTCCTGCACTGACAGGCAGGATTCTTTACCACTTTAGCCACCTGGGAAGCTATATATATATATATATATACATATATATATGCTCCAAAATCATTGTATATAGTGATTGCAGCCATGAAATTAAAAGACACTTACTCCTTGGAAGAAAAGTTATGACTTTAGCCACCTGGGAAGATACATATATATATATATACACACATAATATATATGTATGTACATGCTATATATGTATATGTATGGACTTCCCTGGTAGCTCAGTGGTCCAGAATCCACCTACCAATGCAGGAGACGCATGTTCAATCCCTAGATGGAGACGATCCCTGGAGAACTAAATGGCAATCCACTGCAGTATTCTTGCCTGAAAAATCCTATGGACAGAGGAGCCTGGTGGGCTATAGTCCATGCGGTCACAAAGAGTTACTCACAACTGAAGCTACTTTAACATGCATGCAAGCCTGCTGGGTTTTGTGGTTAAGCAAACCTGCTTTCTCCAGTATTCATTAACTTATGGGTTTCCCATATTTTTCTACTTACAGTCCCCTAGTGGGGTTACATATTTAATCACCTATTTTGTCCCTTATCTGTCTCTATCAATAATGGGGAGAAGCCCACCACTCAGCTTCTCCAGCAGGAATAGTGAATCATGAGGAAGCTGTCAGGACAGGCAGAGTCTACAAAACAGAGTACAGCTGAGAAAATATTTCAGGAAATACAAGTGAAAGCAGCCCCTGGAGACTTTCAGACAAAAATGCAGAAGAAAGAAGAGTGGAAAATATGCTGAAGCAGGTGGGACTGAAATTGTTTCATTAAAGTAAATATGGAATTGGTGGTCTATATCAGGACATGAAGTTTAGGCCAATTCGTTCTATGAAAATGACTTGGGTGTCTCTAATTTTAACATTCTTTATTCCAAACTGGCTTCCCCGGGAGCTCAGTGAAAGAGAATCCTCCTGCAATGCAAGAGATGCAAGAGACACAGGTTTGATCCCTGGGTCAAGAAAATCCCCTGGAGGAGGAAATGAAAACCCACTCCAGTATTCTTGCCTGGACAATCCCATGGTCAGAGGAGCCTGGTGGGCTATGGTCCATGGGGTCACAAAGAGTCAGAAATGACTAAAGCAACTGAACACAATTCAAACTAATGTAATTGAGATGAAGTTAATTTAAGTTTTTATTCTTATGGTTAGAAGGAAAACTTCAGGGTGACACAACAATTCTTGGCTTAGATTTTAAATGATAAAACTATTCATGAGCCATGATTACATGAGCCAACAAGAAGTATCAGTCTTTTGGATAACATATATCTATGAAATAGTTTAGCTATTATAATGAGGGAAACACTGTAACAGAAACACACATACACAGTATCTGTCAAGATTCCTACGATATCTGGTTTTGTAGTAAGAACGTGTTGGAAGAGAAAATGAAATGCAGAGTGAAAAATAGAACATTAAAAATCAGTGCATATACAGAATTGTGCATACGAAAGACATATGTTATATAACATCAGTAATAATTTAAATACCTAGAAAATGTTTTACATTAACATCAAAGGCATCTCCTTGCAAAAAATTTTTATCAGATTGCCATCTGTATATTTGTTCTCATTTTTTTCTCAGTTGTACTCTTTTGCAACTTGCCAGGGATTTTGATTTTTATATTTTTCAAGAGGAGACAGGGGTAACAGAGGATGAGATGGTTGCATGGCATCACTGACTCCATGGACGTGAGTTTGAGCAAACTCTGGGAGATAGTGGAGGACTAAGGAGCATGGCATGCTGCAGTCTGTGGGGTCATGTCTCTAAGTCAGACATGACTTTGCGACTGAACAATTTTTCATTTCATTTCCTCAGATTTTGCTTTACCATGCTGAATATATATATTTTTTGGTTTTGATCACATGACAGTCTTACACTGTCTTTCACATACTTCAGAATAAATATTTAAGTGAGGAAAATTATTTTTCTTATCAACTCAGATGGTACTATGACATCAATAATTATTATTCATTGTGAAAATAATAACCAGCTGTCGATACTGTAATACTATTTGAATATATAGTTTTGGTTATTCCTCACAGTAACTCATAAATATGAGTGACAATATCTTTAATACGGGGTTTCTCAAGTGGCTCAGTGGTAAAGAATCTGCTTGCCAATGCAAGAGACACAGGAGACGCAGGTTCGATCCCTGGGTAGGGAAAATCCTCTGCATGGGGAAATGGCAATCCACTCCAGTATTCTTGCCTGGAGAATCCCAGGGACAGAGGAGCCTGGTGTGTTACAGTCCATCGGTCCACTGCCGGGGACCAGCCCCGGCTGATCCAGGGTATTCGAAGGAGAGATGGCGTAGGCGAAGATCAGGAAACAATTGCTTAATTAAATGTTAATTAAGGATATAAAGAGTAATAGAATGAGGATAGCTCAGTAGGAAAATTCAGTGAAGAAAAGAGGCTGAAATAAGGATAGCTCAGTGAGGAAATTCAGTGGAGAAAAGAGGCTGAATAATTCAGCCAGAAGGTAAGAGAAAGAACGACATGGTGAGACCAAGTTTCGGTGAACAAGGCCCGTACTTTATTTTCCAAAGTAGTTTTTATACCTTAAGTTATGCATAGAGGATAATGGGGGAAGGGGTAGAGTCAGGCAGCAAGCCAGGCTTTCTTCTTGCAAACTTAGCATATGCAAAAGTTAGGTGATTTGCATCATCTTCTGGCCCGGAGGCCTGTTAACATTTTAGGACTTTTTCTTCAGAAAACTTATTTTTCTCTAAAGGTGATTGGTCAGGAGCCACCCTCCAAAAGCATTAGATAAAGTTGCATTCCTACAGAGCAAAGGTGTGGTGGGCTATAACAAGAAAAAGAATTAACTCAAGGGTCCCAGGTTACAAACATTAAAGCTACTACTTACACCAATTATATTAATCAATACACTGCCAGGGACACAGCAGGCAAGGGATATGGAAACTTAGCAGCAAACATTGGCCCAACAAGTGAAAATCCCTTCACCAATACAATTTCTAATCAATCTTTTAACTATTCAAAAGAATCTGTGTTTACACAGTTTAGAACATCTCCTGCCTCTCACAGTTGGGAGGCTCTGAACAATCACATGTGGCCGGAAAAACCTATTCAGGCAGGCTAGAGGATTTCCAAAGGAGTTTGTAGGTTAAACACTGTCACACCCAGGAATTATTAACTGGAGCTGTAAGCTAACTTTTTTCAGAGAGGTAGTGGGGGACAGCCCCCCGTAAAGTCAGAGGTGTAGGTGAAAGCACAAAGCAGAAAGTAGGCAGATTCTGGTTTTGGGGGTAGATTGCTCGAGAATTTCCAGGGAGACTCCTGAGGCTTGATCCTGCCTTTGCGTATGCCAAGCCTCCTTCCTCATGACCTTTGCCAGAGGCGGAGCTCGCTCCCCGCAGGTCCACAGAGTCAGACATGACTGAGCAGCTGAGCACATTGTCAGCACATCTTTAATTTAGAACGGTCAAAGCTGGGGCCCAGAGAGGCTGAGTGACCTGCCCAGATAACATGACAAGAAACTGGATTCCAACTGTGCTTTCCACCCTGCAGTACTTTCTCCACTTGATGATAGTTATTTAACACTTTAGAGTCACTAAACTACTAATTGCCTTTTTAAGTTGTCTACTGTTGGCTTGCAACTGTATTCTGTAATTCAGTATGAATCAGTTATATTTCAGTATCTACAATATCATCTTTCCTTAATTGGCTGAGTAAGATTACATACCATATTGCTGATTTAACATTGCTATTTATTCTTTGTAAAATCATTTATAAAGCACTTAAATCAACAGTACAAAATGCCATTCTTAAAGTTCTGAGGAAGAAAAGAACAATTAAAGCCCAAATACCTGACTGTTTGCTGTTTCTGATTGCTAATCAAACCATTTCATTGTTTTACATAATGTTGGTGATTGCTTGAGTTGGGAACATTTTCAATTTCAGTTTATTCATCCATATGAATCAGAACATTGTCAATCACAGTTTGAGGGAAAATAGTTAATTTAGGATGGTGCTACTCTGTATGAAGTTTGCCCTTTGCCAAAGGCAAAAGTTGACCTTTGTTTTGAAGTCATCTTACTGTTGAGTTTCCTAACATTCAGTGGTAATGAGGTATCAGTTAAATTAATGAAAATCTCTACATGTCACTCTAATGCATTCAATCAGTGAGAATATTTGCATGAGGACATGGTCTCAATGAGAAGTTTCAAGCAGAACCAGAAAGACCTTTCATTGACAGCCTCTGCTTGAGTAAGTCAGGGACGTTTCTAATCTAGTCCTAGAGGAATTCCAGACATACTATCCTGGGTTGGCACCCTAACTGTATTAATCCCTGGATCTAGAATGATGGAGCATCTAAAATGAGTCAAAGGGCGTTTTTATTTTCTGGTTAACAAAAGCATAATCCCTGATTTAGAATTATCTCACTGAGCACTATTTTTGTTTAATTGAAGTATGGTTGATTTACAGTGTTGTGCCAATCTCTGTTGTATAGAAAAGTGACTCTGGTTTATACATATATATACATTCTTTTTGAAATATTTTTTCCATTATAATTTAGCCCTGGAGACTGGATATCATTCCCTGTACTATGCAGGAAGACGTTGTTTATCCATTCTCTGTGTAATAGCGTGTATCTGTCAACGACAAATAAACAGTCCATCCGTCTCCCTACCGCCTCCCCTTGGTACCCACAAGCCTGTTCTCTATGTCTGGGGTTCAGTTTCTGTCTTTCAGACACGTTCACTTGTGTCATACTTTAGATTCCTGTATAAGTGACATCATATGGTCCTTGTCTTTCTCTTTCTGACTTACATCATACAGTGTGATAATCTCTGTTGTTGTTGTTGTTTAGTCACGTTTGACTCTTTGTGACCCCATGGGCTGTATCATGCCAGGCTTCCCTGTCCATCACCAACTCCCAGAGATTGCTCAAACTCATGTCCATTTACTCAGTGATGCCATCTAACCATCTCATCCTCTGTCTTCCTCTTCTCCTCCTGCCTTTTATCTTTCCTAGCATCTGGATCATTTCCATTGAGTCAGCTCTTCTCATCAGGTGGCCAAAGTGTTGGAGCTTCAGCTTCAGCATCAGTCCTTCCAATGAATGTTTAGGGTTGATTTCCTTTAGGATTGACTGGTTTGATCTCCTTGCAGACCAAGGGACTCTCAAGAGTCTTCTCCAACACCACAGGTCAAATACATTGATTCTTCAGTGTTCGGCCTTCTTTATGGTCCAACTCTCACATCCAAACATGACTACTGGAAAAACCATAGCTTTGATAATTTCTAGTTGCATCCATGTTGCTGCAAGGACATAATTTTGTTCCTTTTTATGGCTGAGTCATACTCCATTGTGTATATATACACCGCATCTTCTTTACCCATCCCTCTGCTGATGGACATTGAGCTTGTGTCCATGTCTTGCATACTGTGAATAGTGCTGCTGTGAACATTTGTTGCAAGAAAAAGCCAATTTTAACTCTATGTTAGAATTATTTCTTCAACTTGCTCTTTTGTTATTATAATCATATATAATAGCCTTCCTCAGAATCCTACCCCTCTGCCTGACTGTTAAACTAAAGTGCCTCTGTTCAGAACCCTGCCCAGCTGTAGACAGCAGGAAGGAAGAAATTAACACATCCTCTGCTTAGGGCTTGGCGTTCTAGGAGATATTTGTAAGATTAATGGCCTTTTTACTTCGTTTCCTCACCTCCCCCATCTCTGTTCTATAAAAGAACCTGGCATCCATACCTGACAATATGGTTACTTTGAGACACTAGTCTGCCATCTTATTAGTCAGCTGGATCTCTGAATTAAGTTTTATTCCTTGCCTCAACACCTCGTCTCTGATTCATTTTCTTGTCATGTGGCAAGCAGAGCGAGCTTGGACTCAGTAACACATTGGGGTGCATGTATAAGAATTTTGGTTTCACTTAGGTAAATGCCCAGGAGTGGGATTGCTGGATCATATGGTAACTCTATTTTTAGCTTCTTGAGGAATGTCCACCCTGTTTTCCATAGTGGCTATCCCAATTTACACTCCTAGCAGTAGTGTAAGAGGGTTCCCTTCTTCTCTACACCCTCTCCAGCACTTGTTATTTGTAAACTTTGTAATGATGGCTGTTCTGATGGGTATGAGGTGGTACTGAACAAATATTTCCTGATCATCTTTAAACCTCCGTACTTGCCACAGGTGTACTTTGTAGCAATGGATAATAGTATCAAGAAACTGTTACAGAAAGCTTGGCCTCTCTGTTCTGCTGCTGAGTCAAATCTTAGAGAAAGAGCTTGAGGTGAAGTAGAAAAGAAGAGCTTTATTGTTTTGCCAGGCAAAGGGGGCCACAGTGGGCTAATGCCCTCAAGAATGTGTGCCCTGATCTGGAGAGGATAGTGAGGAGTTCTAGTAATGGCTAAAAGAAAAGGGCATGATCAGCTCATGGATGTACTTCTGACTGTTGCTGGTGAGGTGAGTGGGAGTGAGCATCATAAACCTTCTGGTTCCAACCAGTCTGTGATCTATGTTCCTGTTGGCACCAAACCTTAACTTCCCCCACCTGGTGAGGGTCTGAGTGTCTACAAAACAGCTCAATATTTTTGGTATTGTTCTGTGTATGCCTTGAGGGAGGGCCAGGACTCAGCCCTAGGGCTGCAGTATTGTTAACTGGCTGCTCCTCCCTTGTCTCTACATCTCCTCTCTTTCCTTATTAGCAAGTGTCTGATTCTGGCCTTTGGACCTCAGAGAAGGTCATGGGAACTGAATGAAGCCTATTGCGTATAATAAAAAAAAAAATGAGGGACACAGAAAGATTTTGTCCACAGGAGTCCCACAGGGTTTCAAAGCCCCTGCAGTTTCAGAGACTAGCAATTGAGGCATGCTGCTTCTTAGAGCCCCGTGCTGCAGGTAAGAAATTTAACTGTCCTGAAGCTCTCATACTGTAAAAAGCCAAGGCTGGACTGTTGGAAAAGCCACTTGGAAAGACCACGTGGAGAGAGTAAGAGGTTCTCGGCCATCTCTCCCAGCTGCTCTAATCCCTAGGCTTTCAACTCATCCGAACTGATGCACTGGAAATTTTAGACAAAGATAAGTTTTCTCCAGTGTGTTCTGCCCAAATCTTGATTTCCAAATAATGAAATATAATAATAATAAGACTATCCTCAAGCCACTAAATATTTTGAGTAGCTTGCTTTGCAGCAATAGACATCTGAAGTTATAATTTTTGGAGATTCTTAAACTTTAATATATGATGTTGGGAAATCTACTTAAACTATTTAAAGCTTGCATTGTAATAAAGAAAATGGTAGTTTTGAAACCGAGGAGGACCCTGTAGGGCTTCTGGGCATGGACGCCTTTTTTATCCCCTCTTTCTTAAAGGCAGGACTCCAGCCTCCGTGTCCTTCCCTCAGTCCCAAAGGGCAGGTTTGAGCAGTTGCTCATCAACAGAGTAGCAGCCAAGAAACCATCTGAGACAATATTAAAGGGACCTGGGAAATTCATCGAGGTTAGGAGACCCACCACCTGACAGAATGCATACGCCCTACTCTTGTCAGCAACCTGGAACTACTGCTAGAAAATGCTTCATCAAATCCTCCCAAATTGGGGCACAAATTTTTCCAGTCAAGAGCGTGCTGTGTCCCCACTTTGACTGGCAAAGCAATAAGGCTATCCTTTTCAGTTATTGTTCAGCTGCTCAGTCACATCTGACTCTTTGCGATCCCCATGGACTGCAGCATGCTAGGGTTCTCTGTCCTTCACCATCTCTCAGAGTTTGCTCAAACACTTGTCCATTGAGCCAGTGATGCCATTTAACCATCTGTCCTCCATTGTCCCTTTCTCTTGCCCTCAATCTTTCCCAGCATCAGGGTCTTTACCAATGAGTTGGCTCCTTGCATCAGGTGGCCAAAGTATTGGAAATTCAGTTTCAGATCAGTCCTTCCAATGAATATTCAGGGTTGATTTTCTTTAGAACTGACTGGTTTGATCTCCTTGCTATCGGAGGGTCTCTCAAACAGTCTTCCCCAACATCACAGTTTGAAAACACTAATTCTTCAGTGCCCAGCCTTCTTTATGGTCCAACTCTCACATCTATACATGACTACCAGAAAAGCCATAGCTTTGGCTATAGGGACCTTTGTAGGCAAAGTGGTGTATCTGCTTTTTAATATGCTGTCTAGATTGATCATAGTTTTCCTTCTAAGAAGCAAGTGTCTTTAAGCTTCATGGCTATAGTCACTGTCCAAAGTGATTTTGGAGCCCAATAAAATAAAATCTGTCACTGCTTCCACTTTCCCGCCTCCTGTTTGCCATGATGTGATGGGACTAGATGCCATGACCTTAGTTTTTGAATGCTGAGTTTTAAGCCAGTTTTTTCATTCTCCTCTTTCACCCTCATCAAGAGACCCCTTAGTTCCTCTTCACTTTCTGCTTTTAGAATGGTATCATCTACATATCTGAAGTTGTTGCTACTTCTCCTGGCTTTCTTGATTCACCAAAATTCTGTCTTCAAGATTCAGTTTAGCACTGGTGTACACAGAGCTTTTGCCATCAGTGTCTGGCATGTCATTATTCTTGAGACAATAGTCCTAATATTTATAAACAGTATATGGCACATAAAATAGTTAGCCTTTGGTTCTGTGACTTTTATTTGCAGCCCAAGCTTCTCTTATGAAACACTGATGTGAATATTTATCTAATTTCTTCTGAACATCTTCTCTTGAGAGCTTTCCAGGTGGTTCAGTTAGCAAAGAATCCACCTGCCAATGCAGGAGACAGAGGTTTGATTCCTGGGCTTGATAGACCCCCTGGAGTAGGAAATGGCAACCCACTCCAGTATTCTTACCTAGGAAATCCCATGGGCAGAGGACCCTGGTCAGCTGTGGTCTATTGGGTAACAAAGAGTCAGACATTGAGCTCGAAGTCTTCATTCATTCTTAAGTTTGTTGTAGCACTTCAAACTCATATATTCAATAGTTTCCTGTTGCCTTTCAAATATACTCCCCCTTCTTGTGTTCCCTACCTTGGTAAACAATGCTTCATCTAATTATTTCCACAAGCAAAGATCTTAGAGTCATCTTTTTGTCTCCTATTTCATTATCTAAAAATTTACTCCTTCTACATACAAAATAAGTCAACTTTTTTACTTCTCTCCTGCTTCTGAAACCATGTACCTCAGATTGGGGCTTGAATCTGTGTGGCTGGGACTCGAACCCACCCAAAATCCAGACTGAGACTTGAACCCACAGTCTTTTAATGAGAATCACTCACTTGGTGCCTAAACTGACTGAGAATCAGGTTCTTTGTGTCTCAGCCCAGAAAGAATTCAGTGAAAGGCCAAGTGATAAGTAAGCCCTGGATTAATCTAGAGAGAAACACAGACCAAGTGTGGGCCATCTCAGAAGGAGAGAGCAGCCTCTAAATGTGGTTTGGTTAGCTTTTATGGGCTGGGAAATTTCATAGGCTAATGAGTAGAAGAATTATTCCAACTGTTTTGGGGAAGGGGCAGAGATTTCCAGAAATTGGAATGCTGCCCACTTACTGGTCTTTGAGGGTTGGCCTCAGAGTTGCCATGGTGCTTGTGGGTATGTCATTTAGCTGGCTGATGAGTTACAGTGAGTGAATGGTGAGGCTTGAGTTCCAGTGGAAGTTGACTCATCCACCATCTTGGACCTATTTGTTCTAATCAGTTTATGTCATGTTCTTGGGCTGTATTATCCCTTTAAAATGTGTGTCCTGTCCCCTCCCCTGTTGTTTCATTTCTGCTACCACCAGCTTCTTAATTCATCCTCACCCCTCTCTGTTATTCTAGTTGGATCCAGCTTCCTTCTTGCATTTTTTGTTCACTGCATCAATGTTTGTCATTTGTTCATCCATCAATGGGTGTTTCAAACATTCATTCTGCTACATCAGAGTCATCTTTTTGAAATAAAAAAATGATAATTACTGCCTTGCTTAATATTTTTCAAATGAAATCAATAGGAAAAATTTCAGAACCCTCAGCCTGGTCTACAGAATTCTCCAGTATCTGACCATGGCTGCCTTTCCAGATGGATGATGAGCACCCATCACTGTTGATCATTATCCTTCAGCCACAAAAGGTTTTGGTCTCCCTTTAAAACACTCCACATCCTTTCTCATTCCAGGGGATCACCCAGCCTGTCCCTTTCTGTGTACACTCAGAGTTCACTAGCAGTTACACAGGTTCTTGTAGAAACATCTCTTTCCCAGGAGAATGTTCTCTGACACACACAGGTTAAATTAAAGTCTCTTAGCATTGGTCTCTTTAAGCATTATCTTTTTCATGAAACCCACACACTTATAGTGGATTCCTTTTTCATGGTATTATCATTATTGCCAATTGTATTGTTGGAGGCTGCTGTAGGGAAAGGGCCAGAAGCAGAAACCAGTAATGCAAGGAGAGAAAAACTGCTAGGATATGATTAAAACAGGCAGTATTTCTAAGGCCAGACTTGATTAGAGGATCTTATTAAAGGATTCTATTTTCCAGTAGAATGTGCTATAAGAATATGTCCATAGCTGTGTGTGTGTGTGTATTATTTCATGTTATACCCACCAAATTACAATTTTGTGTGGGGGATAGGGTTAGGGTTTTCATCCCTACCATCAAACAATTCACCAGCCAGGTGTCCTAAAATTCAATTCTATTCTTACTATCTAGAGAGATATCAGATCCCACAGGCTAAGAAGTCAGTCCTAAGAGACAACCCCCACCTCCTTCAGAGGCCAGTAGATGAGCCCAGGTGGTTACTAGTATTTCTAACAAACTGGCTACAAAGCTGCTGCTACTGCTAAGTCCCTTCGGTCGTGTCCAACCCTGTGCAATGGCCATAGACGGCAGCCCACCAGGCTTAGCCATTCCTGGGATTCTTAAGGCAAGAACACTGGAGTGGGTTGCCATTTCCTTCTCCAATGCATGAAAGTGAAAAGTGAAAGTGAAGCCGCTCAGTCGTTTCGGACTCTTAGCGACCCCATGGACTGCAGCCTACGAGGCTCCTCCATCCATGGGATTTTCCAGGTAAGAGTACTGGAGTGGGTTGCCATTGCCTTCTCCGGGCTACAAAGCAGAAGTTCCCAAAACGTGTTTCTTGTGCTGCTGCTAAGTCGCTTCAACGTGTTTCTAGGGTTCAATTAACTTGCTAGAGCAATTCACAGAACTCATTAAATTAGTTTAATTACTAGATTACTTTATTTTTTATAAAAGGATATGCTTCAGGTACAGCCAGTTACAAAAGATGCACAGAGCAAGATATGTTAGAAATGGTCTCAAAATGGTGTTGTGGGAATAGAACAGACATCCAAAGTGGCTCAGCAAGCCAGTCTTTACTTCTGCTGAATGGAGAGCTACAAAGGTCTGGGAGCAAGCACTGCTGCTGCTGCTAAGTCGCTTCAGTCGTGTCCGACTCTGTGCGACCCATAGAAGGCAGCCCACCAGGCTCCCCCATCCCTGGGATTCTCCAGGCAAGAATTCTGAAGTGGGTTGCCATTTCCTCCTCCGATGCATGAAAGTGAAAAGTGAAGTCACTCAGTCGTGTCCGACTCCTAGCGACCCCATGGACTGCAGCCCACCAGGCTCCTCCGTCCATGGGATTTTCTAGGCAAGAGTACTGGAGTGGGGTGCCATTGGGAAATCTGCTAGGGTTTGTATCCCTAAGACTAAGGTTCCCTCCTCTGGCTCCTTATAGGCTGTGGACCCAGAGTCACAATCTTACTTGAAGGTCGCCTAAGTTTTTATTGGTCGATGGGGGCCATGAGAAATACTTCCTGTAAGCTCCTGAGTGGAGTATTCATATTGACTGTTTTCCCCACCCCCTTTAGTTCTCTGCGCATGTCCACAGTAAAGCCTGCGGAATTAGCCTGCCAAATTGTACTTATGAGGAAGGGGAACCAGAAAGGGGAGAGAGCAAAGGACTGGCAATGAGCCACCGTCTTTTGGAACCTTATTTGAAAGCCAGGTACATGTGTGTATGTGTGTGTGTGTGTGTGTGTGTGTGTGTATATATATAACAGAGAAGGCAATGGCATCCCACTCCAGTACTCTTGCCTGAAAAATCCCATGGACGGAGGAGCCTGGTGGGCTGAAGTCCATGGGGTCGCTAAGAGTCGGACACGACTGAGTGACTTGACTTTCACTTTTCACTTTCATGCATTGGAGAAGGAAATGGCAACCCACTCCAGTGTTCTTGCCTGGAGAATCCCAGGGATGGGGGAGCCTGGTGGGCTGCCGTCTATGGGGGTCTCACAGAGTCGGACATGACTAAAGCGACTTAGCAGCAGCAGCAGCAGCATAATATATATATATATATAAATACATTTCCTTCTATTTAACTATGCTAAAAAAGGGAATATGGATCATTTATTTCTTATATCTTCCTCTTTGGTAGAAAAGACCCTACATTACTTATATACGTGAGAAGGGAGTTGGAGCTTCCATTGGTCTCAGATTGCCATTCCTTCCCCAAATCTCCAAGTCTTAAGCTTTCTGAACCCAATTCTTTGAGGTGTTTATGGAGACCTCAGTAAAGATGTGCAGTTGATAAAATCATTGGCCACTGGACATTGATTTAACTTTCACCCTTTCCTTCCTCCTAGAGGTCAGAGATTGGGTTGAAAGTCTACCCCTTCAAAGAGATAGTTTGTTGTCTTAGCAACCAATCCCCACCCTTAGGTTTGGTCCAGAGTCACCTTATTAACTTAACAAAAGGCCCATCTAATTACTTGTTAAATTCCAGGTTTTAGGAGTTCTGTAGTATGCTTGTGGCTATTTTCACCTCTAGCCATTCTTCTAGTCATAAAAGCATTCAGAAAACCTGGTAAGAGAATGGTTAGTTTCAATGGCCTTGTTAAGTATGTAACATGGTTGATGTCTTGCATTGCTCTTCGGAAGCTCTCAGGTGGTTATGAATGACAGAAATCTGATAAACTATTTTGGAGGGTTAGTGAAGTTCAGTTCAGTCACTCAGTCGTGTCCAACTCTTTGTGACCCCACGGCCCACAGCACGCCAGGCCTCCCTGTCCATCACCAACTCCTGGAGCTTAGCCAAAATCATGTCCATTGAGTCGGTGATGCCACGCAACAGTCTCATCCTCTGTCGTCCCCTTCTCCTCCTGCCCTCAATCTTTCTGAGCATCAGGGTCTTTTCAAATAAGTCAGCTCTTCCCATCAGGTGGCCAAAGTATTGGAGTTTCAGCTTCAGCATGAGTCCTTCCAATGAACACCCAGAAGTAATCTCCTTTAGAATGGACTGGTTGGATCTCCTTGCAGTCCAAGGGACTCTCAAGAGTCTTCTCCAACACCACAGTTCAAAAGCATCAATTCTTCAGTGCTCAGCTTTCTTTATAGTCCAACACTCACATCCATACATGACTACTGGAAAAACCATAGCCTTGACTAGACGAACCTTTGTCAGCAAAGTAATGTCTCTGCTTTGTAATATGCTGTCTAGGTTTGTCATAGCTATTTTTCCAAGGAGCAAGGGTCTTTTAATTTCATGGCTGCAGTCACTGTCTGCAGTGCTTTTGGAGCCCACAAAAATAAAGTCAGCCACTGTTTCCAATGTTTCCCCATTTATTGGCCATGAAGTGATAGGACCAGATGCCATGATCTTGGTTTTCTGCATGTTGAGCTTTAAGCAAACTTTTTTTCATTGCAGTCCCAAAGAAAAGCAATGGCAAAGAATGCTCAAACTACTGCACAATTGCACTCATCTCACAAGCTAGTAAAGTAATGCTCAAAATTCTCCAGGACAGGCTTCAACAGTACACTAACCGTGAACTTCCAGATGTTCAAGCTGTATTTAGAAAAGTCAGAGGAACTGGAGATCAAATTGCCTACATCCATTGGATCATAGAAAGAGCAAGAGAGTTCCAGAGAAAAATCTACTTCTGCTTTATTGACTACACCAAAGCCTTTGACTGTGTGGATCACAATAAACTGTGGAAAATTCTTCAAGAGATGAGAATACCAGACCACCTGACCCCTGAGAAATCTATATGCAGGTCAAGAAGCATCAGTTACAACTGGACATGGAACAACAGACTGGTTCCAAATCGGAAAAGGAGTACGTCAAGACTGTATATTGTCACTCTGCTTATTTACCATATATGCCGAGTACATCATGTGAAATGCTGGTCTGGTTGAAGTACAAGCTGAAACAAGATTGCCGGGAGAAATATCAATAACCTCAGATACGCAGATGACACCACCCTTATGGCAGACAGTGAAGAACAACTAAAGAGCCTCTTGATGAAACTGAATAAAGAGGGTGAAAAAGTCTGCTTAAAATTCAACATTCAGAAAACTAAGATCATGGCATCTGGTCCCATCACTTCATGGCAAATAGATGGGGAAACAGTGGAAACAGTCACAGACTTTATTTTCTGGGGCTCCAAATTCACTGCAAATGGTGACTGCAGCCATGAAAATAAAAGACACTTGCTCCTTGGAAGAAAATTTATGACTGACATAGACAGCATATTAAAAAGCAGAGACGTTACTTTGCCAACAAATGTTCGTCTAGTCAAGGCTATGATTTTTCCAGTAGTCATGTATGGATGTGAGAGTTGGACTATAAAGGAAGCTGAGTGCTGAAGAATTGATGCTTTTGAACTGTGGTGTTGGAGAAGACTCTTGAGAGTCCCTTGGACATCAAGGAGATCCAACTAGTCTATCCTAAAGGAAATCAGCCCTGCATATTCATTGGAAGGACTGATGCTGAAGCGGAAACTCCAATATTTTGGCCACCTAATGCAAAGAACCAACTCATTGGAAAAGACCCTGATGCTGAAAAGATTGAAGGCAGGAGGAGAAGGGGATGACAGAGGATGAGATAGTTGGATGTCATCACCGTCTCAATGGACGTGAGTTTGAGTAAATTCAGAGAGTTGGTGATGGACAGGGAGTCCTGGTGTGCTGCAGTCCATGGTGTCACAAAGAGTTGGATATGACTGAGCAACTGAACTGAATTGAACTGAAATATTCCCGGCAATGTTCTAGGAGAAGTGTTGTTATGAGTAACACAATAAGACAAAGAGTCTTGTACCTGTTCTTTGTATGAAGGAGTCTCACAGATCATTAATGAAGGTGTTTTAAATGCAAAAATGTCTTCAACTTTGATTATAAGGAGGTTTTCATTTTATTTTGTGTTGTCTTTATTTTTGTGTATAGCTTTAATTATATGACTTAATTGCATATAAAACAGGTTAAGTGTCACTACTCTTTATAGATATGGGGGCAAGTTTTAAAGAGAATGGCTAATACAATTAAAAACAAACATTCTAAGTATTATGAAACAGTATAAGTGGGCTCAAGAATGAAGATGCAAGACCAACTTTCCATTAAGCACAAGGATCTTAATCAAAACACTGGGTGTCTTCATTCATAAAATTAGGAGATAAGGGTAGATCAATTTTAAGCTTTTCCCAACTCTAACATTCTGCAATATTATAATCACATTCTTGTCCAATTCCAGTTGGCTATCTCCTGTTAATGTAAAGCAATGTATAAAAATGTTTGTGTAATAATGATTAGTATGTGTTGCTCATTAAAATAACTTGTGTCCCTTTAATGTCTAACTGAAGTATTCGTACCATCGCATATTTTATTTTTGTTATTAGCAATTTAAACATGTAGGGAAAATCATTAAGACAATGAAAATCCCAACTTACCCTGACAAGGTAAATTTTATTCTCAAATGTATGACTTTGACATAGACAAAACTTAACAGAAGACTTAAAAACCTTAAGTAGAAAATTACAAGAACACCACGTCATTTATTTTGAAATTGCTTTTGAAAACCTCATATCTTTTGCTTTGCATCATTAAATTAATTACTCTTTAAAACCCAAAGTATTATAAATATTTTATTGTTAAAATACTCTAAGGAATTTTCTTCTAATTTTTTGCCTATAATTTCTAAGAAGTATTAAAATTGTATAATAACAATGAGAGAGATGATATTAATTTTGGCTTTTTTTAAGATAATTGATTCTGTAGAGCCTTTAAATTTATTAATCCTTTGTACTAGTGTTTAAAAAATTCCGAACTCAGATACTTGCCTTTGAAATGCTGATAACTTCAAATAATAAGCCATATCTAACAAAATTTGTTCGCCTGACTTTGAAAACTCTATTCGAACTGAGGAATTAGATAAGTTTCTTTCACATAGAGTGCCAAGATCGATAAAAGTATTCCTTCTACATGATATCACCCAGCAGGTACACATCAATGTTTATTGATCAAAATTTTTAAATTCCCTTTGTGGAACACAGCTACCCTTTAAACTCTCCTCAGTTCAGTTCAGTTGCTCAGTCGTGTCCAAGTCTTTGCAACCCCATGGACTGCAGCACACCAGGACTTCCTGTCCATACCAACTCCCAGAGTCCACCCAAACTCATGTCCATTGAGTCAGTGATGCCATCCAACCATCTCATCCTCTGTCGACCCCTTCTCCTCTTGCCTTCAATCTTTCCCAGCATCAGAGTCTTTTCAAATGAGTCAGTTCTTCCCATCAGGTGGCCAAAGTATTGGAGTTTCAGCTTCAACATCAGTCCTTCCAATGAACATTCAGGACTGATTTCGTTTAGGATTGACAGGCTAGATCTCCTTGCTGTCAAAGGGATTCTCAAGAGTCTTCTCCAACACCTCCGTTTAAGAGCATCAATTCTTTGGTGCTCAGCTTTCTTTATAGTCCAACTATCACATCCATATATGACTACTGGAAAAACCATAGCTTTGACTAGATCCATCTAATTAAACTCTCCTATCAGCAATTGTCTCTGAAATGTGACTGTTTTTCCCTATCTAATTTTTATATTGTTTTGATATACACTAGTCAAACTACATTTGACCCTCACATTATATGTTGTTTCCAATGATTTACAAATACTTTCAGTGTGTGATTAGAAAATATTTGACAAGGTTAGAGGTCCTGAAATTCTGAGAAAATGTTTCAAAAAAGAGGGATTGGGCAATGTTTGAATTTCAGAGAACATTTTGCAAAGAATACATAGTTGTGGCTTTAATGTGATGTCCTTCAGTCAGTTCAGTTCAATCACTCAGTTGTGTCAGACTCTTTGCGACCCCATGAATCACAGCACACCAGGCCTCCTGTCTATCACCAACTCCCAGAGTTTACTCAAACTCATGTCCATTGAGTCAGTGATGCCATCCAACCATCTCATCCTCTGTTGTCCCCTTCTCCTCCTGCCTGCAATCCCTCCCACCATCAGAGTCATTTCCAATGAGTCAACTCTTTACATGAGGTGGCCAAAGTATTGGAGTTTCAGCTTCAGCATCAGTCCTTCCAATGAACACCCAAGACTGATCTCCCTTAGGATGGACTGGTTAGATCTACTTGCAGTCCAAGGGACTCTCAAGAGTCTTCTCCAACAACACAGTTCAAAAGCATCAATTCTTCAGTGCTCAGCTTTCTTCACAGTCCAACTCTCACATCCATACATGACCACTGGAAAAACCATAGCCTTGACTAGACAGGACTTTGTTGGTAAAGTAACGTCTCTGCTTTTTAGTATGCTATCTAGGTTGGTCATAACTTTCCTTCCAAGGAGTAAGCATCTTTTAATTTCATGGCTGCAATCACCATCTGCAGTGATTGATTTTAGAGCCCCCCAAAATAAAGTCTGACACTGTTTCCACTGTTTCCCCATCTATGTCCCATGAAGTGATGGGACCAGATGCCATGATCTTAGTTTTCTGAATGCTGAGCTTTAAGCCAACATTTTCACTCTCTTCTTTCACTGTCACCAAGAAGCTTTTTAGTTCCTCTTCACTTTCTGCCATAAGGGTGGTGCCATCTGCATATCTGAGGTTATTGATATTTCTCCCAGCAATCTTGATTCCAGCTTGTGCTTCTTCCACCCACCATATCTCATGATGTACTCTGCATAGAAGTTAAATAAGCAGAGTGACAATATACAGCCTTGACGTACTCCTTTTCCTATTTGGAACCAGTCTCTTGTTCCATGTCCAGTTCTAACTGTTGCTTCCTGACCTGCATACAGATTTCTCAAGAAGCAGGTCAGGTGGTCTGGTATTCCCATCTCTTTCAGAATTTTCCACAGTTTATTGTGATCCACACAGTCAAAGGCTTTGGCATAGTCAATAAAGCAGAAATAGATGTTTTTCTGGAACTCTCTTGCTTTTCCAAGATCCAGCAGATGTTGGTAATTTGATCTCTGGTTCCTCTGCCTTTTCTAAAACCAGCTTGAACATCTGGAAGTTCAAGGTTCATGTATTGCTGAAGCCTGGCTTGGAGAATTTTCAGCATTAATTTACTAGCGTGTGAGATGAGTGCAATTGTACTCTAGTTTGAGCATTCTTTGGCATTGCCTTTCTTTGGGATTGGAATGAAAACTGACCTTTTCCAGTCCTGTGGTCATTGTGGAGTTTTCCAAATTTGCTGGCATATTGAGTGCAGCACTTTCACAACATCATCTTTCAGGATTTGAAATAGCTCAACTGGAATTCCATCACCTCCACTAACTTTGTTCATAGTGATGCTTCCTAAGGCCCACTTGACTTCACATTCCAGGATGTCTGGCTCTAGGTGAGTGATCTCATCATTGTGATTATCTTGGTCATAAAGATCTTTTTTGTACAGTTCTTCTGTATATTCTTGCCACCCCTTCTTAATATCTTCTGCTTCTGTTAGGTCCATACCATTCCTGTCCTTTATCGAGCCCATCTTTCCATGAAATGTTCCCTTGGTATCTCTAATTTTCTTGAAGAGATCTCTAGTCTTTCCCATTCTGTTGTTTTCCTTTATTTCTTTGCATTTATTGCTGAGGAAGGCTTTCTTTTCTGTCCTTGCTATTCTTTGGAACTCTGCATTCAGATGCTTATATCTTTCATTTTCTCCTTTGCTTTTCACTTCTCTTCTTTTCACAGCTATTTGTAAGGCCTCCCCAGATGGCCATTTTGTTTTTTTGCATTTCTTTTCCATGGGGATGGTCTTGATCCCTATCTCCTGTACAATATCACGAACCTCTGTCCGTAGCTCACCAGGCACTCTATCTATCAGATCTAGGCCCTTAAATCTATTTCTCACTTCCACTGTATAATCATAAGGGATTTGATTTAGGTCATACCTGAATGGTCTAGTGATGTCCTTGTCTTGTGTAATAAGAATGACTCTTCATTTTAATGATGAAATGTACTTTCAGTTTAAGGTACAATTTGGACTTGATAAAGTATTCTCCCATCTATGAAACACATACAGATTGTTCAGAATTTTTATGGAGAATTGGTTACTGGATTTTGTGAGATGCTATATGTTTCATAAAAAAGGCTGAGCACTGAAGAATTGATGCTTTCAAATTGCGATGCTGGAGAAGACTCCTGAGAGTCCCTTGGACTGCAAGGAGATCAAGCTCATCAATCCTAGCAGAAATCAACCCTGAATATTCATTGGAAGCACTGGTGTGATGCTGAGGCTCCAATACTTTGGCCACCTGATGCAAAAGGCTGACAAATTAGAAAAGACCTTAATGCTAGGAAAGGTTGAAGGTAGGAAGAAAAAGCGGTGGTAGAGAATGAGATGGTTGGATGGCATCACCAACTCAATGAACACGAGTTTGAGCAAACTCCTCGACATAGTCAAGGATAGGGAAGCCTCATGTGCTGCAGTCCATGGGGTCACAAACAGTTGGACATGACTCAGTCACTGAACAACCACAGCAGCAAGTGCTGGCTGTATGGGGATTCAGCCTGGAAGATATTAAGGGATCAGTGGTTTGCAGGATTGGCTGCATCCATGGTCTTTTCACTCAGATTCCATCGCTTTTTTTTCTTAGTGTGTTACAGAAAACTCCTATTTTCACTGCTCATGGATATTAAAATAAGGGAGGAACACTTATGTGGAACTCAGGACCCAGGCATGCCATCTGTCTCAACAGATCACAGCCTCCCTAAGTGCACACAGAACATGGAAGAAAGAGTTTCAGAGAAAAGTGTGCCTGCAGTCTACTCACAATGGAATTAGCCAGAGAGAGAGACACTCTCTGGATTCATAGTTCATTTTTTAAAATTCTTAAAAAATAAAGAATGTCACTCTGGTTCCTCATCCTCTGTTTGTTTGTTTGTTTTTTGTTTTTTTTTTTTTGCTGTACATTTATTTCGCCAATCTTGCCATTTTTCTGAGCCCCATTTCATGGGGTCGGTAGAGGATAAGAGGCTGTGTTATCAGATTCTCTTTGAGGAAATGCTTATTTTTTTCTTGCAAACTAAAAGAGGAAAATATTGGTTATTGATGCAGTGACCATAACTAACTCCAAATGAAAACTCTTTGCCTTCAAATTCTCCTGCTCTCTTCTTCTGCATTAATTGATGGACCCCGCCGCTGCCATCCTGCATGGCCACGCTCCCTGTGGTTCGGTATCGATTTTCTGGAAGAGATGTATTCAGGAAACTGCTCCTGAATCTAATTCTTCCATTCAGCTTTCCTTTCTATTAGTTTAAACAGACAACACCGTCTCTTTCTCACTCAAGAAATATGCCAAGGAAATACACAGACAAGTCCCAGGGCCCAGGGCATTCATTAAACCAGAAGCACTGTAAACATTTATTATATCAGAAATAGCACACTGCATGCCACTGACCAAAAAACAGATGTGTCAAAATGATGCATTGCCTGAATTTTGTCTCACTTTCCTCTTTCTTTTCTACCTGAGAAAAAACAAGGTAGTCTTAGAAAAAGTGAAATGAAATAAAATTGGAGACTGAGTTGCGGCATGAATGATATCAAAACTCTCTGCAAATCTAATAAAAGTAAATTGTTAGAGGTCATTACTTTTCATGTTTATTGATCTTTACTGCTGACATCATTATTAGCTAGTGGAAAAGCAGATTTATCATGAAGTTCTCAAATACGATGTTAAGAGAAGGACAAAGTAAAGGTAATTTTTTATTGGAGGAAATATGCTCATCAACAAAAACCAACCAGTGAAGGACCCATAGTCAACTTAGAAAAACATTTTTCTACAGATAGTAAATTGTATAAAAACAGGTGAAATGTTTATTTTTCTAAATTACATTACATATATGTTCCATTAAAATAACATTTTAAAGTGAGGCAAGGATGAGCAAAACATTTTTCCACTTGAGTTTACTAATTTGTATTCTCCAAAATTGTTCTTCGGGTCTCTGAAATGTCTGACAACACAACAGGAGTGTTACTAATTAAATTATATACTCCTTGTATCAGCTCCACAAAGGCTGCTGCTGCTGCTAAGTCGCTTCAGTCGTGTCCGACTCTGTGCGACCCCATAGACGGCAGCCCACCAGGCTTCCCCATCCCTGGGATTCTCCAGGCAAGAACACTGGAGTGGGTTGCCATTTCCTTCTCCAATACATGAAAGTGAAATTTGAAAGTAAAGTCGGTCAGTCCTGTCCGACTCTTAGTGACCCCGTGGACTGCAGCCTACCAGGCTCCTCCTCTGCCCATGGGATTTTCCAAGCAAGAGTACTGGAGTGGGGTGCCATTGCCTTCTCCAATCCACAAAGGCAGGGACCTTGTTAGTCTTTCTTTTATTTCCACAGGGCCTGGCACACAGAAGAAATTCAGTAAACATTGTGGAAGGATGAGTGACCCACAAGTCTTAATGCAGTTCTGAAGAATCTGAGTTAACAACTGGCCATTGTACTTGGGCCCATTGACCACTGCATTTGAATAACATCCTGTTACTTTAATATCCCATCATGTTACGCACATGTATGCTCAGCTCCTAAGTCGTGTCTAATTCTTTGTGACTGTATCCCACCAGCCTCCTTTGTTCATGGAATTTTCCAGGCAAGAATAGTGGAGTGGGTTGCCATTTCCTTTTCCAGGAGATCTTCCCAACCTAGGAATCGAACCTGAGTCTCCTACATCTGTCTCCTGCCTTGGCAGGTGGATTGTTTACCACCAAGCCACCCGGGGAAGCCCTTCCATCAGGATGCTACAGTGCAGAAGAAAGAGAAAGGAGGCAATTGGCTTCTGTGAGCCTTTGAAAAAGGATTTGCAGGTAGAAGAAAATTGAAGACACAACATAAATTTGGTAACACGTTCAGAACTCTTTCAGCATGAGTTGTTTATTCTATTCCTGGATCTCTGAAGCAAAACAAGCACTGGGATTCATGTATATTTTTGAAATGTATTTGCCCAGTAGTGAGATTTCTGGAGAGGGAAGTAAGTCAGAAAGAGAAAAACAAATATCATATAGTATTGCTTATGTGTGAAATCTAGAAAAATTATACAGATGAACTTATTTGCAAAGCAGAAAGAGACATAGACTTAGAGAATAAATGTATGGATACTGAAGAGGGAGGGAGTGGATGAATTGGGAGACTGAGATTGATATACATACACTACTATGTACAAAATAGATAACAAATGGGATTCTACTACACAGCACAGGGAACTCTACTCAGTGCTCTGTGGTGACCTAAATGGGAAGGAAATTTTAAAAGAGGAGATATATATATATATACATATATACATACATATATACATGAGACTCATGCAGTCTCCTGCATATTTATGACATATGCATGATATAAATATGTATATATATGTATATGCATGAGACTGATTCACTTTGCTTTACAGCAGAAACTAATACAGCACTGTAAAGCAACAATACTCCAATAAAAATTACTAAAAAAGTAAATTCAGAAAAAGAAAGAAAGAAACAGGGGACATAGAAAGGCTTCCATTGCCCAGGAGGCTCCCAGGGTCCCGCTTAGTTCAGGTATAAGAGCCATCTGGTAAATAAGTCATTTCCCCCCAGTCACTCCAGGAGACAGCAATCATGAGTCAGTGATTCTTTCATATGCTTTCATTAGAAAAACACCCTCAAAGGACCTCCTCCCATAAGGCTGAAGTCCATGTGTAATAGGTGTCATGCGGTGGTAAATAAAATATTCTTTCATGAACTAAAAATCCTTCCTAAGGGTACCTACTTATAATGTGTACATTCTGAAGTAATAACCAATCTGTTTCCAAATTTGCCACTTAAAACTTTTTTTTTTGGTCACAATTCCAGAAGGCATTTTCGCAGGTCCATGCCAAGTGCTAACAGCATGCAGAGCAGAAAGCTCCAATTTGCATTCTCCAAAAAAGGACAGCTCGACCAGATTTAATGTATTTTGGCTGGCAATTTGTATGCTTAGTCTCTGCCCAACATACTTTACTTTGAAAGACCCAAGCTATAAAGCCTAGAATTATCGTTTATATTAGGAAGCCTGATAGAGTTGTTTCCACTGACATGGCACCCGCTCTGGCAGTAGCATAATTTTATTTTAAAGAGATGGGAGTGTTCCTTGTGGACAAAAAAAAGGCATCGTAGGCTTTGCAGTGATTATTTTGGAGCTCATCTCTTCTACCTTTCTGTAAACGCTAAAGTACTTTTGGGTGATTTTGACATATATGCATAACCATACACTATGTATTTCTTTGGGGGCCAAATTTGATTTTAAAATACTGGGGCTTTGTAAAACCAGATTTTATTTTATCCTTTTTTAACAAAGGATTCATAAAATGTTCAGTTAACTTTTTCCCCTTTATTGAATTCTTTCTCTGCATACACTGTATAGCAGGGAGACAAGCAAGCAAAGGGCAAAACAGAAGGGAAGTTTTCCCATTTCTTAGCTCCATGAAGGCCCTGCCCTTGTGCTACTAGACTATCCTTTGTCAGAGAAACAAAAGGCAATTGTCAGTTCCTTCCCATTTTCTTTTTCATTTGTCTCTCTTGGATATTCATATTTAAATTATTAAATACGAAGCTTAATTTATCAGTAACAAACCATACAATCATAGAATGGTCTATAGACGCATGCCCTACATTGCAACTCATGGATGGAAAGATGGGATTTTATTTTTCTCAGGTTCTCAGAACCACCTTTCCTTTCAACAGTGGAGAAATATAATCTTTTAAATCAAGATAGCAGATATTTTCAATTAAAAATGCAGGATCTATGGGGTCAGTTCTCAGTCAAATGTACATTTCTCTCCATTCTTACCTTTATGCCTCTCCATGGAACACTGACATATAGCCTTGTTATCTTAGGTTTTGTTTCCTGAGCATCAGTCCCTGAAGGGAGGATACAAACATGAATAATTTATTTGGAAAAGGAACCTAGGTAATAGCAGGAGAACCATGAAGAAGTAAGGCAGGAAAAGAAAGACCGCAAGTAGAAAACAAGAGTATTAAGCCAGGCCACTGACACCTGCCATGAGTTTATTTCTGCTTGAGGAAGCCTGGGCATTTGTTTCAGCTTTCTTTTTTTTTTTTCTTAAGTCAATATAGAGTTGATTTAAAATGTTGTATTAGTTTCTGGTGTACAGCAAAATAATTTGGATATACATATACATATATTCTTTTTCATACTCTTTTCCCTTATCGTTTATTACAGGATACTGAATGTAGTTCCCTGTGCGATATAGTAGGAGCCTCTTGTTTATCCACCCTGTATATACCAGCCTTCATCCGCTAGCCCCAGGTCCCAATCCTTCTCTCTTGCCTTCCTGTCTTGGCAGCCACAAGTCTGTTCTCTGTTGTCTGTGAATCTGTTTCGGTTTTGTGCTGCTGCTGCTGCTAAGTCGCTTCAGTCGTGTCCGACTCTGTGCGACCCCATAGACGGCAGCCCGCCAGGCTCCGCCGTCCCTGGGATTCTCCAGGCAAGAACACTGGAGTGGGTTGCCATTTCCTCCTCCAATGCATGAAAGTGAAAAGTGAAAGGGAAGTAGCTCAGTCGTGTCTGACTCTTAGCGACCCCATGGACTGCAGCCCACCAGGCTCCTCCATCCACGGGATTTTCCAGGCGAGAGTACTGGAGTGGGGTGCCATCGCCTTCCGTTTTGTAGATAAGTTCATTTGTGTCGTATTTTAGATTCCTCATGTCAGTGATGTCATCTGGTGTTTGCCTTTCTCTTTCTTAATTACTGAACTGATGATAATCTTGCGGTTCATCCATGTTGTTATAATGGCACTCTTCCATTCTTTTTTGTGGTTGAGTGAAATACTTTGGCCACCTGATGTGAAGCGCTGACTCAGTAGAAAGTACCCTGATGCTGGCAGAGATTGAGGGCAGGGGGAGAAGGGGGAAACAGAGGTTGAGATGGTTGAATGACATCACCAATTCAATGGACATGACTTTGAGCAAACTCGAGGAAATAGTGAAAGACGGAATCCTGGCGTGCTACAGTCCATGGTGTTGCAGAGAGTCAGATATGACTTAGTGACTGAAAAATATTTCGTTTATATGTACCACATCTTCTTTATCCATTCATCTGTTGATGGATATCTAGGTTGCTCCCATATCTTGGCTATTGTGAATAGTGCTGCTATGAACACTGGGTGCATATATTTTTTCCAGTTATAGTTTTCTCTGGATACATGCCCAGGAGTGAGACTGCTGGATTATATGGTATTAAAAACTCTATTTTTAGTTTTTTAGGGAAACTCCATACTATTCTCCATAGTAGCTGCACCTATTTTCATTCCCACTGACAGTGCAAGAGGGGCAACTCTGGGGATTGTAGCGGTCTACCTGAGATGCTTTCTCCTGGTTGTAAGGCAGGGAGGATTTACAATGCATTTACTATCATCTACCTTGTGTTGAGATTACCTGGCAAAGGCAAAGGCAGCTTCCATTTCTGACACCCCAGGAGCTGATGAAGCAGAAAAAGACCTTGGGCAAAGGGTGAAGGCAGAAGTCAGCATCTCAGGCTCTGTGCAACTCCAGGATGTTTGGGCACACACTGCCAGCATCTCCTCTACCAACCTTGTAGCATAGGTTACTATGGTGACCTGACGCTTCTGCAAGCATCCATGAGATGTAAACAGCTTTTTATTTTATATCACTAATATCTCATTTTTGCTGTATAAGCACATCTGTCTGTATCAGCTTGGACTTCAAAAAACAAACAAAAACTGAGAGATCATGTATTGTTTGAGAAGTACTGCTTCAGTGGCCCCTAACTCTGACCTGAGGCCCCAGTCATAGAGATTGAGCCAATATTGCAAGTTTTTGTATTGTTTAGTTTGGTTAGAACCCCTAACTGGACAGAATACAGGACCATGCCTCACTTCTTTGGAAAGAGCTCAGCGGACATTGAGCTTCTTTACAGATGGGCATTGAGCACATCCTTAAAGGCTAATGAACATCTTAACATGCCTGATAGGATCCCAGTGTTTCACATATGATGTCCACCCCAACCTGCTCACCAGCCAGTGGGGAGCAGAAGCTCAGAGAGAGCTGGTTGACCTGAGGGGCTAGTGCCAGGTGGAAAAATTCACAGTGGTGAGCTGGTTTACCAGATGCCCCACAAAAAGCACACAACAGCAGTGATGGTGGGATGAGAAAGGGTGGCTGTCTCTAGGCAGGCTTGCTGAAGGCTTAAGACACCAGGATCTCAAACTCTGCCATCATCTCTGTGGTCACTTTTACCCGGGAGAGGCAAGGGAGTTGTTCTGCACTTTGGGTTTAGAATCTGTTCTGAGGGCTTCTTGTAGCTCTTTATCCCTTCAAGTTTAAAAGCAAACTTAGTGTTTTCAGAAAATCTTTTTTTTTTTTTTCAAAATGTTTTACCATGCAGTTGTCTCTGCTAACACACACACACACACACACACACACACACACACTCACACTGTACATACTCAAATTCGTGTGTCACTTTGTTAATAATCCAGGCTATACCTGCATGCATGCTAAGTCACTTCAGTCATGTCCCACATCTTTGTGACCCCGTGGACTATAGCCCGCCAGGCTCCTCTGTCCGTGGTATTCTCCAGGCAAGAATACTGGAGTGTGTCGCCACGTTCTCTTCCAGGGGATCTTCCTGACCCAGGGATTGAACCTGCCTCTCTTGTGTCTCCTGCATTGGCAGGTGGGCTCTTTATCACTAGTGCCACCTGGGAAGCCCAAGCTATACCTACCCTTTCCCTTAAAAACGAAACTTGTATCAAGTTATTGCTGCTGCCTGAATATTCAGAGAGGGGAATGGGGTACCAGAATACACAGTGGAAACAGCCTCACAGCATTTCTTAAAGGACATTTGAGACTCATGATTCTCGATACAAGGACACGTGAATAGGATAAAAAAATAAAAGGTAAAGTCAAGCTACTTTTGAAGATAATGAACTCAAGTCTACAATTTTCATGACCAGCCTAAATACATTCACACCTAGAATTTGAATCTGGAAACCAAATCTTCATGATGGGCATTTGACATTTTCCAAACCCTGTTTTATGTGAAAAGCTTTGGGAAGACCTTTCAGAAACCAAATAGGGTGCGTTTTAAAACATTAATACAGGGAATCAGCAGACCAGCTACCAGGAGTCATTGTAGTCGACTTAAACACACAGACATCAGACACGTGGGCATGGGCCCAAGGTGAAACAAGGCCAGACTGCAGGCATCCTTCCTCTTGAAAGCTGCTTTCTCCAGTGCCTGTGGTGTGGGCAGCGCTGAGCTATGCCTGGAAGAAAGTCTTTTCTAGGCCACGGCAGAAAAAGACAGAGATGTGTGTTCTTGACACAAGGGACCTCGAAGGCCCTCAGTGTTTACCCCACTGCCAGCCAAACATTGCATTAATATAGAAACAGCCCCTTAACAATTGGGAGAGAATTCTGTGGCTGCTGATGAAACATGCCAGGTGCTTCAGCCAGAGTAAATTAATGGACTCGTGTGTGTGTGTATGTGTGTGTCCCTGAGCTCAAGCACATGCAAAGGTCATTTTCCATGGCAATAGATACCCTAGAACACAGTCAATGTTTTATTTCAGTTTTACATTTGAAGTCCTTTCAAAGTAAATAAAATGTATCCATGAGCCAATTAAAGGTGAATGTGATCACAAAGAATGAGATTTAGAAATAAATATATGTCTATATAAAAAATGGGTACCTCTATACAAAAAATCCAAATTAATAATAAAGTTCTAAGGCTATTGTAAAAGCTGAGGAAAAATAAATCATATATTTTTATAAATAGTTAAAGTTTGACTTCCTGAGTTTAGTAAAAATTTCTTTTTATTGCTGGCATGTAACATATTCAGAGCTACTTCATGATAAATCTGACAGATATATTTTATATTTTCCATGTAGAGCATAGTTAATATTTGATGCTGGTAACTTCAGTGTATTGAAATAACTTAAGAGATTAGAATAATTCTAGTTAAACACCTGTTTTTATAATAGAATTTTAAACAAAGGAGTAGAGAGTTTATGTTCAAAGAAAGGTAATTTAAGTGGCACTTTCTACTTTTTAACCTATTTGTTTTAGATAAATTAAACATGCAAAATTAACCAGACAAAATGGTAAAAAAAAACCTAAATACTAAAATAATAATTTGTGGTATATTCATATTGGTCTGAATTTTAAAGCAAGTAGTGTAACTTTCTTCCTCCCTTCCTTCTATTTTTCTTTCTTTTAATGATTCAAGGCCCTTCTTACTTCCGTTATTGGCTTCAAACATTATAACATAGGGCATTGTACTCTTCAGCATTCATAGGAGAATGAATTCTTTCAACTCCTAGTTGAAGAGGACTTACAACAAACCCTTACAGAATTAATTTGGCTTTATAACAGGGACCAAGGGAATTCCTGGTCTTCCCTGGTGGCAGACAGTAAAGAATCGGCCTGCAATGCAGGAGACAGGGGTTTCATTCCTGGATTGGGAAAATCCTCCAGAGAAGGGAATGACAACCCACTCCAGTGTTCTTGCCTGAGAAATCCCATGGACAGAGGAACCTGGCAGGCTACAGTCTATGAGGTCACAAAAGAGTCGGACATGACTGAATGACTAACACTTTCACTTTCAAGGGAATGCCAAGACCTGCTTGTCATCTTTCCTCTGTGTAAGTAAGTAAGTGAAGTAGCTCAGTCTGTTAACTCTTTGCGATCCCATGGACTGTAGCCTACCAGGCTCCTCTGTCCATGCAACTGTCCAGGCAAAAGTACTGGAGTGGGTTGCCATTTCCTTCTCCAGGGTATCTTCCCGACCCAGGGATCGAACCCAGGTCTCACACGTTGCAGGGAGACACTTTACCGTAGGAGTCACCAGGGAAATTATTCCTCCGTATTCCTCCAGAAACCCATTCCTCTGTATGGGTCTAGATAATTGGAACTGTAGGCGTGGAATGAGTGAGTGAAAGTCGCTCAATCATGTCCAACTCTTTAGTACCCCGTAGACTATACAGTTCATGGAATTCTCCAGGTCAGAATACTGAAGAGGGTAGCCTTTCCCTTCTCCAGGGGATCTTCCCAACCCAGGGATGGAATCCAGGTCTCCCACATTGCAGGTAGATTATTTACCAGCTGAGCCACAATGGAAGCCCAAGAATACTGGAGTGGGTTGGGTAGGGTAGGGTAGCCTATCCCTTCTCCAGCAGATCTTCCCAACCTGGGAATGGAACAGGGATATCCTGCATTGCAGGCAGTTTCTTTACCAACTGTGTTATCCTGGACCTCCATGCAAATGGAAAACAAAATATCCCTTTCTTATCTACTGGATCAGCAATCCATAACCCCTCTTATGGGCCTCTCTGAGAAACAAAATGAGGAGAAAATGGCCCCTGCTTTCCTTCTACCTGCTCTCAGGGTAAACCCCGTCCACGCTAAGCTACAGGCATGGGGAGAATGGAGAAGACCTGTTTCCAGCCGGGTCTATTCAGAGGAGAGTGGAGTTTTGGTCCTGTTGAAGGAATATTATACTCTAGAACTGACAGCTGTCCGAAGACATCACTGTTGCTTACCCTTCTCCCCAACAATGTTCTTTTTTTCCACTTTGAGTTTGTTTGTTTGTTTTTTTAATTGGAGGATAATTGCTGTACAATATTGTGTTGGTTTCTGCCATACATCACTATGAATCAGCCATAGGCATACATATGTTTCCTTCCTCTTGAACCTCCCTCCCACCTCCCACCTCCCACCTGCCACCATCCCACTTCTCTAGGTTATCACATAGCACTGGATATGAGCTCCCTGAGCCATATAGCAAATGCCCACTGGCTCTCTATTTTACATGTGGTGATGCATATCTTTCAATGCCACTCTCTCCATTCATCTCCCCCTCTCCTTCCCGCCCCCCTCTCCTTCCCCCACTGTGTCCACAAGTCTGTTCTGTATGTCTGCATCTCCACTGCTGCCTGCAAATTTGTTCATCAGTACCATCTTTTTAGATTCCAAGAATGTTATTGAGGTAACTGAAGCTTCTTAACAAAAAAAGATAGCAGGGAAAAATAAAGTTTTGAAATAGCTTGTCAGATATCTGAAAAACCTCACCATTGGAGACTGGTTTGTGCTAGAAATCAGCTGCAAACTTTTCTTCCAACACAGCCCCAAGTCCAAGATGGGCAGAGCAAACCCCGAGTCCATCGAGTCAACTAGACGTGGCGAATGGGACAAGGTGCTTCTCCTGAACTGCCTCTCCCTCACTCTTCTAGGGCAGGTATGACTGGACAGCCCCTCCACTGAGGGTGGACACAGTCATACTGCTCACAAGCTGAAGACAGCCAGCTTCTAAGTGACTGGGGTCTGCTGGCTCTCCAGACAGACCCAGAGATATAGATTTAACATATGCTAATGCTATGCTAAGTCACTTCAGTCGTGTCCAACTCTGTGCGACCCCATAGACGGCAGCCCACCAGGCTCCCCGTCCCTGGGATTCTCCAGGCAAGAACACTGGAGTGGGCTGCCATTTCCTTCTCCAATGCATGAAAGTGAAAAGTGAAAGTGAAGTCGCTCAGTTGTGTCTGACTCTTAGTGACCCCATGGACTGCAGCCTAACAGGCTCCTCCGTCCATGGGATTTTCCAAGCAAGAGTACTGGAGTGGGGTGCCATTGCCTTCTCCGAGATTTAACATAAGAGAATCTGAAATGGAATTCTCATCCATCCTGAGGTAATCAACTTTGGGAAAATATGTGCAATGTGCTTCAATACAGCAATGACTCTAACAAAAAAAAGTGTTAGTGTATTGCAATTAAATACATAGCAACCAAGAGTGTACTCCCTAATGGAATAGTGGGGAAATACAACTCTCAGTCCAGTAGACACATTGCTGAGTTAAGATGACTATACACAAAATAAATTAAAAAAAAAACTTTCATTGATAATGAAAAAGATTAACTTAAAATTCTTCCATTCAAAGGCAGACAGTGTGAACCTTAGTCATTTTCACAACATTTTTCTCCGTCTGTTGTTTATATACTTGAACTTATATTTTATGTACTATATTGAATTATGCAAAAATCATTTACCATTTGCCAAAAGCATAATTTTCTTTTCTGGAAAAGCCTTGTATATATTATTTAAATAGTTGTAGGGTACTCCAAAAATGCAAGAATCATAATCAGTTACAGTATTAAATTTGTTAACTATTTATGCTCTTACCTATAGAAATAGCTTCCTATTGAAATACTTGCCATAAATATGTGTTTCCCAATTGTAGATCATTTCTTCGAGTACATATGGGAAGTCTAAGTATTCAGATCAGAGTTTATGAACATACTTAAGACCCAATATATTACAAAATATTTTCCAAAAAGTTTATATCAATATTCATTTCCCATAGCAACTTGTAACACTGCTGGAACTAAATATTATCAGTTTTTAAAAGCTGTAGTAATTAAGCAAGCAAAACAGGTTATAGAAGTTGTTTTTAAAGCATAGTTATCATATTATAAATAAACAGTTTTGACACATTTATTTGACATGTTTTATCTTCAGTGATTTGTTTGTTAAAATACTTTACTTGATTTACTATTTCTGCATTTTTCTTATCAACATGCATAAAAATCATTATAATACTATATTATATTGATTATATTATGATTTTTGCCTTGTTGCAAGTTTTCTCCCAAGTTGATAGCATTTTTGTTTTATGATTTTTCAATGAAAATAATTAAAGTGAAATTTTTTCTTCTTTACAATTTTTCTTTCAGCCCTTGTTTTTTAAAAATATTTAATTTGAAAAATCAGGTAAACTTTTGTCTAACTTCTATTACTTTACTAACTTTAAAATATTAATTGTATTATTAATTGTATTTTTAATCAACTTTGTCTCCATCTAGAATGACATGAGATGAGAATGTTAATTGAGCTCTTTGTGCCAAAATCCTTCCACTGATTGAGGATCTGTGTTAGATCTTGCATTATGTGGGTACCGCATGCATATATGGACACTGCTCCCTTCTCAAGTAACTTTTTTCCCATCTAAGTTTTTAGTCCAGCATTAGAACCAACCTGATTTCATTAATGTGGTAGTACTCCTTGCTATAATATCTGACCTTATATATTTTCTCTAACTACTTCCCTTGTGGCTCAGATGGTAAAGAATCTGACTGCAATGCAGGAGACTTGGGTTCTCCAGTCTCCAATGCAGGGACCCAGGAGTCCCTGGGTCAGGAAGATCCCCTGGATAAGGGAATGGCAACCCACTCCAGTATTGTTGCCTGAAGTATCCTATGAACAGAGGAGCTTGGTGGGCTATGGTTCATTGGGTTGCAAAGAGTCAGACACGACTGAGCAACACTTTCACATCTCTTTTTAAAAAATATTTTTTTTTTTACTCACACCTTAACACCCATGCCTTCTGAACATAAAGTAATGTTGAATAATTTATTGAGATTGAATTAAATACATAGATCAATTTTGAGAAAAATTGATTTCCCACCCAGCTACCAAATACGTGTGTTCTTTTGTTAAGTTTTCTTTTATTTATTTCAGTGAAGTTTTGCAGTTATCTTGGTTGTATTTTATTTTCAGGTTGATTTTTTTTTTTCCTTATACATGGATATTGTTCTGTGGAGTATGTGTGTGTGAATGTGTAATGTGTGTGTCTGTGTGTGTATGCGTGCATGAATGGATGAATGGGCATGTGTACACACATTTTATCTAATATTATTCACCCTAATCCCCTTTTCTGGTTTATTCTTCAAGGTTGTTTTATATAATTTACCAACAGCAAGAGCTTTACTTCTTTTCCCATAACTAGTGCTATCTCATTGTCATCCTGTTTATTTGAAATTACTTATTATTTCTTGGATCAAGTAGTTGCATTACTATTGTTTAATGATTCCATGGAAATCTCATATCTCTCCCTCCTTTCAGATTTCTTTCAAGTTTTTAAGTTTGGAAAAGAGGACATTTAGAAGGTGGTGTTGAACATTTGTTTCTGGTTCTTTGTCCTTTCTAATCCTCGATTTTCATGTCTCAGCCACCAGACTGAACAATCTTTTATTGAAATATGTACAAACTTCGGCTACAGCAGAATCCTCCTAGAGGAGGTGCATCTTTCTTGTAATTAAGAGAGGATCGAGAATCTGAGTCTTGAAAAGAGCTGTCTCCATCTAGGAAAATGTAAGGTGAACAGATTTCTGGGTTGCCGTGAAGGGAGACCAGTTGTCCATGGAGTCAGGATCCTGTGCCATGAGGGGACAGTGCTCCAGCTTACTTAGTGTGGGAAGCTGGCTGTCCCCCTGGTTCAAGATGAAGAGGAGGGGCAGTTGTGGAGGAAACCCACCTCTTCTGCTGGCTTCCAGAAACAGAGACCATTTGGGACATGCCCTGTAGAGGGCCCCTAATTTCCCACTCCAGTGACAGAGGGTCAGCGAGGAAAACGCCAGCTTCCCCTCAGCCAGTGACGGTCATCTACTCATAGTGCTTGACCTCACAAGGTAACCCAGATGGGTGGAAGGGATATTACACTCGCTGACACAGAGAAAGATAACTGTCTCTTTAGAAGGGTCCTATGGCTTTAAGGGGGTGCATAGTGGCTCAGTGGTTAATAATCTGCATGCAGTGCAGGAGACACAGGAAAGGTGGGTTTGATCCCTGGGTGGGGAGATCCCCCAGAGAAGGAAATGGCAATCAAGCCACTTCAGTATTCTTGCCTGAAGAATCCCATGGATGGAGGAGCCTGGTAGGCTACAGTCCATAGGGTCACAAAGAGTCAGACATGACTGACTGACTGAGGGCACAGTAGCACACAGACATGTGACTTAGAAGAACTAGGTTTTGAATCACTTGAACACTTGGAATATGGACACACAAATGAGAGCAGAACTAGAACAAAACTGAACAATTTAAAGTGTAAATGAGGAGTTTTAAAGAGATTTAAAACAACCAAAATGATTTCCAGAAATTGAAAAAAAAAAGTCATGATCCTAAATTTTTGAAAAATAAAATATGACTGTGTTACAAATGACATGTTTCAGACTACATTTAGGTTGTGTATGTGGTATGATTTTTATTCCTACTGTGACGCTTATTTGACACCTAGGCAAAAGGCAGACCACCAGGAAGTAGTCTGAGTGGCCTTAACTGCCACTGACATGGTCTATGTTCTGGTCATTCTGTTATGTGATCTCCCCAGGGTGGAAAAGCAGACGAGAGCATGTCTGATGGAAATAGGGAGGGGGCTAGGCACCCAGGAGTCCTGGAGGAAGGAGAATACTCCTAACAGGACAGGTGAGAGAACTTGGGAACTGTTTGGTCTTGGAAAAAGTTGCTGGGTATAGAGCTGTGCTGTTGAATTTGTAAAATCTCAGTTCCAAATAAAATAAATGTATGTTTTTTTCTAAGGAGATTGAGGTAATTCTCCAGAAAAAAAAAAAAAAAAAAGGTGTTTCTTTGTGCTCAAAGAAGACCATACAAACCTGAATTAGTAAAACATGGATGAGCCTCAAGGAATGAAGATGATTAAACACTTAAGACAGAAACTAGTCTATAAATGCAAAATACATTTCATTATTCCTGTGCAGATAAATACATATATAGATATATGTATTTGTTGTTAAGTCACTAAGTGGTGTCCGACTCTTTGTGACTCCATGGACTGTAGCACACCAGGCTTCCTTGTCCTTCACTATCTCCCAGAGTTTGCTCAAACTCAAGTCCATTGAGTTGGTGATGCCATCCAACCATCTCATCCTTTGTCTTCCCTTCTCCTTATATATAAATATTAATTCATAAACACATATTTGTGAATGAAATATGCTAAGAACATGTGTATGCATTATCTTATACTTCTTTTTTCCCTATTATTATTTATTCCCTATTATAACTTAAAAAATTCAAGCATGTTTCACCTTTGATTTATCCTTCTCCAGGCTACTCTATATTATTTGAATTTTATTATTATTTTTATCATTTTATTATTTGAATGTTATTTGAACATTCATGAAGACTTTGAGAATTACATTTCTCTAGTACTCTTGCCTTGAAAATTCCATGGATGGAGGAGCCTCGTGGGCTACAGTCCATGGGGTCACTAAGAGTCGACACGACTGAGCGACTTCACTTTCACTTTTCACTTTCATGCATTGGAGAAGGAAATGGCAACCCACTCCAGTGTTCTTGCCTGGAGAATCCCAGGGACGGGGGAGCCTGGTGGGCTGCCGTCTATGGGGTCGCACAGAGTCGGACACAACTGAAGCAACTTAGCAGCAGCAGCAGCGGCAGAGAGACAAAAGATTTTTAAAAGAAATACATGAAAGTTATGTATTTTGGAATCAGAAGGCTGGTATGTTTTGAGGATAGACATAGAAACAGATTTAAATAGAGCATCAACAGAGTTTCTTGTGTATGTCAGGGCCTCCAAATTCACAGCCCACGATTTGAGTTGGGCATTGAGACCTCACCCTTCACACTGCTCATTGTCCTGTTTTGTTGAATTGCATGTAGAAATGACATTTAGTCTGCAGAATTCTCGGATGAGTTACTGATACATACAAGAGAGCAGACTTATTTACAACGCTTTTCAAGGTCTTCAGGTTAATTTTTGCAGAACTTGTTCTATTATGTGAATAAAAACTAGTACTGTGAAACTTGGGCTCTGAGGAGAAAGACAGATGCTAAGTGCTATGCATCTTCTTCACTAGAAGCATTTGGTATGAATTCTGGGGGGGAAGTAATGACTCTACTCTATTAGCCATGAGGGGCACACACTGTATACGAATATGCTGGAAACAGTGATCCACTGAAACCCAGAACTGTTTGAAATCAGTTATTTACTCACAAATTCATACAAGTAGGAAAAAAAGAAAACCTTCATTTCTTTGAGAAATGATTTGTAATATTAATACTATTAATAATGTCAATGCTTCCCAAAATAGAAATTATCAGACCATGTTCTGCTGTCTGCTTTATCTTTCTTTTCCCTTTTAGTCTAAGCAGATTTAAACATTTTATTTTTTAAACATCAGGCAGGGGAGACACTGGTTCAGGGGAAGCCCTGGGTCCCATGGTGAGACCCACTGGCCTTGAATCTGCATGGGAGGTGAGCTACAAGATCCTTCCTGTTCAAAGATGAGGCTTAGTCCTGTCCATTCCCTCAATGTCCTCTATTTGCCAAATAAAAGAGAATCATTTGTTTTGATCATGCAATCTGTAGAAGGCTGCTTGGCAGGCTGCAAATCTTGATAGAAGGTGAACATATCTTCACAGAAAGTCCAAAAGTGTGTTTTTATTAGATATTTAATTTTTAATTAAGTTAGAATTTCACTTTCCTCTTACTACCCTGGGTCAATTGTGGAGGTTTTCTTTTGTTTAAATGTTGCATAAAAGGCTAAACTCTCTAACAAACCTATGCTATGGTTTATTTTGTTTTAAGACTCTTTAAATCAATTTATTTATTTTAATTGGAGGCTAATTACTTTACAATATTGTGGGGTTTTTTTGCCATACATCAACATTAATCAGCCATAGGTGCCCATGTGTTCCCCCATCCTGAACAGTAAGGAGCACTTCGTGAATTTGCATGCCATCCTTGTGCAAGGGCCAGACTAATCTTCTCTGTATCATTCCAATTTTAGTATCAGTTCAATTTAGTTCAGTCACTCAGTAGTGTCCGACTCTTTGTGACCCGATGAACCTCAGTACTTCAGGCCTCCCTATCCATCACCAACTCCTGGAGTCCACCCAAACCCATGTCCATAGAGTCAGTGATGCCATCCAACCATCTCATCCTCTGTCGTCCCCTTCTCCTCCTGCCCTCAATCTTTCCCAGCATCAGGGTCTTTTCCAATGAATCAGCTCTTCACATCAGATTGCCAAAGTATTGGAGTTTCAGCTTCAAAATCAGTTCTTCCAATGAAAACCCAGGACTGATCTCCTTTAGGATGGACTGGTTGGATCTCTTTGTGATCCAAGGGACTCTCAAGAGTCTTCTCAAACACCACAGTTCCAAAACATCAATACTTCAGCGCTCAGCTTTCTTTACAGTTCAACTCTCACATCCATACATGACCACTGGAAAAACCATTGCCTTGACTAGACAGACCTTTGTTGGCAAAGTAATGTCTCTGCTTTTTAATATGCTGTCTAGGTTGGTTATAATTTTCCTCCCAAGGAGTAAGCGTCTTTTAATTTTATGGCTGCAATCATGATCTGCAGTGATTTTGGAGCCCAGAAAAATAAAGTCTGACACTGTTTCCACTGTTTCCCCATCTATTTCCCGTGAAGTGATGGGACTGGATGCCACGATCTTAGTTTTCTGAATGTTGAGCTAAAGCAAAATTTTTCACTCTCCTCTTTCACTTTCATCAAGAGGCTCTTTAGTTCCTCCTCACTTTCTGCCATAAGGGTGGTGTCATCTGCTTATCTGAGGTTATTGATATTTCACCCAGCAATCTTGATTCCAGCTTGTATTTCCTCCAGCCCAGTGTTTCTCATGATGTACTCTGCATATAAGTTAAATAAGCAGGGTGACAATATACAGCCTTGACATACTCATTTTCCTGTTGAAACCAGGCTGTTGTTCCATGTTCAGTTCTAACTGTTGCTTCCTGACCTGCATATAGGTTTCTCAGGAGGTAGGTTGGGTGGTCTGGTATTCTCATTTTTACAGTTTATTGTGATCCATACAGTTAAAGGCTTTGGCATAGTCAATAAAGCAGAAATAGATGCTTTTCTGGAACTCTCTTGCTTTTTCCAGGATCCAGGGGATGTTGGCAATTTGACCTCTGATTCCTCTGCCTTTTCTAAAACCAGCTTGAACATCTGGAAGCTCATGGTTCACGTATTGCTGAAGCCTGACTTGGAGAATTTTGAGCATTACTTTACTAGTGTGTGAGATGAGTGAGTGCAATTGTGCGGTAGTTTGAGCATTCTTTGGCATTGCCTTTCTTTGGGATTGGAATTTTAGTATTAGCCAAAGGGAGCACCTAACGTTTTTTGATGGGGACAATTTTTAAAATCTTTATTGAACTTGTGTTCTGGTCTTTTGGCCATGACGCACGTATGATATTAGTTCCATGATTAAGCATTGAACCTGGACCCCCTGAACTGGAAGATGAAGTCTCGACCATTGGACCCCCAGGAAAGGCCCAATGCTATGGTTTTACGTTAGATTTCTTTAGGAGATAACACCTCGAAATCACTAAACACCGAAATTTGCAGATTTCCTGATTGCAACCTAATTTACCTTGAACAGGCTTAATTGTAAATAATAATCATAATATGAATAAAAGGCACCATTTCTTCAGAACCTACCACATGCCAAGCCTGTTATGGAATATTCATCAATTTCTGAAGTTGATATTTTTATCCCAATTTTATAGGTGAAAAAGAAGAAATTTAACAATTTACTTAATATCACATACTTATAAATGGCCCAAACATGAATCAGACTCTGATCTGTCTCTCCATAAACCTATCCTCTATTTTATTACAAAATTCTGATTCACCAACTGTTGCCAAAATTTGGCCTCTGTACACCCATGCTGATTTAAATCTGGGAGACAGAGTTTTGGGTGAAGTAGAACAAAATAGCTTTATTACTTTGCCAGGCCAAGGGGGCCACAGCAGGCTAACCACCCAGTAAGGGGTAGTGAGGAGCCTTGTGATGTTCAAGGAGCAGGGCGTCATCAGCTCATAGACCTTCTGATTGCCTGGTGGTGAGGTAATTAGGAGGCAGTATTGTCAACCTTCTAGTTCTAACTAGCCTGGGGTCTTCATGCTTATGGGCATCAGACATTTAACTTCTTCCCCCTGGTGGGGGTTTCAGTATCTGCAAAACAGCTCAAAGCACATGCTCAGAATATTATCTGTAGTCCTTGAAAGTGAAACTGTTAGTCGCTCAGTCTTATCCGACTCTTTGTAACTCCATTGACTGTAGCCTGCCCGGCTCCTCTGTCCATGGGATTCTCCAGGCAAGAATACTGCAGTGGGTTGCCATGCCCTCCTCCAGGGGATCTACTTGACCTATGGATAGAACCCCAGTCTCCTGCACTGCAGGCAGATGTTTTACCATCTGAGCCACCGGGGAAGCCCCAGTAGTCTTCGAGGAAGAACTAAAGGTTGCTTTTTTTTTCCTCCCAGCTTGTGGGATCTTAGTCCCCAGACCATGTATTGGGTCTCCAGCATTAAAAGCATCAAGTCTTAATGCTGGACCACCAAGGGAATTCCTGAACTAAAGTTTCTTAACTTTGTTTACTGGTTAAAGTATTATTATTTTGTCTTGTTTGTTAGTTTTTTTTTTTTTTTACGTTTTTCTGCATTTTCTTACTTCTCTGATTTAATTTATTCTTTGACTAAAGTTTTTCTAAAGACAGAAGGCAGGCCGTGGATAAGGGAGGGGTCTGTCCTGGGAAGGGCCTCCCAGGTGGTGCTGATGTCAAAGAATCCACCTGCCAATGCAGGAGATTCAAGGGACAGGTTTGATCCCTGGGTCAGGAAGATCCGGTGAAGGAGGAAATGGTAACCCACTCCAGTATTCTTGCCTGGAGAATCCCATGGACAGAGGAGCCTGGCAGGCTACAGTCCCTGGGATCACAAGGAGTCCCACACGACTGAAGCAACTTAGCATGAACACATGAACTATTCTGGGAAAGTCTTATAGGGTCCTGCCTGGTTTAGAGAATAAAGGTTCTTTTGTTAAAAATAGGTTAAATTTTAGTCATATTTTTATTTTTATATGGCTGTCATTTCTGATAGCACTATCTCCTCCCTGTCATGCCTCTAGACTCACACACTTATTTCCTCCCTTGGTAGAAAGTCTTGTCTCTGAAAAGAAAAGAAATATCATGAAAGAAGTTTGGCCATGAATCAAAGGCTATCAACACATTTTCAAAACAATAAATAACCTATTGTGTCTACATAAAGTCAGGATTCAAAAATACACTTCAACAAAGCATTTGTTGTTATTCAGTCACTCATTTATGTCCAGCTCTTTGTGACCCCATGGACTGTAGCATGCCAGGCTTCCCTGTCCTTCACCATCTCCCGGAGCTTGCTCAAACTCATGTGCATTGGGTCAGTGATGCCATTCAACCATCTCATCCTCCGTCACCCTCTTCTCCTCCTGCCTTCAATCCTTCCCAGCATCAGAGTCTTTTCCAATGAGTCAGCTCTTCGTATCAGGTGGCCAAGTACTGGAGCTTCAGTTTCAGCATCAGTCCTTCCAATAAATATTTATGGTTGATTTCCTTTAGGATTTACTGCCTTGAGACTCTTAAGAGTCTTCTCCAGCACCGCAATTCAAAAGCATCAGTTCTTTGGTGCTCAGCCTTCTTTATGGTCCATGTCACTCATTTTAATAGCGTGGTTCTAGTAGAGGGCCACATTTTTCCTATGACTGAAGTCACTTGGCTCTGTGTTCTAGATCTCGGGAGGAGGTTGGTGATGTGAAGAGAGAGTCCAAAAAGTACAAACCTGGGCTGGGTTGCTTGGTTTCCCGACAACTCCCACCAGCACAGAGCCCTGGAGAACCCTGCCTGGCCCACAATCACAGCTCATCACTTCATCTCCTTTCTGCTGCCTTTGCTACCAGGGAGAAGTAATGTGAAATTTAATAAGTTGAATAAAAGTTATTTCCGCCCCCCTTCCCATTTGTGTGGGTTCTGGCAGGGTGCTCTGTAAAGTGCATTCGATTACTAGGAACAATGTGGAACCAAATTACTGCCTAACAGTTATTGGCACCAGAGTAAGTTAAGTCGTTCCTCACCAGCCAGAATTTCATCTGCTTCCCACTGCTCTGAAGACCTTTTATCTGTCTCAGTGCCAGCTTTGTGAGGGGCGGACCAGACCGCTGAGTGCTTGTGGGTTATAACAGGACAAACACCTCCCTAAATGAGTTTTCCAGTTTTCTTGGGTGTGGTGGTTGGAGGGGGCGTGGAGGAAGGAGCAGCCTCTGAATATAATCTGTTAATTTACTTTAATATAGTATGGGCTTCCAAGGTGGCGCTCAGGTGGCGTGAGTGGTAAAGAATCCACCTGCCAATGTAGGAGCTGTTGGAGACAAATGTTCAGTCCCTGGGTCAGGAAGATCCCCTGGAGGAGGAAACTGGCAACCCACTCCAGTATTGTGGCCTGGAGAATCACATGGACAGAGGAGCCTGGAGGGCTACAGTCCATGGGGTCAGAGTCAGACACATGTCCATCAACCTCCTGAAATTAAAGGAAACCATAAATGATTTTTTTTTTCCTAACTGAACAATGTCCCAATTTAAAGTGAAACATTGTAGATTTTTTCTCCCTAAAACTGAGTTGCTTCCAGCTTTTTCTTATATGCTGCACATTTTCTTTTCTGTTTAGTTGGTTTTGTTTTTTAAATGTGTATGCTTCTGAAGAAAGCACGTTGAAAACCTCTGCATTGCAATTAAACAAGACTCTTGTTTCTTTGTCATTATAGATGTCGTTGATTGACCCAGAATGACTATTTAAAGCCCTATGTTAGCATGTTCTTTTCAGGGCTATTGCCCCTCTGTGTTCCCGCAGAGGTGAACAAGTGTATTTTTGTTAGCCTTGCTTAGAGATCGGTTTTTCTGTACTTTATATCATTTTTATTGTCTTTATTTGGACTGTCTTCGATATCACAAAACATTTTTGAGTATGTGGCTGAGACTTGCATGCAGTAATACTTCTCTGAAAAAATAAGCTCTGTTCTTTAATGTCTATGGGTCCCTGTTCGCCTTTTGCCTGAAGTGTTACATTGTATATCCACATGCAATAAGCAGTACAACTTCCAAATTCTTTTCCTACTTTACTAGTTCATTTTCTCCACCCAGTAATTTGCATCAAGTTGCATCCTTTCCAAAAGAACACACTCCCTTTTTGAAACACATGTTCCTGATTTAAACCTATTCCAGGATCTCTGGTAATATCACAGGCTAAACATTAACTGTCAATCCAAATACTAGCCATACTAAATTTTGTAGGCATTGCAGTCAAATCATTCAAGAACATCTTATGCAAATTGAATTGCCCTCCATCGGATTTTTTTCTTCCCCTTGCTTGTTTGAAGAGAGAGATAACCATGTCAACATTATGATTTTGGGCTGTTGGTGACTTGTGCCTTCATGTCTGAACCAGCTTTGACCTAAACCATTATAGTTAATGACTGATTAAGAAAAGCTTGAGGTCAGATATTTGAAAACTTTGAGACATATTGGTTTTCTAATGTGTATTTTAGGTCATAGCAGTGGAAATAATTTCAATGGTCTGTATATTAACCTTCCTTGCTTTATACTTTTGGGGCATAAAGAGTGGGTGTTGTTACTGTTGAATATGTTTTTAATGTCCAAGAGCATTTCTCTCCACTAGAGTGTGTCAGATGGTTCGAAGTGGAGAGAGAGGTAGGTTAAATAGAATTTTAAGACACAAACTGCAATGATAAATTGTAGAGCGTGGCTATGGAACTTGTTGTCGCACAGCTGAGGTGGGGTTGACAACACTTCTTCCAACTTGGGGACTTGGTTGGAAACCAAATGGGGCTATTCACATGTCTCACCACATTGATTAATTGAACAATCCAGGACAAAGTAAATAGCATGTGCCGTTCCCCTCACGGTGGTCCTATCAGCATCCATATCTGGTCTCATCCTCCATTGCCCCCTTCTCCTCCTGCCCTCAGTCTTTCCCAGCATCCGGATCTTTTTCCAATGAGTCAGTTTTTCACATCAAATGGCCAAAGTGTTGGAACTTGAGCTTTAGCATCAGTCCTTCCAATGAATATTCAGGGTTGATTTCCTTTAGGAATGACAGGTTTGATTTCCTTGCAGTCCAAGGGACTCTCAACAGTCTCCTCCAGCACCACAGTTTGAAAGCATCAGTTCTTCAGTGCTCAGCCTTCTTTATGGTCCAACTCTCACATTCATACATGACTACTGGAAAAACCATGGCTTCGACTATCTGGACAATTGTTAGCAAAGTGATGTCTCTGCTTATCTCTCTCCAAATCTCCCTAAACATTTCCATCAAAAAACATATTAATTTGCAAGTTTAAACTTTCCATATGACAGTAATATCAATCCATATTGAAAAGTAGAGCATAGAAAGCTTTCCTGTCAAATTTGGCTGACATACCACAGGATAAATGGCAATCTGTGATCTGGAATGAAGATTGCAATAACTTGTAAAATTTAAAAAGACACACTGCTTCTCTTTTCAGAAATTTCTCCATTTGAGCTCCAGCTAAAAGTAATTTCCATTTTTAACGTTTATTTTCATAAACCAAAGACTTTTTTCCTGGACACATTTCTCAAAAGTATTTCAAAAATAAATACTAATAATATCAAAATCTATAAAAATTATTCAACTGAGAATATACTGTTACCCTACATCTTGGGGAAATTTACTACTTTTTAAAAAGTATGTAGCTCCTAAGCATGGTATGGAGCTATTTTTGTGGAAGCAATCTTGCCTTTCTCGTATCAGAGGAATAATAAGACAAGAATAAGTGACAACATTATTTTTGTCTTTTTGTTACACAGTGCAGACTGTATTATATGTTAACATAATATAGTATTTTGCAGTGTGTGATGAATTTCATTTGTGTTAATAGTATATTTGGGCTATGTGTGAGTGCATGTGTATGCATGTGTGTATGTAAGGCCTGTGCATGTGGCTACATGCATGTGTATCATTTTTATAAATATTAATGTTCTAGCCATACACATTCGGAGAAGGCAATGGCACCCCACTCCAGTACTCCTGCCTGGAAAATCCCATGGACGGAGAAGCCTGGAAGGCTGCAGTCCATAGGGTCGCTGAGGGTCAGACACAACTGAGCGATTTCACTTTCACTTTTCACTTTCATGCATTGGAGAAGGAAATGGCAACCCACTCCAGTGTTCTTGCCTGGAGAGTCCCAGGGACAGGGGAGCCTGGTGGGCTGCCGTCTGTGGGGTCGCACAGAGTCGGACACGACTGAAGCGACTTAGCAGCAGTAGCAGCAGCCATACACATTGCTTGCAAAAAGTTCTTTCTGCCATAAGTTTGGTATTTTAGACTCTTAATTGGTTACAGTACCTCGAGTAGTAGTAAATATAACAGTTGTGGTGCTGTCACATTGTATGACAGTCACTGTAGTGGGGTAGTCACAATGTATTCAGTGCTTATGCTGTGTGTAATAATATGCCAGGCCCTTTACAGAAAGGAAAAGCTACCACTTTTTTATTGAGTTTTTTTTCTCAGATATATAGGATTATAGCTTTTATACGCCTTTTTATATTCTGAAATTATAATGAAAGATACTTTCTAACAGTAGTATTTTTAGAATGGCAGCTATAAATTTAACTTCTGGACACATGTATATACTGTGCACTGAGAACAAGTTACATATACACACATATGCAGCAACTGGGGTGCGGTGCTCAAGGGGAACCCGAGGGTGCCCCCTGGTGGAGGGAGATGCCCGTGTCCTTGAGGACACGCACTGGGCAGGGTAGGGCTCCAGGGGTCCAGTCTTGTGAGTCATCCAGCTCAGTCTTCGTGGCCCCACAGATAACTTTTCTAAAGACACAAATCATAAACTTTGGTTTGGGGTGTTTATCCTGTAACTGCTGAATCCCAGGACGGACAGTGTATGTATTGAACCACATGAAACTGCTCACATTTGACCCGTTTCTGATACCCACAAACAGCAGTGTCACGTGGTCCAACCAGACACATGGTTCAGGCCAGCTGTGACCCCTGTCTTCACTACTTAAGGCCTGTTGGCCAAACGAATACTTATAATGATCAGATATGTTAATGTAATGTGTAGACATATAAGGAACTAGAGATAATCTTCCGCCGTGTTTTGAGAGATTTGATCTATTACAGGAAGGGGAAGAGCAGGCTGGGGGATGAAGGTGTATAGCACTTAGGCTTTTCTGTAAATAGTTTAAAACCCTAAATATGCACTGGTGGTCAGACTGGAGAAGATCCCTGACCAGGAGGTTGTCAGGTGCTGCTGGCTGAAGGAGAGATGCTCAAGCATGCGGTGAGGAGCTGGGCCCATCATGCCGCATAGATGGCCCAAGGGTGCACAGGTGGGGCATTCAGGGCCAGGCCACTGACATGCCTTTTAAGTTTCATTTCCACCACAAGGACCCCTGCACATTATATGTAGGACCCCCTCGCCCACATGGGCTGTTTCGGTGGAGGGTCCCTTCCCTGGGGGACCTCTTTCCCTGCCCCACTGCGAAGACACCCACCTTGTTCAGTCTGTACACCTGAGAGGTCATCACCTCTCCTGTGCAAAAGCCAAGTTCAAGAAAGACCACCTCAGCCTATGCATGGAGAGGTGAAATAGAGAAAACGTTTCCTGGGAGTTGCCTTGATGCTGAGACTGAATGGCTGTTGGCTCCCAGCCTCGTGCAGCTTAAAGTCACGCTAGACTGCAAAGGGGGCCACGCCCAGGACCCTCCACCAGGCATCAAACTGACTGTTTTGGTTCATTCCCAAGCATTTAGGCTTTGCTACTGTACCGATACCTCAGATTCAAACCTCTAGTTCTGAGAAAGGCAAGTCAGCATTCCTGAAAACTCCTGACTGGCATATATGCAACTCTGGCTCCAGTCTTCCATGAAAAGATGCTGCTGCCGACCAAACACTGCTGACAACAACCGGCAGCGCCCTCCCCTCGGGCCAGCCATGCTTCTGGGCTGCCTGGGGCACCGGCTCCATCAGTATTTCGCGTGGGACAACCGATCTCTCTCCCCTTTGTTTGATCCAGGTAGGACCCTGGGGATACAGGACTTTCTGTCTTTTGGGTTTGTATCAGAGTGGGGTTGAGAGAAGTGAGCAGGAAACTTCTGTAAGAAGTTTTCTCTGACCACTTGTGAAGGAGCCTCACCAGACGGCTGTTTGCCCGGAATGATGCAGAAGGCCGTGGTGCTCAGGATCTGTCACTTGCCCTAGAAGTGTTACGTGAAGTCATGGAATTCCAGGTTTTGTTGTGACAGTATTAACCTGACAGGCTTAAGGTGTCCTCCTCCACTAAGCCCTCAGATGACCTGGTCCAGAAGCCCCGCTGGGTCAGGGCTGTGCGGGGACAGGTCTGTGGCTGGCGGGCCTGGTTACCTGGATCTCAGTGTGATCCTGTTCACCCCCCTGCCACCCTCCCGTCTGCACTCAGTGCTTGAATTACTCGCCTTGTCCCAACTCTGGCCAAAGAGCTTCCCTCCAGCGACAGAGGGCTGGAGGCAGGGAAGGTCTGCTGGGTGGGAGGCATGGCTTCCACAGCCCCACTCGCCCCCACTGACACGTGGTGTTTAAGTGGACAACCCTGGGCCCAGACGGGCAGGTGTCCTCAGGATCACAGCATCCTTGAGCAGTTTAATGTGGTACCAAACGAAGTCCAAATAGGAGCTATTTATAGATGAAGCAGCATTTAATGCTGCATATAAAGTAATGCATATTTTTCAAGCTAAAATGCATATATCTACATAGATGTGCTTTGCTGAGAAGTTAGGTCTGTTGTAGACCAGAAACCACACATTGTGATTTCTCGTTTTATTTTTTCTTAGAAAACATTTCTATTTACGGTAAATAGTTAATATGTAAATAATGTACATATATGTTGACTTCTGGAGTGTTGGTTACAATGTATATACTCCTACAATGTGCATGAAGAAATATCCTTTATTGATAATTTCGTTGTAAAGTGAATGGTAAGCCTGGAGAGTGTATGGCTGTCAAATGACAAATACTGTGTTCATTAAATAAAAACACATTGTTTTAAAAAAAAAAAACTCTCTTATACCATCATGCAGGTATTCTTCCCCCTAAATGTATGCAGAGAACCACAGGTGGCCGGGGTAGTATGGGTAACCCTTCTATTAAGGATCCTACAACATTGCTTTTGCTTGAACCCAGTTTCTCCTGAATTCGTGCTCAATCTCTTCCCACTACATAGCCTGTGATAGCAATAGAAAAGGAAAAAGCAATCTGATCACCTTTGAGATCTTTGCCTTAGGTGAAGAAGTCATTTGTAGACTTTAAGAATCACCGTTATAAAACACCTTTACTTATGGAAATGTTAAGAAGATGAATGTTTTTGATTTTCAACTATTCCAATGACTTGCTTCACTTCAGTGTAAGATAAACCCCAAAGCAGCTAGCTTGCTGTTTCTTTGCTTTTGGGACTGTAGACCACATCTTTATTTAATATTGTGACTGGGTCTGATCTAGACTTTTTTTTTTTTTTTTTTTAAGAAATTGCTACTATGGGGGAGCTTCTGCTCAGCTCCAGGGCTGTTTGGAGCTGTTCTGAATTTTAGTGATAAGTGAGTGGATCCCTTTGTTCCCTCTGTGGACTGGCAGAGCCTGAGTTCTCTGGAATCATCCGTGGTTGACCTCATCCACTGCCCAGAGAGGCTGCATTGACCATGTCAACAAAACATGGCCCCTGGGCCCTGCCCACTGCCCAGTGACCCTTCTGCACATTGCTGCTTGGTTTCTTTACAAATGACTCACTGCTTTTTCTTTCTTGTAAACACTTGTATGGTCTCCTAAGTACTAACGCATCCTTCCACATGGCATTGCATTCTCAGCTAATGAGCTGCCTCATACTTCACAAAGAAAAGAGAATTGGATGAAAATTCCTTGGCCTTCTTTCTACCAGATCTACCCAGGCAAATTAGCATGTGCCTGTATCCCTGCGTTTCTCCTTATTACAGGGATGAAACGTCCCAGATTTTTTTTTTTTTCTTTTCCATTATGATTTACCTTTAGTAATAGTGAAGTCGCCCAGTCGTGTCCTACTCTTCACAACCCCATGGGCTGTAGCCTACCAGGCTCCGTCCAAGGGATTTTCCAGGCAAGAGACTGGAGTGGGTTGCCATTTCCTTCTCCAGGGGATCTTCCCAACCCAGGGATTGAACCCAGGTCTCCTGCATTGCAGGCAGACATTTTTACCATCTGAGCCACCAGGGAAGTCGCATGATTTACCTTTAAATTTGTTTTAATTTTTTATTGGAGTGAAATTGCTTTATAATATTGTTTTTCTGCCATGTGTAACAATGTGAATCAGTCATATGTATACATATATTCCCTCTCTCTTGAGCCTCTTTCCCATCAAACCCCAAACCTACCCCTCTAGGTCACCACAGAGCACTGAGCTGAGCTCCCTGTGCTATACAGCAGCTTTCCACTAGTTATCTGTTTAACACATGGTAGTAGATAATCTCTCCTCTGGACCATGATCCTTAACCCACTTTGTATTCTGAAGGACCTTCCTCTTTTAATTAGTTCCCTTCTCCCCCCCTTCATCAATCAGAGACTACATCTTGGACACGCCCATCTCTAGGATCTCCTACTTTAAAAGGCAGAATAAAACAAGCATTCGGGGCCAGCAGACACAAGTTCTACCTTCAAGACTCCTTCCTTGTGTCACCTTCTTCATCAGACTTCTCCATGTAGAGGTGCCCCAGACTCTCCATGACCCACTTCTCTCATCTCTTCTCCTTCCTTTAGTTTACTTCTTCCTGCTCCCTTCCTCTCTCTGTTAACTCATCTAAGTGATTCTTTTTTATTTTGTGTCTGCAAATTCCTTCTGTTTAGGATGACTGCCCAGTTTGCATGTGTAGCTCAGATCTCTCAGCAGAGCTCCAGACACATGTATCCAATGGTTTCCTTGACCACATCTGCACTTGCATGTGTCATTCGGGTTAAAACTTAACCCAATGCCTAAATTTAAAGTGTCTAAAGCTAATGTCTTGATGTTCACCCTATTCCTACCTTGTCCCTACCAAAGGTGTTCACTCCAGAAACACAGGAATCATTTTTAATGTCCATCTTTTACAGATTTTTTACAGATTTTACATATTTGTGTCACCCACTCCAGCTCTATCATTCAGTCTTCTCTCATAGTTTCTTTTTTAGCTGAGGTATATATAGTTGGTTTAGAATGTTGCATTAATTTCTGCTGAACAGCAAGCTGCTTCAGTTACACACACACACATTCTCTTTTTATATTGTTTTCCATTATGGTCTATTGCAGGATAGTGGATGTAGTTATCTGTGCTATATAGTAGTACCTTGTTGTTTATCCATTCTATGTATAAAAGCTCCTTAACTAACTATGGCAACTTCCCAGCCCCATAGATTCCAAACAGTCTCTTGGTTACAGAGTGACTTCTAAACACAATACTTTACTACATGATCTGCCTCCTAATCTCTAAGGTTATCTCAGACCTCCCTCTCAAATTCTGTGTCCAAATGCCTTGTAGAACATGTTGTTGCTGTTGTTTAGGTCCAACTCTTTGCGACCCCATGGACTGTATCCTGCCAGGCTCCTCTGTCCATAGGATTCTCCAGGCAAGAATACTGCAGTGGGTTGCCATTTCCTTCTCCTGGGGATCTTCCCGATGCAGGGATTGAACCAACATCTCCTGCATTACAGGTGGATTCTTTACCACTGAACCACCAGGGAATCCCTCAACTTATTCTCTACCATGGATATTTTGGAAGGAGCATCCTCCAGTAAGCCACACAAACGTTCCTTCAGGTGCGTCCCTGCTCTGGCTTCCACCGTCCACCCACCTGACATTACCAGCCGGAGATGATGAAGGCTCGCTTGTCTCTTGCACAAATGTCAGGTCTGGTGTGCTTGCCACAAACAGGTTTTTATTCACACAGCAAATACAGACGGGCTCATGGATCCCTCAAGAGATTGTGCAGAAATTATTCTTTCATGGTGGAGTCTGAAGAAGATGCTTAAATGTGAGGAGAAACTTTCCCTGATATATTAGTAATAGTTGGGCTTATAGCCTGAATATGCATATTTTCAGTATAGTTTGTAATCTAGGTCAAGAGAGATGATTAAAATCAGCTACATTCCATCAGCTTGGAAAAAGAATTCTTAAAATTATAGTTAATAATGATGCTCAGATTCATTCAGCCACTATTCAGCATAAAAGAGATTCTCCAAAATTAACAGATTAATCATAAATATATGCAGTGTACAGATATGTATTGGTCACAAACTCCCTATAGAATATTATCTGCCAACAAATGTGTACCTTCAGCGAGACCCATAAGCCATAAATGGGGCTATAACTAGGACATCTCACCCACAGAATCCCTCACTAGAGATTTGATATTTGCCTTGACTGATTTAGTCATTCCACAAATATTAGTTGAAAGCCTACTTTGTACCAGGTATGGTGCTGGGTGCTGGAACATAACACGAAAAGAGCAGAAAACAGACTTGCTTTCTGAACTTTTCTTGTATGTAGGGAAAAGGGGAGGAAGAAGAATATATATCTATATCTATATCTATAATGTAATATAAAGCCTTTTGAAGAAAAATCAACTGGATAAGGAGGTAATGCGGAGAAGACAATGGCACCCCACTCCAGAGCTCTTGCCTGGAAAATCCCATGGATGGAGGAGCCTGGTAGGCTGCAGTCCTTGGGGTCACTAAGAGTTGGACACGACTGAGCGACTTCACTTTCACTTTCATGCATTGGAGAAGGAGATGGCAACCCATTCCAGTGTTCTTGCCTGGAGAATCCCAGGGATGGGGGAGCCTGGTGGGTTGCCGTCTCTGGGGTCACACAGAGTCGGACATGACTGAAGCTTCTTAGCAGCAGCAGCAGCAAGGAGGTAATGGGCTTCCTTGGTGGCTCAGTGGTAAAGAATCCACCTGCCGATGCAGGAGATGGGGGTTTGTTTCCTGGGTTGGGAGAATGCCCTGGAGAAGGAAATGGCAACCCACTCTAATATTCTTGCCTGGAGAATCCCACTGGCAGAGGAGCCTGGTGGACTACAGTCCCTGGGGTCACAAAGAGTCAGACAAAACTGAGCGACTGAATACTCACTCAAGAAGGTAATAACAGAGGGTAAATGGAGATTATATTCTCAATGGGTTGCTTCTCCAGCATCTCAGATAAGGTGGTCTGGGGACAAAGGAAGATGCTAGGTACAGGGCCTGCCAGCCAGGAGGGTTCATGGATGTGGAAATACCAAGTGCACAGCCTGACTCTAGAATAGTCCGTGTATATTCTGTGAATCTGCAGAAAGGAGGCTCTGTGGCTGAAACAAAAGGTGACTAAACAACTGTATTTTCAGGTCAAACTATTATCCACAGTTACTTACTTGAATCTGGGACTTTGGGGCTACTTGATCGAAAAGAGACTGGAAATTAGGACGAGTTTAAAAACAAGAAGAAAGAAATATGAAAAAAATAAAACAGGGTTTACGAAATAACTAAAGAGGGATTTCTTGGTGGCTCAGTGGAACTGAGTCCACCTGCCAATGAAGAAGACCCCTGATCCAAGAAGAATTAGATCCCTGATCCAAGAAGACCCCACATACTAAGGAACTGCTAAGCCCAGGGCAACTCCTGAGCCTGCGCTCTGTGCAAGAGAAGCCACCACAGTGAGAAGCCCTTGCGCTGAAACAGAGAATTCCCTCACTCGCTGCAATGAAAGGAAAACCTGCACAGCAGGCAAGACTCATCGTAGCCAAAAATAAATAGAATTATAAAAAAAGAACTAAAGAGTAGAAGATGATTCCATAGTAAATGAGATCTCTATTCATTGCCTGAACTCTAGAAAGACAAAATGTGTTTTAGTCAAACACCAGTCTGACTAGTGTTTATATTAGTCAAAACACCAGCTCCAGGATAATATCTTTGCAAAACCATTCAATGGGAAAATAAGTTTGATATTCCCTTCATCTTGGTGACTATAAAATGTTATTACATGTATCCAAATATATGAGAAGAGCAATATACAAGATGCTCAGGTAGTTGCATTGATCCCAGAATTGTAGAAACTGAGATTGTTTTGTTCACTTTGAAAGAGTTGCATTAAAAACAACAGAGATCTGATAGAATGAGTGCAGCCCGTTTAATTAGGATAAATAATGTGGTGTTTATTAAAAAAAAAAAAAAGGCTCCAAACTATCAAGGCTTAACGATAATGAGCAACAGGTGGGCTTGGTAAGTCCACTCACCCAGGTGCCACAGATGAGGAGTGGGGGAGAAGGAGGCTGGGTCAGAGGCCTGGCATCTTGCTCAGCTACTCACTTCGACATGCACTCCAGGAAAACTCTGACCCCCAGCACCTTTCAACTGGACCTCACCACCATTAAGGACACCTTAATGCACCTTTGCTGCAAGGGAGAGGTAAGTTTTAAATTCCATCTCATGTCAATGATGGAGAGAGCACTGTTTTTATTAAAATATTGTCATGTTAGGATTTCTCTGCCACCTGAAACTTTCTTATTACATCTTCTACTACATGATGTCACAAAGAAGTAAAGCTCAAGGTCAGTCGCTATGGTCCATTTTCTCTGTGGATAAAGCTCATTCGGCATCCAGCTAACCTTACCAGTATTTTGTTGGTTTGTTTTTTCCTTGTTTCTGGCCAGCTGGTCAATGAGTTTAAGGTAGCATTTTTCTGTATGGAAATAAATGAAGAGCAGCCAAGTGAGAAAAAGCAAAGCCATTTATTCTGAGTTTGCTAAAGTTACAGGGAGTCTGCTATGACTTGTGTCACAGCAGAGACACCAAGGCAGGCGGAGGAGAGGAGAGGGCAAGCTTTAGAAGATGGGGGGCTTCGGTGTGTCCTGGATGGAGGGCATTGGCCCAGAGATGCTGAAAGCAAGCAGACTGTTGAAGCAGGGCATGGTGTCTTATTGATGAGGGTGTGTATCTGGCTTTCTCTGGTCGGTCCTACATTAGAAGCAGAAACAGAAATGGGGTCCGTCATCTATTCATCAACTCCTGGTCATGAGGGGCTGATTGTTACAGAAGATGTTAGTTGGCTTTCTGGATTGTTATTGGACATGATGGTCTGACGTCCTTCAAGTCTGATCGAAGTCTGGTAGAAAAGGGATTTCCAGGGCAGGGTTTTTCTGGTTGTGGATCGAAGTTTACTTTTATGTATAGTAGTCTGGTCATTGTCCTTTTGTGCACTTGGGATCTTATCTGTAAGTTAGCTCCTTTGTGGGTTTTTTGAAACTTACTGCACGGTTGCTTTACAATGTTGTTAGTTCTGCTGTACTGCAATGTCATCAGCTATAGGTATGCGTATATCCTCTCCCTCCTGAGCCTCCCACCTCACCCCCATCCCACATATCTAGGGCTATTTTTTTTTTTAAGCCAGTGTTATAGCAGATGGTTTGCTCAAGGAATCTGAAGTCACCACTGTGACAGAATGAGGAATCCCACTGGTCCTCCATACTTAAAAGTAGTTTTCCCCCTGGACTTATGTAACACCACATTTGACTGGATCCATTACTATCTGACTGGTTAATTTTACTCAGTTCTCTCTCTTCATCTATCTTCTAATGAATACATTTTGTGGGGATGAAGGATTTGGTCATCATATTTTCTTTTCTTTCCTCTAAGCTTTTTCCTTAGTAATGCCTCTAGTTTCAGAACTATCATGTATCCTGTACACTGAGGACCCTGAAAACCATGTCCTCAAATAATGGGTGTCCTGAACTCCAGAAATGTAAAACATAACTGAATCCTTGTCATCTCCACTAGAATGTCTGGAAAGCATCTCGGACTTCTAGGACAACATAAAACTATTCAGTTGCACACCATAAGCACTGTACACCCCTACTTCCTACTCATCCGTCTTAACACGGGCTGCCTTAACACCATAGACTGTGGCTTAAACAACAGAAATTTGTCTTCTGACAGTTCAGAGGCTGGGATTCTGAGGTGAGGGTCCCAGCAAGGGCCAGTTCAGGCAGGAGCCTTCTTCCTAGCTTGCAGACGGCCAGCTTTGTGCCCAGTGCCCATATGGCTGTTCCTGGATCAGGGTATGGAGAGGAGCACTCACTGTACCTTCCTCTTATTGTGGAAAAAAAAATGAAGTGAAAATCACTCAGTCCTGTCTGACTCTTTGAAACCCCATGGACTATTCAGTCCACGGAGTTCTCCAGTTTATAATGCTGGAGTGGGTAGCCATTCCCTTCTCCAGGGGAATCTTCCCAACCCAGTAATTCTTCAATGGGGCTTCCCAGGTGGCTCAGTGGCAAAGAATCCATTCCACCTGCAATGCAGGAGACGTAAGAGATACAGGTTTAATCCCTGGGTCAGGAAGATCCTCTGGAGGAGGAAATGGAAATCCACTCCACCACTCCAGTATTCTTACCTGGGAAGTCCCATGGATAGAGGAGCCTGGTGGGCCACAGTTCATGGAGTCATAAAGAGACACGGTTGAGCAACTTAGCATGAATGCAATCCCTACAATATTATGAGGATCTCACCCTTATGTCGCCACCTGGACCAAACAAACCCCCAAATGTCCTCCTCTCCAAACCTTCAAGTTAGAGTTTCAACATATAAAGTTTGGGTGGAGGGGACACAGCTGAGTGCCCAGCAAGACCCTAGTGAGTGACATCCATTCCCTCAGTCATTCAAGCTGATGCCTAGAGCCCTTGATTCCTCTTTTCAAGTCCATGTCCAATCCATCAGAAAATGTCAGCTTTATCTCCAGCACATGCTCCACATCCAGACATGTCTCAGCATTTCTGCCAGTTATATCTTGGTCCAAGCCACCATAATTCCTTGGCTACCAGTGGCTTCCTAACTGTGGAGGAGGAAATGAAAACCCACTCCAGTATTCTTGCCTGGAGAATCCCATGGACAGAGGAGCCTGACAGGCTACAGTCTGTAGGGTTGCAAACAGCTGGACATGACTGAAGCAACTTACCACCACCACAGCTTCCTAACTGATTTGCTTTTCTCCAGTCTTTCCCCGTATGGTTTTTTTTTTTTTTTTATGTTTTTTGTTTGTTTGTTTGTTTTTAAACTTTTTATTTTGCTTTAACGGTATAGCTGATTAACGATATTTTCACATGACCAGTTTAAGTGACTCAACCATACATAGACATGCTTTTTATAGTTGATTTGTTTTCACAGCATGGAGGATTTTACTAAAGCTTTCTTCCTTATATAAAATCTAATCATGTAAAATATCATGTATGAAACGAGATTCCAGTCCAGGTTCGATGCACGATACTGGATGCTTGGGGCTAGTGCACTGGGACGACCCAGAGGGATGGTATGGGGAGGGAGGAGGGAGGAGGGTTCAGGATGGGGAACACATGTATACCTGTGGTGGATTCATTTGATATTTGGCAAAACTAATACAATTATGTAAAGTTTAAAAATAAAATAAAATTTAAAAAAAAATCTAATCACTCCTCTACTTCCCAGTTCACATGGCAAAATAGGATTTTTCTCTGGCCTGTGAAGCCCTATATGATCTCATTCCTGCCTCTTAGACATCGTAGGTCCTCCTCTATCCTTTGTTTCACTAGATATGATTCTCTAATGCAACTAAGAATTTGTGTCTCAGCAACATGCTACCTGCTGTTCCTTCTGCTTGATACCCTCTGCTTGATTCCCTCTTTCCCAAGGTTTCCACTAAGCTTTTTACTAATTGTCTTGAAGCTGGCAATCAAATATCATCTCTTCCAAGAGGGCTTCCCTACCTTTAAGAGATTCACAGACTTTCTCTAGCACACCCTTCTGTTACGTTGTCACTGTAGCACTGAGTCCTTGAAACAGTGTTGTCACTAAGTTCTTTGTGACAATGAATTCCATTTTTGATTCACTTGACATAATCACTGAACTGAGAACAGTACCAGACTCAGTGCAAAGACTGAACAAATATTTGTTGGTTTATCAAGAGAAACTATTGTTGGGAGAATGCAAAGAAAAAAAGGTGAAAGAGAAGCAGTATTCAGATTTCTTTAAGATATAAAAGTTAGGCTGCCCTCTGGAGATAACAGCTGGCCACTATGATGTTGATTGCCTGTAAAACATTTGTGGGTCATTGGGAGAAGAGAGATAACCTTGGCTTCTTCTGTCCCTCTAGAGTTTCACCTGGGGAAATAAACAGAGGTAGAGGAATTTTGATTATTCTGCCAAGGGTTAGCCATTCAGAAGCAGCAGTAATTAATTAAGGAACTAAAACGCAAATACAGATAATCCATCGCCTGAGGTGGAGCTCAGCACCAGGGCTGGAAATGGGTGAGAAGCAGCCTGGATCTAAATTACAAAGGGCTTTAATAATATAGTAAGATTGTTCATCAACTACTGCATGTGTGCTCAGTGGTGTCCAACTCTTTGTGACCCATGGACTGTAGCCCACCAGGCTCCTCTGTCCATGGAATTCTCCAGGCAAGAATACTGGAGTGAGTTGCCGTTTCTTTCTCCTGGGGATCTTCTGAACCCAGGGGTTGAATTGGTGCCTCTTGTGTCTCCTGCAATTGCAGGTGGGTTCTTTACCACTGAGCTACCTGGGAAGTCCTTACAAAGCGCTTTAAAAGAGGTGTCAAAATCTGATGAGGGACGAGCTCTCCAATCAGATGTTAACAGCTGGAGACGGGTGGAGACTGGTTGGTTGGAGAAGTTGCCAACGAATCAGTCCTCGTGTTAATGTTAATATGTTTCAATTTTGGTATAATTGGAAGAGCATTGATCTTGACATATATATGTGTATGTGTGTATAAATTAATTTTTTAAAAAAAGGATTGTTAATCCTACAGTCTCCATCCCAATTTACCATTGAAAAATTTCAGGTGTTATTGACTATTGCAAACAAATATGTAAGATGTCCACAAAAGGAGATTCCATCAACCAGTAAAGAGCATAAAACCTCATGTAGAGGAGGGGAATCAATCCCAAACAAAGAAAACATTTGGCTCATTAGTTTGAGCCAGTTCAGTGACAGCTCATGTCAACATGTCACAAGCGGATTTCTACTCTCTATATTTGTCTCTGTTGATGGGTCTGCTTTAAATCAGGCTTACTTGGTGGCTCAAAGGTAAAGAATTTTCCTGCAATATAAGAAACCTAGGTTTGATCCCTGTGTCAGGAAGATCTCCTAGAGGAGGGCATGGCAACCCACTCCATTATTCTTGCCTGGAGAATCCCATGGACAGAGGATCCTGGGAGGCTATAGTCCATAGGGCTGCTAAGAGTCAGACACAACTGTAGGGTCTTAGTGTGCAGGCACACTGCTTTAAATTGTGAACATTGTCATGTTCACACTTTAAAAGCTAGGAAGGTTGCTGGTTTTTATGAAATGATTAGTTACAGGCAGTCATATAACCATGATATCAGGGTTAGGAAACTCAAGTCATGCACCCAGGCAATGCCATAAGGAGAATGCCCTGAAAAAACAGACATTGTTCCTACTTGTGCTATAAAGTGCTCAAGGCAGCACAGAAAACATGGCTTAAATTAAGCAAATAATTTTTTATTTAATTTTTTTCAGATTGCAAAGACTTAAGAGTAGTTGTGTCAGCTGCACAAAGGGAGGAGCTATTTCTTAAGATTAGATTCACTCAGGAGGCTAGTTCTCAGCTGGAAGGGTAAGGGGAGGGTTTTCTTTTGCATCAAAACCGACTCCTTAAATCTGCTTTGTCATCTTTGAGAACTTTCTTTTTCATCTTTAATGTTGTTGTCATTCAGTTGCTAAGTTGTGTCCGACTCTTTGCAACCCCCTTGGACTGCAGCACACAAGGCTTCCCTATCCTTCACCATCCCCCAAGGATAGCTCAAATTGATGTCCATTGAGTTGGTGATGCCATCCAACCATCTTATCCTCTGTTACCTCCTTCTTCTCCTGCCCTCAATCTTTCCCAGCATCAGAGTCTTTTCCATGAGTCAGGTCTTCGCATCAGATGGCGAAAGTATTGGAACTTCAGCATCAGTCCTTCCAATGAATATTAGGGGTTGAGTTCCTCTATGACTGACTAGTTTTGTTCTGCTTGCTGTCCAAGGGACTCTCCTTCTCCAGCACTGCATTTTGAAAGCATCAGTTCTTTGGTGGTCATCTGTAACAGTTATTATCTAATAGTGCACGACAGTCAGCCTCTGTATAGGTGGTTCTGCATGCACAGATTCAATAAAAGTTCAAGAAAATAAATCCCAAAAGTTGCAAGAAGCAAAACTTCAATTTGCCATAGCCAACAACTATTTACATAGTGTTTGCATTCTATTTACAACTACTTACATAACATTTACATTGCATTAGTTGCTTTAAGTCATCTAGAGATGATGAAAAGTACCCTGGAGAAGTGTATAGCTTATATGAGAATACTACACAATTGTATGTTGATATAAGGGACTGGATATTCTTGGATTTTGGTGTCCTTGGGTGGTCCTGGAACCAAAGCCCAGTAGACACCTAGGGTCAACTGTACTGTTAAAACATTTTGTTCATAGTATAAAATGATGAAGTTTCCCTGGTGGCTCAGTGGTAAAGAATCCACCTGCCAAGCAGGAGACGTGGATTCAGTCCCTGGGTGGGGAAGATCTCCTGGTGGAGGAAATGGCAACTCATTCCAGTGTTCTTGCCTGGAGAATCCCATGGACAGAGGAGCCTGGCAGGATACAGCCCATGGGGTCACAAAGGGTTGGACATGATTGAGCGAGTAACAGTTTTTCACATAAAATAATGATGTTGATATGATAGACAGTCTTGCATGTTTTCTATTTTTTACTGTCACTTACTTTAAGAATTTCAATTAGCTTTTGCATCTTCGGAGTATTATGACTTTTTTATGGCTTATCACAGGATGTTGACTGTAGTTCGCTGTGCTATGTAGAAGGACCTTACTATTTATCCATTTTGTATCAAAACATAGTAGTGTGTGTATATGCTAGTCCTAAACTCCCAACCCATCCCTCCCCCATGCCCCTTGCACAACATTAATTTTAAAATGCCACATTTGATTTCCAAGATGTTCATGTTTAGAGAAAACCTTGTATTCATTCTCTTTTTGCTTATCTCTTACTATGACCTTTAAGTAAACATTTCAAATAATTGAAGAGCTACTCATCCATCTACATTCTGATTTTTCCTCTTTACTTGAGTGCTATGGAATATGCTTTCTTAAACAAGTCATTTGTATTTCCCTTTAAAAAAAAAAAAACACTTTCCAAGCTTAACTTGTCTCTTAAGAAAGGAAGATGTTCAGATAAAGTTTGCCAGTAGCTTCCACAAAAGCCAAAATGACACTTTTATCTCCCTTGTGCTCTAATACACTGCCAGAGATGAAAGTCAGAGAGGGAGGGCGAGACAGACAAGGAGAGGCAGAGCCAAAGGAAACACAGGAGTGCTCTGCTGGACCAGTGGGGAATCACACAGAACAAGATGGAAGACAAGACTGAGTAAGCTCATCATGCCTGCAGTATTCTTTAACACAGTGAGTGATGTATACTTTAGAAATACACTGTGTGCGCTTACATTTCTAAGATACTTCAATTATGGTATGTTATGTAAAGCTCTTTGGTCTGTTTATACAGATCATTTGCCTTTGGCTTAATTAATTGTCTCACTCTTTCCCAGAGGGGCATGTTTGGCAGAAGAAAAATTCCACTGGGTGAAAATCAGACTCTGTAGGCGCCATGTGCCAGGTTGTGTGTTTTTCCCCTAATAGCACCACCGTTAGGGACTTGACTGAGATGCCCAAGAAGTCTTCATCATTAAGAATTTATGTTTCTCTGGTGGCTTCCATTTGCAAAATGAGCCACATATTAAACATTGATAGCTGATGCCACTTTATTGCTGCTCGTCTATTCAGCATCTCTTTTCGCAGAACACAATCTGCATAATTAGAAAATAGCCCAGCTTCTGTATCTGGAGCAACAGGAGTGTAAGGATGTCACACTCTTGCTAGCGTTTCAAATGCCAACCTTCATAACACAAATGTGATAATAACATTCTTTCAATTTTATAGCGGTAATAGGTACACTGGATAGTGTTCACGAAACTACAAGTGAGACAAAGGAAAGATATGAATTTATTAAGACAAGCAAAATATCACATTAAAAATTTGGGGAGAATTTACTACAGCAGGAAATAACCATATCCATAGCATCACCAAAAGTAATTGCAAGACAAATGAGACAGCTTGTTTCATATAAACCAGCCCACAAACTATTCATAGTATTGCTCTACATTTTCCATGCATATTTTCCCCATCATTCATTTCTGTCCCATTTAACTGAATCTCCTAAAAAGATTTTTAAGGTATCTTCTAAAATATCCTCACGTGGTATCTCTGTCATTTGTGAAAATGTCAAGTTTTACATATGATAATATTAAGGGATTACAAAAAATGAAATATGAGGCCAGCATTTAATTTAGTGATATGACATGTACATTGGTAACTCGTAAATTAAATCCAGCCAGACTTGATTAAGTGCTCACAATATGCATAATGTGTGTGTCAGTCATGTCCAACTCTTGGTGACCTCATGGACTACAGCCCGCCAGGGATTTCCCAGGCCAGAATACTGGAGTGGGTTGCCGTTTCTGCCATTTCCTTCGCCAGTGGATCCTCCTGACCCAGGGGTTGAATCCATGTCTCCAGCAGTGTCAGGTAGGTCCTTTACCAGCTGAGCCATCAGGGAAGTCCACTCTATACATAGAAATATCTTAAGTATTAAAAGGCAGATGAATAGGCTGCTTCAAGTTGCTCGGAGTAGCAGATCTGCTTTGAATTAGTCATTTAGATTCAGAACCTTGTTGGTAGGGTCTGTGTTGATTTAAGGCTATTTTGCTGTCTTTGAGGGGAAAAAAATGCTTATTATATTTTTTATAGGTAATTGGACTTGAAAATTTCCAATTTTATGTATATTTTTGGCTGTGTCTTTAGAATGCTTTCATAGGAAAAAAAATCTAAGTTAAAAATATTATAAAGTAAATTGAGGTTTTATATATTAAGGTATTCATTGAGAAGATAAATTGCAACAGACTCATTGAACAGGAGGCAAGCATGCTCAAATTGCGCTTTCAACATTATTACTGATTTGAGAGTTTTCATCTGAAAATGTACGTGCACACATACACTTGCACACAGATATTTAACTGTACATATATATTTTACATCTTCATCCTTGTCTCTGCCTGTATCTACATCCATATCTGTGTAACAATTTATATGACTGACCATCTGTATCTAATTATGTCCCTACAATGAGATTCCTCTGTGAGTTAGGTTTGTACTCTGACTTTTTTACTGAGCAATATGTCATAGATATTCTTCCAGTCATTAGACCCACAAAATATATATGTCTCTGTTTGTATGTAGATATATGATGAGTAGATAGATGTAGAACATTATTTTCCTAACTACTCAATAGCCTATATTATGGCATTTCATGTTCATTTCGCTAAGATTCATTATAAATTATATAGATTACTTAACAAACTTTATTATTATAAGCAGTGCTTTTATGTATGTCTTTATTAATTGATATTATTTCCTCAGCTTCTTCCTCTACTTTTAATTTATTGATAAGACATAATGTATGAATATTGCAAATATTTACACATATTAGTTGTCTACAAAAATGTTGACTCACTTACATTTCCACTTCTTATTAATGCATATTATCATTGTGAGTAAAATTTTTTCACTCAAAAAAGTGAAAACTTGGTAGTTCTTTGTTTTCACTAGTTCATCTTTTTATTTGAAAAATAACTTCTATCCATTCCCTTTTTTGTATGTTCAATGGCTTTTAAATATGAATTTTTCATTTTTCGACTGTGATAGTTATTCTTTATATTATAATTTTAATATAATATGGATATTTACCTACTATCATAAATCAGACACACTTTTTTGCCTGATTTTATTTTTTTATACTTTATGATTTTAAGAAAATTTAGAAAAAGTTTCCCTAAGAAAAATCTTAATGTTTGTGTAGTTAAATCCAACATTTTTTCTCTTTATGATTTTACCTTCATGCTTAGAAATGACTTTGCTACGTGATATAGATTATTTATATAATGTATGTACCATTTATATTTTCATTTAATTTTTATGCTAAAATATCTGTGTAAACACAGGTGTTTTTTTTTTTTTTTTTTCAGTTTAGGTGTAAGTTTTCTTAATAACTCACCAGTAATCCCAACATAAGTTTTCACATAAGACTTATCTGTAACCTTGAAATGCCACATTTTTTATCTACTAGGCTTACATATGTGTATGTGTAAACATACAAACACATATATAACTTATATGACTATTACATAAATTATTCTTTACAATTAAGTGCTAATGTGCTTCCCAACTGGCAGTAGTGGCTAGTCGTAAAGAACCTGCTTGCCAATGCAGGGGACATAAGAGACATGGGTTCAATCCCTGGGTCAGGAAGTTCCCCTGGAGAAAGAGTTGGCAACCCACTCCAGTATTCCTGCCCGGAAAATTTCATGGACAGAGGAGCCTGGTGGGCTACAGTCCATGGGGTAGTAGAGTCAGACATGACTGAGCACATACTTTTGAAAATTTGTAAATTTATAAACATATATGTATGTGTGTTTGTACATTTAAATAATAATATACATTTCATATACTGCATGTACTTTGTGAGTGGATAGATCATAAAATTGAATCAGATTCTTATTTTTCTAATGTATTAAACTGATTTATTTGGATTCAATGATAAAACAGTCAGGTCAAGAGGACATTTTGCACAGTGCATGAATTATTCCATTTAAGAGAAAATAAATGTAAGTTCCAGTGGAATCCCTACACAAGTCAAATACTTCCACGTTAGCTTTGCTGTACACTCTTTCTCTGATAATACACGGATAATCCAAGCCAAGTGCTCACCGCATGCTGCCTCTCTTAAGCATCTCCTGATGCCATCAGTACTCTAATCTGGTGCCAGCCATGATCAAAACGTATATTCACATCATCTACTTAAAACAATTCTCTGGAGGATATTTTGAATGACCTGTGTTCAGATAACATATAGCACTCAAATGCATGAATATATCTGGGCAAAAGTAAGTAGAGAAATAGTAGATGTTTAGAAGGGGGCAGATGCGGGGGAGGAAGACCAGAGCCTTCAAGTAGATGTGTTGTGGAGAGTTATTCTTCATCTTTACCTTCAGTTTATACTCAGGAGAGGCAAGAAACAGGTTGCAACTGGTGTTTGCACTAATTCCAAAATGACTGAAAGAAATGTGAACTTCAAATAGGTTGATGATGTCTCCAGGGCTGTGTTTGGGCACCAGCGACCTCTGAGGCCCACTGGTGCCCTTGTCGCCTCCACGTGTCTTCCCTAAATAATAATCGCGTCTCTCTCTGTGCAAAGTGCTGACTTTGCTTTGTTTCTGTCATTCTCCCTCCTTATAAGCATGCCATTGTTGTAAGCACTGTTCCTTTATTAGATACATTCAGACAGCATAGTTTCTGTGTTGAGAAATAAACTAAAGCCATAAGGGACAACTTCAACTCCAAAAGCAGGGAACTGAGGGCTCAGCTACCAGTGGTACAGAGATTCACATCAGGGTTCCTTACGTGATGATTTTCCCTCTATACTTGTGAGCAGTTTCGCTCTCCCCCATCCCCGCCCCCTGTCACATTGTTCACTCATTAATGGAGAAAGAGAAAGGAAAGCACAAAACAAAATTAAGAAAATTTTAAGTACTTTAAAATAAAAGGGGAATACAATTTTTTGGAAAATTATAAAATGTAGAAGATGTTGATTTAGCTGCAGTGAAGTCTCCGTGAAATACACAAACATAAATGGATACTGGAAATGTGAGGGAAAAAAAAAAAAAGATTTAGAAAGTCCCTTTTTCTTGTAAATAAGATTATACAAAAACTATCTTTTTTTTAATTGGCGTATAACTGCTTTACAATGTTGTGTTAGCTTCTGCTGTAAAACAGTGTGAATCAGCCCTAAGTATACATATATCACAGGCTTCCCAGGTAGCACTAGTGGTAAAGGACCCATCTGCCAACGCAGGAGACGTGAGTCACAGGTTGGATCCCTGAGGCAGGAAGATCCCCTGGAGAAGGGCATGGCAACTCACTCCAGTATTCTTGCCTGGAGAATCCTATGGACAGAAGAGCCTGGCGGGTTACAGTCCTTGGGGTCCCAAAGAGTAGGACATGACTGAAGCAACTCAGCACTCACGCATACATATATCCCCTCATTCTTGAGCCTCCCTTCTCGCCCCCATCCCACCCCTCTAGATGAGCACTAAGCTGAGCTCCCTGTGCTATGCAGCAGCTTCCTGTTGGCTATCTATTGTACACATGCTAGTGTATATATGTTAATGCCCACCCTCCCCTTCCCACTCTGTGTCCGTACGTCCGTTCTCTGCATCTGCGTCTATATCTTTAAAAAATGCTTGAGATACTGCCATTGGGATTGCATCCTTGATATTTTGCCAGGACCTGCTTCCTCTACTTCTTTCCGGTCTTTTTCCAAATCATTTACCAACCAAGATCCTGCTCCATCCTGGTGTTGTCTGGTACACCATGTTCTCTCTTCATTTTACATATTATGAAGTCCAAAAGTTCATATGGTATACAATTTTATATTGATAATTGTGTTAAAATTTTAATATATAAGTTCTACCTACATTTGACCTATATTACCTTTTCAGGTTATTTTGCTGCTGTGTCATGATCCATATTTTTGCTAGAACAGTTGACCAGCAAGGATGGTAAAGTGTGTTTATTGTTATCAGGACACACCTGGGCACAAATGTGTTTCTCACTAAGGTAGCATGCAGCAGGCTTCCTCTCACTTTATCTATCCAGGAGAGGTTCCTGAACTGACCATGGACTTGATCCAACTTATTGGATGCCCATGCTTTTGTTATTCATTAAATATCTGCATGACTTTTCAAGTTGAAAAACACCCGGTTTAATAACATAAACAGAGGCTAGGAAATCAGAAAGACCTGGGTTGGTGTCTTGACTTTATCAGGTAGAAATTATATGACCTTGAGAATAGCATCCATTTGAATCTCAGTTTCTTAATCTGTCACAAGTGAAGGAAAATTCTACCTCATTTAAATATTCTAAGAGTTTGAAACCTGCATTTTGAAATTGCAAGTGAAAAGCATAAATATGTAAGATTCCAAATGAATAGTAGGTGTTATTACAAATCCTAAAAATAAAAAAAGTTAAGAAAAACATGTGAATAAAGAAAATAGTCTTTGTAGAAACATACACTAATCAAATAATCACACAAATACATGTAAAATTCTGTCAATAGTAAAAGTGCTGCTGAAATGCTCAGAGTAGCAAAGTGTGATGCAGGATGAATGGAGGAGATGATGGTACTGATGCAGGCAGGGCAGGCAGGAGAGCAGGGACCACAGGGGGCTAGCAGGAGGTGATGGGAGGTTAGACAAGGTGAGGTTGGATGGAGAGAAGCAGACCAATTCAAGGGCTATTTTCAAAGTAAAGTCCTCAGACTAATGAGGGATTGTATATATAGAGAGAACAGAAAGAATCATTGTTAAGTTTTTCAAGCATTCCTCTACAACCATAAAGCTGATTATTAGGCAGAAATCTGGGAAAGGAAGTCTACTTGGTTAAAACAAGTTGAACTTAGGTGCTTTTCAGATGTCCAAAGGAGACATCAGGTCAGCAGCTAAAACACAGCAGACTTGACTGGACGAAGGGTGAAATCTGTGCAGTGACTCATGCTCCTGTGGTTGTAGAGATCACCGAGGGAGAGAGGAAAAATAAGACAGACAGGGGCACAGACTGAACTTTGATAACTGAGCAGAGGAAGGTGTTCCTGCCAAGGAGAGAGAGGGTGGGCATCAGAATGTAAGAGGAGAAGGAGACCAAGGGAGATTGTATCAGTGAAGCCACAGGAAAAGAACGTTACAAATGAAGCCATGGGAAAAGCATGCTACAAGAGTCAGCTCATCATTCCGGTGGTTCAGACAGTAAAGAACCCACCAGCCAGGGCAGGAGACATTGGTTCTATCCATGGGTCGGTAAGATCCCCTGGAGAAGAAAATGGCAACCCACTCCAGTATTCATGTATTCTGTATTCAGTGTTCTGGTGGGCTACACACAGTTCATGGGTTACAAAGAGTCAGACATCACTGAGCGACTAACATATTTAAGTAGAAAAAATGCAGAAACTATCTTACTCTGGTTGATACGATAGAAGTCACATGAGATTTCAGCGAGTTGCACAGCAGGGAGAGATGAATTTGGAGGAATCTGGACTGGCTTTGGTTGAGGATGGGATGGAAGATGAGGCCAGGAGACAGCTGAGTGATGATGGTGTTTTTTAAAAAATGTTACTTCAAATGAGGTAGATGGATTTTTTTTATTTGCACAATTCCATCTCATGACCCTTGGTCTTTCTCTGTGTTCTCCCTTTTCCTTTTTAAATGTAATGTTTAGAAATGAACTATTTCCCCATGGCTTGCTCCTTCTGGATCTTCTCCATTCTATCTCCCAACGTTTTGGAAGGGCAAGACCCTTAATTCATTCTTATAAATCACAGCTTTATCCCATGCCTCACAAACAATTTGGGGGTAAATCCCATTGGCTGTATCATCAAAATGTATTCAGAATGAGAATGTTTTCATCGTCTTCCACAGAAAACTCTCTGGCCCAAGATATCTTTGTACTTCATTTGAATAATTTCAACATCTCTTTAAGTTCCCTCAGTGCCCAGTCTTACCCCTTCCCCCAAACCAGTTCTCAACAACAAGCCAAATAGGTCCTTTTAACACATATTTTCATTCTTTTACCTACGCAGTCGCCAAGTTGTATCTGACTCTTTGTGACCCCATGGGCCCCTCCAGGCTCCTCTGTCCATGGGATTTCTTACTCGAGTGGGTCACCATTTCCTTCCCCAGGGAATCTCCTAGCTCAGGGAGTGAAGTCACATTTCCTGTGTCTCCTGCACTGGCGGGGCACTGAGCCACTTGAGAAGTCCAGCAGAAACTGTAGTAGGGCAGACATTGTCCAGTGACTGCATCGTTGTCCCGTTGCTAACAACTCAAAGTGTGCCTCATACATTGTAGACGCTCATTTAATATTAATGAGGAAGGAAGACCGCTATGGGGCTGAAAAGGAGAGATACAGACTGTGAATATGGGCTGAGTGTAGAACCCATGGAAGTCCACCACTGAAGCAGGGATGACAAACAGTGGCCAGTAAAAGGAATCAATGAGTAACCACAGGTATAAAGAACACCAGCAGAGACGGAGGTGGGAAAACAAGAGGAAGTTTGAAGATTGCAGATTTATGCCAGGTACCTTAGAAAATCAAACAAAATGAGAACGGAATAACTCTCTAGGGGGTTGTCTAATAGAGGAGGTTGAGGATGTTGAAATTAACTATTTACAGAGAAGTTACTTAAATGTAAGTGTGGGGACAAGATCACACTAGGTTGAGATGATGATAAGATATAATAAAATGGAAAAGGAAATGAATGGAAGAAATGCTGAGAGTACTGATACACTGGGAACTCATGATCATAGGAGAAAAAAATTTTAATTCTACCATTTCTTTTTGCTGTTAGATAGAAACTGAGTAATATAAAAGAAGAGGGGGAAATCACTGTATTATAGTGCAAGTTCTTGTTGTGCCATTAACCAGATCTGTGCTCTTCTGTGAATAGACTGTAGTGTGGAGGTGTTACTCTCAGCTTAGACCAGTCCCCTTCAGTCAGGAGGAGTTTCACGTGCTTACAGCATTGCACGGTACAGAGGTTAACACGTTTTATGTGGCCCATGCTGTGAACATAGTAGGGATACCTTTCCTACAAGCATTCTTATACATCTGACTAGGAAGATGTATTATATGCGTTGCAGAATTGTTAGTAATAGCAAACAAAATAGAAACAGTCTCAATCTATCCACAAGAGACTGAGAATATATAATAGAATTAACAATGAAACATTACTCTGCAATTTAAAAAGAACTGTAACCACAAGGAGATGTTATCCATCCATAAACCTAGTCTCTATCTGAAACAGCTGACTTGCTCCAGCCCTTTCATATATGTAAAGAGTGTCTTCTGTCATCATTGCTGTGTTGCCTCTTTCTGATTGTTTGGTCACTCAGATGGTAAAGAGTCAGCCTGCAATGTGAAAGACCTGGGTTCGATCCCTGGGTTGGGAAGATCGCTGGATAAGGAAATGGCAACCCACTCCAGTATTCTTGCCTGGAGGATCCCACAGACAGAGGAGACTTGAGGACTATAGTCCATGGGATCGCAAAGAGTCAGACACGACTGAGCGACTAACGCTTCTTTGAACACCTGGAAAGTTATTGGGAACTGCTGGGCTCCAGTTATTTCATTTCCCTAAATCATAGATATGACTACATTTTGCCTAGAAACAGATTAGGAGTAGCAAGTATTTTTCAAAAAAGGAATGAAGCAGGGGCATCTGATGAGCATTGAGTGCAGCAGTCCAGCAACCAGGGTTTTAGTATTTCTATTGGCTCCTTCCAGACGATTGTATCTGCACAGATCCAGTAGCCAGATATTGCAGGACCATAAATCAGATGGATCCCTAGGATGGGGAGGTTGTACCTGGATTACAACTTCTGAATCCCAGCTGGAACTCTCTCCTGGGTTTTCTCCAATTTGCAAAGTATCACCATTTGCTTTTGTGCCATCTAGGTGTCTAGTTTGCAAACCAACATGCAGGTTTGCAATATGTTGGCTCCAAAGTCCCAATCATTCCAAGTCTATGAATCTTTCTAATTTTGAAATGACCTTACCATGGCTTTTATTTTTTGTTTTGTTTTTATTAAATAGAATGCCCAAAAGAGTTTAGCCCATACTGTGTCTAGACTTTTCACTTGCAAACTGAGCCCTGATAGGATCAGTCTGTTTGGCCTATCAAATGTTGCTTTTCTTCATCAATAACTCTTAATACAATTTCACATGGATAATCAAGTATATACAGTTGGTGATTGGCATGTAAACTCTGCATTCGCTAAAATATGAGAATGAGGATAAGTAAGCATAGCCAGAAAGCATTGTCATGAAGTATTTAAGATCCATTCTCATGTAAAATAATTTAGCTGAACCCTTCCTGAAAATTCAACCTATAATTTGAGAATCAGTCACTTAAATCTCAACAAAATTTCAGGGGGAACAGTTTTCTAAGCTATGAAGTATGAGATGGTGTCTTCAGAAAAGATTACAGTATATTTTTTTTGTCTAGAATTTCAATGGACGAGATTGTAAGAAAATCAATACATATACATAGGTAAAACTGCAAACTGTATAGTAGTCTGTGAAAAATGCAAAGTGTGACTCAGTAAAAATTGTAGGAATACTTAATTTTGATACTCAGATATGTTGAAAGCATTCATTAGTTATTAGAGCTCTTGAACAAAAGAATATTTGAGGAGTACATGCAAGAAAGAGATAAACTGATAGGGTTTATTGATTTTTTAAGGAAAAGATACAGAGGCAGTGTAATCACCCCAAAACATTTTGGAGCAGTGTAAATAGTCAAGAATTCATACCAGAATGCCAGAATTACATGATGTGATGAAAAATGTGTAATGGAAGGAACTAGGATACATGCTCCCGAATGCACATAGCAACATTGTTCACAGTAGCCAACGTGTGGAAGCAACCTAGGTGTGCGTCAGCAGATGGATGGACAGAGAAGATGTGGGGGGTGGTGTGTGTGTATGCAATGGAATATTAGCTTTAATAAAGAAGATCCCACCTTTTGCAAAAAAATGGACGGACCTGGAGGACATTATGCTAAACTAAATAAGCCAGACACAGAAATACAAACACTGTATCATCTCACTTGTATGTGGAACCTAAAACAGTCACACTCATAGAAGCAGAGAGAAGAAGAGTGAGTGCCAGGGGCTGGGGGATGGAAGAATGGGAAGTGATGGTCAAAGGGTGCAACACCACACTGGCATAAAGTAAATAGTTTCTAGAGATTACCGCATAGCACTTGTAGCTAACAATACTATATTGTACACCTAAGATTTTGTAAGAAGGTAGATCTTCTAAATGTTCCTACCATACACTAAATAATAATAATAATGAGGTGAGAGGGAAAATTAAGAGATGATGGGTATGTCTATTACCTTAATAGTGATAATGATTTCATAAGTGTATACTTATTCTCTAACTTATTGAGTTATATACATTAAATTTGCACAACATTTACATGCCAATTATACCTAATTAAAATTATATATATATATATATATATATGTGTGTGTGTGTGTGTGTGTGTGTGTGTGTTTATGTGCTGTGCTGGGCTTAGTCGCTCAGTAATGTCTGACTCTTTGCGACCCTATAGACTGTAGCTGATCAGGCTCCCCTGTCCATGGGGATTGTCCAGGCAAGAATACTGGAGTGGGTAGCCTATCCCTTCTCCAGGGAAACTTCCCAACCCAGGAATTGAACCAGGGTCTCCTGCATTGCAAGCAGATTCATTACCCGCTGAGCTACCAGAAAAGCTCATATATGTATGCATGTATGTATGTGTATATAATGACGGTCTTTACACTGGTAGTAGTGGTAAAGAATCCGCCTGCCAGTGCAGGAGATTTAAAAGACTCAGGATCAATCCCTGGGTCAGGAAGATCCCCTGGAGTAGGGCATGGCAACCCACTCCAGTATTTTTGCCTGGAGAATCCCATGGACAGAGGAACCTGATGGGCTACAGTCCATGGGGTCACAGAGAGTCAGACATGACTGAAATGATGTAGCATGCATTTATAATGAAAGGATCACTAATGGAGTAATGCATTAGGAATTAAATAGGTGCTTGTTTAATAGTCATATATTATTAATAATAGTTTAATTTAAAAGTATTTTCCAAGGGTGGGATGATTTGAGAGAATACCACTGAAACATGTATATGACCCTCCAGGAGTTGGTGATGGACAGGGAGGCCTGGCGTGCTGCAATTCATGGGGTCACAAAGAGTCAGACACGACTGAGTGACTGAACTGAACTGATGTATATGACCCTGTGTAAAATAGATGACCAGTACAAATTCGATTCATGAAGCAGAGCACTTGAAGTCAGTGCTCTGGGACAACCCAGAGTGATGGGGTGCGGAGTGATGTGTGTGGGGGGTTGTTCAGGATAGGAGGACACATGTACACCCATGCCTGATTCATGTTGATGCATGACAAAAACCACCACAATATTGTAAAGTAATTAGCCTCCAATTAAAATAAATAAAATCATTTTTAAAAGTATTTTCCAAAAAAATAAAATTAAATATATATTAAAATAATTTTGATATCTGTATTTTTAAATCTATTGTAAGCCTTTTTTACAATATTGAATATTTTGAACAAAAAAGTGTCATCTTTTGAGTAGCCTTCAGATCCTTCTAGGACAGTCAGGAACACCTTTAAGAGTCACTTTCTACTTTCTAATTCCTTAATTCTGTGCTTTGTCACAGTTTTGATTCCATGACTTCCTAGCTCCACTGGGCTCACACTCAAGTGTCTGGAGTAGGCTTTGCCTTGTGCAGCCCCCAACTCATCCCTTTAGACTAATGTAATGCAAACTCCGCCAGCGCTGAAGCCCCTGCACCCACCCCCTGTTACCCTCTGCCTGTTAGTCCTCACAAAGAGTGTTTCTTTGTTTATGTCAACCAGAATTCTATCATTTTGATGGAGAAATGCATTAACATTCTCTCCGCTGGCATCATTGCCTGAATGAATTGTCTTGAGGGATTTAGGAAGGTCCAGTAATAGAGATAATAACATTAATCTTTCTGATTAGGTGTGCTCATTAGTTATAATTAATCTGGGGGAAATTAACACCTTGTTATTGTTCATGAGTAATATAATTATACTTGAAGATCTATTTGCAATATATTCATATTTAATATGTTAAGAGAAACACTGTGTGTGAAGCATTTACTTTCTAGTCATTTCACTAAGGCTAACTTCCCTCTGTTCAAAAGATAACTGTTTTCAAGAATTGTTTACTATTTTCAGTTTTATCCCAACGCAGGCCATCATTGGGTTTCCTGGTGGCTCAGACAGTAAAGAATCCACCTTCAATGCAGGAGACTGAGGTTCCATCCCTGGCTTGGGAAGATCCCCTGAAGCAGGGCATGGCAACCCACTCCTGTATTCCTGCCTGGAGAACCCCATGGACAGAGAAGCCTGGGGGCTACAGTCCATGGGGTCATAGTCAGACACAACTGAGTGACTAACTCGTTCACTTTAAAGCCATCCTTGTTGGATAGATTTGAATATATAAGCTCTGTATTTGAGTATAAAATAGTTTTAATTATTTTTTTACTGTAAAATGATCTTTCTTCAGACTCTAACCTAAAAACACCAGAGTTGAGATTAAAAATAAACTAGTCACAATCCAATCCAATCATACTCCGTGGAATTAACTATGTTTGGTCTTTTTCTTTTCTTTTGTATTTTCAGTTCTTTGGAGAGTTTTCTCCACCTTAAATAATACATCTTTCTCGAGTTTACATCCTTGTTGACATCTCACCATAAAAACTAGGGACCAATTACCTCTCACTACTTCTATACCATTCCCACCATCCTCTTCCCCTTTCCTATCCATTTCTAAATTTTTAATAATCTCACAGCATTTGGTTACCTATTTAACTTAAAATAATAGGCCAAAAGGAAACTTTGTAAATATTAATAAAGTGAGGATTCCTTGCTGTATTGAATGCCCCAATGCTGTTTGACATCTCATCCATAACTTAAGATGTTCCTCAAATTATGATCCATTTTCCGTTGCTAACTTTTTCGTTTATTCATCATACACATTTTCTCCTGTATTCTTAATGTTCCAAAAATGCTTCATGGTCATGTTTAGCCATTCATATTTCAGACTGAAGAACCAAGTCATTTAGCATATGTAACTGACATGAATATTCTCTGCTAGTGTGAATTAAGGTTGATATCCCCAAAATCAATCCATAAAATGATAGCTTTCTGTGGACTTCTGAACTTGACTTTAGTATGTGGGTAGAAAGTAGGCTAGGATCATCTCCCACCAAATGCCAGTTTGTAAAGGATGATAACTTGATGCCAATATCAAAGGTGAAAGCCCTACTATTTGCAGGCAGATCACTGAACATTTTTAGAGAAACACTGTGCTTTTTCTTGTGTGTAAATACCATGTTCCCAGTCACTCGGAAAAAGAGTTTGGAAAGAACTACATGGATCAGGGAGTGGTTCCACTGGTAAAGTTCTCCATAGAGGTTCTGTAAGATAAACTTTGTGTTTTCAATCCTGTTTTACCCTTCCAGGTTTTGTTCCTGTTGTGTCTGTGTTTGGAGTCCTTGGGGAGAAATACTGGAAAAATCAACTCTTTATGTTCACTATAGCCTTGTCTAGAGTAGAATTCCTATATAAATTCCTATTAGAAATCCCTATATATAAATAAAATCCTATATATAAATTCCTATATAAAGAAATCCTATATAGACTTCCTATCAAGAAAGCTGAGCACTGAAGAATTGATGCTTTTGAACTGTGGTGTTGGAGATGACTCTTGAGAGCCTCTTGGACTACAAGGAGATCCAGCCAGTCAATTCTAAAGGAAATGAGTCCTGAATACTCACTGGAAGGACTAATGCTGAAGCTGTTGCTGCTGCTGCTGCTAAGTGGCTTCAGTCATGTCCGACTCTGTGTGACCCCATAGACAGCAGCCCACCAGGCTGCCCTGTCCCTGGGATTCTCCAGGCAAGAACACTGGAGTGGGTTGCCATTTCCTTCTCCAATGCATGAAAGTTAAAAGTGAAAATGAAGTTGCTCAGTTGTGTCCGACTCTTAGCGGCCCCATGGACTGCAGCCTACCAGGCTCCTCCGTCCATGGGATTTTCCAGACAAGAGTACTGGAGTGGGGTGCCATTGCCTTCTCCAAATGCTGAAGCTAAAACCCCAATATTTTGGCCTCCTGATGCAAAGAACTGACTCATTGGAAAAGCCTCTGATGCTGGGAAAGATTGAGGGCAGTAGAAGAGGACGACAGAGGATGAGATGGTTGGATGGCATCACAGACTTGATGGACATTAGTTTGAGCAAGCTTTGGGAGTCGATGATGGACAGGGAAGCCTGGCATGCTGCAGTCCATGGGTAGCAAAGAGTCAGACATGACTGAGCAACTGATCTGAACTGAACTGAGGGTAGAATTCCACTGCCAGTGCAAGAGATATGGGTTTGATCCCTGTGTTGGGAAGATCCCCTGGAGCAGGAAATGGCAACCCACTCCAGTATTCTTGCCTGGGAAATCAGAGGAGCCTGGCAGGCTACAGTCCACAAGCTCACAAAAGAATTTCATATCTCCTGCTTTAGCAGGTGGATTCTTTACCACTGAACCACATGAGAAGCCTGCCAAATGCATTCCCAATTGATATGACCAACCTGCCCCCAGACTTAGCCCACCCTACTATGTTTTCTTCTTTGATGTGAAATTATTATAGTTAGAACTTTTTTTAACTGTCATTCAAAGGGGCATCATTAGGGAATAAAATCACACTTATGCTCAGCCAGTCACAGGAAACCAGAAGCAAGGCCATGTGCCAGTAGATCTTGACCACACAGTAACTGAGTGTATGTCTAAGACTAAAGCATCATATTGGTAGGAACTGGTGAATATACACAAGTGCGGATGTCTGCTCTTAATCTCCTGCTGAGTGTATGGAGAGAGAGACCTCCCCAGTTGCCCAGGGCGACCAGTTGTAGACACTCCAGCACCTCCAAAAGGAGAATTCTTTCTTTGTGTTCACTTAGGTGTCTGTCTCATCCTCCTGGGCTTGGAAGGATGCAGACAGATATTCATCAAAATCCCAAAAGACCAATGTAGAATATTCCCAATCATTATTTTGTTCATACAATGAATATTTATTGAGTAACTACAGTCTCTTGAGCACTTTCCTTGATAGGCAACAGAACATTGAACAACAGAGAGATGTTCCTGGCAAAAAGAGAGCTTGTTTAGAGAGGGATGGAGAGACAGAGAATAAATCAACAAGCCAGTTGTTGATACAAGTTGGGAAGAACTTATAACAGTCAAGTGTTAGTTGCTCAATCATGTCTGAGTCTTTGTGAACCCATGGACTGTAGCTTGACAAGCTCCACTGTCCATGGAATACTCCAGGCAAGAATACTGTAGTGGGTTGCCATTCCCTTCTCTAGGGGATCTTCCAGACCCAGGGATCAACCCTGGGTCTCCTGAATTGCAGGGTAATTCTTTACTGTCTGAGCCACCAGGGAAGCCCCCATAACAGTTAAATATGAGGACAAAGGGGAATGCTGTTTTGGGTGGAAGCTGCATAATATGAGTAGGAAGAGGTCTCTGATGACTTGATAGTTTAACAGAGATCAGAGGAATTGAAGGAACAAACTGGATTTCTTTTATCCAGGGAGAGGGAACTAAAGTCTCAGATTCCTAAAGTGAAAGGATCCTTTGTATGTTTACCCTTCATTCAGTTTCCTTCTGACTTTCCTCTAACACTGCTTTTATCTAGTTTTGGAAACTCCATATTCTTTTTTTTTTTTAAGAATTAAAGTGAATATTTATTTATAATGAGATAATAAATGACAGGAAAACACAACATTTTCAAAACTGATGAATAACACAAAATCTGGAAATGTAATCAAGCTTTTGTTTTTTACAACTTTTTATTTTTGTATTGGGATACAGCCAACCAACAGTGTTCTGATAGTCTCAGGTGAACATCAAAGGAGCTCAGCCATACATATCCATATGTCCATTTTCCTCCATGTCCCCCTCCCATCCAGACTGCCATATAGCATTGAGCAGGAATCTCCATATTCTTGATGAAGGGAAAATGAATGTCCATTGCATGCTGAATGGACCTAGGAATTAGGCTCTCTAATTGATTTAGGGTTAATACCTAAGTTCTTTAGAACATGATGCTTAAATATTGCAAATTTTAACTTTGGTCCTTGTAGGAACCCACGATTATTCCTGGTTGCTCTCTGCACCATTGGCCTCATCCTCATGATATAAATTAGTCACTATAACCAGGGATCACATAAAGGTTTTAACTTATTTTGATTTGCCTTTCCCTGATGATAAGTGATGTAGAGTATCTTTTCATGTGCCTGTTGGCCATCTTTATTTCCTTTTTGGAAAAATATTCAGTTCATCTGCCCATTTTTTAATCAAGTTGTTTGACGTTGAGTTGTATGAGTTCTTCATATATGTTGGATGTTAATCCTTTATTGGTCATGTCATTTACAAATAATTTCTCCAATTTAGTAGATTGTGTTTTTTGCTTTATTTATGGTTTTCTTTGCTGTGCAAAAGACTTTAAGTGTAATTAGGTCCTATTTTTTTGAATTTTTGCTTTTATTTCCTTTGCATTAGGGAAAAGTATATACCAAAAATTGATATAATTTATGTCAAGCATTCAGAGAAGGAAATGGCAACCCATTCCAGGGTTCTTGCCTGGACAATCCCAGGGACAGCGGAGCCTGGTGAGCTGCTGTCTATGGGGTTGCACAGAGTCAGACATGACTGACATGACTTAACAGCAGCAACAGCATGTCAAACATTAGAACAAGACAAAAGAGATATACTTTAACACACTCAGCCTCAGAAGCTCTATCATTTTAAATTATTATTTATTACATAGTCAATATTTTTGAAAAATAGTTTACACTAGAACCAAGAATTGCATTTGTTAACTTGACTCTTTACCATGCAACTACACTGATCCAAAAGAAATGCTATAAAGAGTGTCCTTTGTCTATTTTCATCTAAGATTTTTATAATATCCAGTCTTACATTTAAGTCTTTAACCCATTTTAGGTTAATTTTTGTATACGTTGTTAGAGAATCCTCTACTCTTTCTTTTCTTGTATCTGTCCAGTTTCCCCAGCAGCACTTATTGAACATGCTGTTTTCTACACCATATATTCTTGCTCCCTTTATCATCGGTTAATTGACCATGATTGTATTGGTTTATTTATGGACTCTATTCTGTTTAATTAATCTACACATCTGTTTTTATGCCAGTAATAAAAAAATACAATGAGATATCAACTCACACTTGCCAGAATGGCTGTCATCAAAAAGACTACAAAAAACAAATATTAGGATATGGAGAAAATGGAACCCTAGTCCACTGTTGGTAGGAACATAAATTGGTGCAGATAACGTGGAAAGCAGTATGGTGATTTCTAAAAATCTAAACATACTATCATATAACCCAGCAATCCCACTCCTGGGTATATGTCTGAAAAGACAAAAACACTAATTTGGAAAGATATAAGCACCCAAGTGTTCATAGCAGTATTATTTACATTAGCCAAGATATGGAAGCAACCTAAGTGTCCATCAACAGATGAGTGCATAAAGAAGATGTGATACATAAACATGGACACACACAGTGAAATACTATTCAGCCTTAGGAAATACTGAAGTTGTTGCCATTTGCAACAACATGGATGAACTTAGAGGCTATTATGCTAAGTGAAATAAGTCAGACAGTAAAAGACCAATGCTATATGATGTCATTTATATGTGGAATATAAAAACTACCAAAAAAAACTAGTGAATAGAACAAAAAAAGAATCAGGCTTATAGAAAACAAACTCATGATAACCAGTGGGGAGAGAGGAGGGGGAGAGCCATCATAGATGCAGGGGATTAAGAGGTATAAACTGCTGTGTATTAATATAAAATAAATGCAAGGATGTACTTTACAACACAGAGAACCTACCAATATTTTATAATAGTAATATACAATGAGTATAATCTTTTAAGAATTTGGAATTACTGTATTTTACCCTTGTAATGTATATAATATTTTACATTGACTATACTTCATTTTTTTAATGCAAAAGCAGTGTTAACTTTTGCAAACACTATCACTACTTCTGGAAGATTCAATTTATATTATAAGCATTCTTGTCTTCATTCAATAACATAGGAACCAGACAAAAGAAGTATACATTAACACAGTCAACCTCAGAATACCCACTAATTTTTCATCATTTATTTCTAAGCTAGTATATTTAAAAAACAACAAGAACCAAGAACTGTATTTGTTAACTTGGCTCTTAACCATGCAACTACATTGATGAAAATGATTATTTCCTGCTATGAATTTATTTTATCACCAACATTGATATGAATTTGATATGATACTGTACGCAAGGTATCAGTATAGCACTTGATACATACCTGGCCCTCAACAATAGCAATATTATTATAGAATGTAAGTTCCCATTTGAACTTGCAAATGTTCATGCTGGATTTAGAAAAGGTAGAGGAACCAGAGATCAAATTGTCAACATCCATTGGATCATCAAAAAAGCAAAGAATTCCAAAAAACATCTATTCCTGCTTTATTGACTATGCCAAAGCCTTTAACTTTGTGGATCATAATAAATTGTGAAAAATTCTTAGGAAAAGATGGGACTATCAGACCATCTAAACTGCTTCCTGAGAAATCTGTATATAGGTCAAGAAGCAACAGTTAGAACTGGACACGGAACAACAGATTGGTTCCAAATTGGGAAAGAAGTACATCAAGGCTGTATATTGTCACCCTATTTATTTAACTTATATGCAGAGTACATCATATGAAATGCTGGACTGGATGAAGCACAAGCTGGAATAAAGATTTCCAGGAAAAATATCAATAACTTCAGGTATGCCAATGACACCACACTTATGGCAGAAAATGAAGAAGAACTAAAGAGTCTTTTGATGAAAATGAAAGAGGAGAGTGAAGAAGTTGGCTTAAAACTCAACATTCAGAAAACTAAGATCATGGCATCTGGCCCCATTACTTTATTGCAAATAGATGGGAAAACAGCGACAGACTTTATTTTTTGGGGCTCCAAAATCACTGCAGATGGTGACTGCAGCCATGGAATTAGAAGACGCTTGCTCCTTGGAAGAAAAGTTATGACCAACATACACAGCACATTAAAAAACAGATTTTGCCAACGAAGTCCGTCTAGTCAAAGCTATGGTTTTTCCAATAGCCATGTATGGATGTGAGAGTTGGACTATAGAGAAAGCTGAGTGCTGAAGAATTGATACTTTTGAACTGTGGTGTTGGAGAAAACTCTTGAGTCCCTTGGACTGCAAGGAGATCCAACCAGTCCATCCTAAAGGAAATTAGTCCTGCATATTCATTGGAAGGATTGATGCTGAAGCTGGAACTCCAGTACTTTGGCCACCTAATGCAAAGAACTGACTCATTGGAAAAGACCCTGATGCTAGGAAAGATTGAAGGCAGGAGTAGGAGGGGACGACAGAGGATGAGATGGTTGGATGACATCAGTGACTCAATAGACATGAGTTTGAGTAACTCTGGGAGCTGGTGATGTGCAGGGAGGCCTGGCGTGCTGCAGTCCATGCGGTCACAGAGTCAGACACGACTGAGCAACTGAACTGAACTGAAGTTCTCATTTGAGTGTAAGTTCCCTGGGGTAGAAATATCTCTGCCTCATTTCCTCACTGCTAAACTGAATTTCTATCACATAGTAGATGCTCAATAAATGTTTGTTGCATGAGAAAACAAATACACAGGTAGAAAGTGAGATCCAATATTTATTGATCCATTTACTGTGTGTCAAGAACTTTCTTCACACAGCACCTGATGTGGGCACTACTATTGCCACGTTCAGATATAGAAACTGAGACAAGATGAAAAGCAACATTTTTAAATACACAAAACCGACAAATGGTGCAATAGAGACAAGAAATCTCATGGTTTATTTCCAGGACTCATTTTTAAACATCTTACTACCTTGATAAGTTGAATCTATATTTTAGTTTTAAAAGATACCCACTTAATTTTATATATTTGCTGCAATATTTGGTGTCATTATTGTTCAGTGGCTAAGTCACGTTTGACTCTTTTCAACTTCATGAACTGCAGCACACCAGGCTCCTCTATCCTCCACTATCTCCCAGAATTGCTCAAATTCATGTCCACTGAGTCAGAGATACCATCCAACCATCTCATCTCTGCCACTCCCTTCTCCTCCCACCTTCAGTCTTTCCCAGCATCAGGGTCTTTTCCAATGAGTCAGCTCTTCAGATCAGGTGGCCAAAGTATTGGGACTTCAGATTCAGCATCAGTCCTTCCAATGATATTCATGTTACAATGATGTCACTATAAAAATGTTCCTTATATTACCTCATTTAAGACAGCTTTTTCAAAGATGTAATTTGACTTTAGGTTATTTTTTGTACGAGTAAGATTAACGATTCTCTAGAATAACAACTCTTTCAGACTTAGATCACTTTTCATTCTTTATTAATAAACCTTTTAGAGGTTTAACTGGCACAATGATTGTATCATTTGTCATTTAATTTGGGAATGTCAAGAAAGAATAGACTAAAATACGTATTTTTAAAAAATATATGAAGTGCAGATTGTTATCAGAAGGGACATGTTTTACTTGTATATATTCAGCCTGTTATAATGAAGGCTTTCTTATCATACTGGATTTTCAATGAAACCAATTACAATTTGTTTAGTTTCCAGCAAGAACACAAATGCATTTGTGTCTCATCTTTCGAAGATAAGCCTTTCAATCTCTGACCTCAGTATTTTCCATGATGAAAGCAATAGCCAGAAGAATAAAGGTAAAAAGAAAATTGAAGGTAGGAGATAGAGAACATATGAAAATGCAATAATTTAGATAACTATTTTAAAATAATAGATAGTTTAAAGTTAAAAATATCATCATCATGCCACAATGAAATGGTAAAGCCATAGGCCTAGTTCTAGTAATCAAAAACTATTATTAGCTAGAGTTAATGGAATGTCTGCTGTGATTTACATAGCTGGAACACTCCCAATAATCTTGGCATTATTATCTCTGTTATAAATGATAAAACAGGTTGGGAAGGTTAAACTTCACATGCAGATGTGAGTCTTATTCTTTCCAATCATCCCAAATTGCAAGAAGCAAGTTTTCCCTTCCATATGACCACATAATATTCTTAAGCCCAAGACCCATTCTCTTTTCTTGAACTTCTAAGAATTTTGGCTTATAAAGGGGAGTAGGTGGGTGGAAATTAAGGCAGTGAAATGCACTCATTTAAATCTCAGGGCACACAAAGGTGTTCTTAAACTAGACCATCCATGGGAGATGAGCAGCCAGCTTTGGCTGCAAAGACCTGAACCAACATCTCAGTCAGAGCAGATTGATGTACTTCTGAGAGAGAGAGAAATTGGTGTCTGCATCCTGGCCTGCCTTCCTAGATTAATACTATGGGATCTGGAGTGACCACACACGCTCCTAGATTGGTGCTTCTTATCAAACCCCTCCTCTTCTTGTCTTGGCTCCTGCTCCACAGAAACACTGCATTTCCCTGCCCCACAGGTCTAACCTAGGTGACCTTCATCCAGACTCCAAGATTCCTGACTGGGTTATTTTGGCTCTCTCTGTGCTCTTTCATATCACAGCTGTGGGGTACACCATAAGTCCAGCCTTGACCACAAGCTATTTTTTGTTAGCAAACCTTATTGGCAGTATAAAACTAGAACTCACCTGTCCTTTCTTTGTGTTCCTGCTCTAATACCCTGATTATCATCCAGGAGATTTGGATGCTTCTAACTGACTAGATGATGAGAAACCCTGGGCTGGAAGAAGCACAAGCTGGAATCAAGATTGCCAGGAGAAATATCAATAACCTCAGATATGTAGATAAAACCACCCTTACGGCAGAAAGTGAAGAGGGACTAAAAAGCCTCTTGATGAAAGTTAAAGACGAGAGTGAAAAAGTTGGCTTAAAGCTCAACATTCAGAAAATGAAGATCATGGCATCTGGTCCCATCACTTCATGGGAAATAGATGGGGAAACAGCAGAAACAGTGTCAGACTTTATTTTTGGGGGCTCCAAAATCACTACAGATGGTGACTGCAGCCACGAAATTAAAAGACGCTTACTCCTTGGAAGGAAAGTTATGACCAACCTAGATAGCATATTGAAAAGCAAAGACATTACTTTGCCAACAAATGCCCATCTAGTCAAGGCTATGGTTTTTCCAGTGGTCATGTATGGATGTGAGAGTTGGACTGTGAAGAAAGCTGAATGCTGAAGAATTGATGCTTTTGAACTGTGGTGTTGGAGAAGACTCTTGAGAGTCCCTTGGACTGCAAGGAGATCCAACCAGTCCATTCTGAAGGAGATCAGTCCTGGGTGTTCTTTGTAAGGAATGATGCTAAAGCTGAAACTCCAATAGTTTGGCCACCTCATGCGAAGAGCTGACTCATTGGAAAAGACTCTGATGCTGGGAGGGATTGGGGGCAGGAGGAGAAGGGGAAGACAGAGGATGAGATGGCTGGATGGCATCACGGACTCGATGGACATGATTTGAGTGAACTCCAGGAGTTGGTGATGGACAGGGAGGCCTGGCGTGCTGCAGTTCATGGGGTCACAAAGAGTCAGACTGAGTGACTGAACTGACTAACTGACTGAAATGACTAGAGAGGGCTTTCCCGCTAGTTCATATAGTAAAGAATCCTCTTGCAGTGCAGGAGACCCAGGTTTGATCCCTGGGCTCGGAATATCCCCTGGAGGAAGGCATGGCCCCCCACTCCAGTATTCTTGCCTTGGGGAATCCCCATGGACAGAGGAGACTGGTGGGCCACACTCCATGGGGTTGCAAAGAGTCAGACACGACTGAAGCGACTTACCACGCACACACACACAGCTGACCAGAGAGAGATTTATAATGAAGTGTAGAAAATAAATGATCATCAGTAACATCTGCCATATTTTTTCCAAAATCACCTCCAATTATCTAGTCAACAGTGGACATGGCCTTTGAGTTTCATCAAAGAAGATGTCCATTAAAACCAATTTTCTCTTATCTTTATAATCATTTTGGCAATTTTTAAATACAGACATTGTTTTAATTTGCAGTGGTTCTTTGAATACCTTTTCTGTTCCAAAACCAAATCACAAGTATTCATTGACTGTTGATTAAATATCATTTGTTGTCTTCATTGATTGATTGCTTTTTAATCTCTCACTTAATTTTTAAAATATTTTAAATTGAGTTGAAAGAAGACATGAGTAATTAAAAACATGTTTAAAATGGAAAATCGTATTAAAAAGAATAGACACTATTGAATAAATCCTTGTCTGAGTTTCCTAGAAGTCATGGTAAATGGAGAACCATTACAAAGTACACAGTTCTTGTTGTTTAATTAAAGTAAACATATCTGCTTTCAGATGTTAAAAAAAAAATCCTGGCTCTGAAAACTATTAATAGAACATCTTTTTGAGAGTTTTAGCTGTCAGCAGTGGTTTTAAAAATAATTAAGGAAAAGTTTCTAGATGGTCTTGGAGAAAATGGATCCCAGTGGGGATTTACTGAATACACTCTAATGTAATTTATTAAACCCAGCAAACTAGAATATGGTTTCATTAGCAGAATCTCAAAGCCACAGATGCTCATTAACTCTCTTGTTTTATACCCAGACAACTATTTTAATCATAACTATAGTCCAGACATGAAAAATTCAGTTGATCTGACTTTAAGCATGAGAACAGTGCAAATATTAAGTTGGCCCAAAAGTTTGCTCATAACACCATATGGAAAACACAGAATGAAGCTTTTGGCCAACCCAATGAAAGAAGAGTTATTTAGTTGGTCTCTTAAAGCAAGAGTGGAGAGTCTTGACTGAAGTTATTCTGACGGTCCATCTTAATTCTGAAGAATGTGTGTTTCCATAACATTTTGGGTCCAGTAAGAATGATGTTTGTATCAAACAGCTGACTCATTGGAAAAGACCCTGATGCTGCGAAAGATTGAAGGCAGGAGGAGAAGAGGGTGACAGAGGATGAGATGATTACATGGCATCACTGATTCAATGGACATGAACTTGGGCAAAGTCCGGGAGATGGTGAGGTACAGGGAAGCCTGGTGTGTGTTACAGTCTATGGGATTGCAAAGAGTCAGGCAGAACCCGGCAGCTGAACAACAGCAAACAAAGATGGTGTCAAAAGTTTTACTGAGAGCAACTAAACGAACAGTTGAGCATCACCTCTAAACTTGATAAAAAGTCTGAGCATCAGCACCAGAGCAGTGTCAGACACTATAGACAGAGCTAAATGACCAGGTGTGGAAATAGTCCCTCAAAGGATTAAGAGCCAGACTGAAAACAATGAAGCTCTTGGTCACTTCTTCCATGATAGTACATTCAAAAGGTGAAAACTGGAGAAACCACCTACTCTTCCAGTTCAATTTTCCTTCCACTGAAGGATGTTTTGGTCAAGGATCAGGTGGGCCGCCACCACAGAAGTGGGTGGGGGTGGCTCATCTCACATAATCATAAGAACTCCCCCCAAGACAAAAGCCTCCAGGGGTTTAATGGACCTAGGGACCACAAGGAGCGGGAGGGGCAGGCTATGAATGGGAAATATCAAACATTGGGTCAGGATGGGGACAGTGTGTTGAAGGTTTCTTCCTCTCCCTCCTCTTAGTAAGAAAGGCTCAGCAGAGGTACCTGAAGAAGACATCTGTGCAGGGCCTCTGATGTGGGATTTGGGGCCCCAGACTAAGGATGTATCTAAGAATGTGGCTGGCCAGGGCTCCCCAAGTCTTTGAGAGCAGCTCCTCATAGACCGTGCAGATGCTGGCTGTGTCGGCGTCTGCTGTGGGCAGCACAGCTCTCCCTCAAGTAGAGCTTTTGTAATTGCCTTTCAGCAGACCTGAAATGTCACACACTAGTTTATAACCAGAAGTTGGATTCCTCAGAAAGAAGCTGTCACCTTCTGAGGCAGAAATTATATATCCTGTTCATCTAAAAGCTGATTTGCATTATTTTGTGCACATTTTTAGGAAGATAGTGTCCTCATCACATGAGTCTCAAGGTGTTCATATATCATAAGTTTGTTATAGTTACTATTACCTTTCATGGAGTAATATATACTTTATAGTTGCCAGGGGATCTCTGTTTACTTGTTGTCTATTTTCCATTTACAGTAGCCCTTGCTCTGCAGTATTCTCCAGTAATTTGGAATATACCCATTGTGTGCCTGTTGACAACTCCTCTCTTACTTGCAGCCAGCCAGAGAAAAAACCATGTAGAGTTCAGTCCCCACCTTGAGCACCAGCAGGATTCCTGTCCTTTCTGTAGGCATAGAGTCTGTGAGGTATCTGTGGGGTTGATATCACCTTTTTACTCTCTGTACAAGAGGAGAAGGAGTGCAGAGTTATCCTGGGCTGACCTCCTAACCAAGCCAGTTTAACTCAATCCTCTTATGAGCTTCCATATTCTAGCTATCCAAAAGCAGATTTGTCAGGGCTAGAAACATCTAGGAACTAGGACAGGTTTTTATACATTCAACCAGGGCCATTGGTGAAAAAAGTTCCTGAGAATGTTTATGACTCAGTACCTTCGTGTGAGGATTAACCAGACCAGAGAAAAGAATTACCTGGTAGTCAGTGCAAGAAACACAGCCCTGTATTGTGCTGCACTCAGTTGCCCAGTTGTGTTTAATGCTCTGCGACCCCATGGACTGTAGCCCAACAGGCTCCTCTGTCCATGGGATTCTCCAGACAAGAATACTGGAGTGGGTTGCCATGCCCTCCTCCGGGGGATCTTCCTGATCCGGGGATCAATCCTGTGTCTCTTTCTGTCTCCTGCATTGGCAGACAGATTCTTTACCACTAGTGTCACCTGGGAAGTCCCTCCCTAAATTAAGGGACAAAAAAATGCTTGTGAATGTTGAAGAGGTGAATCAGAAATAATGGAATTGAAAATCCAGAAGGAAACAAGAGTGTATTACATTGGAGTTTAGGGAGCAAAGTAGTGCATTAAATAGGGATTTAGTCATATGGTAGTAAGAGATAGAAAGCAGCATGATTGGCAAAAAAGGGCAAACCCTTCAGTTGTCTCTTACAAAAAATCAACCCAGGTGACTATGGCCTTTTTTATATTTACTGTTCATGCAGCTCTAAATAGTAGAATCTCAATAATCTTTATGTCTGAGTCTTTCAAGTTAAAAAAAGAACCTGTGTTCAACATTAGACTGGAAACAGGATGAAATAAGGAATTGGAAGGCCAATTTATGGAAATACAGAATAAACATAGGAAAGATATGAGTTACAAGTTAAAAATAAAGGGAAATGAAAGAGAAGTTCTAAACATGCATCTAATACTAGATTAAGAAGAAGATAATAGAACACATGAGAGTAAGAAAATATGTAATACAAAAAGATTCATGCAACCTAATGGTCATAGCAACATCATTTGTAAAAAATAACATGAGAGTACTCCAAGTGTCCATTGACAGATGAAAAGATATGGTACACATATACAATGGATATTAGTCAACCATACAGAGAATGAAAAATGCCATTTGCAGCAATATGGATAGACCTCGAGGTTATCATGCTGTTCTGTGCTGAGTTGCTCAGGTGTGTCCGACTCTTTGCAACTCCATGCACTGTAGCCCACCAGGCTCCTCTGTGGCGATTTCCAGGCAAAAATAATAGAGTGGATTTCCATGCCCTCCTCCAGGGGATGTTCCCAACCCAGGAACTGAACCTAGGTCTCCCACATTACAGGTAGATTCTTTAACTCTGAGCCACCAGGGAAGCCCAAGAACACTGGAGTGGGTAGCCTATCCATTCTCCATGGGATCTTCCCAACCCAGGAATTGAACTGGTGTCTCTTGCATTGCAAGCGAATTCTTTACCAACTGAGCCACCAGGGAAGCCCAGATTATCATATTAAGTGAAGTAAGTCAAACAGAGAAAGGAAAATACTATATGATATCACTTATATGTGTATACTAAAATATACAAAAACTAGTGAATAGAGCAAAAAAACCAATTTTTTAATTTTTTATATTATAATCATTTTTGAAATTGAATTTCTATAGCTACAGTGAGATATTTTGGAAGTTGATTTTATATTTTTAGGGCCTCTGCTGTCTATCTTCAACACCATTAATTTTTACAATCTTGAATTCTTTATTTTGACTCATTCCTCACCTAGAATATATATCAATGAGTTATGTTAAAGGTCTTGCCTTTTTAAGAATGTTTTGTTTCACTTGTGTGTCAACATACCTGCTTTGCACACATCCGGTGTGTAGTTATGTTTTTGTTTTTCTCAGTAGTTTCACTTTCTGATCTGATTTTTCTTACTTGGTGGATTTATATTGCAGCATTATATATGTAAGATTTTACTTTATCTTGTTAAACCTATTACTTAATAATTGTTGGTACTTACTTTTGCTTTGGATGTGACATTTATTCTTAGGTAATTTCCTTTCTTGAATTGCATCATTTCAAAACATTCAAGGGGCTTCCCTGGAATCTCAGCTGGTAAAGAATCTTCCTGCAATGCAGGAGACCCCAGTTCAACTCCTGGGTCAGGAAGTTCCCCTGGAGAAGGGTTAGGATGACCACTCCAGTAACCTTGTGCTTACCTAGTGGCTCAGACAGGAAAGGATCCACCTGCAATGCAGGAGACCTGGGTTTCAACGCTGGGTTGGGAAGATCCCCTGGAAGAGGGAATGACAACCCACTCCAGTATTCTTGCCTGGAAGATCTCCATGGTCAGAGGAGCCTGGTGGGCTACAGTCCAGGGGGTCACAAAGAGTTGGACACAACTAAAGCGACTAAGCCCAGCACAGCACAAAATATCCAAGATCATTTTTGTTGTCTGTAAACCATCACCGACTCAATGGACATGAGTTTGGGTAAACTCCGGGAGTTGGTGATGGACAGGGAGGCCTGGCTTGCTGCAGTCCATGGGGTCGCAAAGAGTCAGACATGACTGAGTGACTAAACTGAACTGAAACCTATCCATAAATGTCATTTATCTTTTTTTAATGAAAAATATTTATTAATAAACAGCAGACTCATTATTGCCAGAATTCAGTGAAATAAAGTCTATGAATAAAAACAAGCAATCTGAAATATATATATATATTACACATGCAGGACACTAAAGAATATATGGATTTGATTCAAATCATGCTTTTTTTTTTTTAATCTTGGACTGGGGTATTTTTGTTCATTTACATTTAAATCTACTTTAGGAAAAATATATTATTTATTGAAAAAGTGCTTGAGTCTATTCAGCAGTCAAATTCAGAAAAGTTGACAAAATTTGCAAACATTGATTTAAAAGAAGAATCACCCAACAGTTCTTTTGAAGAGAGGCACAGCAAATGTTTGGATCTGATAGTTGGATTCTGTCAGTTTTAGTAATTGTTTTCTTAGACCATCCTGAGATCACTGATATTAACTACATCCTGAGGTCTGGAAAGTGAATATTTGTCAGCTGCCCAATTTGTTCTGAAAATGTTAGCTACCTATCCATGAATGTCATTTATCTTAACTGGTGTTACTTGGTGTGGAAGCAGCAGGCTTCCTCAGTGGGTCAGCTTTCTTTACTAGAATCCGCCTGCAGTGCAGAAGACTCAGGAGATGCTGCATGCTCGATGTTGGGAAGACCTCTTGGAGTAGGAAATGGCAACCCACTCTAGTATTCTTGCCTGGGAAATTCCATGGACAGGGGAGTCTTGTGGGTTGCAGTCCATGGGGTTGCACAGAGCTGGACATGACTGAAGCAACTGAGCACCACACACAGTATGGTACAGACACATTTTGTTGCAAATGGAAACTATACTATTAACAGTTTTGAAAATCAAACATTGTATTTCTACATATTTGTATACAGGCAGTACAGAGACCATATAAAATGTTAAGATGTATATGTGAATTTGATTTCAGAAATGTTGTATTTTTTTTTTCTTAAACATTTTGACATGTTTTCCCCAGAACTGTGAATACTGTTTGAATTAGATATTTCAATAGAAGTCAAAGAGATAGTTACAGGTTACGCTGTAACAATTTGCCCTATAAAACCTCTTACAAATACATAATGGTCCACACATTTATATATAAACTCTTGATAAAATGATATGACATTCAGGGCTCACTTCAGACAAGTAGATTGACTGAACAGGTAGGACCCTTCTAGGATCCTCTTTTTAAAGTGTTCTAGCACACAGCTTTCTGTGACCACAAGTACCTGTTTGCTGAACAGTTAAGCTACTTGTTTATATTTTTCTTTTGTCAAGTGGCTAACTTTTTTATTTTTATTTTTTAAACTATAAAATGAGAACTATTCACTCTCCTAATTACTGAGACACAGTTTTTGAAACTACAAACACCCAGAGCTTTTGAGTATCAGAAGAAAAATGTCAGAACAAGGAACACTTCATCCTTGTGAAGACCCAGAGATGTATAATTGAAGCATGATTAGTGGCATTTGTTTAAAAAGAAGAGATGAGGAACTAATGTTTAGATACTTTCTAAGTGACTTAAAGAAACAATGAGCATAATTCCTCAAGATTTTTGTACATGGTTGTTTTTTTAATTATATAACCAATATATAACTTAGATGAGATCTGTCAGTTGGAAATTTAGATAAACTTTCTTTAGACTTCTCAGTTTTATGGCATATGAGTCGAGGGACTGCTGAAAACTTCTGTGCTTTGTGGTGAGATTATATTGTGAACTCTTCTTGAAGATCCTTCAGTTCAGTTCAGTCTCTGAGTGGGGTCTGACTCTTTGCGACCCCATGGACCACAGCACGCCAGGCCTCCCTGTCCATCACCAACTCCCAGAGTTTACTCAAACTCATGTCCATTGAGTCAGTGATGCCAACCAACCATCTCATCCTCTGTCATCTCCTTCTCCTTCTGCCTTCAGTCTTTCTCAGTATCAGGGTCTTTTCCAATGAGTCAGTTCTTCACATTAGGTGGCCAAAGTATTGAGCTTCAGGTTCAGCATCAGTCCTTCCAATGAATATTCAGGACTGATTTCCTTTAGGATGGACTGGTTTGATACTTTATTAAACTATCATTTTGTTTTTCATGTTTGGGAATTAACCTAGAGTTATCACCAAATGTTAGAGAGAAAATTTCTGCAAAAGATTAGGATCCTCGCTGCCTCACAATCAATACTCAAGGCTTTATTACAGTGTTTTCTCCTCAAAAATTATAGTTCTCTTTCTAAGCAGTGTTCTGATAACAGCTGTTAATGTAATAATGTTACAAAGGGTGATTAAACATTCTGAGGAAAATCTTTTAGAGGAACATTAGAAAGGTACAGAACTGATATTTCTTTAAAATGCCAAAAGTAATCAAAAGAAATTAAAGACTATTTTCAGTTCCAAGTACATAGAGAAGAGGTTAATGAAAGTGGTAAAAATTGGTAGACTACAGAGAGGAAGCAAAACTTGCCTCCTAATCTTTACTTTCTTGGACTCAGTTAGTGATGTGTAGCTTGAGTCCTAAGTACCAGTTGGCTGAGCCAATAGTAAGAAACTAATGATCATTTTGCACCATATTTTTACACTGCATATAGAGGCATTAATACACAATATTTTTTCTTTTTCTGATTTACTTCACTCTGAATAACAGACTCTAAATCTATCTACATCTCTACAAATGACCCAATTTCATTCTTTTTTTAGGCTGAGCAACATTCCATTGAATATATGTACCACATCTTCTTTATCCATTAAGAACAGTTGCTATATTGTACAGTGAGTCAAATGTAAACATGACAAAACCATTTTTAAATGAAATTATTTTTTACCGAATATAAATTAATCAAGACAAATGTAACTGAACATCTGGTAAAAACTGATAAATTAAAACAGAATGTGATTACAGGACTGATTTTGTGCTTATAAGAAAGCATTCAGTATAGGGCTTTAGGACATGGGCTATATGGCAAAATGCCTGAATATATGTCTTCACTCCACCAGTTATTAGGTGATCTTGACTAAATTACAGAATCCTTTTTCTTCAGTTTTTTTTTTTTTTAAGATGAAAGCACTTAAGTACTTAAAACACTACTGAATACATAATAGATAGTCAATAAGTATTAGGGTTTTTTAAATTAATCAATATATTGTGAGCTTTTTTAAAAAAAAGAAGAAACTAATGATGACATTAAATAGAAGTAATGTTCCAAGTTGGCATAATTTCCGTTTCAGGACACCAAAAATTGGCTTGGTATATAAGAACAGAACTGTTAATATTAATCTTAAAATAATAATGGAAATAAAATGAATTTATGTGGCAGTTTCAAGATTGTAGGAAAGACAAATGGATGCTAGAACAGAAACCTGAAGTAATATTTTAGAAAGTTTTAAGATTGTTATTAAGTAAAAGTAGTTGAATACTAAAAAACTACAAAATGGTAGGAATAAGAATGTCTCATGAAGACTGTTAATACTGAATTAATTTCATTTTATTTTCATGATAGATTATCTTGAATAGATGAAAGCAGTGTCAAAGAATATATATGATTTTATCTAAACCTCTAAGTTTCTGACTCTTACAGATAAAATTGAATAGAAGATATAAATTATATATCCATGAGTATAAATTGACTGAAAAATAGTTGAAAGTTCTAATTTTAATAGGCTGATCTAAGAGGAATATAAATGCTAACCTATACTGCCATAAGGATGCCTCTTCCTTGGGTTTTATATGTTCTATTTCATTGTTATCTTATAATTTTACTATCATTCAAAAGCACATTAATTTAATTTTTAAGTGAGACAAAACAGAAGAAAATAGTCAATGCACTGGACTTACTTCAACATTAAAGCATCAAGTCATCATCCAGAATTAAGAGGAGGTAATTTAGTATCAGGGAACATACTGTCCTGCAATATTTGTCTTTTTAATCTCACAACTTAAGGAAACCTGGCACAGCTACAGTCCATGTGTGAAAAGCTGGGGATTTTAAATGACTGTTATGTCAAGGCAACACTAAGACAAACAAGTGTTGAAATATATTATCTAGACCAAGAAAAGCAGCATCGCCCTATTCTGCAGTCCACGCACAAGTGGAGTATGTGTCAAGTGTCTAAAAAAGACATTAATTTATAAAGCTGCAAAAATTAAAACCGTCTTGGCTGGAAATTAGAAAGATATGTCAATGCAATAGGTGGTTGTTGTTACTTAGTTGCTTAGTCATGTCCAACTCTTTTGCAACCCCATGGACTCTAGCCCACCAGGCTCCTCTGTCCATGGCATTCTCCAGGCAAGAATACTGAAGTGGGTTGCCATGTTCTCCTCCAGGGGATCTTCCCAACCCAGGGATCGACCCCGAGTCTACTGTGTCTCCTGCATTGTCAGGCAGATGGATTCTTTACCACAGAACCTCTTAACTTCCCCCTGGAACAAGCTTCTGGCAACCCACTCCAGTAATCTTGGTTGGAAAATCACAGGGACAGAGGAGCCTGGTGTGCTACAGTCCTTGGGTCATAAAGTGCCGGACACAGCTGAGCACACCCACACATACACAGGCACACAGAGTTCATACAGACATTGCCAGTCATGGGAACAAAGCCATCCTGTGGCCATTGCCCTGGCCCTGGTTTCCTTTCAGTGTCATAGACAAATGGCTTCTCCTGGTGGTCTCAGCAGTATCTGATGTGCGTTAGCTCTGCTAGAGCCTGGGGTCAAGCGAACTCATGACCATGGTTGGCTAAAAAAGAGACCTCAGGGATTTTCTGCAAATAGGACATTTCCAAAGCTATCATCCCCTCAGGGATCTATAGGTTCCTGCTGAGCCTCATTTTATCTGTGGCTTGGGCAAGTTTCCAAGTATGTGTGCCAACTTTTGGGGAATTTTGGTGGCTGTTCATCCTACTTATGCCCTCCTTCAGCTGTTTATTTTGGAGCTGGTTGAGTAATACCAGCATCTCATGTTGAGAGATTTTATACTACATTTCTGTGGCATGCATGTGCTCAGTCTCTCAGTCATGTCCGATTCTTTGCAAGCCCATGAATTGTAGCCCACCACCGTCCTCTGTCCATGAGATTTCCCAGGAAAGAATACTGAAGTGGGTTGCCATTTCCTCCTCCAGGGAATCCTCCTGACCCAGGAACCAGACCCATGTCTCCTGCATTGGCAGGTGGGTTCTTTACCACTAAGGCACCTGGGAAGCTCACATTTTTATTCCTCATATGTTATTTATTTGAGAGCTGAGAATGGTGAGGATAGGGAGAAAAGTTAAAAAAGCAAGGTTCCAGATCGGTTCCAGATCAGCAGACAAATTTATTTGGAAAATATTTCCCAGTTAAATGCTATTTCAAAGACCAACTTCATTTTTTTAAAGGACTTTTTGGTGTGAACCCTTTTAATGTCTTTACTGAATTTGTTACAACACTCCTTCTCTTTTATGCTTTTGTTTCTTGACCACATTCATGTGTGATCTTTGCTCCCTGAGCAGGGGTCAAACCCTCACCCGCATCTTTGGGAGGTGAAGTCTTAACCATTGGACCACCGGGGAAGTCCCCACAACTTCATCTTTTACCTCAAATGTGTTACAGTTTTTCTGTTTTAATCTAAATGAAGTCAAAAGAGAAAATATCTAGAGAATATAATGGAATTTTCTTACTTTAATTTTTGTTACTACTGATTAAGCAAATATACATTTTTCTAAAATGACTTAAACAGGGAGAACTATAGCAACATAATGTAAAAATAATGCTTTAACTTTTTTAGTTACATCAACTCAATATCAAATTATTTTAAAGATAATTAAATTTATCTAATTATTTTTCCAGAGGATTATTCTGTTTGTATTATTTTAAAGTAACGTAGATGTATGTGTGTGTGGGTATAACTTCTAATACCACGTATTGGTTCTAGAGAAATTTTCTATATTAATGTACTATAAGCAATCTGTTATTATAAACTAATAAAAATTCAAGTCAACTTTTAATTTTAAAGCAAACTTCAGAGAATAAAAAGCAGTGTAATAAACTATCTCAGCGATGTTTTTCCAAACTTCCCCTAGACCCGACTCCAAATAGGTAAACAGGCATCTGACCTACAGTCCCCTGACTTTCAGTCTCTTTTCTCTTCCAACAGAAGACTAACAGAAAAGTAGATCAACAGTATTGTGCCCAAGGTAATAGCATATTGCCTGAAGTTATATTGTAACTGAGTCGTTTTAGTCTGTTTCTACTACACTTTTCTATTACCAATAATAAAACAATGAGAGCTAGCATATACTGAGACTTTAGTGTGTGAAAGGCACTATCGTACAAGCTGTATATATATTAACTATTACTTCCCTTGGTCCTCACTCTCCCAATTATGCACCAGATAAATCCCTGATTTAACTTAGCATTCAATGTCTACCACCGTCTTACCCTTGACTGCTTTTCAAATCAATGCCTAATGAACTGGGGGCTCATCCTAGAAATATTAAACTAATTATTGTTTCGTAAATTCTTCTTTAACATCATGGTGTCTTTCCACTTCTTAACTACAACAACAACAACAAAATTTTAAAGATTTTTCTGTTATAACAGAGGAGGATGTGTGAAAAGCGAAAGTGTTAGTTGCTCAGTCATGTCAGACTCTTTGTGACTCCATGGACTGTAGCCCACCAGGCTCCTCTGTCCATGAAATTCTCTAGGCAAAAATACTGGGGTGAGTAGCCACAAGTCCCTTCTCCAGGTGATCTTCCCAACCCAGGGATCCAACCCAATCTTGTGCATTGTAGGCACATTCTTTACCATCTAAGCCACCAGGGAAGCCCATTGTTTAAATAAACCTATTAATCATTAAATAGTTTTTCTTTCTTAATATTAAAAAAAGCTAAAATGCATTAAAATATGTTATTCTTACCTAAAGAAAGAGAATACTGTCAACAGAGTAGTTATAGTAGTAATTTGGGATGAAAATGTAGATGATCCTTGGATGAGGAATGTTGATAACAGTTAAACTTGGGCTATGGATATACATGGAGGTTCATTTTACTGTTTTAATCTTTTGTATATATTTTTGAAATTTTTCATAATATATGCTAAAGATATGCCTGATAAAGTGCTTTCCCCAAGGGTTTAGGACACTGTCATCAAAACTTCTATAAGATTGAAATAAGGCATCATAATAACCACAAAGATGAACACTTAGATTATTGTAGGAAATCTAAGAAGGAAATTAAATCAAAGATAAGACTAGCTTTAGAAAGTATTTTAGGAGAGGTGGCAGTGATGGTAGAGAAAAGTTGTTTTTCTTGATTGTAAATCTCCAATAAGCAGTGATTTTTTTTTTTAACTTTTTCTGAACTGAACCTACTTCTGAAATGAGAAACAGGCAATGTTTCTAGCTTTACTCTAAACTCTTTGACTTTTACTTCAATGGCAATTTCCTATGCGTGTGAGATACATAGATAAAATACCTTTTTTGTTATGATCCCATCAAATCATGGTCACAATAAAGTTATTTCCATGCTAGGGAAATGGCCTTAATAAAAACTGTGATATGAAAGCAGAATATGGGTTGTGTAAATAGTATGCAAATATTGATTTCAGTATTAAACTATTGTACTTCTTGATAATGCTGGAGAAAATGTAATTTGAAATGTATTCTTAAAAGGGCTAAAATAATATATGAGGTCATTTTTTATTGTGCATTTGAGGTTCATATCAGTTTAAGCTGTAAAAGCTGTATTTTTCTCCATTAGAAAGGCTTATCTCATTTTAACATTTCATTTCAGATTTATTTCAGTGTGCTAATCATAGAAACAGAAATTCTATTTTATTTTAACACATTTTAGAAAGCTAAATGGACTCATTATTGGGTTATTATCAAGTTCTAATTCTGAATTCCACTGGATTTTCATGGCATGAGTTTCCAGCACATTTGGAAATGTGGGAGAAAAGGAAATATTCAAAAACAAGTAGTTGGCTGATGTGGTAGTTATAACCATTTTTTTTTTTTTTTTGGCCATTTGTTATATCATCCTGAAAAACCACATAGTTATTCATTTACAACCCAATTTTAGATTGTACTTGGTCCTAATCAGAAGTTAGCAAACTTTCGCCACACAGGGTCAGAGAATCCACAAAGTCTCTCACACATCTACACAAGACTGTCATTGTATTAACAACAAAAACCTTCATGGATGATATGTAAATGAAAGGATGTGGCTGTGTCTCAATAAAGCTTTATTTACAAAATCCCTGTAGCCTGCTCTAGAATAGGGCTTCTCAGACTTCATGTGCATAAGAATCTCCTACATCAACAGAATCTTGATGATATAAGTGATAAAAGGGTCTATTTTAAATATCCTTGTTTCACAGTTTTCAAAAGCATTTTAAAATACATCAGTTCCCTATTGTTGCTGTAATGAATCACCACACACTTAGTAGCTTAAAGAGCACAAGTTTGTTATCTTAGTTCTGAAGGTCAAAGTTCTGAAAAGTGTCTTACGGGATTAAAACCATGTACCTCATAGGACCTGCTCCTACTGAGGCTCTGAGAGAGAATCACCTTTCTTTTCCCAGTACTACAGGCTACCTCATTCCTTGAATAAGGACCCTGCCTCATATCACCTTTTATCCTTCAACCCTCATCGTCCTTTCTCTTATAAAGGGAAAGTGAAAGTATTAATCATTCAGTCTTGTCCAACTCTTTGCAACCCGATGGACTGTAGCCCACCAGGCTCCTCTGTGCATGTGATTTCCCAGGCAGCAATACTGAAGTGGGTTGCCACTCCCTTCTCCGGGGAATCTTCCCATCCCAGGTCTCTCTGCATTGCAGGTGGATTCTTTAATATCTGAGCTACCAGGAACGCCCTTCTAAGGACCCTTGTAATTCCATTGGGCCCAATATTATCTCCTCATCTCAAGATCTTGGACTTGATTGCATCTGTTATTTTTTCTCTATAAAGTAACATATTTATAGGTTCTGGGGACTAAGACAAGGTCATCTTTGAGATCCAGTATTTAGCCTAGCACACAAAGGCAATAATGGAGTAACAAAAGGTGAATTGTGTTTCTGGAAGAAAGAGATGGATGGACAGGGAACAAGATCCCAAAGGCTTCCTGGCCAAGGTCAGCACCTTTTCAGGATCCCCGAACAGACTGGTTCCTTTCTTGCCCATACCTGACCAAATAGTGCCCAATAGGTAGGGATGAGCCTAGCTGAGCTAGAGCCTCCTCTGCCTCAGCTGTAGGTAGGTCTAAGATGGATATTACATCATGGACCATTGGGCATTTTAGCACCTTTTCACAAGAGCTGACATTTTACTCCAGCCCTCTGATTATGATGGTTGATAGCTTTAGACAAAGAAGATCAAGGGGTAGTGGGAATAATTCCCACTGGAATATTATTACAGGGGGAATAATAATCTCTCTCACCCTTCAGTATTTTGACCCTCAGTTCAATCCTAATGTTTCTGGAGATAAAAGATTTCCCATGTGGAAATGTCCCAGACCTGTCTTCCTGTGTCAGCTCTTGGGAATAAAAAAAGAATCATAAGAGGCTTCAAAGAGATGAAGTGAAAACTGGAATAAAATGCTCATTTGGTGCAAAAATATCCTTTACCTCGACCCATCTGTCTGAATGGATCCTCCTCTTTACAGAATGGAGCAACAAAATCCAGTCAATACAAAGTATACATATTTTTTATCTGAGCAAATAATTCTGTTATTTGAAAAGATTTAATTTAGTACTTTTTTGTTTTTGTTTTCATTGAAGTATAGTTGACATAATATTATGTTAATTCTAGGAGTACAACATAGTGATTCAACATTTAAATATATTATAATATGATCACCATAATGTATCTAGCTACCATCTGTCCTCATACAAATTTACTGCAGCTTTATTGACAATATTCCTTATGCTGTACATTACAATCCTATCCCTTATTTATTTTATAACTGGAAGTTTGTACCTTTTAATTTTCTTTACCTATTTTGCCCAACCCTCCTGTTCATCTACCATATTTTGCCCAACCCTCCTGTTCTTCTACCCTCTGTAAACCACAAGTTTGACCTCTGTATTTTTGATGCTGTTTCTCTTTGCTTGTATGTTTTGTGTTTTGTGATAACTGTAAGTAAAATCATGTGGTATGTGTCCATAACTGTCTGATTTTATTCACTTAGCTGAATACCTTCTAGATCCAACCATGTGGTTGCAAATGGAATGATTATATTCTTTTTATGGCTGATTAATTTCTGCTTTATTGACTATGCCAAAGCCTTTGACTGTGTGGATCACAATAAACTATGGAAAATTCTGAAAGAGATGGGAATACCAGACCACCTGACCTGCCTCTTGAGAAATTTGTATGCAGGTCAGGAAGCAACAGTTAGAACTGGACATGGAAAAACAAACTGGTTCCAAATAGGAAAAGGAGCATGTCAAGGCTGTATATTGTCACCCTGATTATTTAACTTATATGCAGAGTACATCATGAGAAATGCTGGGCTGGAAGAAACACAAGCTGGAATCAAGATTGCTGGGAGAAATACCAATAACCTCAGATATGCAGATGCTGCTGCTGCTGCTGCTGCTAAGTCGCTTCAGTCGTGTCTGACTCTGTGCGACCCCATAGACGGTAGCCCACCAGGCTCCGCTGTTCCTTGGGATTCTCCAGGCAAGAACACTGGAGTGGGTTGCCATTTCCTTCTCCAATGCATGAAAGTGAAAAGTAAAAGTGAAGTCATTCAGTTGTGTCCAACTCTTAGTGACCCAATGGACTGCAGCCTACCAGGCTCCTCGGTCCATGGGATTTGCCAGGCAAGAGCACTGGAGTGGGCTGCCATTGCCTTCTCCGGATATGCAGATGACACCACCCTTATGGCAGAAAGTGAAGAGGAACTAAAAAGGCTCTTGATGGAAGTGAAGGTGGAGAGTGAAAAAGTCGGCTTAAAGCTCAACATTCAGAAAACGAAGATCATGGCATCCAGTCCCATCACTTCATGGGAAATATAGATGGGGAAACAGTGGAAACAGTGTCAGACTTTATTTTTGTGGGCTCCAAAATCACTGCAGATGGTGACTGCAGCCATGAAATTAAAAGACGCTTACTCCTTGGAAGGAAAGTTTTGACCAACCTAGAGAGCATATTCAAAAGCAGAGACATTACTTTGCCAACAAAGGTCTGTCTAGTCAAGGCTATGGTTTTTCCTGTGGTTATGTATGGATGTGAGAGTTGGACTGTGAAGAAGGCTGAGTGCCAAAGATTTGATGCTTTTGAACTGTGGTGTTGGAGAAGACTCTTGAGAGTCCCTTGGACTGCAAGGAAATCCAACCCGTCCATTCTGAAGGAGATCAGCCCTGGGATTTCTTTGGAAGGAATGATGCTAAAGCTGAAACTCCAGTACTTTGGCTACCTCATGCAAAGAGTTGACTCATTAGAAAAGACTCTGATGCTGGGAGGGATAGGGGGGCAGGGGGAGAAGGGGAGGACAGAGGATGAGATGGCTGGATGGCATCACTGTCTCGATGGACGTGAGTCTGAGTGAGCTTCGGGAGTTGGTGATGGACAGGAAGGCCTGGCATGCTCTGATTCATGGGGTCGCAAAGAGTTGGACACGACTGAGCGACTGAACTGAACTGAATATTTCATTATATATATCCCACATCTTTTTTATCCCTTTGTCTACTGATAGACACTTAGATTGCTCCTATATGTTGCCTATTGCAAATAATGCTGCAGTAAGCACGGGAGTGTGCATCTCTTTTGGAATTACTGTTTTTGTTTTCTTTGGGTTAATTTGAGAAGTGGAATCACTGAACCAGTTCGGATTTTTAATTTTTGAGGAATCTTCATACTATTTTCCATAGAGTCTGCATCAAATTACAATCCTCCCCCAAAACATGAGTGTTCTATTCACATTTTTGCTAACACTTGTGATTTCTTGTCATTTGGACAGTGGCCATTCTGACAGACGTGAGGTGATATCTTGTTATGGTTTTGACTTGCATTTCCCTGATAATTAGTGATGCTGAGCATCTTTCCACCTGTCTGTTCCCCATCCTGTGTCTTCTTTTGAAAGTGCCTATTCAGATAATCTGCCCATTTTTAAATCAGGTTATTCATCTTTTGTCATGTTAAGTTATATGAATTCTTTGTATATTTTGGTTATTAGCCCCTTAGAAGACATATCATTTGCAAACATTTTCCCCCATTTAGTAGGTTGCCTGTTTGTTTTATTCATGGTTTCTTTTGAGCTGCTCTGCTGGCTCAGATCATAAAGGATCTGCCTGCAATGCAGGAGACGCAGGAGATGTTGGTTCGATCCCTGGGTCGAGATCAAATTAGGAGTAGGAATTAGAGTAGGAAATGCCATCCCACTCCAGTATTCATGTCTGAAAATCCCATGGACAAAGGAGTCTGGTGGGCTACAATCCATGGGGTCCCAAGAGTCAGACACGACTGAGCAACTAACACTTTTTCACTTTTCACTTTCCTTATCTGTGCAAATCTTTTAAGCTGGGTGCAGTCCTATTGGTTTATCTTAGCTTTCATTTCCTTTGCCTGGGGAGACAGATCCAATAAATGGCATCAAGAGCTTACTGCCTTTTTTTCCCCCCTTGGAATTTTATGGTTTAAGGATTTACATTTAACTTTTTAACCCATCTTGAACTTATTTTTGTGTTGGTGTAAAAAAAAAAAAATTTGATCCCATTTCATTCCTTTGCATGTAGCTATTCATTTTCTCAACACCATTTATTAAAGAGGCTCTTTTTTCTCATTTTATACTCTGGCCTAATTTATCATAGACTAGTTGATCACATAAGCATGTGTTCTTTTCTGAGCTCTCTATTTTGTTCCATTGATATCTCTGCCTGTTTTTGTGACTGGACCATACTATATTGATTACTGTAGCTTTGTAGGATAGTTTGAAATCAGGGCAAATGATGCCTCCAGCTTTGTGGTTCTTTCTCAAAATTGCTTTGACTATTCAGTGTCTTTTGTGGTTCCATACAAATTCTGGGATTATTACTCTAATTCTGTGAAAAATACTGTTTTGTTTTATTTTGGGGGGTAGGGATTGTGTTGAATCTGTAGATTGCCTTGGATAGTATTGACATTTTAGCAATATAATAATTCTTCAAATCCATGAGCACATATATTTCACCTATACTTTTATTTAATTTAAATACATTTAATTTATTCCTAATACGGCATTATAACCATATTAATTCTTCAAATCCATGGATGCAGTTCTTTCACCTATGCTTTTATTAATTTAAATTAAATACATTTAATTTATTCCAAGGTATTTTATTTTTATGTAATTTTAAATGAGATTGTATTCTTAATTCTCTTTCATATAGATTTTTTTTCAGTATATAAGAATGCAACAAATTTCTGTATAGCAATGTTTTAACTTTACTGAATTCACTTGTGAGTTTTAGTAGGTTTATGGTGACATCTTTAGGGTTTCTGAATGTAATATCATGTAATCTGCAAACAGTGACAACTTTACTTCTCTCTAATTTGGATTTTTTCTTTTTTGTCTAATTGCTGAGAATAGAACTTCTAATACTATGTTGGATAAAAGTGATAAGAGTGGATGTCCTTGTCTTGTTTGTGGTCGAAGAGGAAATGCTGTCAACTTTAACCATTTAGAATAGTGTTAGCTATGGGTTTGCAACATATGACTTTTATTACATTGAGATATGCTCCCACTATACCCATTGTGTTGAGAGTTTCTGTCATGAGTTGATGTTGAATTTTGTCAAAAAGAACTGGATTTTTCTACTAAAATAATTATATGGTTTTATCTTTGTTTTTTTAATGTGGTTGTACATTGATTGATTTGTAGATATTGAATCATCCTTGCATCCCTGAGATAAGCCAATTTCATAATGGCCTGCGATCCTTTTATGTAATGTTTTATTTGGTGTGGTTTTATTTTATCAAAGATTTCTACATTTATTTGTATCATGGATGTAAAGTGCAAATGTTAGTCTTTCAGTCATGTCTGACTCTTTGGGACCTATGGACTGTAGCCCACTGGGCTCCACTGTCCATGGGATTCTCCAGGCAAGAATAATAGAGTAAGTAGCTATTCCCTTCTCTAGGGGTCTTCCTGACCCAGAAATTGAACCTGAGTCTCCCTCATTGTGTACAGGTTCTTTACCATTTGAGCCACTAGGGAAGCCCAATTTATTGTGGATATTGGCCTGTAATTTCCGCCCCCCCCCCCCCACTAACAGTGTCTTTGTCTAGTTTTGGTATAAAGGTTGGCTTTATAGAATGAATTTGGAAATGTTCCTTGCCATTTCAGTTGGAATTGTTGAAAATTGTAAGTTTTAACTCTTTTCTGAATGTTTGGTAGAATTCACCTGTGAAACTGTTTAGTTCTTAGACTACTGTTTGTTGGGACTTTTTGTTTACTGATTCAATTTCATTACTAATAATGGGCCATTTCTTGTTTTATATTTCTTCCTGATTCAGTTTTGGGAAATTGTACATTTCAAAGAGTTTTAGCCATTTCTTCGATGTTGTCCATTTTATGAGTGAATAATTGTTTGTAGTAATCTCTTAGATGGGCTTCCCTGATGGCTCAGATGGTAAAGAATCCTCCTGCCAATGCTGGAGACAAGGGTTTAATTCCTAGGTTGGTAAGATCCCCTGGAGAATGGAATGCCAACCCACTCCCTTATTCTTGCCTGGAGAATCCCAGGTTATTTAAGAACATATTGATTTCCAGATTTCTGGATTTTTTAATTTTTTTTTCTTTTGGTTGATACCTAGTCTATACAGTTGTGGTCAGAAAAGACACAATTCAATCTTCTTTAACTTATTAAGAGTTTCTTTCTTTTTTTTTGTGACCTAGCATGTAACTTATCATGAAGAATATTCCTGTGCACTTGAAAACATTGGGTATTCTGCAGTTTTGAGATGGAGTATTTTGTATAAATCTGTTAAGTCGATCTGTTTTAATAAATCTTTTAAGACCAATGTTTCCATATTAATTTTCTATCTGGATCATGTCAATTGATGTAGTGGGTTATTAAATTCTTCTACTATTATTGAGTTACTGTCGGTTTCCTCCTTTATGTCTGTTAACATTTGCTTTATGTATTTAGGCGCATGCATGTTGGATACATATATATTTACACTTTAGGAAATTTTTTAGCTCTTATTTCTTCAAATAAATTCTCTGCCTCTTTCTGTCTCTTCTTCTTAAGGAACTCCTTGATGTTGTTCCAGAAGTTCCTAAACTATCCTTATTTTTCTTTTCAATTCTCTTTCTGTTCAGCTGGTTCATTCTTTTGTGTTGTCCAACCTGCTGATGCCCAGTTCTCTCTAGTGCATTTTTCATTTCAGTTATCATATTCTTCAGCTCTGATTTATCATAATGTATTTTTTTAAACTTTCTTGAAGTTCTCACTAGGCTCATCCATTATTCTCTGTGTTTGATTAGCATGTTTATGACCATTAACTTGAACTCTCTATCAGGTAGATTGCTTATCTTCATTTTGTTTGGTTCTTTTTCTGAAGTTTTCTCTTGTTTCTTTGCTCAGAACATACTTATCTGTCCTACATCCTCATTTCGTCCAGTTGTAGACTTACAAACAAAATAAAATCATACATCATCATTAGATCTGGTAAGTAAAAAAATAATGTTATCAGAAATGAAAAATCAACAGATGTAAACAGCCTTTAAATTTTTGCTTAGGAGAGAATTCATGAAAGGAAGATAAGTCTGAGGATGATACTTAGATTGAAGTTGAGCCAAGTTAAAATATGGAAAATATGAAAGCAAAATTAAAGAATAAACATTGTATCAGCCAACAGACATTTAATACATTCTCATCAGGAAAGAATAGTGGGAATTGTAAAGAACCTATCTTCAAAGTGATAATAGCTGATGATAAGTGACATTGCTGCTTGAGTTCAGAAGGCACGACAGTTAATGCTAATATCCACATTTACTACACTGGGTAGAAAGGGGGGAAAAAAGTAAAATACATCAACTAAAAACAGTGCCAGATAGTGACATATCATATTATTTCAACTATGACTTATAAATTTGGAATTGTTGATAGTTTTAACACCAGTCCACAGCCCAGGTGTTGAGGACCACTGGTCTAGTATATTAAAAACTAGTTTGTCCCTATATCTTTTCATAATTGATGTTTTAGCAAATATTTTAGAAAAGGAAAATGACTAAAATATGATGAAACTGATTTTAATCATTTCTCAATCATTTACCTTATATTGTCTCTATATAAAAAACTATGCATAAGTCTCTGCATGTATATAAAAATAAACAAAATAAACTTTTAAATAGATGAGAGTATTACTCTAAAACCTGATAGAAAGATTCCACAAACATCACATTTTGGAACAAACACATTTTAAATAGCTTTCTGACTTTCAGACCACTTTCCAGGTCAGAAGAAAAACAAATATTCAGATACAAATATGTGGAATTGGAGAAGGCAATGGCACCCCACTCCAGCACTCTTGCCTGGAAAATCCCATGGACGGAGGAGCCTGATGGGCCGCAGTCCATGGGGTCGCTAAGAGTGGGAAATGACTGAGTGACTTCACTTTCACTTTTCACTTTCATGCATTGGAGAAGGAAGTGGCAACCCACTCCAGTATTCTTGCCTGGAGAATCCCAGGGATGGGGGAGCCTGGTGGGCTTCCATCTATGGGGTCGCACAGAGTCGGACACGACTGAAGCGACTTAGCAGCAGCAGCAGCATGTGGAATTGGAGATCACTGAGATTATTGTCTTTTGTTTTTTGGCAGCACCATTGGGAATCGTAATTCCTTTACTAGAGGCCAATTATTTCATACATAATTATTTCATAATTTAGGCCAAGAATATTTCTTAGTTTTCCAGTATATTTTTAGGAGGGTAACTAAGAACATTTCTCTTTTTGATAATGGTATCATCGATATGATTTATAACTGAAAATAATTGTAATTGGTAAATATATAAAAATAAATTACACATAGAAGCAAGATCTATGATGCATTGGTTTCTAATTGTAAAACATTCCCTCTCTACTGTGAACTTTTTGAATAATAAAAAGTAATTTAGAAAATATTTTAAAAGTCAATATACAGAAGTAAGAAACTTTTTTGAGCCTATGAATTTCAAATATATTTGTAAATATGCTATATATTCTTAGAAAATGGAGGTTTTTAAAATAAACTTAATCACACACCATTATTAACATCAAAGACATGGCAATTTTAAAAAGAGAAATAGAAAATACGAAATAAATGTAGTTAGTTCTGTTTGTCTAAAACAGATCCTTCCCAAAGAGAAAGATAATATAAATTTAGAAAACTATTTAAAGCATTGGCTCCATAAAGAGATGTTTTATTATATGTTTGGCATAAATGTAGCATAAATTAATATTCTGACACTATCTTTGTATATCTATATATTATCTTATTGATTCCCTTCCATGGGTTAGCTTTATTTAATATTTTAAGTTGAAACTATGTTTTCTTGAGATGATTCAATTTTTGTTTATTTTATCAAATGGTATATTACATTATAGGAAAAAAAATAGTCTTTGAAATTTTTGTCAAAGAAGATTTAATTTTTGAAAAAAAATGTGACTAAGGACTGTGGTATCATTTCAAAACCAACAGGAATCTTCCTTATGTGAAAATGTGCCTGGTATAGTCAACTATTTAACTGCTTAACCAGAAATATGAGTACTATACATAAAGTAAAAGAACTAGTATTTACTTATGATTCATTGTATTTAAAATAGCTCCTTCTACTACTCCATTGTGCCTTTCCTAACATAGTTCCATATCACAGCAGAATATTTTTTTGAGAACATTACAGTATATGTCTAGTATATTATTCTGTTTTGCAAAGCAAGGTGAGGTAAATATTTATTCAAATTTGAGATACACTGATACAAAATACATTTTACAGAGACTTGATATAACATGAAGTGTGTGTGTGGGTGTGTGTGGGGTGTGTGTGTGGGTGTGGGTGTGTGTGTGGGTGTGTGTGGGGTGTGTGTGTGGGGGTGTGTGTGTGGGTGTGTGGGTGTGTGTGGGTGTGTGTGGGGTGTGTGTGTGGGGGGGTGTGTGTGGGTGTGTGTGGGTGTGTGTGTGGGTGTGTGTGTGGGGGGCCTGCCAAATGGCACTAGTGGTAAAGAACCTGCCTGCCAATGCAGGAGATACAAGGGACCTGAGTTTGATCCGTGTGTCAGGAAGATCCCCTGGTGGAGTTCATGGCAACCCACTCCAATATTCTTACCTGGAGAATCCCATGGACAGAGGAGCCTGGCAGTCTGTAGTCCATGGCATTGCAAAGAGTCAGATATGACTGAAACTGAAGTGACTTAGCATGCAGGCATATATATACATTTGGAGAAGTCAATGGCACTCCACTACTCTTGCCTGGAAAATCCCATGGATGGAGGAGCCTGGTGGGCTGCAGTCCATGGGGTTGCAAAGAGTCAGACATGACTGAAACTGAAGTGACTTAGCATGCAGGCATATATATACATTAACTACCTAATGCTTCCTGTGTCTCTGGGATAGTACAACCACATTAAAAGTCTCTTCGCACCTGACTGTCAGTTCAGTTCATTTCAGTCACTCAGTTGTGTCTGACTCCTTGTGACCACATGAACCGCAGCATGCCTGGCCTCCCTGAACATCACCAACTCCCGGAGCTTACCCAAACTCATGTCCATTGAGTCCGTGATGTCATCCAACCATCTCATCCTCTGTCATCCCCTTATCCTCCTGCCCTCAATCTTTCCTAGCATCAGGGTCTTTTTAAATGAGTCAGCTCTTCCTATCAGGTGGCCAAAGTATTGGAGTTTCAGCTTCAACATCAGTCCTTCCAGTGAACACCTAGGACTGATCACCTTTAGGATGGACTGGTTGGATCTCCTTACAGTCCAAGGGACTTTCAAGAGTATTCTCCTATACTACAGTTCAAAAGCATCAATTCTTCAATGCTCAGCTTTCTTTATAGTCCAACTCTCACATCCATACATGACTACTGGAAAAACCATAGCCTTCACTAGACAGAGCTTTATTGTCAAAGTAATGTCTCTGCTTTTCAATATGCTGCCTAGGTTGGTCATAACTTTCCTTCTAAGGAGTAAGCATCTTTTAATGTCATGGCTGCAATCACCATCTGAAGTGATTTTGGAGCCCCCAAAAATAAAGTTAGCCACTGTTTCCACTGTTTCCCCATATATTTGCCATTGACTACTTCTCATCAAACCTCAGAACAACAGCCCAAGGTATCGTTAGGGCTCATGACATCAGTTGCAGAACCAACACTGCCACTTCAGGTATGTGTGTTTCCTCCACAGCTTTCAAATTTTCTAGCTTTTGCCTTGAATGCAAATAGTTGTTGTTATTGTTCAGTGGCTAAGTCATGTCTGACTCTTTGTGACCCCATGGACTGCAGCAAACCAGGCTCCTCTGTCCTTCACCATCTCCCGGAGTTTGCTCATACTCACGTATGTGCATGTTCAGTCATGTCTGGTTTTTTTGTAACTCCCAGACTGTAGCCCACCAGGCTCCTCTATCCATGGGATTTCCCAGGCAAGAATACTGGAATAAGTTGCCATTTTCTCCTCCAGGGAATCCTATTTGACAAATTGTAGGCACTCAATCGGAGAAAGCAATGGCACCCTACTCCAGTACTCTTGCCTGGAAAATCCCATGAATGGGAGAGCCTGGAAGGCTGAAGTCCATGGGGTCGCTAGAGTCAGACACAACTAAGTGACTTCACTTTCACTTTTCACTTTCATGCATTGGAGAAGGAAATGGCAACCCACTCTAGTGTTCTTGCCTGGAGAATCCCAGGGACAGGGAAGCCTGGTGGGCTGCCGTCTATGGGGTCGCACGGAGTCAGACACGACTGAAGCGACTTAGCAGCAGCAGCAGCAGGCACTCAATAAATGCCAGTATTTTATTAATACAAAATTCCTTCAGTTATCAATAAGTCTTACTTCCTAATCTCTTTATTACTTAAATCAATCTTTTATCAGAACTTTATACTTTCATTCACCCCTTTCCGTTGGCACAGATGATTCATCGGTCTTATAAGTTCCTACTTATAAGAATACACAAAAGTATTCCTACCCAGCACTTACCAAAGCCTAAAATAGGGCAAGAATTCTTCCTTCGAGGGGATTATCCCTTTTTTAGGCATTGGAGAGTCTCGTCCATGTGGTAAAAGGAAGGAGAAAAGTAACACAAATGGCATGCTAGCTCACATCTCACATCCCTGTTCAGAACTGGGTCACAAGGCCACGCTCCACCACAAAGGATCTTGGAAAGTGTAGTCCAGATTGTGGCCAGGCCTCCACTGCAGAGTGAAGTCATCCTTTACATACCCTCCACAGACTCCAGTTTACAACCCCTGCTTCTCCAGTATCCCCTAAGTACTAGGCATTCTGAGGAGAAAATACAGATATAGATGAGCATTTAGAACAGTTAAAATAGCAAATATTTTTAAGTGTACTTATTGTTTTAATAATCAATAATAAAATAATCAAAATAAATCAATCCTAAAGGAAATCAACCCTGAATATTCTTTGGAAGGACTGCTGCTAAAGCTGAAGCTCCAATACTGTGGCCACCTGATGCAAAGAGCCAACTCATTGGAAAATACCCTAAAAACTGGGAAAGATTCAGGACAGGAAGAAAAGGGGGTGACAGAAGATGAGATGGTTGAATGGCATCGCTGACTCAATGGACATGAGTTTGAGCAAAGTCCAGGAGACAGTGAGGAAAAGGGAAGCCTGGTGTGCTGCAGTCCATGGGGTTGCAAAGAGCTGGCCATGACTTAGTGACTAAACAAAACAATTGTTTTAATATATTAGTAGTTCTTTTCAGCAACTTAGTTTTCTGATTAACAGAATTCCAGGCAATTCTGTATTCTTGAAAATCAAATAAATAAATTGTACAGAACACTAAGGATCTTTAAAATTCAGAGTCTCCAGCCCTGGGTGCTGGATTAGATTCACTCTCAAGACACTGATAGCACATCCAGAAGCTATAAAAGATAGCCTGCATTTTTTTTTTTTTTAAATAGCTACCATATATCAAATCAATAAATTCTCCTCTACTAATTGAAGTCAGCAAATTCTTACCAATTTATAGCTGGAATTCTTCAGTGTTTTCATTGGCTTTTGCAATTATTTCTCAGTCATAGGTATGTAAATTTTTTCTGGCATAGATTCTGCAATCATCAAGGTTTTCTGTGACTATGGGGTCACATACAGGAGGTCATTCTAATGATATTAGTAATTTAAAAAGCAATTTAAAATGTAATTTCTTTCTTCAAAGAGCAAATCATTTGCATAGAGAGATAACATATAACAAAGTAGTAAAAACACAATAAGTCAGTATGAGATAAAATTTAAGTCAGTGATATCGGTCAGTGGTCTGCAAGCTTTTTGATCAAGTACACAGTATACTACTAATACACTGAACAATGCCTTTCAATATATCAGTTTGGATTTACATAGCATATCTTGGACTAATGATATTTGTTTTTTTTTTCTAATTTTATTTTATTTTATTTTTAAACTTTACATAATTGTATTAGTTTTGCCAAATACCACAATGAATCCAACAAATTTAAAATGATGATAGAGACTTTTAAATGTCTTATTCTCTTTTCCGATGAATCATCTTTTTTATTCCCTGAGAAGTACAAAGCCCAGAGCTTGAGGATCACAGTTTCACAAAGGTTCAGGAAAAGGGGATTGAACCTCCATTGGCAAAATCTTTGTGAGAGATTGATATCATCAATGAATAAGATATGGTATGTTATGAACAGTATAGGAAACGTATGAGAAGAAGATAAAAACATTATCTTTTCAGGAGATGGACTCTACTGCCCTTCTCAATTAGGTAATTTCATTAAAAAAAGAAAAACTTCTAGAGTCAGACAACCTGGTTTCTAATCGTCTCTATTATTTTGTGACCTCGTAAGATGGATCTAAGTTTTAGACGTTGTTGTTTAGTCATTTAGTTGTGTCCAACTCTTTGTGGGCCATGGACTGTAGCACACCAGGTTTCCCTGTCCATCACCAACTCCCGGAGCCCGCTCAAACTTATGTCCATTGAGTCAGTGATGCCATCCCACCATCTCATCCTCTATCACCCCTTTCTAGGTTTCAGTGTCCTTATATCTGAAATAGAGTTATTAACAGTATCTCCTGTATTGGATCTTTGAAAAATTATGGGAAAGGGCTCATGTACATATAATAATTATGCAAAAACAAGATTTTATTGTTGTTGTTAAGACTAGAAAGATAAATTGGGGTGTGACTTGAACAGCCTGAAAGTCAATCTACAGGGCTTTGTAGATTGTACCCCAAACTTTTGGGTTAGCATCAAATATATTGAGATTTTGTGTATAAAGAGGGGTAATAAATAATTGTTGTAGGTATGAAAGCCAGTGGTTTGACTAGTAAGAGTTTGTCTGCATTTGCAGTAATGGGACCACATAAAAGTCAGCACAAGTGAAGAGATAATTAAATAATTAGATATCTAGAAAATTGTCAAATGAAAAATGATCATGACAGTTTACTTTTTTGTATTCTTGGATGAACAATCTGTGTTTTGATTGTTTAGTTGCTATGTCATGTCTGACTCTTTGTGACACCATGGACTGTAGCCCGTCAGGCTCCTCTGTCCATGGGATTTCCCAGATAAGTATGCTACAGTGGGTTGCCATTTCCTTCTCCAGGGAATCTTCTCAACCCAGGGATTTAATCCAGGTCTCCTGCATTGGCTGGCTCTCTACCACTGAGCCACCAGGAAAGCCCACAAATATTCTATAGAATTAACAAATGCATATATACATACATATTTTTAAATAAACTTCTATGTTTAAAAGGAAATATTGAAAATTGTCTTTCATGAAATCTGTGAGTTAAATACTTCCTGTTGTATTCTTTCTTTGTCTCACATCTAAAACACAATTGCTCTGAGTATGAGAAGAATGCTAGTTTGAATCTGGGCATGTTTATGCATGTGCCTGAGAGAGAGAGAGAGAGAATTGTTGAAAACTCTAATTAGTATATGCTTAAGTCATTACTTTTGTTTTTTTCCAAAAGTTGTGTTAGTGGGTTAGTAACTCAGTTGTTTCTGACTCTTTGCAATCCTGTGGGCTGTCGCCCAACAGGCTCCTCTGTCCATGGAATTTTCCAGGCAAGAATACTAGAATGGGTATCCATTCCCTTCTCAAGGGGATCTTCCTGACCCAGGGATTGAACCTGGGTCTCTTGTATTGCAAGTAGATTCTTTACTGTCTGAGCCACCAGGGTTTGGGTTGAGGATCTCCCAAGTGTTATCCTGCTTCAATTAAGAAAGAATTTAAGTTCCTAAAAGAAAGCTGAGTGCTGAAGATTTGAAGCTTTCAAACTGTGGTGCTGGAGAAGATTCTTGAGAGCCCCATGGACAGCAAGGAGATTAAACAGTCAATCCTAAAGGAAATCAGTCCTGAATATTCATTGGAAAGACTGATGCTGAAGCTGAAGTTCCAATACTTTGGCCACTTGATGCAAAGAACTGACTCATTAGAATACAATTGTGTAAAGTTTAAAAATAAAATAAAATTAAAAAAATAAATAAATAAAAACATCAAAAAAAGAAAAGACCCTGATACTGGGAAAGATTGAAGGCAAGAGGAGAAGGGGACAGCAGAGGATGAGATGGTTGGATGGCATCATCGCCTCAATGGGCGTGAGTTTGAGCAAGCTCCAGGAGTTGGTGATGGACAGGGAAGCCTGGCATGCTGCAGTCCATGGGGCTGCAAAGAGTTGGATATTACTGAGCAACTGAACTTAAGTTCCTAATGCATTTATCTAGAGCCCTGAAGAAGTTTCAAGAAAGGATATTTCATTAAACACTGCAAGTGGAGATAAATTTCATAGTTTCATCCTTTTGTAATTAAAACAAATCTCATCTATCATTGAAGTCTGTGGATTCAATATTGCTTTTAATTGGATAATCTGAAAATACTTGATAAGTCAGAGTAGATATGGGGCTTTGTATAATTGGTTCAAGTCTAGGTTACACTGAAAAATCCTTTCCATTTAGAAAAAGACAAAAAATGTAGATGATTTCTCCTTTTTCTTCCTTTAGTTTTATATATAAGCCATGTGTTGAATATGTTTCTCTGTTCAATTTTTTAAAAAACTTTCCTGGGCACTAGACTGGTCAGATATGCAAAAATACAAACTTTTCTTTATAGACTCCTCCTGCAGTCCCATGGTTAGGACTGCTTTTCAATACAGAGGATATGCGTTCACTCCCTGGTAAAGGAATTATGATTCCCAATGGTGTTGCTGAAAACAAAAGACAATAATCTCAGTGATCTCCAATTCCACATACTTGTATCTGAATATTTGTTTTTCTTCTGACCTGGAAAGTGGTCTGAAAGTCAGAAAGCTATTTAAAATGTGTTTGTTCCAAAATGTGATGTTTCTAGAATCTTTCTATCAGATTTTAGAGTAATACTCCCATCTATTTAGTTAATTTTGTTTGTTTTTATATACATGCATATACTTATGCATGTTTTTTATATAGAGACAATATAAGGTAAATAATTGAGAAATGATTGAAATCATTTTCATATTTTAGTCATTTTCACTCAATAAAATATCTGCTAAAACATCAATTATGAAAACATATAGGGATAAACTACAGTTTTTAATATACTAGACCAGTGGTCCTCAACACCCGGGCTGCGGACTCATACTAGTCCATATCCCGTTAGGAACAGGTTCACACAGCAGGAGGCGAGTGGCCAGCAAACAAGTTAAGCTTTGTCTGCATTTACAGCCACCCCCATTGCTGGCATCTCTGCTGGTACATCCCTCCTCTCCCCCACATCCATGGAAAAGGTGTCTTCTGTGAAACTGGTGCCTGGTGGCAAAAAGGTTAGGGATCACTGTAGTAGAAAACAAAACCCCAAAGCAATTAAATGTAAATAATCAGGTCTTGAAAAAAATAGCCTACTTTATTCTAACTCTCCTCATTAGTCAAGGAATTGCCTTTATTTTCTGTCTAGAATTGTCTAACTTCCCCTTTACTTAGTGCACGTGGAATTCAATGGATGTGTTAGCAAAAGGTGAAAAATCATAGGGCTTCCCAGGTGGCTCAGTGGTAAAGAACCTGCATGCCAGTTCAGGAGACCTGGGTTCAGTTCCTGGGTCTGGAAGATCCCCTGGAGGAGGAAATGGCAACCAATTTCAGTATTCTTGCCTGGAGAATCCAGACAGAGGAGTCTGGTGGGCTACAGTCCATGGGGTTGCAAAAGAGTAAGTCACAATTTAGCAACTAAACAGCAAACAATTAGCTCATATACATTATTAATGAATGTTAATATATTTTATTATTGATACATATCAGGAATAATTACCTCTTACACAACCTAGAGAGTTGGTGACAAGTATATTTTCTTCTTTGTAACTATGTAAAAAGAAGATTCTGACTCTGGGAAAAGAAAAGCATTTTAGTATTTTTAAATTCTATTTTGAACCTATATAGTATGCTTTAGAATCTAAATAAATTTAGGGGAAATTTTATTTAAGGATGCTATCAGTAATATTCCCTATCAATTTAGTCTCACAAAGGTATGTATAGTTGAAATTACTTCTTCTCCTCTCCTTGGACAACACAAAGAGTTACTGAAGTTTAATTTACAGAGGTTTTTGCCTGAGCAAATATGGATTGTAGCCCACTAGGCTCCTCTGTCCATGGGATTCTCCAGGCAAGAATATTAGAGTGGGTTGCCATTTCCTCCTCTAGGGGATCTTCCAGACCCAGGGATTGAACTTCCTCTCCTCGGTCACACAAAGAGTGACTGAAGGTTCATTTACAGAGGTTTTTGCCTGAGCTGTACCATAACCTATATTTAGGGAAGAAATCAGAAGAATTTAATGGATATAAATGGAGAGGGTATACAGATTGCAAGAAATATGATTTCCATGGTGGGGAGAAATTTGCAGAGTTGAAAAACCAACACAAAAAATTCCACTACAGGTAAACAGATGAAGGATAGGTCACAAAGCACAAAGGGTTTATTGTGGTTTTAGTATTTGAGCTCTTTCTCTGATTTTCAAACCTACCCCACACCCCAGGTGAATGGGAATCTACTCCTTATTTGGGATGGTTATAACTTTGCCCCATCGCAACAGCAAAGAGGCAGAAGCAAGTTAGAAAAGAATCTGGGCTCTGAAATGGTGACGCCTTAAAATAGGAAACCAATGACTGTGTGAAGGCTGAGCTGTTTTCCAAGCAGTAAACCAGCTGCATTTTGCATGGAGGAGTGACGGCTGAAAGCGCTGACAACTGGGAGAAAGCCAGCTTACAGTGATTCGGGCTGTTGCCGTGAGCACGCAAGCTGCTGCAGAGTCCTGATAAAGATGATTACATAGTTCCCAATATTATGCTGATGAAATAGGCTCCAAAAGCATTGGGAAATATCTGCTGTAGCAGCACAAACCATTCTGCAATCTCCCAAATGCCCTGAATTATGATTGGCAGACAAAGTTACGACTTTTCCAGTTCAGCTCTCTTCATATTTGATTTGTAAAATGAAGCGTAATGGTTTGCTATACAGATTATTGTGAATTACATATACCCACAGGAATACTCAAGTGAGTCTGATTGCCTTTATTATACTTGATATTTTCAGTGTTGTGTTTCAATATTACTCCCTTTTGCATCCATTTGGTTTGTGTTTCATTTTACTGAAGCTCATTAGTCTAGGGTTTCCTTAAATTCCTTTTTTTTTTTTTTTTTGACCAGTATATCAGAGTCACATTTGTTGTTCAACTATTAATTAACTTAGATTGAAATTCTATATTTTAAAGTATCTGCTATCTTTTTTTCTTATTTAATTTCCACTTTGTCTCCAATTATTTATCATGAGGAAACTTTAGAGATTAGTTCTTTCTCTACTAAATGAATGATAAATACTATCAACAAAAATTATAAGGAGAACATAATAGAGAGAACAGAAAATTTAAGTGTCACTTACTGAGAACTAATTGGATTTGTTCTGTGCTAAGCCACTTCAGTCGTGTCTGACTGTTTGTGACCCTTGAACTGTAGCCCGCCAGGCTCCTCTGTCCATGGGATTTCCCAGGCAAGAATACTGGAATGGTTGCTACTTCCTCCTCCAGGGGATCTTCCAGACCCAGGGATCGAACCTGTATCTGTGTCTCTTGCATTGCAGGCAGATTCTTTACCCACTGAGCCATCCAGAAAGACTGATATGATCTAGGAATTGAAAAAGGTCAGTGTGATTGTAACTTCTTGGGCAGTGAGGAAGGGCATGTCATGAGTTTTGAAAGTCACATTGGGGCTTTCTAGGATCACGTAGGCTGTGGTATTTGAATTTTACACTTGTTTACTGCTTATGTCCTACAACAATTTTAAGTGTTTACCTTTTAAAAGAAAGAAGTACTTGAAATACTTAACCTTTTATTGATTAGGTGGAAAAGCAGAATTGCAAACAAATGCATTTAACTTTAGATTGCAAATCTCTTAAAATAATTTGGTAAATACCTGGGTGTGTATAGAATCACAGAATTTCAAAAGACTTTAAAAAAAAAAAAGGCAGAGCTTAAATCAGTCAGGGCAGAGATAGAATGATACCTCATGGTGAAGAAGAAAAAATACTGCCACCTAACCCAGAATCGTTATATGTAGTTAATATAATTACAACCCCAGGATTAAACCCTCTCTTTTGTAGACTTGTTCACATGTGAGATTGTCAAGGGTATAAACTTGGAATTGAGCAATCTGACACACTTCTTTCTTCTCATGGACCCAGGAGGGGTGTATTATACCTTCCAGGAAAATCTGAGAATTTTGATAACTCTATCCCTTCATAAGATCTAGCTCTGATCTTTTAAAATTAAGACTGTTGCCTCCCCATCATGAGAACCAACTTCATTGTTCTTTCTGAAAGTGAGTTTTCACCCATTTTGTAAAAAACCATTCCAGTTTGTAAAGCCATTTTGTTTTTATTTTGATTCCTGAGAAACATTGCATTTCTTTATTATGACATGGTGGTCTTTTACATTGAATTTTCTGAAAATGTACTTAGTGTATTAAAATAAATTACATGTTCAGCAAGTCTTATCAGTATTGCTTCAGTATTGGGTTGGTCCAAAAAGTTCATTTGGGTAAGACGTTATGCTGCTGCTGCTAAGTTGCTTCAGCCGTGTCTGACTCTGTGCGACCCCATAGACGGCAGCCCATCAGGCTCCTCCATCCCTGGGATTCTCCAGGCAAGAACACTGGAGTGGGTTGCCATTTCCTTCTCGCCAATGCATGAAAGTGAAAAGTGAAGTCATTCAGTTGTCTCTGACTCTTAGGGACCCCATGGACTGCAGCCTACCAGGCTCGCTCTGTCCATGGGGTTCTCCAGGCAAGAGTACTGGAGACCAACCCATGAGTATTTTATTATTGTTACTATTATTGATATTTGTACTTTCTATCCAACTTGGAGAATACCTATACTCACCTATAAACTCAGAAAATAGGGTGTTAGTGCCATTGTGTGTTTTCTAAAAGTGTATAGCACGGATTTCTACTCTCACAATCCCAGCAAGCCTGTAATAATTAAAGTCACAATAGAAGTAATCCTAGAGAAGTCATTCAGTGTCTTCATCCCTTAATATCTCCACACTTAAGTAGATCTAGTCTTTCAACAGCTGCTCGTTACATGAAAAGAGGTCCTGAACAAGGTCAAGTTCTACCTTCAGGCTACATTCAGCCAAAATGAATTTACAAAACATAGTACTCTAGGGAACAGATGTGTGGTAGTTTTTAAGGCACCCAGAAATGTGATACGTGTCAGTCTACTATTAAACTAATCTTTAGGTAATACCAGGAAGACAGTCTACAGAAAGTCTTGTTTAACTGACAAACATGTATATGGCATTTCCTGTCATTATTCTAAGGACTTCATAAATATCAACTCACTTAACCTTCATGCAATCCTGTAACATAGGTGTCACTGTTTTCTTCTTGCACAGATAAGAAAGTGAACCTAAGAAAAGTTAAATAGTTTTCTCAAGATCACAATAAGTGGGAGGTATAGATTGAAGTCCAAGATTCATGCTCTCAACTGCTGCGCTAGTTTCACTCAATCTTATGCTGTGTCCAGTGCCTGCCCTCAAATTTTGCATTCATTCAGTAGACTGAAAGTTTAATGTATAAAAGCAGGAGATTGAATTAAGAGCAAAGACCATCGGGGTAAAAATCTGAACGGACAGATGTTGATTTGATAGGGGATGTAGAGTAGATATTTTGTTTTCTATCAAGGATCATGGACAACCAATATTAAGAAGCAAAGGGCTAACAGTGAAAAGTGACTTTTAAATATTCTGTGTCTTCATGAACTGTGTAAAATGGATGTAGCCACCTCCTTTTAAAGTTATGAAAGGATAAAGGGCTTCTGGCTTCTGTGTCGATTATGTACCATTTAGTATGAATGTATCTGTAGCTTTAATTTGATTAATCTTTGCACTTTATGTAAATTAAATTAGCTTTAGGGAATCAGAGAAAAATGATCTCAGAGTGTGTTACTTTGACAACATCCTGCTGAGACAGGATCTTGGTAGAAATACCAGTGAGAGAAGGAAAGCATTTCTCATGTTTCAGGGTGGTGAGTGCTTATGTGTCAGTGAAAACACACTTTCTGCCTCTTGGACTTTTCCATCAATTTGAAGCAAGCACTAATTAGCTGCTGGAAAACAGAAATAAATTATGCACAACCTATTTCTTTCAAGTATCTCTCAATCTGGTAGGAAAGACAGACAAAATTCAAAAATAACACTTATTGTACAATGTGATATAGGTCCTGTGGGCCAGCCCCTCACTTGCCTGATGGTATTAGTGCAAATTCACTGAGAAACATACCCTTGATTCATAGTCTAATAAAGTTGATTTTTAAATATATAACACATAATCAAAAAATAAATAAATAAATAAATATATAACACACAATCAGTTTGGAAAAAGCAAATATGCACACAAATATACACACATACATACACACACAAATACTTTCACACACATATAAACATGTACATATACACATATTGTGTGTACATATACATGTGTGTATATACACAAAATACATACATATACACATAGGTACATGTGTGCCTATACATACAAAATACACATACATGTATGCACATGAATGGACACAAACATGTACACATACACACATGAGCACCCAGACCCACCTACACACATGCACACAAATACACACATATACATACATATACATGTACACACATATACACGCATACATATACGCACACAAATTAGGACACATACATACCTGATATAAGGAGAGGAAACAAAGTAAAGTTGTTAAAAATACAACTCCGTCAATTTGCCAAAAGTCAGAGTAACTGAAGATAAATATTATTTTATTTGTGATTTCCGATGACATACTTCCTCAATTTATTCCTCAGAAAAAACCAGAATGAAGTATGTTTTCTGTAGTCCCCAGTATATCGTTGTTTTTACTTTTCATATGCTAAGTTATACAAAAATCAGTGTGGTAAGGAATAATTTTTTTATGTGTCTTACAAAGAGCAAGGTCATTTCGATTAAACACAGAGGTGCAAAATCTGAAATCTCTTCTATGACCCAGAACAATGTTAGCTTGTGATCTCATTGAATACAGTTCATGCTGCATAATTTGAAGTTCTGTGCAAATTCTAAGCGTTCAGACTTTCCCATCTTGCAGAAGTCTACATGCATGTCGTTGTATAGGATAAAGAATTTAATAAACATGAAAGTCACCGCTTCTTCCACAGTATTGCACTTGATTGCAATCAGCATGTTACAACCAGAGTCTAATTATAAAACGTCAAATGTTTCATCCGCTTTTCTAGCTCAGTTCTGTGGTCACTGGCCCATTGAACATAAATTTTAATTCCTTTTATGTTCAATTTGAATCTGAATCACACAGTTGATTCTAAACTATCCCTGAATTAAAACTCCCTTGAAGATAGCTTGTCTGGAGAATGATTTTCAGGGACATGATTTCCCAAACTTTTCTTTCATCACTCATGCAAATGAGCAATACTTTTGCAAAACTTGTTTGGCTTACATTGCTAGAATTTTAATTCTAAAGATTTAAAGAAACACAGTAAAGGAGGTAACCGGGAATTCACATTCCTGACTACCCTTGAGAAAAGTCATTTGAATAGACCAAAAAATGGGATATATAAGATAAAGGATATTTATATTTATTAATATGAAAGTCATTAAATATTATGGAGAGTTTTCTTTTTCATCTGTTGTCTGTTTCTGCTAACTTCTCAGACACAATTATTTTTCTGAATTAGGTATATGGGCATCCAATACAATGTGTCATTGATTTAATCAACAAATATTTACTGACTGTATACTTAATGTTGAATACAAGAGAAATAGCAGGAAAATAAAACCAAATCTTTGTTTAGGATGCTTTTAGTTAGTGCCCTGTATCTACTGAAATAGTTGGTTACTGGGTGTTAGTATTTTCCTGGCAAATTATTTTTCTTTCCTTTCCTTTCACTTTTTTTGGAGCGCTTTTAAATTGATTATAGCTCCTCTAAACAGGTTTTATGTTTAGATAAGAAATCTATTTGTTAATCAGTCTATTTCTTTTAAAACGAAATTCTACTTTTATTTTTTTTTTCTAATTTTATTTTATTTTTAATCTTTACATAATTGTATTAGTTTTGCCAAATATCAAAATGAATCCGCCACAGGTATGTTTCTCCTAATTAAATATATGTACTTTAAACTAATATTTGAATTTTTAATTTTTTTTTTTGTCTTTTGAATTCATCAGTTTCCCCATTAGACTTCACCCCATCTATGCCTGTTCTGGTTTTGTATTTTCTTTTTACCATTTTGCACATCCGAATTTAGAAGTTGAATACTCTATTTTGATGACATTTACTATTATAATGTTACACTGTATAGTGGTAGTATTTTAGTCACTAAGTCGTGTCCAACTCGTGTGCCCATAAACTGTAGGCTCCTCTGTCCATGGGAATCTCCAGGCAAGAATACTGGAGTGGGTTGCCATTTCCGTCTCCTAAGTCTAAAATTATCAACATTTCTGCCTGTCTCCAAACAGTGCAAAACCTTAGGCTTTTTGACTATCACCATTTCCTTGTGACCTCATTCATGATGGCCTGATATATTAGTTTAGTCCCCCTTTGTTTATCTCACCGTGAACTCATTTTATTTTTGTTTTTAACATCTATGTAGACTTAACAACATGTTTTCTTCACAGTGATTCATTTCCTTAATTGGTGTATCATTTAAATTATCTTCCATATAAGTAGTTTTCCTTGAGTCTACCATTTGCCTCAGGTTGGGAATTTATACCTATGGTATTATATTTTTTAAAATATATTTTTTGATGTGGACCATTTTTAAAGTTTTTATCAGATTTTTTACAATATTGATTCTGTTTTATGTTTAGTTTTTTGGCCACAGGGCGTATGGAATTGTAGCTCCCTGACCAGGAGCTAATCCAACCCACACCCCTTGCATTAGAAGGTGGTCTTAACCACTGGATCACCAGGGAAGTCCCTAATATACCTGCTGTTGTTCAGTTGTTGTGGTTCAGTTACTAAGTCACGTCTGACTCTTTGTGACCCCTTGGACACACCAGGCTTCCCTGTCCTTCACTATCTCCTGGAGTTTGCTCAGACTCATGTCCATTGAGTCAGTGATGCCATCCAACCACTTCATTCTCTATTACCCCCTTCTCCTCTTGCCCTCATTCTTTCCTAGCATCAGGGTCTTTTCTAGTGAGTTGGCTCTTTTCATCAGGTGGCCAAAGTAGTAATTTCTACTTTGCCATTTAGAGGACTTATGATTTTATCGGTTATGACTATTTGTTTTTTCATTAATTTTATCCAGTTCCCTGGCTTGTGGCACTAAACAGCACTCTGGCTGACCCCCAGCTTTTCACCATTAGCTTGTTTTTAATCTGGATACATGTGGTTCTTCAGGACACTGGGGTGGCTAGGCTTTCTCCCAGGTCTGTAGGAGAACACAGGCCAGTAGATGAAGGGGGTTTCTCCTTCGAATAACAGGAGCTCCACTCTTCACAGTCATTCAGAGAATTCTTGTTGTTGTTCATCATTGCTTGTATTATGAGATTTCTAAAGCAAGTTTCTTGCTAGAAGGCTTCTGTCAGTTTAAAATTTACTGAAATGTTTAAATGGCGTAAATTAAATGATAATGCATCTGGTTTAATGACTCCTGAGGTGGTATTCTGTCAGATTTGCACACTGATAATGTGCTAACTGTGGGGCTTCCCCGGATGGCTTCCCAGGTGGCTCAGTGGCAAAGAATGTACCTGCCAATGCAGGAGACTTGGTTTTAATCCCTGGGTCAGAAAGATCCTGTGGAGAAGGAATGGCAACCCACTCCAGGATTTTTGCCTGGAGAATCCCATGGACAGAGGAGCCCAGCGGGCTACAGTCCATGGGGTCACAAAGAATCAGACACAGATTTATAGATGGAACAACAACAACAAATGTACTAACTCTATCTTCCAATTTAATCTCAGCTATTATGTAACTGAATACTTGGCTGTGTGACTCAATGCTCTGAGCACAGATTCGTAATGTAAGAGTCCAGACTACGTTGTCTCTATTTTAATCTAAAAGCTTTAAAATCATAAGAAATTAAACTTGTTTCTAAAAATTTAGGAAAGCATAAAATGCTTTCCCAGTCTGATATATTTATCTGACAAAATAATCACATGAAAGGGAACCAGCGGTTACCTTGCTCTAGCATCTTCTTGCAGATAAGGCAATGGCACCCCACTCCAGTACTCTTGTCTGGAAAATCCCACAGGCAGAGGAGCCTGTTGGGCTGCAGTCCATGGGGTCACTAAGAGTCAGACACGACTGAGCAACTTCCCTTTCACTTTTCACTTTCATGCATTGGAGAAGGAAATGGCAACCCACTCCAGTGTTCTTGCCTGGAGAATCCCAGGGATGGGGAAGCCTGGTGGGCTGCCGTCTATGGGGTCACACAGAGTCGGACATGACTGAAGTGACTTAGCAGCAGCAGCAGCAGCAGCAGCAGCAGCAGCAGCAGCATCTTCTTGAGTAGATGGATATGGTGAAGTTCTGTGAAGATAAATAATCTGCTCAATGGCTCTAGTGAAAAAGTCAGGACTAGAATTTTATCTTTTTAAAATTCTTAACATAACGTTCTTTCCTTTGTACTATTGTTCCCCACCTTAGACAAGCCCTGAACTGTTTTTATAGTATATATTCATGTATAATTGCTTTACAATGTTATGTTAGTTTCTGATCTTCAACAGAGTCAATCAGTGATGTGTATACCCATAACCCTACCCTCTTGAACCTCCCTCCCACCCCTGATCCCACCCATCTAGGTCATCACAGAGCCCTAGGCAGAGCTCCCTGTGTAATAAAGCAGGTTCCCACTAGTTATCTGTTTTACACCCTGTAGTGTATATGTGTCAACCCCAATCTCCCAATTCATCCCACCCTCATTCTTCCAACCACTGTGTCCACACATCCGTTCTCTGTATTGGTCTTTATTCCTGCCCTGCAAGTACGTTCATCTCTACTATTTTTCTAGATTCCACATACATGTATTAATATTTGCTTTTCATCTTTTTGACTTTACTCTGTATGATAAACTCTAGGTTCATTCACATTTCTACAAGCGACCCAACTTCCTAAGTTGTTTAATAAATGCCTATATGTTTATAGTTACCTACTCTGTAGATTATACAGAGTGAAATTCCTTCTCACCCTAAAAACTAGGTGTGTAATTTCCAATCTGTATTAAATGGAACTCTAATATTCTATGAGGCATTTCTTTACCCACCTTAGGTCTTAGGAAACATTTAGGTTTTAATATGTGTGGCATACAGTCCCATCACTTCATGGCAAATAGATGGGGAAACAATGGAAAGAGTGACAGACGTTATTTTCTTTGGCTTCAAAATCACTGCAGATGGTGACTGCAGCCATGAAATTAAAAGGCACTTGCTCCTTAGAAGAAAAGCTATGAACAACCTAGACAGCATATTAAAAAGCAGAGACATATCTTTTAAGTTTTAGAATATCTGCCAATGTGCTGAACAAATGTTTATGAGTTTGATTGTGAAACTCATTCAAGATAATTTGTTCAATTGATGTGTTTATTTATGAGCCCATACCTGGTGTACATGACTGTATATGATTTCTGAAGTCATGTATGTTGCCTATTTCAGAAACCTAATTAACCCTACAAGCAACTTCTATTTCTATCCTCCCTAAAATACATGCTGATTCTATCATTCAGTGCATTTACTTAAACATTTTGTAGTTCCTAAAAAGATGTGCTTTACAAACATCCAGCAATAATTTATGAAGAAAAGGAAAATTCCCAGCTTGTTTGAAAATAGAACAGACAGTTTAAAAAAATGTGCCTATAAAGATAGCACATAAGGATTGTGCAGGGTAGACCTCTAAGAAACAATACCAATCCCCTGGGTGATGCCAGAGAGTAACTAGAGGAGCTGTTTTTGCAGAATGGTCAGAAAATAACCGTGAAAACAACCCCCAGATATCTGAATCAGCAGCAGCCTTACTCTATGCTTCTGGAACTTACAAAAGTGACTTTTAATAGCACTATAAACCTACTCCAAGATCAACTCCTCCATCTACTGGCTGAAGGCTGAATTTTGATCTTGCTTAGTTATACAGATAATGAGCTAATTTTGTTTGTGTGTATATGATTATGTTTTCCATGATGAACACAGCATTACTTCAAGGTATAACTTCCTTTCTTTAAACTATAATATATTATAACTCCTGGTGGCACAGACAGTAAAGCATCTGCTTCCAATGTAGGAGACCCGAGTTCGATCCCTGGATCAGGAAGATCCCCTGGAGAAGGAAATGGAAACCCACTCCAGTATTCTTGCCTGGAGAGTTCCATGGACAGAGGAGCCTAGTGGGCTACAGTTTATGGGGTCACAAAGACTCAGACATGACTGAAAGACTAACACACACATCAGATCAGATCAGTCGCTCAGTCATGTCCGACTCTTTTCGACCCCATGAATCGCAGCATGCCAGGCCTTCCTGTCCATCACCAACTTCTGGAGTTCACTGAGACTCACGTCCATCGAGTCAGTGATGCCATCCAGCCATCTCATCCTCTGTCATCCCCTTCTCCTCCTGCCCCCAATCCCTCCCAGCATCAGAGTCTTTTCCAATGAGTCAACTCTTCGCATGAGGTGGTCAAAGTACTGGCGTTTCAGCTTTAGCATCATTCCTTCCAAAGAAATCTCAGGGCTGATCTCCTTCAGAATGGACTGATTGGGTCTCCTTGCAGTCCAAGGGACTCTCAAGAGTCTTCTCCAACACCACAGTTCAAAAGCATCAAGTCTTCGGCTCTCAGCCTTCTTCATAGTCCAACTCTCACATCCATACATGACCACAGGAAAAACCATAGCCTTGACTAGACGAACACACGCATACATAACTCAAATAATCCCAGACCACATTTTGAAAATAATATTATTACAGTGTAAAACAAGCTGACATCGTTTTCTTTGTTTACTCATTTACATTTTTGGCTGCACTGGTTCTTCACTGCTGCATGAGTTTTCTCTAGTTGGCGGTGAGTGGTGACTACTCTTCATCATTGTGCCAGGCTTCTCATTGCAGTGTCTTCTCTTGTTCTGGAGAATAGGCTCTCTGCAGCCATGCAGGCTTCAGCAGTTGTGCTTCAGCATGGGATCCACAGTGGCAGTGTGCAGGCGCTTGTGTGCACAGGCTCAGTAGTTGTGGCATGCAGGCGTGGTTGCTCTATGGCACGTGGGATTTTCCCGGACCTGAGAGGGAACCCTTGCCCCTGCACTGGCAGAATTCTCATCCACTGTACCAGCAGGGAAGTCTACACTGACATCATTTTTGAAACTAATTTTATTATTATTATGATTAAACTCATATGTCATTCCCAGAGCGTAATATACTCAATTTGGCTATTGAGGAGTTTCTTAATTTCCTGGCATGTAGGCAAATAATCTCTGCTTGTTCCTTTTCACAGGCACTTGTGGTTTGATATTCCAAGATCCATTATTATGTTTTCTGTTGTTGTTCCATCTGTTTTCAAAACAGAATTCAAATTGATGGATGATATTACTCAGAGTATCTTACCATATGACTTAGAAATCTAATGAAGCAGAAACTAACATTATAAAGCAACTATACCCCCAATTAAACATTTTTTTTTAAAGTCTGGTGAAGCAATTAATGGAAACCAAAACCTTATTGTTAACCACCATTTAACAACTTCAGTTTAGTCAGACAAGTTGTCTGGCAATCTGAGAAAGGTGTTGAATACAAGAGAGCATAAGTCAGACGTTCCTTAGAGCAATATCTTGGTTCCTAAGAGTTTTACAAGCCTTATTATCTAGTCTGACAACTACTAACACTCTTTTAGTGGCTGTAGGCAAACTTCCTGTACATGTTCTATCTCACCTGTCTTAAACGATCTATCCTTGTCCTTCTCACTAATTCTAAGTGTCTAAAACTATAGACTGTCACGACCTAAATGCCTTTTGTGCCAACACAGAGCAGTCTTGCATTTCACAGAATTATTCTCACACAGAAACGAGGCCCTGCTGACTACTTTGGTTTCTGTGATTGGTCTGTCCCATCGAGGGACTGTGCTGACACTTTCTCATGGTCTCTTATAACCACTGTATACCACCTGCCCATGAGGGCATAATGCACACCTGCTAGAGGGTATAGAATGTTTCTGTGTACACTCCTGGGAATGTCGCCATCCATGATGGCTCATGGCCCAGTGCTTTCTCTACAGTCAAGCCTCACCCGCTGGATGTCAGCTCCCCACCCACAGTATACATTGTTCTTCCATACAGCTCCTGCACCTGCTATGGTGCTGGTTGGTAAGTGAAAAGCACCAGCCATGCGGTTCTACATTTTTAACTGCCTGGACTCCAAAGATAGATCTTTGTTATTGTGAGATCTGTGTGTGTGTCTGCATACACATGGACACACACACACACATGTATATACATACACATGGGGCTTTCCAGGTGACGCTGGAAAGAACCTGCCTGAGAAGGCAGGAGACATAAGTTAACATGGGTTCAATCCCTGGGTCAAGAAGATCACATGGAGAAGGGCACAGAAACCCACTCCAGTATTCTTGCCTGGAGAATCCCATGGACAGAGGAGCCTGGTGGGCTGCAGTCCATGGGGTTGCAAAGAGTTAGACGTAAATGATGTGACTTAGCACACATGCATGCATTAATACACACACACATGTATGTATATATAATGAAGTATAATTGATAATGTATATATAATTATAATTTATAATGTACACAGTTTCTGGTGTACAGCAGAGTAATTCAGTTATATATGCATGTGTATGTGTATATATGGGGTTCTCAAGGCAAGAATGGACTGGATGAAGCACAAGCTGGAATCAAGATTACTGGGAGAAATATTAATAACCTCAGATATGCAGATGACACCATCCTTAAGGCAGAAAGCGAAGAAGAGCTAAAGAGCCTCTTGATGAAACTAAAGAGGAAAGTGAAAAAGTTGGCTTAAAACTAAACATTCAGAAAACTAAGATCATGGCATCCGGTCCCATCACTTCATGGCAAATAGATAGGGAAACAGTGGAAACAGTGACAGACTTTATTTTTGGGCTCCAAAATCACTGCAGATGGTGACTGCAGCCATGAAATTAAAAGATACTTGTTCCTTGGAAGAAAAGCTATGATCAACCTAGACAGTACATTAAAAATCAGAGCAATATCTTGGTTCCTAAATCAGAGACATTACTTTGCCAGCAAACGTCTGTCTTGTCAAAGCTATAGTTTTTCCAGTAGTCATGTATGGATGTGAAAGCTGGACTGTAAAGAAAGCTGAGCACCGAAGAATTGATGCTTTTGAACTGTGGTGTTGGAGAAGACTCTTGAGAGTCCCTTGGACTGCAAGGAGATCCAACCAGTCCATCCTGAAGGAGATCAGTCTTGAATATTCATTGGAAAGACTGATGCTGAAACTGAAACTCCAATACTTTGGCCAACTGATACAAAGAACTTACTCATTTGAAAAGACCCTGATGCTGGGAAAGATTGAAGGTGGGAGGAGAAGGAGATGACAAAGGACAAGATGGTTGGATGGCATCGTTGACTCAATGGACATGAGTTTGAGTAAAGTCCAGGAGTTGGTGATGGACAGGGAGGCCTGGCGTGCTACAGTCTGTGGGGTCACAAAGAGTCAGACATGACTGAGCGAGTTAACTGAACTATACTGAATGTGTATATATACATATATATGCACACACATGTATACTATACATATATATATGCTATATATATATATAGTGTGTATATATATATATTCTTTCTCAGATTCTTTCCCCTTGTATGCTAGTATAAAACATTGAGCAGAGTATCCTGTGAAACAGTAGGTCCCTGCTGGTTATCTATTCTACATATAGCAGTGTGTATATATTTATGCCAACCTGCTAATTTGTCCCCCACCTTTACTCTTTGGTAACCCTGTTTGTTTTCTATGTCTGGATCTGTTTCTGGTTTGCTTTTATTTTGGCTGTGCTGGGCCTTAGTCACCTAATGCACGCTTTCTCTAGTTGTGGTGAGCAGGAATGCTCTAGTTGAAGTTCAGATGCTTCTCACTGCAGTGGCTTCTTTTGTTGCAGAGCGCAGGTTCTAGGTGTGTGGGCTTCAGTGGTTGCATCATGTGGGTTCAGTAACTGTGGTACATGGGCTTAGTTGCTCTATGGCCTGTGAGGTCTTCCTGGACCAGGGATTGAACCCATGTCCTCTGCATTGGCTGATAGATTCTTATCTACTACACCACCAGGAAAGTCCCTATTTCTGTTTCGTATATAAGTTCATTTGTATCTTTATTTTTGTTAAGATTCCACGTACAAGTGACATCATACGATGTCTGTCTTTGTCTGACTCACTTCACTTCATATGACAATTTTAGTTTCATGCATATTGCTGCAAATGGCATTATTTCATTATTTTTATGGCTGAGTAGTATTCCATTGTATATAAGTACTCCATCTTCTTTACCTATTTCTCTGTAAATAGACGTTTAGGGTGCTTCCATGTCTTGGCTATTGTAAATAGTGCTGCTATGAACATAGGCGTGCATGCATCTATTTGAATTAACTGAAGTATAGTTAAAGAAATTACTAACAAAACACATAAACACACATGAAAGTATATATCTGTTTATCTTTTCTCCTTAAATATTCTAAGTGTATCGATGGAACCCTCGCATCACCTGCACCTACAATCTGTGTGTGGTTAGAAATGAATGCAGTGAAAGTGGTTCCCCAAGGATGGACTACTGTCCATATTTTAATGTATTGCAGCTAGGATGGGTGAGGCGCAGCTTCTCCCTCTCTGGAGGTCTTTCTTTCCTCCCCCTCCCTGCAGCTCCCTCAGGGGCAAGTCCTTGCGCTCACAGACCATCCAGCATGCTTTTTGGACACCTTCCCTTTTGTGTTGCTGTCCTTTATCTCTGCACTTGTGTGTTGTGTAATTTTAAAGCTACTTTTACAGCCAAGTCCTAGCTTTGACCCAAGTCACCCAGACATGCTTCAGATCACCACTTCCAATCTTAGATGCTCCCTGGAAGGTGTTTCCTCAATCTTTGTGTGAATAAGTAGACACAGATCTTGAAGACAAGTGGTGTCAACCTACATGTACAACAACTGCTACAGATGTAATGGTTTTTATGAAGTTCTGACTTTGGAACAAATGTGCCATTGATATGATATTTTCTTAGGGATAGTTTTTTTAAACAGAGATGGGTTACCCAGAGATTGACTTACAAAGCTATCACCATGGTGTCATGGTGTCAGCAGAAACCCTCAGCAGCAGTATGATAGAAAAACTTGGGATCTGAAAGGAATGCAGGGGGAGGGACCCATTAGGTTTGGGGCTGGGGCAGAGAAAGCCCCTTTGAGAAAGTGTATTTTTTTAAGCCAAGTCCACTTTATTCATTAGAGAGTGAAACAAACACATCCCAGGCAAAGGAAATAACAGTGAACACAATGAACCCTTTGGTTCATTTTAAGAATTAGGCTAAGAGATAAATAACACTGCTTTGGGAAAGCAAATGTTCTCCTTCCCTGCTGCAAGTAATAAATATTTATGCCTCCAGAAAAAAAGAAATAATAGATAGATGGCTTAAACAAATTAGTAAAAGGGCAGAGTGGAACACAATGAGCTTGGTCCATGGACACCAGAGATGGGAGTGCCATGAAGGTGTACAACATATCAAGATACAAGATACATCATGCTGGGAAGACAGTGGAAGTATTTTTAACCCTGCTTGCCAAATAATTTTTTATTAAGACGTGTGTTTTTTTTTTTTAACTTTTTAATTAGATAATCACTTTACAGTGTTGTGCTGGTTTCTGTCATACATCAACATGAATTAGCCATAGGTATACATAAGTCCCCTCCCTCTGAAGCCTCCCTCCCATCTCCCATGCTATCCCATGCTTCTAGGTTATCAGAAAGCACCAACTTTGGGTTCCCTGCATCTATAGCAAACTCCCACTCACTGTCTACATATAGTAGTGTATGTTTCAATGCTACTCTCTGAAATCATACCACCCTCTTCCTCTCCCATCATGACCAAAATCTGTTATTTATGTCTGTGTCTCCTTTGCTGCCCTGTAAGAATTTTACATTTTTAAAGTAATTTCGAGTTCACAGCAAAATTGAGGAGAAGATACAAGGATTCCCCACATGCTCCCCACCCCCACATTCATAGCCTCCCCCATTATCAACATCCCCACCAGAAGGCACATGTTTACCATTGATGATGCTGTGTTGACACATCGTTGTCACCCAGAGTACACAGTTTACATTACAGTTCACTCTGGATGTTGTGTGTTCTGTGACATGTATGCATCATTATAACACCATACAGAGTATTTTCATTCCTCTAAAAGTCCTCTTCACTCTGCCTGTTCACATCCTTGCCTTCCCTCAACTCTGAGCAATCACTGATTTTTTTTGAAGCTATCGCCATAGTTTTGTTTTTTCTAGAATGCCTGAGGTTCCTAGGTTGCACTAGTGATAAAGAATCTACCTGCCAATACAAGATACACAAGAGATTCAGGTTCAATGCCTGGATTGGGAAGATCTCTTAGAGAAGCAAATGGCAACTGATTCCAGTATTCTTGCCTGGGAAGCCTCATGGACAAAGGAGCCTGGTGGGCTACAGTCCATGGAGTTGCAAAGAGTCAGATACTACTGAGCAACTGAGCACAGAATGTCATACAGTTGAAATCATGTCACCTCTTCAGACTAACCTCCTTCACTTAATAATATGCACTTAGCTTCCTTCATGCCTTTTTATAATGTAATATCCCATTTCACTTAATTGCTGAGTCATATTCTATTATCTGGATGCAACACCATTTATTTATCTGCTTACCTACTGAAGGACATCTTGGTTGCTTAAAATTTACAAATAAAGGTGTTAGAGATCATAGGTAAGTTTTTATATGGACTTAAGTTTTTAACTGGTTTTTATAAATACAAAGGAGCTGGATCTTACAGTGAGTATATTTAGTTTTATAAGAATCCACCAAACTGTCTTCCAAAGTGGCTGTAATATTTTTGCATCTCCCACTAGCAACAAATGAGAGTGCCTGTTGCCCTACATACTCACAAAGAATTATTTGTGTATTTTGGATAATAGTCCTTCACCAGATGTCTTTTGTAAAGATTTTCTCTCCCACTGTGACCTGTCTTCTCATTCTCATGACACTCAACATTCTCCTTCTCAAAGCAGAAGACTTTGAAATTTTAACAAATTCTAGCTTATAAATGATTTGTTTAAATGACTGGTATCTTTGGTGTTATAGCTAACACCAAATCATTGCCTTATTCAATGTCATATACGAGGCTTATTCAATGTCATACATGAGGCTTCAACAGTATGTGAACTGAGAAGTTCCAGATGGTGAAGCTGGATTTAGAAAAGACAGAGGAAGCAAAGATCAAATTGCCAGCATCTGTTGTATCATAGAAAAAGCAAGAGAATTCCAGAAAAATATCTATTTTTGCTTTATTGACTACACCAAAGCCTTTGACTGAATCACAACAAAATGTGGAAAATTCTTTAAGAGATGGGAGTACCAGACCACTTGACCTGCCTCCTGAGAAATCTGTATCAAGGACAAGAAGCAACAGTTAGAACCAGAGATGGAACAACAAACTGGTTCCAAATTGGGAAAGGAGTACTTCAAGGCTGTATATTGTCACCCTGCTTATTTAATGTCTGTGCATAGTACATCATGCAAAATGCCAGGCTAGATTAAGCACAAGCTGGAATCAAGATTTCCAGGAGAAATATCAACGCAGATGAGACCACCCTTATGGCAGAAAGTGAAGAAGAACTAAAGAGCCTCTTGATGAAAGTGCAAGAGGAGAATGAAAAAAACTGGCTTAAAACTCAACATTCAGAAAACTAGGATCAAGGCATCTGGTCCCTTCACCTCATGGCAAGTAGATGGGGGAACAATGGAAACAGTGAGAGACTGTTTACTCTCTTGGGCTCCAAAATCACTTCAGACAGTGACTACAGCCATGAAATTAAAAGACGCTTGTTCCTTGGAAGAAAAGCTATGACCATCCTAGACAGCATATTAAAAAGCAGAGACATTACTCTGCCAACAAAGGTCCATCTAGTCAAAGTTATAGTTTTTCTAGTAGTCATGTCTGGATGTGAGTTTGGCCATAAAGAAAGCTGATCACTGAAGAACTGATGCTTTTGAACTGTGGTGTTGGAGAAGACTCTTGAGAGTCCCTTGGATTTCAAGAAGATCCAACCAGTCCATCCTAAAGGAAATCAGTCCTGAATATTCATTAGAAGGACTGATATTGAAGCTGAAGCTCCAATACTTTGGTCCCCTCATGCTAAGAACTGACTCATTTGAAAAAGACCCTGATGCTGGGAAAGATCGAAGATGGGAGGAGAAGGGGACAACAGAGGATGAGAGGGTTGGATGGCATCACCATCTCAATGAACATGAATTTGACCAAGCTCTGGGAGTTGGTGATGGACAGCGAAGCCTGGCAAGCATGCTGCAGTGCCAGGGTCCAGCCCCGGTGGACCAGGGAATTCGAAGCAGGGACAGCGTTGGCGAGGATCAGGAAACAATTGCTTAATTAAACGTTAATTAAGGATATAAAGAGTGGTTAAATAAGGATAGCTCAGTGAGGAAATTCAGTGGAGAAAAGAGGCTGAATAACCTGGTTTACATGGAAAGCTAATAAAATTCCAAAATAAGGAATTTATGTCACCTACGTAGGCCGCAAGCGTCCTCCTGTTCTCCCGAAGGAGCGGAGACACTAAGGCCTCCCCGGTCAGATCTTAGAAGCCCAGGCAAAATTAGTAGGCTTGACGAGCCTCCACGCCCCAGTTCAGCCAGAAGATGAGAGGAAGAACGACATGGGGAGACCAAGTTTCGGTGAACAAGGCCCACACTTTATTTTCCAAAGTAGTTTTTATACCTTAAGTTGTGCATAGAGGATAATGGGGGAAGGGGTAGAGTCATGCAAGGACAGCAGTCCTTGATCCTAATCTAAGGCAGGCTTTTTTCCTGCAAACTTATCATATGCAAAAGTTTAGGTGATTTACATCATCTTCTGGCCAGGAGGCCTGTTAACATTTTAAGATCCTTTCTTCAGAAAACTTATTTTTCAACCTCCAAGAGCATTAGATAAAGTTGCATTCCTATAGGGCAAAGGTGTGGTGGGCAATAACAAGAAAAAGAATTAACTCAAGGGTCCAAGGTTACGAACATTAAAGCTACTACTTAAACCAATTATATTAATCAATACACTGCCAGAGACACAGTAGGTAAGGGATATGGAAACTTAGCAGCAAACATTGGCCCAACAAGTGAAAAACCCTTCACCAATACAATTTCTAATCAATCTTTTAACTGCTCAAAGGAATCTGTATTTAGACAGTTTAGAACATCTCATGTCTCTCATGGTTGGGAGGCTGTGAACAATCACATGTGGCCAGAATAACCTTCAGAGGAGTTTGTAGGTTAAAACACTCTTATCACACCCAGGAACTTTATTAACTGGAGCTGTAAGTTAACTCTTTTTTAGAGAGAGGTGGGGGGGGGGGCAGCCCCCCGTAAAGTCAGAGGTGTAGGTGAGAGCACAAAGCAGTAAAGTAGGCAGACTCTGGTTTTGGGGGTAGATGCTCGAGAATTTCCAGGGGGACTCCTGAAGCTTGATCCCGCCTTTGCGTATCCAAGCCTCCTTCCTCATGACCTTTGCCACGGGTGGAATTCCTCACACTGGCTCCCAGCATCACAGTCCATGGGGTCATAAATAATTGGACAGGGCTGAGTGAATGAATGGAGAAGGCAATGGCACCCCACTCCAGTACTCTTGCCTGGAAAATCCCATAGGCAGAGGAGCCTGGTAGGCTTCAGTCCATGGGGTCGCTAAGAGTCGGACACGACTGAGCGACTTCACTTTCGCTTTTCACTTTCATGCATTGGAGAAGGAAATGGCAACCCACTCCAGTGTTCTTGCCTGGAGAATCCCAGGGACGGGGGAGCCTGGTGGGCTGCCGTCTATGGGGTGGCACAGAGTCAGACACGACTGAAGTGACTTAGCAGCAGCAGCAGAGTGAATGAAATGAATGTCATATTGGTTTACCATAGTCTCTCTCCTATTTTATCTTCTAGGAGTTTTATAATTTTTCATTTTATTCTTAGATCTGTGATCTATTTTTATTTGATTTTTGGAAAGACAGACTTTTTTTTTTTTTTTGCATATAGATGTCCAATTGCAGCACCATTTGTATTTGTTATAAAGACTATGCTCCATTATATTGTTCTTTCTCCTTTACTAAAGATCAGTTATTTGTATTTGTGTGGGTCTCTTTCCAAGTTTTCTATTCTGTTCCACTGATCTGTTTGTTTCTCCTTCATCAGTAACACACAATTTGTATGATATTAGCTTTATAGTCGTTACTGAAGTTGGGTAGTATTGATCTTCCAGGTTTGTTCTTCTGCATCAATATTATAATTACTATTCTGAATATTTTGCTTATTTACCCAATAATTTTAAAATAACTTCCTAGAGTCCAATGTAGAACCAGGTTGTATAATAAGAAAAAAAAAATATGTTCATAGAAGAACTTACAGTTTTTGTGTGTATTCAGCAGTAATATAAGATTAATTTAAAAAAAAGATTAATTCAGATTCCATATTTGTACTTAAGTTTTTCTCAGTCAATTACTGGTTTTGTGATTGAACCTGATATTTAACTTTGCAAACCACCTAAAGAGTACAGTAATTGTTATCAGAGAGAAGTCTCTCAAATGAGCATGAATTTTTGGTGACAGTGACAGACAAGATTTTGGCATCCAGTTAGCATCCTGAATATATGGATAATACTGACTGAAAACACATACAAAGAAAAAAATATATATAGTTGGGAATGGCTAAGAAAAATAAAGAGGCAAATCCCAAAGGGAGAGTGTTAGTTGCTAATGTTTGCCTTAAAAAGCTTAAACTCACTAGTAAAGAACAACAACTTTAAATTGTAATACACAGTTTTTTCCCTAAAGTTTTAAAAAGATCATCCTCTGTGCTATATGGACAATGGGAAATCTCATATCTTAATGAATTATTATTTTTTAAACAGTTTTTAGGCACTAGGTTTGCAATGCATGTCGTAGACCATGAGAAATATTTTCTAACAGTTTGTCCAAGATGAAAACAAAATGTGTGCATAGATTTATACATAAGAGTTTTCATCATTGTATGTCCTGTATGATTAGCTATCAGCATCATAGGGAACGTTTCAGGAGTTTGTGAACAGTTTCAGAAGTAAGGAAAAGTGAAACAAATCTTGATCTGAAGAAATTAAACAGTTTGAAAAAATATTTTCCTAAATTTATAAGCTCTGGCTTATATTTCTAGGGCAATGTTGTCAAAGTCTAAAGTCCCTACAAATAACATTTTAGATCTTGTTAGAGGTGAGGTGTTTTTTTGTTTTTTTTTTTAATTTTCGGGGGGCGGGGGAGGTGTGCTTAAATCTTATTTGTGTGTGTGTGTGAAGAGATGTGCAGCATGGTGACTCTATTTTGTAGATTATACTCCATTATAAATTATTACAAGGTAATGATTATAATTTCCCATTTGTATTATTTTTTAGATACCAAACTTGCAGTTACTAAAGGGAAGAGGGAAGAGATGAGGAACAAAATTAAGGGTATGGGATTAACAGATACAAAGTGCTCTGTGTAGAATAGATAAGCAGTCAGAATATATTGTATAGAAGCAGAATTAGTTTCAATGGGCCTGGGCAGACCCTGCGATTCTGTGCCTCTAAGAAGCTCCCAGTGGGGTTGCCCTGTGGGCTGGTCTCACTGCATTTGGGAGCAACGTCCAGAGAACATGTCACTGTGGAGGGCTTGAGGCTGCCTCTTAGGCTTACAAGACATTTCCTAACTTTTAAATTGAAATATAATTAATGCATGTATTTGTTGAACAGGAAATACAAGTCAAAGACTTTTATTTAGTGTTAACATAATAAAATCACAGACATCTGGTTCCTGTGCATTTACAGAACAGTTTTTGTGTGTCCTCTGTAGTGAATTTATGGCTGCTGTGCTCACACACATGAATGACAACCTGGAAGATATCCACGTTGATGAACAAGATAATATTTGTCATGTTTACATTAAAGATTTTAAATCTACCTTTGTGTACACAGGAATGGATAGCTAAGGAAAAATAGTTCAATAGAAAAGTTGTAGAAAGTATTTTATATAATAAACTATATTGGAGAAATGATGCAGGAGACACAGAAGATGCAGGTTTAATCCCTGGATCAGGAAAATCCCCTGAAGAAGGAAATAGCAACCCATTTTAGTATTCTTGCCTGGGAAATCCCATGGACAGAGGAGCCTGGCTGGCTACAGTCCATAGGGTTGCAAAGAATCAGACCCAACTGAGTAGTAAGCACAGGATGCAGAAGCAGTAAAATAATAATAACTAGGATGTGTGAATGAATGGAAACATTGTAATGAACAAAGTATTTTGAAACAGAACCATCTAACCACAAAGGATACAAAGTTGTATGTGAAAAGTAATGTCATTAGTTTATAACTGTAGCTCACATCCTTCTTACCAATCCCAGCCCTCAAACACCATGCTGAAAATTGATGTCACTGTTGGAAGCTTTATTTTAATACTTTGAAAAACTTTGATATTTTTAGAGGTTTGGGAAAGAAGAAGGTAAACTAATTGTAAAATACCTCACTATTTTACCATATCACTTATAAGACCTCTTATAAATATTTGCACCAATTGTGGTATTGTATCACTGTATTCAAAGAAAATAATTGAAAGTGAATCAAAATTGCACTCACAAATTAAAAGTCAATTCTATTGTTCAACCAATGGCCTGCTGCTGCTGCTAAGTCACTTCAGTCGTGTCCGACTCTGTGCGACCCCATAGATGGCAGCCCACCAGGCTGCCCCGTCCCTGGGATTCTCCAGGCAAGAATACTACAGTGGGTTACCATTTCTGGTCTATGTGTTAGTAATTTTTATTTAAATTTACATTGCAGATATCTATTTATGCTTTTCTGATATCTTTCAGTCAATATTTAGAGCTTCTTGAGTTTTTTTTTTTTTTTTTAATTCAGTTACCAAAAAATAAGGTAGTTTTCTTCCACTGAAGGGCAGCCATTATTAAAATACAAATTTTAAAATTATTGGCATAAAAACTTTTCTTTAATGCATAGTGAGATGTTTACTCTGAATTTCACATTAATTGCTATGCTGGTTCCTCACTGTTTTGTTAGATATTGTTCTCAAAGACAGTAGAGATTGATATATTTGTGAATTTAATATTCCTAAAGACTCTAAAGCATGTGGTCCCACTTTCACAGTACCTGGATTCAGATGTAGCAAATGCTGACAAGAAAGCTCCTGACAATACTACATGACCTAGGAATTATATGTAATCATCTAACAATGCCTGCAGACTCAGCAATCAATCCTCCACCAACAGGCCTCCTGACCCTTCAAGGAAGCAATACAAACTAAATTTAAATGGACTTTCTGAAGGAGACTTAACCTAGCCTGAGATTATTTATTATCTGTGCTCAGTCATGTCTTACTCTTCACAGTGAAGCCTGACAGGTTACTGTCCATGGGATTTTCCAGGCAAGAATATTGGAATGGGTTGCCATTTCCTTCTCCAGAGGTTCTTCCGGACCCAGGGATCAAAGCTGCATCTCTTGCATCTCCTCGTATTGGCAGACGGATTCTTTATCACTAGCACCATCTGTGAAGCCCACTTTATTATCAGGCACTAAGCAATTAGGGTTGCTTAGTGCCCCCGCCTCATTTTCATTTTCATAGTACTTTCTTACCATTAAGAAGTGACTATTTGAGGTTTTTTGTATTTCCATACAAATTGTGAAATTACTTGTTCTAGTTCTCGGAAAAATATCAGTGGTAGCTTGATAGGGATTGCATTGAATCTATAGATTGCTTTGGGTAGTATACTCATTTTCACTATATTGATTCTTCTGATCCATGAACACGGTATATTTCTCCATCTATTTGTGTCCTCTTTGATTTCTTTCATCAGTGTTTTGTAGTTTTCTATATATAGGTCTTTTGTTTCTTCAGGTAGATTTATTCCTAAGTATTTTATTCTTTTTGTTACAATGGTGAATGGAATTGTTTCCTTAATTTCTTTTTCTGTTTTCTCATTGTTAGTGTATAGGAATGCAAGGGATTTCTATGTGTTAATTTTATATCCTGAAACTTTACTGTATTTATTGATTAGCTCTAGTAATTTTCTGGTAGTGTCTTTAGGGTTTTCTATGTAGAGGATCAGTTCAGTTCCGTTCATTTCAGTTGCTCAGTCATGTCCGACTCTTTGCAACCCCATGAATCACAGCATGCTAGGCCTTCCTGTCCATCACCAACTCCAGGAGTTCACTCAGACTCATGTCCATCGAGTCAGTGATGCCATTCAGCCATCTCATCCTCTGTCAGACTCTTTTCCTTCTGCCCCCAATCCCTCCCAGCATGAATCAACTCTTTTCATGAGATGGCCAAAGTACTGGAGTTTCAGCTTTAGCATCATTCCTTCCAAAGAAATCCCAGGGCTGATCTCCTTCAGAATGGACAGTGAGAGCTTTACTTCTTTTCCAATCTAGATTCCTTTCATTTCTTTTTCTTCTCTGATTGCTGTGGCTAAAACTTCCAAAACTATGTTGAATAGTAGTGGTGAGATTGGGCACTCTTGTCTTGTTCTTGACTTTAGAGGAAATGCTTTCAATTTTTCGCCATTGAGGATAATGTTTGCTGTGGGTTTATCATATATAGCTTTTATAATGTTGAGGTATTTTCCTTTTATGGCTAATTTCTAGAGGATTTTTAATCATAAGTGGATATTGAATTTTGACATAGGCTTTCACTGCATCTATTGAGATAATCATATGGTTTTTAATCTTTCAATTTGTTAATGTGGTGTATCACATTGATTGATTTGTGAATATTAAAGAATCCTTGCATCCTTGTGATACAACCCACTTGGTCATGATGTATGATCTTTTTAATATGTTGTTGGATTCTGTTTGCTAAAATTTTGTTGAGTATTTTTGCATCTATATTCATCAGTGATATTAGCCTGTAGTTTTCTTTTTTTGTGGCATCTTTGTCTGGTTTTGGTATTAGGGTGATGGTAGCCTCATAGAAGGCAATGGCACCCCACTCCAGTACTCTTGCCTTGAAAATCCTGTGGATGGAGGAGCCTGATGGGCTACAGTTCATGGGGTCACTAAGTGTCAGACACAACTGAGCAACTTCACTTTCACTTTTCACTTTCATGCACTGGAGATGGAAATGGCAGCCCACTCCAGTGTTCTTGCCTGGAGAATCCCAGGGACGAGCGAGCCTGGTGGGCTGCTGTCTATGGGGTTGCACAGAGTCAGACATGACTAAAGTGACTTAGCAGTAGCAGTAGCCTCATAGAATGAGTTTGGAAGTTTACCTTCCTCTGCAATTTTCTGGAAGAGTTTGAGTAGGATAGGTATTAGCTCTTCTCTAAATTTTTTGTAGAATTCAGCTGTGGAGCCATCTGGTCCTGGGCTTTTGTTTGTTGGAAGATTTCTGATTACAGTTTCAATTTCTGTACTTGTGATGAGTCTGTTAAGATTTTCTATTTCTTCCCGGTTCACTTTTAGAAAGTTATACTTTTTTAAGAATTCATCCATTTCTTCCAAGTTTTCTATTTTATTGGCATATAGTTGCTGATAGTAGTCTCTTATGATCCTTTGTAATTCTGTGTTGTCTGTTGTGATTTCTTCTCCAGTTAAAATAAATAAATTAATTTTTAAGAAAAAGAAGTGACTATTCTCTGCTTCATGTGTATGTTAAAATAAAAATCATACTTTACATGAAAAGTCACTGAGATCAAGATATTTATTTATTTTCCATTGCCACAAGGAAATCCTATAAAAGGGATTAACTCTGGCTGAGTTTTATTACTGTCTTTTGCATGATAACTTGCTTTTTAAAAAATTTATTTTTTAATTGAAGGATACTTGCTTTACATAATTTTGTTGTTTTCTGTCAAACCTCAACGTGAATCAGCCATATATGCCTTCCCTTTTGAACCTCCCTCCCAGTCCCACCCCTCTAGCTTGATACAGAGCCCCTGTTTGAATTTCCTGAGACATACAGCAAATTCCCATTGGCTATCTATTTTACATATGGTACTGTAAGTTTCCATGTTATACTCTCTCCATACATCTCACCCTCTCCTCCCTTCTCCCCATGACCATAAGTCTATTCTCTATGTCTGTTTCTCCATTGCTGCCCTGCAAATAAAATTTTCAGTCCCATTTTTCTAGATTCCATATGTATGTGTTAGAATACAATATTTATCTTTCTCTTTCTGACTTACTTCACTCAGTATAATAGGCTCTAGGTTCATCCACCTCATTAGAACTGACTCAAATACATTCTTTTTATGGCTAATAGTCCATTGTGTATATGTACCACAACTTCTTTATCCATTCATCTATTGATGGACATCTACATTGATTCCATGTTCTAGCTATTGTAAATAGTGCTTCAGTGAACAATGAGATACATGTTTGTTTTTCAACTTTGGTTTCCTCAGGGTATATGACTAGGAATGGGATTGCTGGGTCATACGGTGGTTTTATTCCTACTCTTATAAGGAATCTCCATATCATCTTCCACAGTGACTGAATCAATTTACATTCCCACCAACAGCTCAAGAGAGTTCCCTTTTATCCACACTCTCTCCAGCAATTTTTGTTTCTATACTTTTTGATGATGGCCATTCTGACTGGTGTAAGGTGATATTTCATTGTAGTTTTGATTTGCATTTCTTTAATAATGAGCATGATGAGCATCTTTTCACCCCTTTGTTAGCCATCTATATGTCTTCTTTTGAGAAATGTCTGTTTAGGTCTTTTTTCCCACTTTTTGATTGGGTTGTTTGTTTTTCTGGTATTGAATTCTATGAGCTGCTTGTATATTTTGGAAATTAATCCTTTGTCAGTTGTTTCATTTGCTATTACTTCCTCCCATTTTGAGGGTTGTTTTTTCAACTTGCTTATAGTTTCCTTTGTTATGCAAAAGCTTTTAAGTTTAATCAGGTCCCACTTGTTTATTTTTGTTTTTATTTCCATTATTCTAGGAGGTGGGTCATAGAGGATCTTGCTTTGATTTATGTCAAATGTTCTGCCTAGGTTTTCCTCTAAGAGTTTTATAGTTTCTGGTCTTACATTTAGGTCTTTAATATATTTTGAGTTTATCTTTGTCTATAGTTTTAGGAAGTGTGCTAATTTCATTCTTTTACATGTAGCTGTCCAGTTTTCCCAGCACAGTTTATTGAAGAGGCTGTCTTTGCCCCATTGTATATTCTTGCCTCTTTTGTCAGATTAAGGTACCCATAGATGTGTGGGTTTATTTGTGGGCTTTCTATCTTGTTCCATTAGTCTATATTTCTGCTTTTGTGCCAGTACCATACTGTCTTAATGACTGTAGCTTTGTAGTATAATCTGAAGTCAGGAAGGTTGATTCCTCCAGTTCCATTCTTTCTCAAGATTGCTTTGGCTATTTGGGTCTTTTGCATTTCCATATGAATTGTGAAATTTTTTATACTAGTTCTGTGAAAAATTCCATTGGTAATTTGATAGGGATTGCATTGAATCTGTAAATTGTGTTTGGTAGTATAGTAATTTTCACAATATTGATTCTTCCTACCCAGGAACATGGAATCTCTCTCCATCTGTTTATGTCTTTGATTTCTTTCATCAGTGTCTTATAATTTTCTGTATACAGTTCTCTTGTCTCCTTAGTAAGTTTATTCTTTTTGTTGCAATGGTGAATGGGATTGATTCCTTAATTTCTCCTTCTGATTTTTCACTGTTAATATATAGAAATGAAAGTGATTTCTGTGTATTCATTATGTATCCTGCAACTTTGCTGAATTCACTGTTTAACTTTAGTAGCTCTAGTGATTTTCTGATACTATCTTTAGGGTTTTCTATGTACAGTATTATGTTATCTGCAAACAATAAGAGCTTTACTTCTTTTCCAATCTGGATTTCATTTCTTTTTCTTCTCTGATTGCTGTAGCTAGGACTTCCAGAACTACGTTGAATAATAGTGGTGAAAGTGCACACCTTTGTCTTGTTCCTCATCTTAGGGAGAATGCTTTCAGATTTTCAATATTAATAATAATGTTTGCTCTAGGCTTATCATACATGGCCTTTACTATGTTGAGGTAGGTTCCTTCTATGCCCATTTTTTTCAAGAGTTTTAATCATAAATGGGTGCTAAATTTTGTCAAAGGCTTTTTCTGCATCTATTGAGATGATCATATGGTTTTTATCTTTCAATTTGTTAATATGGTGTATCACATTGATTGATTTCTGTATATTGAAGAATCCATGCATCCCTGGAATAAACCCAACTTGCTCATGGTGTAGGAGAAGGCAATGGAAACCCACTCCAGTACTCTTGCCTGGAAAATCCCATGGATGGAGGAACCTGGTAGGCTGCAGTCCATGGGGTCGCACAGAGTCGGACATGACTAACGTGACTTAGCAGCAGCAGCTCATGGTGTAAAATCTTTTTGATGTGTTGCTGAATTCTGTTTGCTAAAGTTTTGTTGAGTATTTTTACATCTATGTACATCAGTAATATTGGCTTGTAGTTTTCTTTTTTTGTGGTGTCTTTGTTTGGTCTTGGTATCAGGGTGATGGTGGGCTCGTAGAATGAGTTTGAAAGTGTTGCTTCCTCTGAAATTTTTTGAAAGTATTTTAGAAGGATAGGCATTAACTCTTCTCTAAATGTTTGATAGAATTCTCCTATGAAGTCATCTGGTCCTGGGCTTTTGTTTTTGGGGAGATTTTTTTATCACAACTTCAATTTCAGTGCTTGTAATTGGGCTATTCATAATTTATATTTCTTCCTGGTTCAGTCTTAGAAGAATGAACTTTTCTAAGAATCTGTCCATTTCTTCCAGGTTTTTCAGTTTTGTTTATGTTCTCAAAGAACTAGCTTTTAGTTTTATTAATCTTTACTATTGTTTCTTTCTCTTTTTTTCATTTATTTCTGCTCTGATCTTTATGATTTATTTTCTTCTACTAATTTTGGTGGGGTTTTTTGGTTTGTTTTCTTTTTCCAGTTGCTTTAGATGTAAGGTTAGGTTGTCTATTCGATGTTTTTCTTGTTTCTTGAGGTAAGAGTGTATTGCTATAAACTTCCCTCTTAGAACTGCTTTCGCTGCATCCCATAGGTTTTGAGTTGTCACATTTTCATTGTCATTTGTTTCTACAAATTTTTTAATTTCCCTTTTAATTTCTTCAATAACCTGTTGGTTATTTAGAAACGTATTGTTTAATCTCCATGTGTTTGTGTTTCTTTCAGTTTTTTTTTTTTTTTTTGGTAATTGATATCCAGTCTCATAATGTTGTAGTCAGAGAAGATGCTTGATACAATTTCAATTTTCTTAAATTTACTGAGGTTTTATTTGTGATCCAAGTTGTGGTCTAACCTGGAGAATGTTCCATGTGCACTTGAGAAGGTGTATTCTTCTGCATTTGGATGGAATGTCTTGAAGATATCAATGAGATCCATCTCATCTAAGTATCATTTAAGACTTGTGTTTAGTTATTAATTTTCTGTTTTGATGATCTGTCCATTCGTGTGAGTGGGGTGTTAAAAGTAGGGGTGTAAAAAGTCTCCTACTATTATTGTGTTACTGTCAAATTCTCCTTTTATGTGTGTTAGTGTTTGTCTTATGTATTGAGGTGCTCCTATGTTGGGTTCATAGATATTTACAATTGTTATGTCTTCCTCTTGGATTGATCCCTTGATCATTATGTAGTTCCTTCCTTACCTCTTGCAGTCTTCTTTATTTTAAGCTCCATTTTGTCTGGTTTGAGGACTGCTACTCCAGCTTTCTTTTGCTCCCATTTGCATGGAATATATTTTTCCATCCTCTCACTTTCAATCTATATGTGTCTTTAGGTCTGAAGTGGGTTTATTGTAAACAGCATATATAGAGGGGTCTTGTTTTTGTATCCTTTAAACCAGTCTGACTTTTGGTTAGAGCATTTAATCCATTTACATTTAAAGTAATTATTAATATATATGTTCCTATTGCCATTTTCTAATTGTTTGTGGTTGATTTTGTAGATCTTTTTCTTCTCTTGTATTTCTTGACAATATAAGTCCCTTTAACGTTTGTTGTAAAGCTGGTTTGGTGGCACTGAATTCTCTTAAATTTTGCTTGTCTGAAAAGCTTTTTATTTCTCCATCAATTTTGAATGATATTCTTTCCAGGTACAGTAATCTTGGTTGTAGATTTTTCCCTTTAATTACTTTAAATATATCCTGCCATTCCCTTCTGGCCTTCAGAGTTTCTGCTGAAAGATCAGGTGTTAAATGTATGGGATTTCCCTTGTATGTTACTTGTTGCTTTTCCCTTGCTGCTTTTATTATTCTTTCTTTATGTTTAGTCTTTGTTGGGTTAATTAGTATGTGTCTTGGTGTGTTTCTCCTTGGGTTTATCCTGGATGGTACTCTTTGAGCCTCTTGGACTTGATTGACTATTTTCTTTTCCATGTTGGGGAAATTTTCAACTATAATCTCTTCAAAAGTCTTATTATACCCTTTATTTATCTCTTCTTCTTCTGGGACCCCTATACTCTGAATGTTGATGCATTTGATATTGTCCCAGGTGTCTCTGAGATGATCCTCAGTTCTTTTCATTCTTTTTAAAAATTTTATTCTGCTATTCAAAAATTATTTCCACCATTTTATCTTCCAGCTTATTGATTTGTTCTACTTTAGATATTCTGCTATTGATTCCTTCTAGAGTATTTTTAATTTCAGTAATTGTGCTGTTTGTCTCTGTATGTTTATTCTTTAATTCTTCAAGATCTTTGTTAATTGATTCTTGCATTTTCTCCATTCTGTTTTCAAGGTTTTTGATTGTTTTTACTATCATTATTCTGAATTCTTTTTCAGGTAGTTTGCCTATTTCCTCTTCATTTATTTGGACTTCTGTGTTTCTAGTTTGTTCCTTAATTTGTGTAGTATTTCTCTGCCTTTCATATTTTTTAAAAACTTATTGTGTTTGTTTCCCAGGCTCCAAGACTTGAATTCTTTCTTCCTTTTGGTTTCTGCCCTCCTAAGGTTGGTCCAGTGGTTTGTATAAGTTTCATATAGGGTGAGATTTGTGCTGAGTTTTTTTGTTTGTTTGTTTTTCCTCTGATGGGCAAGGCTGAGTGAGGTAGTAATCTGTCTGCTGATGGTTGGGTTTGTATTTTTGTTTGTTGTTTAGATGAGGTGTCCTGCACAGGGTGCTACTGGTGGTTGGGTGATGCTGGTCTTGTATTCAAATGGTTCCCTTTGTGTGAGTTCTCACTATTTGATAATCCCTAGGGTTAGTTCTCTGGTAGTCTAGGGTCTTGAGTCAGTGCTCCCATTCCAAAAGCTCAGGGTTTGATCTCTAGTTAGGAATGAAGGTTCCACAAGTGGTTAGTTATGGCTTTAAGTGAGATTAAAGCAAATACCCAAAAATGAGAAATCAAATATGAACCTCAGACAAATGGTAGGTACAAAATCAGGCAAATAGTAATTAAAATAGTGGAATATCAGTTCAGTTCAGTCACTCAGTTGTGTCTGACTCTTTGTTACCCCATGGACTGCAGCACACCAGGCCTACCTGTCCATCACCAACTCCCGGAGTTTACCCAAACTCATGTCCATTGAGTCAGTGATACACATATACATATACACCCATAAGCAAAATCAAAGTAGTCCAACAAAATGAAAGTACAATAGATTGACCCAGTGAACAAATTAAGCCAAAAATTATATCTCCCATTTAAGAACAAAACTAACTAAAACACAAACTGGAAAACAACACTAAAGCAAGGTGCCAAGTGGGGAATAAAGCAATTAAAACAAAACTAATAAATATGTTGAGGGGAAAGGAAAGACAGAAAAGAAAGAAAGAGTAGACATGCAAAGTTAAATAGAGGTAGATAAAGAAGATTTATATACATTAAAGATTAACAGTCAAGGGGAAATAACAGTGGGAAAAGCAAATAAAGGAATAAATGTAGAAAAATAATAATAGGCTTAAAACAATTAAAGTTCAAATTAAATAAAAGAGGGGGGAAAAAAAGAAAGAAAACTCCACAGAACTGCAAAAGCCTAATGTAGATGCAGAGGCTTATAACAACAATAAAAATTGTGACTGAGAAAAAAAAAAGAAAGAAAGAAAAACTCAAAAGCTTTATTAGATTTCATAGTGCCAATAAAATCGACAACTGCAATGGGGGCGGGGTGAAGGAAAAGAAAAATCCAAAAGAATCTACAGAACAAGTCAAAACATAAGAATAATAAATGTTTTACTTGAGTCACTGCTGTCAGCATCCTTTCCCTCACTGGGAGGTACAGTCCACCTCACCTCCCTAGGATGCCCTCTAACACTTTACTGGTCTCTGGACCTGCTGTGGGGGCAGCTCTGATTCTAATCTAGTCCTGCTCCTGTGTATTCTTGACTCCAGTGTCCACAGCTATCAGAATTAGTCTGTTTTCTTCTGTGCAAACTCTCAGTGTCCTTTTATGTATTTGATAGACACAGAGTCTGCCTAGTTGATCACATGGATTTAATCTGCACTTGTACAGTTGATAGGAAGGATTTGGGTCTTCTTACTTAGCTATGCTGCCCCTGGGTTTTAATTGTGGTTTTATTTCCACCTCTGTACTTGGGTCGTCCACTGGGGTATGCTCCTGAGGCTGCCCTGGAGGACGTGGGTCTGTCCTAGTCCAGGTGTGAAGGTGGTGCCACTGTTTGGGTTGCAGGAGATCTGATAGCACCAGGTACGCAGGGGAGTTGGTGGCTAGGGCAGCAGGAAATATAGTGCTCTAGAAGGGTATGGCCACTCCAATACTCTTGCTTGGAAAATCCCATGGACGAAGGAGCCTGGTGGGCTGTAGTCCATGGGATCGCGAAGAGTCAGACACGACTGAGCAACTTCACTTTTACTTTTCACTTTCATTCATTGGAGAAGAAAATGGCAACCCACTCCAGTGTTCTTGCCTGGAGAATCCCAAGAACGGGGAAGCCTGGTGGGCTGCCATCTATGGGGTCACACAGAGTTGGACACGACTGAAGTGACTTAGCAGCAGCAGAAGGGTATGGAAACCAATATTGGCCAATATACTCCAGTATTCTTGTCTGCAGAACGCCCCCTGATAGAGAAGCCTGGCAGCCCACAGTTCACAGCATCACAAAGAGTGGGACACAACCGAAGTGACCCTCCGTGCATAGACGCAAGACATTTTTTTGCCCATGGCAACTCTGCCCCAGTGAGGGTTGAGCATGAACATGGCACAACTGCTTGGGTTATGGAGACCTTGGTGGCACAAAATGTGCAGGGACATGGACTGCCTCTGCCGCAGGAGTTATGGCCCTATCAGAGTCTTTTTTCAAGACTCTGTAGCTGGGGATCAGAAGGTCTCTTTGGCCAGTCTTTCTCCACAGTTCTGCCCATTCAGGCACTTAGAGGGCTCCCTTGCCTGGGGTCCTTCTCTGTTGTTTGGTGCATCAGGCTTATAGAGGGGGCTCCCTGGCTGGGGTCCTACTCTGTAGATCTGCACATTAGGCACTTAGCGAGGCACCCTGAGTGGGATCCTACTCTGTGGTTCAGTGCATCAGGCATTTGATTGGCCAGCCTCTCTATTGTTCAGCTGCCAAGGCTGGTGTGTGGAGATAGAGAGGCTATGGTGATGGCTCCACCCCCTATGCAGGACTCAGCAGTATCACCTTGCTTCCATGGCTGCCTGGCTTTCCTCCACAGGCATTTCCACCCAGAATCTCCTCCCTCACAACCCTTCAATCTGTCTCTCCACAGTCAACAGCAGCCCTTGCCCTGGGATTGCTCCACAATTCCTAAACTCCAGCTCCCAGTCACTATGCCTTCCAGGGGACCTGTGACCCTGTCTAGGGTATGTATGGCTGCAGCAAGGACTGTCTGATTCTCATTCCATTTAGGCTGCCACAGACCAGCTGTTTCACTCTCAGCCTTAAATGTTTCTCCTCTGACAGATAATTGCCCTGATGTGGGGATCGGAGTCCTGCTTCAGCTCCCCGCCCACCAAGGGCAGGTCCTGTCCTACTAACACTGCTGTTTTCCCCCTAGTTCCTTCGTCCTACCAAGTTTTGTGTGGTTCTATATATTCTTTTCCACTGGTCAGGTACTCCTGTCCACTCGCAGCTGGTATTCTGCATGCACTTCTGTGTCTGAAGGTGTATTCCTGATGCATCCATGGAGAGAGATGTACTCCATGTCCACCTACTCCCCTGCCATCTTGTTCTCTCCACTAGCTTGCTTTTATGTGGGGTGTTTTGTTTCTCTAAAGGGAACTTTTACTTCACTGTGTCTTGAAGCAACAGAACATGAAAGGAGTATGCTCTCTCTCATGTACTCTGTGCTGAAAATGGACAAGCATCTTCCACCTGTAAAACAAACCCAGAGGACAGGGTTATGCTGGTACTGTTCATCAGGCATTCATCATGAAATGAAATAGTGTACATCTTGAAAGGTCTAGGGCAAAGATCCAGTGCTGGAACATTTTGAGGAAGAGGAAATTTTTACTGTTTATTTCTATCCATCAATCGGTAAATATTTGATACGATTTTGAATATATAATCACCTAAGTCTGTAATGTATTTCCATTAGATTTTAATGACCACTGCTAAAAAAATACAAGCTATTTGCATTAAATATTGACCAGTGTTAGTACTATTTGGAGAACTGACTTTTTAGTTTGTTGTCATCTTTAGAATATTAAATAATTATCTTTATTTGTTACTTAATTCTGCTAGACCAAGATAATGGCCAGTTAAATCAGATAGTTTAGATTATTGAGACATTTTATTATTCACTTATTTCTGTCAAATTTTCTACTATAAAGTGTAAATAAAATTATGACTACAACTCTGTTTTTAATCTCCCTCTCTGTCCATTTTCCCTTTGCTCCTATCTAATAAGTTTTCAAAACAAGCCCAAGTAGACAAGTAAGCATGTAGTTTTCGAAAGTTAATGTTTTGTGATTTCAAAAAAATATCTTTAAAAATTATTATTTTAAATGTTTAAGTATTTAAGCATTTTTTATTTGATTCTGATTTAACTCTGTATTGTGTTTTCACTAGAAAACTGTGGAACCCTTATATAAAATACATATCCTTTCACACATGGAGATTCTTAAGTTGACTTTAAATATCTGTGCATATATATATATATATATATATATATATATATATACATACATACATACATATAGGTGTGTGTATGTATATGATAATAATTATTATTCTTGTCATCTCTATATAATCCCATGTGAAAATGAGATGTATACAATCATTTGCTGCTTTTAGGAAAATATAATCAAGTGGGAGAGGTAAGAAACCTTAACGTTATGATTGAAATGAAGTACAAAAGAAAAGACAGGTAAGGTGGGGAAAGAGAAAGAGAACAGGAAAGGGAAGTAAGAGGAAACCATCACTCCTCCCTGAGTCGCTGAGTGTGATCTGGGTTGGAATGGCCATACTTAGAAAAGAGGGCATGGAAGCTCTTCCAGTGGACTTCAAGATGTAGGTCAATATCTGGGACTGGACAAGTTCTAGTGTTTCCTATAATACTTAGCTATGGTATTTCCATTAGTCATGTATGAATGTGAAAGTTGGACCATAAAGAAGGCTGAGCACCAAAGAATTGATACTTTGAAACTGTAGTGCTGGAGAAGACTCATGAGAATCCCTTGGACTGCAAGGAGATCACACCAGTCAACCCTAAAGGAAATCAACCCTGAATATTCATTGGAAGGACTGATGCTGAAGCTGAAGCTCAAATACTTTGGCCACCTGATGTGAAGAGTCAACTCATTGGAAAAGACCCTGATGCTGGGAAAGACTCAAGGCAGGAGGAGAAGGGGGTGGTAGAGGATGAGATGGTTAGATAGCATCACTGACTCAATGGACATAAATTTTATCAAACTATAGAAGATAGTGGAGCACAGATGAGCCTGTCATGCTACAGCCCGTGAGGTTGCAAAAAGTCAGATATGACTTAGCAACTGAACAGCAACAACAATAATACTAAGTCCCAACTTAGGTATTCTATGTTTCTTCACAACCCAACATACCTCATCTATATGAACAGAAGTTTTCTTTTTCAGTAAATCAACCAGCAAACCTTTCCTGAAACTTTATTTTATGTACACTATTAGAAGAGGCATTCTAGGAAAAGACAAACATTAAATGTCATTCATTCCTTTAAGGAATTAAGAACCTAGTTATCAGCTAAAGTGCCAACATACTAAAGCAACTGGAAGCCAAATTCTAATGCCAGTGGCTTGATAGATTCTGATTCCAGAAGTCCTAAGAGCTAAGTCAGCAGTACCTTTTAAATGTGTTCACAACTAAATTTCAGTTTGAAAGTGTAGAAAGAGATTATAAAGCATTATCTTTGCTGCTTCTCTGTAGGTGATGTGATGCATCAAGTCTAAGAATAAGATGTAACATAGATGACCTAAGATTCAGCAGTAACTAGAAACTGAAGAGCTTCTATTAATGACATTGCATTAATAGAACAAAATTTGGATCTATGATCCCTACTTCCTTCCTGCTTTTCTATATGTGTGTTTTCTTTTCTGCACCTTTTCTTTCATTTATGATTTCCTAAATCTCCTTCCTCAATTTGGGAAGCAGTTTATATTAATAGTTAAGTATTTGTTAGCACATGTCACGGTATGAACATTATAGTGACTTTCACTGTAAACTATTTGTGAATATGAGGTTAGAGAAGTGAGTTTACCCCAAGACACTTGTTTTCCTTGTGTAACTTGGAGTCAATTGAAGACACTGTCTATTCCTGTAGTTGGTAAGTGCTGTTATAAAAATAATTGTTTTTTCAAAGTACATCTGGTACTATGAGCAATGTTTATAAAGTAGGATAGATTATTTTTGTGTGTGTTGATGAGCCTAAATTTTATCATTTGAAAGAACTGACCTCTGTGATTTTCTAAATTGAAATCATCCTTTTTTTTAAAATTTTTTTTCATTTGTTAAATATAGTTTTATTTTATTTTTAAACTTTCCAATATTGTATTAGTTTTGCCAAATATCGAAATGAATCTGCCACAGGTATACATGTGTTCCCCATCCTGAACCCTCCTCATCCTTATAACATTTTCAGCCTCTGCCAAAGGCATGTCCTATGATTTATAGTGTTTTGTATGATTGGATTTTTTATCAACATGCTGCCAGATCAAAAGCCGTGTTTGCTAGCACCCCTCCTCAGGTACAGAAAGTTAATCAGGCATGCTGTAACCTTTGCAGTGTGGCCTTTTGCTTGTAAATGATTCCTGTTGCATTTCAATCACAGGGAACAGCAAACTTTCACCAGGAACAGATGGCGGAGTGACTTCAACCATTTGTGGCCACCTTATGTTCATCCAGGGGAAATTGAAGTCCATTGAAAATTGATCTGTGATGCTGTTGTCCATATCTGACTCACCTTGGGTGGGTAATTCTGCTGTTAGAGGCAGTAGCACCAGCAGATGGACTTCTCTGGGTTCGTTTCTCTAGGCAATTACAAATCTGTTGCTAAAACATACAGCTATCTAGCATTTTGATATCTCTATGTGGCAACACTTCTGTTGACTGAAACAGATGCACAGCATGAGAGTTTCAAGTTAAGTTTTATTTGGGATGAAATGAGGACTGCAGCCTAGGAGACAGCACCTCAGATAGCTCTGAGAGACTGCTCTGAACAGGTAATGGGGCAAGGTCGATATATAAGATTTTGGTGAAGGGGGAATTCAATGCAACAAGTGCTTACTTTATAAGAGGTTTTCTGCTAGTATGAATAATTGATGCCATCATGAAGGGATTTAGTGCTTTTCTAGATACAAGGAGATGCAAGGATTGGAATCATGAAATCAGTTCCTGAAAATATCTACCAGATTCCCTGGAACACAGAGTGCCTCCCTCTCCACCCTGAACTCCCTCAGGGGTGTTGAAGGCCAACAGCTGCAGCAGCACAGGGATCAATCGCCACAGAGGCAGACAGTAAATGCCCTTGTTCTTCGGCCACTGGCATGCTTTGGGCAAGTGTCAATTTGTAGTTGACACTTCCTATCAGTTTATGATCATAAAAATAGAGGTCTGGTCCCCTCACTCTCCCCACCCCAGACTACCCTAATGGGCATGCTTTTGTATTACAAAACAGTTTCTGTTTTTCCTTTTAAGAATATTCTTAAAGAAGAAAACACAAAAACCAGGCAGAAACTGTAAAAGCAAAAGCCACAAGGTTTCAATGGGAAAAGAGATTCCTTGATTTCCTTAAAGCCTTGACATGTGTTTTCATAGTTGGTTGGTTGCGGTGGAGCTTTGAAAGTGAAAGTGTTAGCTGCTCAGTCCTGTCTGACTCTTTGCTACCCCATGGACAGTAGCCCACCAGGCTTCTCTGTCCATGGAATTTATCATGCAATTACAATGGAGTAGGTTGTCATTTCCTCCTCCCGAACCAAGGATTAAACTTGCATCTCCTGCATTGCAGGCAAATTCTTAACATCTGAGCCACTTAGTTAGTATGAGCCAGTTGTTGAATCTCAGATCCCATTGTATATATATTTTAAAACAATGCCACAGACAGGTTATTAAATCTAGTAGCCATTTCTGTGTAGAAATCGCACAAGCGAGTATTGAAACCGTCATAAAAGGTGTTGTTTCCTATGAAAGTAGGATGTAGGTTTATTTTATAATAAATTATAATTTATTGAGTTCCTAAAAGAAAGCAAATTCTATTAATAAAATAGAAACTGCATTTTTTTAAGGTAATCAAGCATCATCCTCTCAGGGGAATACTTTCCTGTGATATATCTTTCCCCCCCAACATACTCAGACATTATTCACATTTTTTAAAAAGCTAACAAACTTTCAGTGACTTTTTCACAAAACTAATGCCATAGTTCTATGCTATAGTGAGGATGTATTACTGTCTCTTTATTTAAATATGATAGCACTCCCAATTTGATGATTTTGAGTTGTATTTTTATTGTTTAGTCACTGAGTCATGTCCACTCTTTGTGACCCCATGGACTGTAGCCCACCAGGCTTCTCTGTCCATGGGATTTTCCAGGCAAGAATACTGGAGTGGGGAGCCATTCTCTTCTCCAGGGGATTCTCTTCCCAACCCAGGAATCAAACCTGTATCTCCTGCATTGGCAGGTGGGTTTTTTATCATTGAGCTACAAGGGAAGCCCGTTGTATTTTTAATTTATGATAACTGATACATTCACTTTCTCTTATTTTCATCATCATGAACAGAATTTTATGAGACAAATGCCCAGACCAAGGGACAAAGTTAAACAGAGTCTATTTACATAATAGAATTTATGAAATCCATTTTGTGCCAAGTTGGTAACTTGAGTAGATGGCATAATATGTCAAATGGGCAGTTAATTACTCTATGAACATTTTTTAATGGGAGTTGTTTCTCTGCAAATGCAATGAGACAGAATGTTCTGTAAGTCAGAAAGAGAATCTAGCTTTGAATATGGTTATTAACACTCCTTCAGTTAAGAAGAAAAACTTTCAGGCACATCAGTGAATTAGCATGAATGCAACTGAAATCCTTTGCTCATTCATATTCAGCTAATAATTGGAGCAATAAAAATCAAAAAGTTATCCTAATCTGATTCATGTTAGAAAGCATTTTTAAAAGTTGCCCTAAAAGCTAATTCTGTATTTCAGCCCCCAGTTATTGAGTACCTACAAGGGCCAGCCCTCATCTTTATGGTGTGCATGTTTGAATTAGTCACTCAGATGTGCCTGACTGTTTGCAATAATATGGACTGTAACCCACCAGGTTCCTCTCCCTGTGGACCTGTGTGCAAAGCTAGCAGAAGACATACCTCCAGGATGTCCTTGTCCTGCCCCAGGAGCAGTGGGAGCAAGCAGTGCACAGGTTAGAATTAACCATCACTCACCCCAGGCACTAGTACCCGTGTGCTCTGAACAACCTATACACTGCTGTAAGGTCCTACCACCTACTTCACCTAGGAATTGGGTGTTCTAGGATGAAGAAAATATATCACCTAGGTCCTGAGAAGAAGTGCTGGTGTGAAAAGAAAAGACACTTAATAAATAATCACACAAATGAATATGCAATTTAAAAGGTGCATTAGATGCTTTGAAAAGAAATAACAATCTGAGAAGATGACTGGAGAAGCTTAATTTCTATTGAGACATCAAAGTAGTCTTCTCTGTGGAAGTGATGTTTAAGCTGAGATCTGAAGTATGAGTCATAGGTGAGCAGTGAAATGTGGGGAGGACAATGATCCAGGGAGAGGAAATATTCTGTCATGATGTTCAGGTGGGAACAAAAGCTTGCTTGTATTTCTGGAGCTGAAAAGGAGCTTCTGTTCCTGGAGCATAATGAACAAGGCAGGAGTTTTTTTAAGCAAAGATCATGCGGAATATTTGAGTGCTTGTTCAGAATTTTAGGCTATATTATAAATTTAGTGGCCAGACTCTGAAGGATGTTAAAAGAGGAAAGAATGTGATCGTATATGTGTTGAAATAAAATCACCCTGGATTTCATGCGGAAAGTGGCTTGGAGCAGGGAAATAAAGGGAAAGAATAAAGGGATTTTTGCAGTAGTCTAACAGGTCTCGAGCATGGACATAATGCTGCTTAGTTTTAGAGGCTGGCCTGGGTGATGGATTGATTTTAGAAATGCCAACTGTTGACCTTGGAGAGATGAAAGTTCAAGCTCCAGCGTGAGTTATTAGCAGCCATGTGCTAAGTCACTTCAGTCATGTCCAACTCTTTGCAGGTCTGATAGCCTGTAGCCTGACAGGCTCCTCTCTCCATGGGATTTTTCAGGCAAGAATACTGGAGTGGGTTTCCAATTCCTTCCTCAGGGGATCTTCCCAACACAGAGATGGAACCATGTCTCCTGTGTTGGCAGCCGAATTCTTCACCACTGAGCCACTTAAGAAGCTCATACACATGTGCATGCTAAGTTGCTTCAGTCCTGTTCGAATCTGTAAAACCATATGGACCATAGCCTGCCAGGATCCTCTTTCCATGGGATTCTCCAAGCAAGAATACTGGAGTGAGTTGCCATGCTCTCCTCCAGGGGATTTTCCCAAACCAGGAATTGAACCCCTGTGTCTTATGTCTCCTGCACTGCCAAGTGAGTTCTTTACCACTATCACCACCCAGGAAGCCCATGAGCAGCCATATGAATTACCAGTTAAGGCTGGAGAGATCACTGGAAGAGAGATGGATTTGAATATCATGTCTTCTCATGGAGATGTTTGTAAAGTGTGCTCAAAGATCTTTCAGGTAGGCACTTATATACATGGGACTGGCCCTTAAGAGAAGTATTCTACTAGAGATATGCCAGTGAATTTTGCTAATACCTAGGTGAAATTTCAAGCCATGGACATTGATGAGCTGACCTCCAAAATGAATTTAAAGTAAAAGAGTCAAAAGATAGAGCCTGAAAAGTAATGGGCTAGCCAAAAAGCTTGTTCCGGTTTTTCTGTCAGATTGTATGGAATAACCCCAGTGAACTTTTTAACCAAATCAATACTTCATCTAAGAGAACTGAGAAAATCCAGGAGAGCATAACACCACAGAGACAAAGGAGTGTAAATGAGCTTCAGCTCATCATCTATATTGAATATAGGTGTCACATAAATAAATGCCCATTGGATTTACTAAGTTTAGGTCATGGGTGACCTGAGCAAGAAATATTTTATTACATTGGGAAGAATGAACAGAGAAAGGGAGTTGAAAGCAACATTTGCTGTGAGAAATGTGGCTTTAAAGAGGACTGTTTAGTTGTTAAGTTGTGTCCGACTCTTTTGAGACCTCATGAACTGTAGACCACAAGCTCCTCTATCCCTGGGATTTTCCAGGCAAGAATATTGGAGAGGGTTGTCATTTCCTTCTCTAGGGAATCTTCTCTATCAAAAAATAAAACCCGAGTTTCATGCATTGTAGGCAGATTCTTTACCACTGAGGCATGAGGGGAGACCAAAGAGGATTAGAAAGACTAAAGAGAATGCAACACCCATATATACATATATGTGTACACACACATATATGTATGTACGTATATAGATACAAGTCCTTTATCAGATATATTTTAAAGCATATTCTCCAACTTCATGACTTTAATTCCCTTATTAGTGTTATTGTTTCAGATACTGTTGTATGCAAATCAATTTTTAATATACAGAAAACTTAACAATTAGCCTTTAATAAATTATCTTTCCATTCAGTTCAGTTCAATCGCTCAGTCATATCCAACTCTTTGCGACCCCATGGGCTCCAGCACGCCAGGCCTCCTTGTCCATCACCAACACACGGGATTTACTCAAATTCACATCCATTGAGTCAGTGATGCCATCCAACCATCTAATGCTCTGTTGTCCCCTTCTCCTCCTGCCTTCAATCTTCCCCAGCATCAGAATCTTTTCCAATGAGTCAGTTCTTCGCGTCAGGTGGCCAAAGTATTGGAGTTTCAACTGCAGCATCAGTCCTTCCAATGAATATTCAGGATTGAGAATGGACTGGTTGAATCTCCTTCAGTCCAAGGGACTCTCAAGAATCTTCTCCAACACCACAGTTCAAAAGCATCAATTCTTTCATGCTCAGCTTTCTTTATAGTCCAACTCTCACATCTATATATGACTACTGGAAAAACCATATATTTGACTAGATGGACATTTGTTGGCAAAGTAATGTCTCTGCTTTTTTAATATGCTGTCTATGTTGGTCATAACTTTTCTCTGAAGGAGCAAGCATCTTTTATTTTCATGGCTGCAGTCACAATCAGCAGTGATTTTGGAGCCCCCTCCCCCGCAAAAAATTAAGTCAGCCACTGTTTCCCCATCTATTTGCCATGAAGTGATGGGACCAAGATGCCATGATCTTAGTTTTCTGAATGTTGAGTTTTAAGTTACCTTTTTCACTCTTCTCTTTCAGATTCATCAAGAGGCTCTTTATTCTTCTTCACTTTCTGCCATAAGGATGGTGTCACATGCATATCAGAGGTTATTGATATTTCTCCCAGCAATCTTGATTCTAGCTTGGGCTTCATCCAGGCCAATATTTTGCATGATGCATTCTGCATATAAGTTAAATAAGCAGAGTGACAAAATACAGCCTTGACATACTCCTTTCCCAATTTGGAACCAGTCTGTTGCTCCATGTTCAGTTCTAACTGTTGCTTCATGACCTGCATACAGATATCTCAGGAGGCAGGTCAGGTGGTCTGGTATTCCCATCTCTTTCAGAATTTACCAGTTTATTGTGATCCACACAGTCAAAGGCTTTGGCATAGTCAATAAAGCAGAAATAGATGTTCTTCTGGAACTTTCTTGCTTTTTTCTGATGATCCACCAGATGTTGGCAATTTGATCTCTGGTTCCTCTGCCTTTTCTAAATACAGCTTGAACATCTGGCAGCTCACAGATCACGTACTGTTGAAGCCTGGCTTTAAGAATTTTGAGCATTACTTTGCTAGTGTATTAGATGAGTGCAATTGTGCAGTAGTTTGAGCATTCTTTGGCATTGCCTTTCTTTGAGACTGGAATGAAAACTGACTTTTTCCAGTCCTGTGGTCATTGCTGTTTTTTTCCAAATTTGCTGGCGTATTGAGGGCAGCACTTTCACAGCATCACCTTTTAGGATTTGAAATAGCTCAGCTGGAATTCCATCACCTCCACTAGCTTTGTTTGTAGTGATGCTTCCTAAGGCCCACTTGACTTCACATTTCAGGATGTCTGGCTCTAGATGAATGATCACACCATCATGATTATCTGGGTCATGAAGATCTTTTTTGTACAGTTCTGTATATTCTTGCCACCTCTTCTTAGTATCTTCTGCTTCTGTTAGGTCCAGACCATTTCTGTCCTTTATTGAGCCCATCTTTGCATGAAATGTTCCCTTGGTATCTCTAATTTTCCTGAAGAGATCTTTCTGGTATTACAGTTGTTATATGTACAAGGATATATATATATATCTCCATATATATATGGAAAGAGAGAGAGAAGAGAGCAAGAGAGAAGCAGAGATAGAGAGAGCCTAATGTATATTTGTATGTTGACGGAGAAGATCCATAAGAAGATAAGTTAAAATTCAGGGGAAAGATTGAGTTGTCAGTAGAGGGACATCCCTGAATCCTTTGGCAAGGGAAGATCTGGAAACTAAGTGGAAAATCAGACTTTTGTCATAAAGAGGATTTCAACAGAAGAGTGAAAGAGAAGGTGGTTATGTGCAGCATTTTGCAGTAAGGACTTATTAGTGCAACCATAAAAGAGGTCTTTGTTGATGGAAAAAACAAAGTCATCCAATGAGAATAAGAGTAGGGGGTTCAATCAGAGGTCCTCAAAAGTCGAAGAAAGTTTTCTACTAGGTGTTGAAAGGAAAAGGTGAGTGACACTGACAGGGGACGTGGGTGCCCCCAGAAGCTGGAGATCTTCAATCAGAAGATTAGATGAGTGTGATCCCTTAACAAGTGACCTGGAAGGATATTCAATAATGACCATGTGTTATGTTTAAATTTGTGTGTTTCCTTGTTATGACAAAGTGGGTGAAGAATGAGGCAAATGTGTCTCAAGAAAAGGAAATGGTTTGTGAATATCTGTCAATTCTATAAAACCCTTGACTCATCCAAGGAGTGAAAATTATAGGGAAGTGATTAAAGGAAAATGAGTCATAGAACCCACTGGAACTCAAAGTTTGTTTACCAGCACTAGAGAGAAGAATCTCAGGGGACATGTACAAGTAAATATATCATTGGAAGAAAATATGGACACATTTTTAACCCTAATTACCTTTGGATTTTAAAATGACTACCAGGGACTTCCCTGCCTCACCAGTGGTTAAGGCTTCACAGGGGGCACAAGTTCAAACTCTTGTCAGGGAACTAAAATCCCACATGCCTTGTGGCCAAAAAAAAAAAAAAGTAAAACATAAAGCAGAAGCAATATTTTAACAAAGTCAATAACATTTTTTAAACGTCCACATAAAACATCTTAAACAAAGATAATTTGTACTGTCCTGATATCATATGATGAGAGGGCCGAGACTAAATTTGAGTCTCTCCCTGTGATTTAGCACTCTGGGTGTGTGTGGATAGGATGAAGGGGAAGATTATATGACAGAGGGAGAGGACAAAACTGAGGAACCAAGGGGTTAGACCAATTGCCCACAGGGACATCAGCATTTTCTGTAGAGTTAGCAATAACAGGGGTGGCAACAGAATGGCTTGTCTTTGCAAGATGCCAGAAACTTCCAGAGTATTGTAGGAAGGGTCAATTTTCTTCAGGGTAAGTTTCTCAAAGAAATGTTAAAAAAAAAAAAAGAAGTTGTTTATTTATTTATTGACTTACTCATGAAATCATGAGGTGCCATTGGTAAAAGACTGTCATTGAGAAACCTCCAAACATGGTCATTCACTGGATGGGAGAGAATAAAAGGAAAAGAGCTACAGAAGAAAAAAAAAAAATGTTCAAGTTTCTAAAAAGATCAGCAGAAAAGGGAATATATTTGGAAAGATCTCGTTGCTATAGGTACTATCACAGAGTATATTCTTATTTTGAGAAACTTTTTGGCTGTTTTTTTTTTTTCTTTTCATTGAATATATTAAAAAGCAATGGCTAACAAGTAACCCAGTTCACTGATTTCTTATGCTTCTGATATATCCTTCAAAAAGAACCAGTAATATTAAGGCATCAAAAAGAAACGTTAGATCAAGCTGAATAATTGTGACCACTTTTAATTCTGCTGGTTGTGGATAAAATTCTATATCGGAGAACATATTTTTAAACATTTTAATTGAAGTATCAGTTCAGTATTAAGTTCAGTTACTGTCATGTCCGACTCTTTGTGACCCCATGAACCGCAGCACGCCAGGCCTCCCTGTCCATCACCAACTCCCGGAGTTTACCTAAACTCATGTCCATCAAGTCAGTGATGCAATCGAGCCATCTCATCCTCTGTCATCCCCTTCTCCTCCTGACTGCAATCCCTCCCAGCATCAGGGTCTTTTCCAATGAGTCCACTCTTCACTGCTGCTGCTGCTAAGTCACTTCAGTCATGTCCGACTGTGTGACCCCATAGATGGCAGACCACCAGGCTCCCCTATCCCTGGGATTCTCCAGGCAAGAACACTGAAGTTGGTTGCCATTTCATTCTCCAATGCATGAAAGTGAAAAGTGAAAGTGAAGTCGCTTAGTCCTGTCCGATCCTCAGCGACCTCGTGGACTGCAGCCTTCCAGGCTCCTCCGTCCATGGGATTTTCCAGGCAGGAGTACTGGAGTGGGGTGCCATTGCCTTCTCCCAACTCTTCACATGAGGTGGCCAAAGTACTGGCATTTCAGCTTCAACATCAGTCCTTCCAATGAACACTAGGACTGATCTCCTTTAGGACTGACTGGTTGGATCTCCTTGCAGTCCAAGGGACTCTCAAGAGTCTTCTCCAACATAACACTTCAAAAGCATCAATTCTTCGGTGCTCAGCTTTCTTCACAGTCCAATTTTCACACCCATACATGACCACTGGAAAAACCATAGCCTTGACTAGACGGACCTTTGTTGGCAAAGTAATCTCTCTGCTTTTGAATGTGCTATCTCGGTTGGTCATAACTTTCCTTCCAAGGAGTAAGCGTCTTTTAATTTCATGGCTGCAGTCACCATCTGCAGTGATTTTCAAGCCCCCAAAAATAAAGTCTGACACTGTTTCCCCATCTATTTCCCATGAAGTGATGGGACCAGATGCCATGATCTTCGTTTTCCAAATGTTGAGCTTTAAGCCGACCTGTTCACTCTCCTCTTTCACCTTCATCAAGAGGCTTTTTAGTTCCTCTTCACTTTCTGCAGTAAGGGTGGTGTCGTCTGCATACCTGAGATTATTGATATTTCTCCTGGCAATCTTGATTCCAGCTTGTGCTTCTTCCAGCCCAGTGTTTCTCATGATGTACTCTGCATAGAAGTTAAATAAGCAGGAAGAGAATATACAGCCTTGACGTACTTCTTTTCCTATTTGGAACCAGTCTGTTGTTCCATGTCCAGTTCTAACTGTTGCTTCCTGACCTGCATATAGGTTTCTCAAGTGGCAGGTCAGGTTGTATGGTATTCCCATCTCTTTCAGAATTTTCCACAGTTGATTGTGATCCACACAGTCAAAGGCTTTGGCATAGTCAATAAAGCAGAAATAGATGTTTTTCTGGAACTCTCTTGCTTTTTCCACAATCCAGCAGATGTTGGTATTTTGATCTCTGGTTCCTCTGCCTTTTCTAAAACCAGCTTGAACATCTGGAAGTTTACAGTTAATGTATTGCTGAAGCCTGGCTTGGAGAATTTTGAGCAGACTGGGAGCTGACTGTGGCTCAGATCATGAACTCCTTATTGCCAAATTCAGACTTAAATTGAAGAAAGTAGGGAAAACCACTAGACCATTCAGGTATGACCTAAATCAAATCCCTTATGATTATACAGTGGAAGTGAGAAATAGATTTAAGGGACTAGATCTGATAGACAGAGTGCCTGATGAATTATGGATGGAGGTTCGTGACATTGTACAGGAGACAGGGATCAAGACCATCCCCAAGAAAAAGAAATGCTAAAAAGCAAAATGGCTGTCTGAGGAGGCCTTACAAATAGCTGTGAAAAAAACAGAAGTGAAAAGCAAAGGAGAAAAGGAAAGATATAAGCATCTGAATGCAGAGTTCCAAAGAATAGCAAGGAGAGATAAGAAAGCCTTCCTCAGTGATCAGTGCAAGGAAATAGAGGAAAACAACAGAGTGGGAAAGACTAGAGATCTCTTCAAGAAAATTAGAGATACCAAGGGAACATTTCATGCAAAGATGGGCTTGATATAGGACAGAAACAGTATGGACCTAACAGAAGCAGAAGATACTAAGAAGAGGTGGCAAGAATACACAGAAGAACTGCACAAAAAAGATATTCATGACCCAGATAATCATGATGGTGTGATCACTCACCTAGAGCCAGACTCCTGGAATGTGAAGTCAAGTGGGCCTTAGAAAGCATTACTACGAACAAAGCTAGTGCAGGTGATGGAATTCCAGTTGAGCTATTCCAAATCCTGATAGATGATGCTGTGAAAGTGCTGCCCTCAATGTGCCAGCAAATTTGGAAAACTCAGCAGTGGCCACAGGACTGGAAAAGGTCAGTTTTCATTCCAATCCCAAAGAAAGGCAATGCCAAAGAATAATCAAACTACCGCACAATTGCACTCATCTCACACGCTAGTAAAATATTGAAGTATAGTTGATCTGTAATTTTGTATTAGTCCCTGATGTAAGCAAAATCACTCAGTTATACACATATATACATTTCTTCCTACTACCCTTATGATATATTATTTAAACATAGATGACTTGGTTAATCAAAGTTTGCCTTCATTTTACCATTATATACAACATAAATGTATATAAATGTAAACTATGTAACATGATGGAGAAGGCGATGGCACCCCACTCCAGTACTCTTGCCTGGAAAATCCCATGGATGGAGGAGCCTGGTGGGCTGCAGTCCATGGGGTCGCTAAGAGTCGGACACGACTGAGCAACTTCACTTTCACTTTCATGCATTGGAGAAGGAAATGGCACCCCACTCCAGTGTTCTTGCCTGGAGAATCCCAGGGACGGGGAGCCAGGTGGGCTGCCGTCTATGAGGTTGCACAGAGTCGGACACGACTGAAGTGACTTAGCAGCAGCAGCATGTAACATGAGGTTTTAATAAAATAAAGAAATGCTACTTAAAAGCCTCAAATGCATTCCCTATTTCTGGAAATGGTGGATTTATTCAAATTAATTTAAAAGTTATTTGTTTTACTGCTGCTGCTAAGTCACTTCAGTCGTGTCCGACTCTGTGCAACCCCATAGACGGCAGCCCACCCGGCTCCCCCGTCCCTGGGATTCTCCAGGCAAGAACACTGGAGTGGGGTGCCATTTCCTTCTCCAGTGCATGAAAGTGAAAAGTGAAAGTGAAGTTGCTCAGTCGTGTCCAACCCTCAGTGACCCCATGGACTGCAGCCTTCCAGGCTCCTCTGTCCATGGGGTTTTCCAGGCAAAAGTACTAGAGTGGGGTGCCATTGCCTTCTAGTTTTCATCATTTTGGTTAACATATTAGTTGTCTATAAATTTATGAGAAATATGAACTTTTATGTATTATATGTACATAATATAATATGTACATTATTGTCTGAATAATTCAGTGTAATTCTGAAAGGAAGGGTTATTTTTTTTTTACATTAAACTTTGTAAACCAATCAAGCAGAATCATCCAGGTTAAGAAGCATCTGTGGAGAGCCATCTGGAGCTGTAAATTCACAAATGTAAGCCTCAGTGGAAATTGTTCATTTTCAGAAATTACCCGATCTTTGATTAATGGCAAAGGTGTACACACACACACTTAGAAAAATATGAAGAGTACAAATTAGAAAATGTAGGAGAGAATCTTTTTCCCATTTCCAAAAATCCCACCTGTATGCTTGATCTATTCATATTAAATATTAGGGAAAATTCAATTACTGAAATTACTTAGAGAGTTTAACAGTAGTATTTTTAGTATCAAGAAACTTAAGACATGGAAGTTTATGACAGGATCCAGTTTCAGTGAAGGCTGAGCTAAGAATTTGGGGGCATAAAACAAGATAAACTTTTATGTAAGGAGTACGGAGGTCCAACCAGTCCATCTTAAAGGAGATCAGTCCTGGGTGTTCATTGGAAGGACTGATGTTGAAGCTGAAACTCCAGTACTTTGGCCACCTGATGTGAAGAGCTGACTCACTGGAAAAGACCCTGATGCTGGGAAAGACTGAGGGTAGGAGGAAAAGGGGACGACAGAAGATGAGATGGTTGGACGGCATTAGTGACTCAAGGACTCAATGGACATGGGTTTGGGTGGACTCCGGGAGTTGTTGACGGACAGGAAGGCCTGGCGTGCTATGGTTCATGGGGTCGCAAAGAGTCAGACACAACTGAGCGATTGAACTGACTGACTGAACTTTTCAAATGGACTAGGTAATTCCCCTTTAGAAATTAAAGGATATTTTTATTTATGCTCATTGCTTTTAAATTTCTGTCTCAAACTAGGAATCAGGTCACCCAGAGCTATGAGATGCAGTGAATGATAAAAACAAAGTTATGTGGATAATGTGCATATTTAGTTTTTCCCATTTCCAAAAGTGTCTCTTCATTACAATTTAATCAATATACTTCTAAAACTACATCTCAGTTAAAATAGTCAATAAATAATAGTTAAAATGATTTAAAATGAACTAAGATTTTCATCATTATGGTATACTTTATGGATTTTATAAAGTGTTAATAAACCAGAAAGTAAAAACATTTAAGACTTCTGAAATTGAAAACTATGGTTTGCAAATAAAGTGTTTCTAGTTTATTATTTAATTTTTAGAGTATACTATTCAAATCAGAACTAAATATAGATTTGGAACATTAATTGGTAGCTCAGACAGTAAAGAATACGCCTGCAATACAGGAGACCTGGGTTTGATTCCTGGGTCGGGAAGATCCCCTGGAGAAGGAAAGGGCAACTCACTCCAGTATTCTCGCCTGGGAAATCTCATGGACAGAGGAACCTGGTGGGCTACAGTCATGGGGTCACAAAGAGTCAGACAGGAAACTGAGCAACCAAGTATGCGTGCACATTCCCCATTAGCAATAATAATTCTTTCTTTATTTGATCCTCAGTACCTTGTAAAATAGATGAGTTAGTATGTCTATTTTCAGTGGCATGTCCCCAAAATTAGACTCTGTTCAAGCACATGAAGAAATTGCTGTGAATATTTATAGGTTTCCAAATGATTGACTTTTCATTCTTCTGATAATTACTGTGTAAGTGTTCTGTAAACTGCCAAGTGTTATGCAAATATTAGCTGCTGTTAGTAGTTAGGCTCTTCCAGAAGACATTTCCAAGAAAAGGTGAAAATATATATGCTCTAATATATGTAGGTCAGCAGGGAATGAGGGTTATCTTGTGCTTCTGTGAGGGAACTCATTGGTACTCTCATGCTCACCTTTGTCCCCAGCTTAGAGTCTGTCACTCTGGCTGAACAGCAGAATTTCAAGAAGATTAAGGCAAATGGGGACGATTTGTTGTCATTTTTCAAAATGTAGTCCCAAACATCCTAGTTTTTTAAGGTATGATATCTTGTGTTCTAAGTTGTATGTACATATATACATATATATGTGTTTATTTCTTTTTGTAAGTAATGAAATGAATTAATTAATTTTTCGCTGTACTGGGTCTCACTGCTGTGTGGCCTGCTCATCAGTTGCTGTACAGGCTTCTCATTGAGGTGGCTTCTCTTGCTGCAGAGCAGGGGCTCAAGGACACACAACCTTCAGTAGCTGGGGCACATGGGCTCTGCAGTTGCAGCTCCCAGGCTCTAGATTCCAGGCTAAGAGTTGTGGTACACAGGCTTAGTTGCTCCGTGGCATGTGGGATCTTCCAGAATCAGGGATTGAACTTGTGTCTCCTGCGTTGTCCAGCAGATTCTTTACTACTGAGCCACCAGGCAAGCCCTGTCTGCTTACCTCTTGATGGGTTGTGTCTTATTTTATGGTTCATTTGTGTTGATTTTTAATGGTCACAATATATTTCATATACATTCTTTCAATTAACCACTCTAGCAATCAAATGAGATAATATGAAATGATAGACATATGGCCAAGGAGAATAGCTCCTATAACTTAAGGCATGCGAAGCTGAAGCTCAGAGAGGTAGAAAATTGTCTATCACCATTTAGGTCATATTAAAAAGAAAAAAAAATAGAAGAGGAGGCAAAATTTTTTGCTTCCAAGTCCTGTTTTTTTTTCTCACTGTATCATAGCTAATTCTCAAAAGACTTCCCAATGTCTTTGGGAGATGAAGACATTCACTCTGTAATTTTGAGAATGAGAGAATGACCCACATGATAAGATAAAAATGCAAATCTATTTCCTTTACAAAAAATAATTTAAGTACAGAATTGCAGCTTGTTTAACAATTTTATGATGAGTGCATTATGAATTGAAATTGGAACTCTATGGCCTGGGTATATGCCAAGGGTATTAATCATTACATTCATAGGCAAAAAAAAACCTTTAAATATTCATGGGCATAAAAGAATAAACAAAGCTGAAACATCATCTCTCTGACAATTGGACATTTTTATGAAAGCCTTAAGAAAATAATCATTGGGTTAAAACAAAATAGTGTCCATACAGACATATTCTACTAGTTTTCTTATTGCTAATGAACAAGTGATGCTTCATAAAAATGGTCTGTGTTGAATTTTAGAAAGAAGCTGCCACATCTGCAAGGAGATACATGAGACCTAAGTATAAGGTGAAGCTTCAGAAAAAAAGAAATAAAAAGATAATATATATACAAATAAAATAGCACTGTATGAAAACAATACATTATATACACCTTTGAGTCAGTCCTAATGAGGTGGATGAGCCTAGAGTCTATTATACAGAGTAAAGTAAGTCAGAAAGAGGAAAACAAGTACTGTATATTAACACATGTATATGGAATCTAGAAAGATGGTACTGATGAGCCTGTTTGCAGAGCAGCAATGGAGATGCAGACAGACTTGTGGACACAGTGTGGAAGGGAGAGGGTGGGATGAATTGAGAGAATAGCATGCAAACATATACATTACCAGGTGTAAAATAGATCAGATCAGATCAGATCAGATCAGTCACTCAGTCGTGTCTGACTCTTTGCGACCCCATGAATCGCAGCACGCCAGGCCTCCCTGTCCATCACCAACTCCCGGAGTTCACTCAGACTCACATCCATCGAGTCAGTGATGCCATCCAGCCATCTCATCCTCTGTCGTCCCCTTCTCCTCCTGCCTCCAATCCCTCCCAGCATCAGAGTCTTTTCCAATGAGTCAACACTTCACATGAGGTGGCTAAAGTACTGGCGTTTCAGCTTTAGCATCATTCCTTCCAAAGAAATCCCAGGGCTGATCTTCAGAATGGACTGGTTGGATCTCCTTGCAGTCCAAGGGACTCTCAAGAGTCTTCTCCAACACCACAGTCCAAAAGCATCAATTCTTCGGCACTCAGCCTTCTTCACAGTCCAACTCTCACATCCATACATGTAAAATAGATAGCCAGTGGGAATTTGCCATGTGACCCAGGGAGCTCAACCCAGCACTCTGTGACTGCCTAGAGGGGTGGGATGGGGTGGGAGGTGGGAGGGAGGTTCATGAGGGAGGGGGCATATGTATACCTGTGACTGATTCTTGATGATGTATGGCAAAAACCAGCACAATATTGCAAAGCAATTTGCCTCAAATTTAAAAAATAAGTGAAATTAAACAAACAAAATTAAACAGTGTCTAGTCATCACAGAAGATCCAAGATATACTTTCCATGTAAACGTAAATACTATGCACCCCACTGGCTTAATGATGAGATGAGAAAATTGTGATAAATGGTTAAAATGCTGAAAAGTTATATATGACAATAGTAAATATTATGATTCTATCAAATAAATGTAGCAACAGAAACCTAGTCAGTAAAAGCATGAGGATGAATAAAAAGGAAAGGCCAACTCATTTGACCTGAATCAAGAATGTACATCTATCTTGGGGAGAATAACCAGTTTCTTCTCAGTATATCTCCACTTTCCTGCAAAACAAGCATTGATTTTTATCTGTGAGGTTTTACAAATTAATTCTGTTGATATCTTTCACTCCATCCCCTAGTTGGTGAATTATTTTATTCTGGATTTGCACACTATCTGCATAAAGTTTTTATTCCTTATATTCTAACACAAGATGAATTACCTCAATTTAATGATATTCGTGGTTCTACTGTGGTTTATTGTTCCATTGGTTTCCATGTTTGTTTCAACAATGTCTAACACCATTGTGGAAGGAAGCAATCAGTATTGCCGGCTGCTGGACGTGGCTTGACAAATAGATAGTTTGTGTCCCAAGGACAGATATTTCATCTTGTAGTGATTCAGCATTCTTGTCTCTGAAATTCACTTTCAAAGGGTCACATTTGTTCTCAATTGTGACAGTGTATTACCTGACTATATGTTATGTGAGAAGCGTTTAAAAACTCCCAGTGCCTGTCACCCTCCAGATGAATGAAATCAGAATTTAGGAGAGCAGTGCAGTGGTATTGGAAAGAAAAGAGTCTTAGTTGATACTTTGTGCAGACTTGATTAAGAACCACTGCTTTTAGAGACAGAAACCCATTAGTTTCAGTGTCTTAAGTGAGACTAAAACAAGCCCATAAGATTTCTGAGTGTCCAAAGTTATGAGCAACATTTTAGAAAATGGGATAACTGTTGGCAAGAATGTAGTATCATGCATAGCATATTCCAGCCAAACTAGGTCTTCTTAAAACTCCTCAAGAGATGTTATTTTCCTGATTAGAGCAAAGAGATAATTTTAATGAATCACTGCAAAAAAAAAATACTTAATATATTAAAAAAAACTTTAAAAATATAACTTATAAAGGATTTAATTTGGTGATAAAAGATTTAACCAGATGTAATAGCATCCTATTTGTGAATATACATGGCCTTTAAATGGAGCAAAGAATATCCATATTTTTAGTCAATTTTTCACATTGCTGTCATGACATGTGTGAAATAAACAAGAAACATTTTTGAGACCAAATTCAATGATTCTGTGTTTTACTGGTATGCTTCCAATAAAAACTTCATTTTACTTCCTGAAATACATTTTTATCAAATTTGGTAAGAATTCTATTAGCAGTTTTCTGGAAAACATCTGAAGTATATAAATCAATCTTAATTAATTTAAAGTCACTGTGCCTTATTTTTTTTTTTTTTTTTTTGGTGGAATCCATGAAAAGATTCTAGGTTCCATTTGATGACATAGAAAAATCCCAAAGTTTCAAATACCAAGATGGTCTTGCTAAAGTTTCCTTGAGTATCTTAGCTCTTCCCTCCATATGCTGATTGATGTATGTCCTGTGGAGCTGACAACCATGTGCAGGGGATGTTAATGATGGTGATGGTCATGATGGTGCTGCTGATGGTAATGGTGATGCTCAAGAAGATGAGGATGACTCCTACTTTCACACTGACCATGAAAGTTCTGTCACTTATAGTGCAACACATAAAAAGGATGCTTTATCAGATATGATAATAGAAAACTTAATTAAGCTTTACAATAATGTTTTCTATGTTGTGTAACTTTTTGATGCTTCTAATACTGTAAATGCTGTCAAACTGTATCTTTGTATGAGAAGATGCTAATATAATCTGCAACACTATAAAGCATAATTTCTTTTGAGATATTTTTTGAGGATAGCAATTTGGCTTGCAATATTTTGGGTATAAACTTCAGAAATTAGTGAACATTTTATTCTGTTGAAAGACATTTCGTAGTTGGGAATGTTGTCAATGTTTATCTAGGTAGTTTATTCCTAGCCTTGGCTTGGGCCTAAGGGCTTGGAAGGGCAGTCAGTGAGAAGTAATTGACTTGTCCTATAGGACTAAAAGGGGCTTCCCTGGTGGCTCAGAGGGTAAAGCATCTGCCTGCAATGCAGGAGACCTGGGTTTGACCCCTGGGTCAGGAAGATCCCCTGGAGAAGGAAATGGCAACCCACTCCAGTACATTTGCCTGGAAAATCCCATGGACAGAGAAGCCTGGTAGATTACAGGCCATGGGATCTCAAAGAGTCGGACACGACTGAGTGACATCACTTTCACTTTCACTTCATAGGACTAAAAGAAGTGAAAAAAGGAGATTGGATTCAAAGGTACAAGCAACCTGGATTTTCCATAAAAGAGAACATACTCCTCGTTAGGAAACCCCAGTCTAAAGTCAGGAGATAAGAGGATAGTTACTGGGGATATTCAACTAAAGGCCTCACCTGTTTGGACTGTGTAATGAGATTCCTGCCATATCTGAGAAGTTGCTTTGGACAACATCAAAGGTCTCTTTCATTGCTAGAGTTCCATAATTAATGATAGAAGATAGGCAGTTTGGATAAGATGTTCTAACTATGTAAAAATACAGTGATGCACTTTCTTTGACATATTGCAATAATTATTACTCCTGTGTTTTGAATACTTTGTATCTGAAAGATAGAACAGAGCCTCAGGTTTCACCCTTTTTTTTTTTTTTAACTCTTTGGTAGGATTTCATTATAGACAGAAACCTAAGCAGAAATTAGTCAGAGATTAATTTTGTTATTATAAATACAACATGTATGAAAACTCTGTCACCAAATAGCACTAAGATTTTATTTATAGTGCTGTGGGTAAAAGTTGAAGGTGGGAAGTACAATTGTAAAGGAGAAACCAGGAGAGGCCAAAACAAAGATATGATATTGTGATTTATAAGAAATACATGTTTGATCTTCAGATGACCAAAATATGTTTCTCAGATATATTTGATCTTCTGTGGTTCCTAGTTCACAGTTCCCAAAACCCTTGGAATTTCCTGAAGGATGAGACTTAATGAGAGCATCTTTTGTTATAATATTTGTTCTCTTGTCCTCAGTTCCTGAAATGAGTGTCTTGTTATTCATAATGAGCTCCTTCCCACCACAGCTGAGTTCCTGTTAACAAGGTGACATTCTGAACACAGCTAAAGCTGGGGGTGCTGGTTGCAGATGGCTGGAAATCTCTCAGAAGGGCTGATGCTGAAGCTCAAGCTCCAATACTTTGGCCACCTGATGTGAAGAGCCGACTCACTGGAAAAGACTCCGATGTTGGGAAAGATTGAAGGCAGAAGGAGGAGACAAAGGATGAGATGGTTGCATGGCATCACTGACTCAATGGAAATGAGTTTGAGCAAGCTCCAGGAAATATTGAAGAACAGGGAAGCCTGGTGTGCTGCAGTTCATGGGGTCTCAAAGAGTCAGACACAACTTAGCGACTGAACAACAAAGCAAGTAAAATGTTTCTCTGAGCCCTGTGCGCTGATCTGGCAAATTAGTTAACCCCAAGGAGGGGATTGTGGGGTCTTCCGATTTGTAACCAATTCCTCTGAGTACAGGTGACAACCTGAACCTGCACCTGATGTCTGAAGTCCAAGGAGGGTTTCTCTAGTATGTAGCCAGGGAGTTAGAAGCCCAGGTGGCCACCAGGCCTCGGGATTGGCCTCTGAGTTTGGGACAGTCTTGTACTCTTCTCCTGTGGGAGCTGAGGTTCTCTCAGGTAGACAGTGTCAGAACAGACTTGAATTGGAGGAGTGCAGCTGGTGTTTGGAGACTTGTCTTTCATGATGTGGGGAATCACTCCCCCCGCTCACCATGAAACCGGGTCTCAGAATCAGCCCTTTTAATAGGAGGTGCAGTCTGATATTTCAGCCCTCTCTCTGGTAATGATCACAGCCTCTTGGAGGTTTGGTTTCAGAAGTAGTGATGATAACTGTTACTGAAGTAGTCCAGGGAGGTGCTTTGTAGGCATCACATTATATGCTTGTCACAACTCTTTGTAGCCATTGTCTTGGTTTGACAGAAAGCGAAACTGACTTAGATTTAGTAAGGACCTTAGCCAAAATGACATCACTAGGTGTGAGAAAGGGGGATAGGACTCCATGCAGTCCATCTCTGCCGCCATCATCTGCAGGGCTCCCACCTCTACATCTACACGCCATCCCTCTGACTTCCCAACGTGACTACATTGAAAATGAGGTCCGGCTGGCTGTCAGGTCTGCTATATTCTGTGTGTGCATGGTGATTATGAAATCACTTCACCTTTCCCTTTTCTAAATTTTATATAGAGTACATTTAATTTCCTCTACATAGAAAACCCTAAAGACTCCACCAGAAAATTACTAGAACTAATCAATGATTGTAGTAAAGTTGCAGGATATAAAATCAACACACAGAAATCCCTTGCATTCCTATACACTAATAATGAGAAAACAGAAAGAGAAATTAAGGAAACAATTCCATTCATCATTGCAATGGAAAGAATAAAATACTTAGGAATATATCTACCTAGAGAAACTAAAGACCTATACGTAGAAAACTATAAAACACTGATGGAAAAAATCAAAGAGGACACTAATAGATGAAGAAATATACCATGTTCATGGATTGGAAGAATCAATATAGTGAAAATGAATATACTATGCAAAGCAATTTATAGATTCAATGCAATCCCTATCAAGCTACCAATGGTATTCTTCACAGAGCTAGAACAAATAATTTCACAATTTGTAGGGAAATACAAAAAACCTCGAATAGCCAAAGCTATCTTGAGAAAGAAAGAAGAATGGAACTGGAGGAATCAACCTACCTGACTTCAGGATCTACTACAAAGCCACAGTTATCAAGATAGTATGGTACTGGCACAAAGACGGAAGTATAGATCAATGGAACAAAATAGAAAGCCCAGAGATAAATCCATGCACATATGGACACCTTATCTTTGACAAAGGAGGCAAGAATATACAATGGATTAAAGACAATCTCCTTAACAAGTGGTGCTGGGAAATCTGGTCCACCACTTGTAAAAGAATGAAACTAGAACACTTTCTAACACCATACACAAAAATAAACTCAAAATTGATTAAAGATCTAAATGTAAGACCAGAAACTATAAAACTCCTAGAGGAGAACATAGGCAAAACACTCTCTGACATACATCACAGCAGGATCCTCTATGACCCACCTCCCAGAATATTGGAAATAAAAACAACAATAAACAAATGGGACCTAATTAAACTTACAAGCTTCTGCACATCAAAGGAAACTATTAGCAAGGTGAAAAGGCAGCCTTCAGAATGGGAGAAAATAATAGCAAATGAAGCAACTGACAAACAACTAATCTCAAAAATATACAAGCAACTCCTACAGCTCAACTCCAGAAAAATAAATGACCCAATCAAAAAATGGGCCAAAGAACTAAATAGACATTTCTCCAAAGAAGACATACAGATGGCTAACAAACACATGAAAAGATACTCAACATCACTCATTATCAGAGAAATGCAAATCAAAACCACTATGAGGTACCATTTCACGCCAGTCAGAATGGCTGCAATCCAAAAGTCTACAAGCAATAAATGCTGGAGAGGGTGTGGAGAAAAGGGAACCCTCTTACACTGTTGGTGGGAATGCAAACTAGTACAGCCACTATGGAGAACAGTGTGGAGATTCCTTAAAAAACTGGAAATAGAACTGCCTTATGACTCAGCAGTCCCACTGCTGGGCATACACACTGAGGAAACCAGAAGGGAAAGAGACACGTGTACCCCAGTGTTCATCGCAGCACTGTTTATAATAGCCAGGACATGCAAGCAACCTAGATGTCCATCAACAGATGAATGTATAAGAAAGCTGTGGTACATATACACAATGGAGTATTACTCAGCCATTGAAAAGAATACATTTGAATCAGTTCTCATGAGGTGGATGAAACTGGAGCCTATTATACAGAGTGAAGTAAGCCAGAAGGAAAAACACCAATACAGTATACTAATGCATATATATGGAATTTAGAAAGATGCTAACAATAACCCTGTGTATGAGACAGCAAAAGAGACACTGATGTATAGAACAGTCTTATGGACTCTGTGGGAGAGGGAGAGGGTGGGAAGATTTGGGAGAATGGCATTGAAACATGTATAATATCATGTATGAAACGAGTTGCCAGTCCAAGTTCGATGCACGATACTGGATGCTTGGGGCTAGTGCACTGGGATGACCCAGAGGGATGGTATGGGGAGGGAGGAGGGAGGAGGGCTCAGGATGGGGAACACAGGTATACCTGTGGTGGATTCATTTTGATATTTGGCAAAACTAATACAATTTGTAAAGTTTAAAAATAAAATAAAATTAAAAAAAAAATAAAATGTTGTATTAGTTTCAGGTATATAGCAAAGGGATATATACATATATATTTCAGATTCTTTTCCCATTTAGGCTATTGAGTAGAATTCCTTGTTTTAAATAGTAGGTCCTTGTTGGTTATGTATACATATACATATAGTCATATTATATATTTTATATATATTCATGTGTATATATTAATCCCAAACTCCTAATTTATCCCCATCCCCCACATTTCTCCTTTGGTAACTATCAGGTTTATTTCTAAGTCTGTAAGTCTGTTTCTGTTTTGTAAATCAGTTCCTTTGTATCTTTTTTCTTAGGTTCCACATATAAGTGATATTATGTGATATTTGATTTTTGTTTGACTTACTTATTATGACAATTTCTAGGTCCATCCATGTTGCTGTAAATGTCATTATTTCATTCTTTTTTATGGCTGTGTAATATACCATTGTGGGTATATAGCATATCCATATACATACCACATCTTCTTTATCCATTCCTCTGTTATTGGGTACTTAGGTTGCTTCCTTATCTTGGCTATTGTGAAGAGTGCTCCTATAAACAGTGGGGCACATGAGTACATGCATTTATCCATTCCTTTATTCTCAAAATTCCTTTACCTTTTTCTTTTCACCAAATAAGATATTAAACCAAAAACCTTAGTAACATTATACATTAGAAACATTACCAAAATGCATTAGATGACAAGTTCCTCTCTGATTATTTGCCATGATGTAGAGCCATTAATTTGGTGTCTGTGTGGCAAAGATAAATGATTAAATGAAACAACCACAACAGCAGCAAAAACTCACAGTCAAAACATGCTGTTGCAGTAAGATCAAAATTAATTTCAGAACTTTAGATTCTTTAGTGGTATAACCTCACTGAAGATGCGTAACCTTTAATTTCCAAGGTGTAGGCTAGTCTGTGTCCAAATTAGTGATTTTTTTCATTCTGCCTTAAGAACCTATGAAAAGATATTAGTGACATAAATTGTACTTATTTTGTGTAATCTTTTCAGTGATTATTGCAAGAATTATAAATTATTATCATAAAAGAAAAATATAATTTTACATTTCATAAGGAGAATATTTTCAGAAAAGCTAATGTATGAGTATAGGTGACTTAATTTATCTTAGTGACCTGAAGAATATCATGGTCCCAGTGGAAAATACATCCCTGGCAGTATCTGCCAACCACCAATCAACTCCAAGTGGATTCTGGAACCAAAGTTCCTGATTGGGGGCTGGTGAGCTATTCTTGTTGTCAAAAGTCCTTGCAGCCTCCAGGGAACACAGCTCAGGCTTCACCTCCACTTTGGGTGATGCTGGGCCCCCTGCCTTAGAAGCCTCATGTCTCAGAAAAGCTGGTGTCTGCACTGGTCTGTGGACCAATGACATGGACTTAATTTGTGCCTTCAAAATTCATAAGTCAAAGCCCTACACTCTAGGACCTCAGAATGTGACTATATTTGAAGATAAGGCCTTTAAGAAGGTAATAAGGTAAAATAAATGCATGTGGACGGGCTGGTACACTCACAAGAAGAGAAAATTAGGACACAGACATGCCCAGAGGGAAAACCATGTAAAGAGACAGGAAAAGATGATAAGGTGGTCATGTCTAAGCCAAGGAGACAGATCTCAGAAAATACACACACCAGAACAACCCTATCAACACCTTGATCTCAGACTTCTAGCCTCCAGAACTGTGACAAAGTACGTATCTGTTGTGTAAACCACCAGGTCTGTGAGACTGTGTCACGGCAGCAACAGTAAACAGATTCATCTACTTTTCAGTGTCCATCAAACGATGTGAAGGGTTGTAGGGTAACCAGGCTCAGACAAGCCCAGCACTCTGTCTATCCTTAATGGCCCCTAAACCCAAAGCAGCTCACCAACTTGAGTCTTTCCATTTTTTTTTTTAATTTTTATTTGTTTAGAGCAGTGTTAGCAGAATTGAAAGGAAGATGTGGTTTCCCCATACGTGCCCAGCCCCTAAGGACGTATGAGTGGAACGTGTGTTGTTGTCGAGAACTCTACACTGACACACTAGAACCCCCAGAGTGCACAGTGGACATCAGCGTTCACTCTTGGTGTGTTTATTTTCCCCCAAGATAATGTTAAATTTTATTGCTTTCGTTTTTCAAGATGTATACTCATCACTGATCAAAAGTCATTGACCTAAGGGATCATAGGCTATTGCCACTGTGTTTAAGCATCCAAATCATTCATTGTTGCTGTTCAGTGGCTCAGTCGTGTCCGACTCTTTGTGGCCCCATGGACTGGGGTCACAAAGATCCTGAAGATCACTAATGGCCTTTTAAAAAATTATTTAGCAATAAGAAATATTGCCTATTCACATATTTGATAGTCCTTTTTTTTGGTTTCTTGAGTGTAAAATGCTAGAAAGTTAACTGTTGTTAGGTTCTCAGAGAGCACAGGAAGGTTTCTGTTTATCCTTTGCCCAAATCATAATAGCTTTTCATGACCAGATTTTTGTCCTGTTAGCTGGTTTTTAAAGGCATAATACTTGAGGTAGAAAATATTGCATATTTAGTAAATCCAAAATGATACCCCAAATTGTAAGTATGAAACCACTAACTGCTAAGAACTCATTGAAAAGCAGATTTTTAAAGTGAGTCCCATAGGATGGCATATATCCACTTAAAGAGAAATAGCCTCCTTACTGCTGGTCTGGGGGCCTTCCTCTGAGTTTGTATGAGGTGACCCTTCCTCTGGGAGGATGTGGCATGTTGAGCTGGCGAGGTGGGTACATAAGATTTCAGTACATCATTTTGCTCACCATCATTCTCCATGAGCTAATCTGTCCCTGCATATTACTGACAGAAACATCTGAGTTAAAAATAATAATAATAATAATAGCCATGAAACACTCCAGAGTGAATCAATACAGATTGTAATATACTGGAAGAATAATGAACCAGAGAAGCATTGACTGTCTCTGTTGGCTAGTTGAAAATGGAGATATTTTCTAAGCAGGGAACTCCATGATTATTTGATGAAGAAGTCAAGAATTTAAATACTTTCTCAATTGAAAGAAGTGGCTTGAATGTAGCCCTTTTATAGTAGATCTTTTCGAAAGTAATGGGGAAAAGACATCAAAAAAGTATTTGAGGCAGGAGGAGAAATAGGGAAAGAACAGTTGGATCTACCCTAGCAATTGAAGATTTCCTGGGTGGTCAGAGAAAAGTGAACAAGGGGCAGAGTTGGTTATTTGGGAAGATGGTCCAGGTGTGGTGCTTGGGTTTTATTTCAAGTGCAAGTTATTGAAGGATTTTTAGCAAGGAAATAGCACAACTCTTTTTTCTTTAAAAATGTCACTCTTGCTGACATATGACAACCAAATTACATGTTTTCAGGGCTGACAATGGAGAAGCCACTTAAGAGGCTGCTTAGTAACCCATCAAGAAATAATGGCAGCGTGAACTCTGATTGCCGTGGTAGAGCAGGAGGAAAGTGGATGGACTGGAGATGTATTTGGAAGTAGAAATATTACAAGTGGTTGTGAAGTTTTTGTGAAGATGCTGTGAGGCACAGAGGGGAGAAGAATAAGTGTATACTCCCAATTTTCCTACTTGAACAATTTATGAGTCATGGTATTATTTACTGAAATGGGCCAATCTTAGTGAAGAATGGATTGTTTTTTTTTAGTTGCTGTTTTAAAAGTTGTACAAATAATTTTGTATGAAAATAATGATAATGGCTTCACCAGGTACCATGTGCTTTGACCTTCCTTCACTTTCCAAAGGTAGTTGATATGAAAATATAGAATAACATATATCCCAATTATCAACTACAGAAATGGGGAAATAACTTCATTGGCGGGGTAGCCCTGAGTGAAAGCAAAAAAGATATCATCACTCATCATTTTATTACATTGTATCTTATTTGAAGAAGTTTACATGCATTTTGTAACCATAAAGCAACTAAGTTTCCTAAACTATGTGGGTCTCTAATTGCCTGTGATGTACTGATGAGGGCTCTAAGACAGAATTCTTGCACTTATTCATCTGAAAGAGAAAAACATACGGACACAGACATACAGTGCAGGAGGGTGTGTGCATATGTGTATGTGTGTATGTGTCATTCAGTCATGTCTGACTCTTTGCAACCCCGTGGACTGTTGCCCACCAGGCTCCTCTATCCATGGGATTCTCCAGGCAAGAACACTGAAGATATTGTCATTCCCTTCTCCAGGGGATGTTCCTGACCCAGGTATCTAACCTGGGTCTCCTACATTAGCAGGCAGATTCTTTACCATCTGAGCCAGCAGGGAAGCCTGTGCAGAAGGATACATACTGCCAAAGGGAGTGAAAAACTAGCATCCAGATACAAAGTGATATACAAAGAATGGGAATGGGATAAACCAATGATTTCACAGAGGATCTGGCTTTTCAGTAGGCACATGTGTGGTGTTTGTCCTGTGGTCATATGGAAAGAGACCAGAGGGACAGAATGAATGGGGAGTCAACATTTTAAACATTTAGCTTTAGTCTTTCTTTTTGGCTGGACCATGGGGTGATTGTAGAGAAGAATTTGTGTTTAGTTGTGAGGACATTACCTGGTGCTAAGAATTGTGACCCTGTGTTGTAGGTAGAAAGACTCATTCAAACATCTTTCAAAGGATTTTTTCAGTGGCTATAGACTATACATGGAGAAGGCAATAGCAATGCACTCCAGTACTCTTGCCTCAAAAATCCCATGGATGGAGGAGCCTAGTGGGCTGTAGTCCATGGGGTCGTGAAGAGTCGGACACGACTGAGCGACTTCACTTTTCACTTTTCACTTTCATGCATTGGAGAAGAAAGTGGCAACCCACTCCAGTGTTCTTGCCTAGAGAATCCCAGGGACGGGGGAGCCTGGTGGGCTGCCGTCTATGGGGTCACACAGAGTCGGACACAACTGAAGTGACAGCAGCAGCAGCAGCATAGACTGTACATGGGTATTCTTAATTTTCTACCTCTTGTTTGTATTTTTTTTAACATTCTATTCTAACTGTAACCTTGGAATACATTATATATATATATTTTTTTAAACTTTTTTATGCTCTTTTTCCTGTCTCACTTTCTGTTTCTCTCACACATATACTTTAGGATAAAAAAGTTGACGTAAGAAAAAACTCCACATAGCTGAATAATTACAGATGATGTAGAAATCAATATGAATAAATGATGAATTAACTTTTGTTTTAAAACTCACAGCTATGAAACTCTTAAATCAATTAATCCAGTATGGAACAAAGTGGAAAGGATGAACAAGATGGTAGTCAGCATATTTATTGGATGATGAGGAATGAAAACAATATTTATAGTCTGTTAACATGATAGGCAGATTAGTTAAAAAATAAAGAATTAAATGTTATAAAAGAATAGAGTCATTTTTATGGCAATAAGTTAGACCTCTCCTTCCTTTTACCATCTGCTCTCTTCATATAGCTTATTAATCATAAGTTTCTTGTGAATTTTTTTTTTTCTTAACACCTTCTTGGTGAGCTATTGATGTGCCATTTCACAGAGTAACTTCACAGGACTTCTGATCTCCAACTAGAAGTCTTGAATTAAACCTTGTGTATTCTCACTTAGCAACTTCTAGGATCCACAAAGAATCCTAAATTGGAATTCAGTTTCTATTTTTCCACCTCTATTGCTCAGGAATAATCCCTAAGATAAAAGGAGAGAAGTAATCCCTAATGGTGTCTCTGGTGGTTCATATGGTAAAGAATCTACCTGCAATGCAGGAGATTCAGGTTCAATCCCTGGGTCAGAAAGATACCCTAGAGAAGGAAATGGCAACCCATTCCAGTATTATTGCCTGGAGAACCTCATGGATAGAGGAGCATGGTTCCTCCAGGCTAGAGTCCATGTTCTCAGAGTCAGGCACAACTGAGCGACTAATACTTTCACTCAATCCATATACAGACAGTTCATAAAGACTGAGAATCAGGCTACACATAGGGGTTGAACACTGGCTTTTATCTAATAGGAAATTACATCTATTGCTTTGATAATTCTCAAGCAAATATACTACCTGAAATGAAAAACAAAAACAAAAAAATCAGTTGTTGAAGTGAATATTAGTATATAAAAAATACTTCAGTAATGATAAGGGAAAGAAAACCATACTGGAACATTTTTAGAATCTTCCTTGGAAAACGGGGAGGAACTTTCTCCAGGTAGAAGTGATGTCAGTGTTAAACAGACCTGGCAATGTGACTTGTTAGCTGTGTGGCATTTGTCTCTGAGACTGAGTTCCCTCATCTCTAATGAGAAAAGCAATGACTTAACCTACAAAGTTGCTATAAGGATTAAAGATGATAGTTATTTGAGCAGTGCCTGACAGATGCATCACTGGCATTAAGTAAATGCTTTTAGAGAAGTCTATAAGAATTTATAAAGATATTCACATAAATACCTTGCCCCACCCCCACAAATGCATAGTTGCTTCTGTGTCTCTACTTGCCCACAGGAAGTATAGAATTCGAAAAGAATGAGAATGTTTTCTTGTGTTTCTTAGTTGAATGACACATTTGATTGCTATTCAACTATTTTGCCTATTGGGGCTTCCCTGGTGACTCAGTGGTAAAGAATCTGCTTACCTACGTAGGAGATGTGGGTTCAGTCTCTGGGTTAGGAAGATCCCCTGGAGAAGGAAATGGCAACTCACTCCAGTATTCTTGCCTGGAGAATCCCATGAACAGAGGAGCCTGGCAAGCTGCAGTCCATGGGGTTGCAAAGAGTTGGACACAACTTAGCTACTAAACGACAAGAAAATTTTGCCTACTGGCTCCACTGAATAGACAAAAGTACAAATGTATGCAATTTTATATTCTCACCTAGATATAAATATGTTTATGTAGAGCCCAAACATACATGTGTACATACATGTGGGGTGGTAGTGGTGCTCAGTTGCTCAGTCATGTCTGACTCTTTGGGACCCCATGAACTGTAGCCTGCCAGGCTCCCCTGTCCATGGGATTTCCCAGGCAGTAATACTGGAGTGAGTTAACATTTCCTCCTCCAGGGGATCTTCCTGACTCAGAGATCATGTTTATATATCTATATCTATCTATCTACCTGTGTATCTATCTGTATCTAATCTGTCTCTATATGTATGTACTAAGTAGGCTGCATAACATTCAAGAAGAAAATGATCTTTCATAATTCATTTGGGAGACCTTCAGGGCTGCCCTTTGGATCGTCATGAACATGTCATAAATGATATAAATGGCACCATTAGTACTAAATGGAACTGGTTGCTGCCTTTAAAAAAAAAAAAAAGAATTGATTTCTATTGAGGTATTAGTTGCTATAATGGAAAGTGAATGGACTTCAGGTCAAAAAGCTTAACCTAGCACTGTGGCTTATTAGCTGTGTGGCATTTGGCTCCCAGCCTGGGTTTCTTCATCAATCATGAGAAAAGCAGGACTCAACTTCACAAAAGTGCTGTAAGGATTAAAGATACTAGTTACTTGAACAGCACCCGGCACATGCATCTTAGGCATTCAATAAATACTTGATCTTTCAGTTATATTTTCTTTAGTCATGTCCTGGGAATCACTGCATCACACAGACTCAGAATTACTTGAGCTGAAAGGACTCTAGGTACCATGTGTTAGAAAACAGTCTAGTAAAGAAGTATGTGAGCTGGTTAAGTCACATGTTATTGTTGTTCAGTCAATCAGTCATGTCTGATTGTATGCAACCCCATGGACTATAGCATGCCAGGCTCCTGTCCTTCATTATCTCCCAGAGTTTGCTCAAACTCATGTCCATTGAGTTGGTAAGCCATCCAACCATCTCATCCTCTGTTGTCCCCTTCTCCTCCTGCCCTCATTCTTTCCCAGCATCAGGGTCTTTTTCAATGAGTCAGCTCTTTTCACCGGGTGGCCAAAGTATTGGAGTTTCAGCTTCAACATCAGTCCTGGGGTTCCAATGAACACCCAGGACTGATCTCCTTTACAATGGACTGGTTGGATCTCCTTGCAGTCCAAGGGACTCTCAAGAGTCTTCTTCAGCACTATAATTGAAAGCATCAATTCTTTGGTGCTCAGGAGTCTTTATGATCCAACTCTCATATCTGTACATGACTACTGGAGAAACCATGATTGAGTAACTTGGTGGGTTCAGAGTGTGGTCTTCCTCAGATACATAAATCCAGAGATTCAATTTTAATTCATCCATAAGAGGACTGATAAATATTAGCAAAATATAGTACTTAAATTTCTCTCAGTGAGAAGATAGCTAGAGTTCTGAACAGGACTGGTTGCCCAGACAGAATGGTCTGTCCTCTATTAGCATATCTACCCAGGAGACAAGATCAACCTATTTCCTGGTGAGTAAATTGTCAGAGCAAGTCCTTCAAACATATGACATTTGATTATTTGTATAAATATACTTCTGAAATTTTCTTTCATTTAAAGACAAAAAATTATATTCTGGTAAACTACAAATTCGTGTATCATAGTTTCACAGATATAGATTCATCATTCATTTATAAAACTAATTATGCTATTATCTTCACTCTTCTGTATTTTCTGTAAGTAGATGAAATAGGACTGTGTGTAATTCAAAGGAAATATTCTTAAGGCCTTTGGAAAGTTGTTATCTAGGTTCATAAGTTTGCATTTAATATACATTTGTTTTAGTTTGTTTTGGGACAACAAAAATATCTTTATCAGGAAGTTCTAAAAATTATTTTTCAACTAATCAATATTTATCAAACAAATCAGGCCAGCTTCAGAAAGTCCAGATTGTGTTTTCTATTTTATCTACCTCTTTCCCCCCCAGATTTTAAGTGACAGTAAGATGCGTGCAAAGTTGTGAACAATAATTTAGTGCCATCATATCTCCATCTTTTTACAGAATCATTGCTAAAGTCTTATTTGTGGGCATAGGGATAACAATAGAAAAGATGCAGTGAGGCAACAGAGAGTCAGTTTCACTGAGAATCACTCAGTGAGGATGCTTTTTGATATGACTGATGAAAGAGCTTAAATAATATGTGATTTATCATTAACATAATAGTCCAAATATGGGCCTTGAGATTGATGGGTTCACTAGTTCAACAAGGGAAGTGAGGACTCCAGCCCCTTCTGTCTTCCTGTGCTGTGATGCTGTGGTTGGCAGCATCCATCTCATTCTCCTTTCTTTTACTGTCATAAGACAGCTTCTGGGAGCCTCTGGGGCTACATAGGTACTGGATTACTTCCCATGGCGTGTGAGATGGCCCGTACCTCTCACTTAATATGGGTGCTCACTCACTTGAGTCGTGTCTGCCTCTTCATGACCCCATGGACTGTAACCTGCCAGGTTCTTCTGTCCATGGGAAGAGGAACCTGTCCATGCCTCTTGTCCCAGGCAAGAATACTGGACTGGATTGCCATGTCCTTCTCTTGGGAATCTTCTCCACCCAGGGATGGAACATGTCTCCTGCACCTCGTGCATTGTAGGCAGATTCTTTACCTCCATGCCACTTGGGAAGCCCACCAGTAGATATCTGTTGAAAGCTATCCCTGAGTCTCTTATGTTTTTGTATTGATACATTTTTTTCTGAGAAAAGGCATTAAACAATCATTTTCATTATTGTTGTTGAAGATTACTTTTCAATGTTGTTGGAGTGGCAAACAGTCTTGGAGGGTACAGACCATGGCTTTCTCTGAGCAGAGGGATGATGTGTCTCCTGACAAGGGTAGTAGTACTATTTCCCTCAGGGCAAAGGTCGTGCTAGGTTGCTAGTGGTCCTTGTATAAGATTAGGGATTTCCTAAGATCTGCCTTTCTCAGCTGTGACACAGAGCCACAGTGTGTAGCAATCACCGGCGCCCACCTCCATATCTCCCCAGGGGATTCAGGGTGTAAGAAGCACAGATAGGAGCATGAATCTCCCACTGCTATCAGTAATAAATGTCTTTGCCTTTGAGTTAAGGCTCCTCATGTTTTCTGGCAATGTGTTAAATAATTGTGAGAAGCTAACTTCCACCTTGATGGCAGAAAGTGAAGAGGACCTAAAAAGCCTCTTGATGAAAGTGAAAGTGGAGAGTGAAAAAGTTGGCTTAAAGCTCAACATTCAGAAAACAAAGATCATGGCATCTGGTCCCATCACTTCATGGGAAATAGATGGGGAAACAGTGGAAGTGTCAGACTTTATTTTGGGGGGCTCCAAAATCACTGCAGATGGTGACTGCAGCCATGAAAGTAAAAGACATTTACTCCTTGGAAGAAAAGTTATGACCAACCTAGATAGCATATTCAAAAGCAGAGACATTACTTTGCCAAAAAAGGTCCGTCTAGTCAAGGCTATGGTTTTTCCTGTGGTCATGTATGGATGTGAGAGTTGGACTGTGAAGAAAGCTGAGCGCCAAAGAATTGATACTTTTGAACTGTGGTGTTGGAGAAGACTCTTGAGAGTCCCTTGGACTGCAAGGAGATCCAACCAGTCTATTCTGAAGGAGATCAGCCCTGGGATTTCTTTGGAAGGAATGATGCTAAAGCTGAAACTCCAGTACTTGGGCCACCTCATGCGAAGAGTTGACTCATTGGAAAAGACTCTGATGCTGGGAGGGATTGGCGGCAGGAGGAGAAGGGGAAGACAGAGGATGAGATGGCTGGATGACATCACTGACTCGATGGACTTGAGTCTGAGTGAACTCCGAGAGTTGGTGATGGACAGGGAGGCCTGGCGTGCTGCGATTCATGGGGTCGCAAAGAGTCGGACACAACTGAGCGACTGAACTTAACTGAACTTCCAGCCTATAGGTCCAGTAAAATCTCACACGGTTCTTCTCAGTTTCCTAAAACATCTCCAGCAAGTTTCTCCTCCTATGAGATAAAATAAAATGGGGTTGCGAGTGATTCACAAACCAATCGCCAGCAATAAGAATGGGATGCAACTAGAAGCAGCAGCCCCATGCCCTAAGCAGAGGACAATCCTCAGATGACAGCTATTATTCAGTGGATGAAAGAAGAATGGAATAGAACTTGGAGACTCAGATAAAATATCAGGCACAAGTTCCACACCAAGTCTCTCCAGAATCCAGAAAGATCTTTGCATCAGAAAAAACATGGGAATTAGGAGTTTCTTACTATGACAGTAATATGGCTGGAGGGACAAAACTCCAAAAAGAATTGACCCCCTGAATATTCAAAGCCAAAATTAGTTACACGTATTTTAGGAAATATGCTGATTATTATGCCCAAATCCTTAGTCCTCTTATTTTAATTTATAACATGTATATCACATGTTTTGTGAATCTCTTTTTGTCAGTTAATTCTTCATTATTTTTTGAGATTTTTTTTTTTTTTAGTGACAGGAAAGAGGAAGTTCCCTTCAGCTCTCAAAATTGGCTACAGTGAGATACTGTCTCTCCTTTTTGAGAAATCCTTTTTTACAACTGGAATTATAGTGATAAAGTGAAAGTTTAGAGGACTTTTGTGCTTTTTTCAAAAGTAAATTTTAAAGATGTCTACTTAAAAAAGAAATGAACTTCACGACTTTAGTGACAATTACAGTCATTGCTAAATCATATCCTCCATTTCTGTTTTCACTATCAACTGACATGAATTTAACACCAGGGGATTTCCTGAGAGTGTTGAAAGTTAATATGGCACTTGATGTATAAATTTCTTACTTGAGTAAAGTAATATAGCATTGGAGGAAACCATTAACATGCTGACCACAGAGTTACAGAAATATCTCAGCTGAGCTCATGTTAAGTAGTGCTGACAAACATTGTGATTTCCCTGAAAAAAGAAGAGAACTCAGTCTGAATCTTTAATAAGATGGGATGAAGATGCAAAACTTTCCATTTGTTTACCTTAGAATCTTTTCTGAATGGTGTGTGTGCTTGTGTGTGCATATGTGCTCAGTCACTTCAGTCATATCTGACTCTGCAACTCCATGGACTGTAGTCCGCCAGGCTCCTCTGTCAAGGAGATTGTCCAGGCAAGAATACTAGAATGGATTGCCATGCCCTCCTCCAGGCCATCTTTCTGACTCAGGGATCGAACCCAGGTCTCCCCCATTGCAGGAATATTCTTAACCTGCTGAGTCATGTGGGAAGCCCATTTTGAATGGCTTAAGACGTTAAAAGTGAAGACCTATTGGAGAGTTAAAATCACTGCCTTATACAAATGCAACAGTATCCTATACTGAAAAATTTTAACACTTAAAAATTAGCAAAATTCTCCAAAACAGATCTGGAAAGATGCTCAATATCATTAGTCATTAGAGAAATGCCAATCAAAATCTTAATGAGGTGCCACTTCACAAAGGTAAATATAGTGTTGTTTCTTTTTTTAAAGGAAAATTACAAGTGTTTGCAAAGCTGTGGAGAATTTGGAACTCTTGTACACTTCTGATGGGGATGTGTTATGTTTCAGTCATTGTAGAAAAGAGTTCAACTCTTCCTCAAACAGTTAACTTCAGATTACCATATGACCCAGCAATTCCACTCTTACGTATATGCCCAAAAGGGCGAGAAATTGATTCTCAAATTCAAACACACTCATGTTCAAAGCAGCATGAATCACAATAGGCCAAATGTGGAATCAGCCCAAGTGGCCACCATCGAATGAATAAACATTGTGATATATGCACGCAGTGGGATAGTATTCAGCCCTAAAGAGGAATGAGGTACTGACAAGTGCTATGAGGTGGATAAAATCTAGGACACTATGCCAAGTGAAAGAAGCCAAGGGACTTCCCTGGTGGGCTAATGGCTAATACTTCGCTTTCCAATGCAGAGGGTATGGGTTTGATCCCTGGTCGGGGAGCTAAGATCACACATGCCTCTCAGTCAAAAGATTAAAATGTAAAACAGTAGCAATATTGTAACAATTCAATAATGATTTTTAAAATGTCCCACGTTAAAAAAAAATCTTAAAAAAAAAGAAGCCAAGTATTAGAGGTCACATATTATATGATTCTACTTATATAAAATATTCAGATAGATAAATCCAGTAAAATAGAATTCAGATGGTTGATGCCTGGGGCCTGGGAGCCTAAGGAGTAATTCTCCATGTGTCTAGGTTTCCTTTCAGAGTATGAAAGTAAGTAGATAGAGGGGATGAGTGTAAGGCCTTGCAAATGCACTGAATGCCACTGAATTGTTTACTTTAAAATGGTTGATTTTATGTTGTGTAAAACATTGCTCAGTAAAAAAAAAAAAGTAGACATTTGATAATTACTTTAAAATATTGGCAGGCTTCCCTGAGAGCTCAGTTGGTAAAGAATCCACCTGCAATTTAGGAGACCCCGGTTCAACCCTGGGTTGGGAAGGTCCTCTGTGGAAGGAAAAGGCTACCCAGTCCAGTGTTCTGGCCTGGACAATTCCATGGACTGTATAGTCTATGGGGTCACAAAGAGTCGGACACGACTGGGCGACTTTCAATTTCACTTGAAAATATTGGCACACTGGGGCTTCCCTGATAGTTCAGCTGATAAAGAATCCACCTGCCAATGCAGGAGACCTGGGTTCAATCCCTGGGTTAGGAAGATCCCCTGGAGGAGGGCATGGCAAGCCACTCCAGTACTCTTGCCTGGAGAATCCCAAGGACAGAGAAACCTGGCAGGCTACAGTTCATAGGGTCTCTAAAAGTCAGACAAGACTGAGCAACTAAGCACAGCACACAGCATTGGCACATTACCACTTAGTAGAATATTCAGTAACATACACATGTAACTTGTTTTAACACATACATAATATTTTTTTTAAATCCAATCTATCTGATAGTTATGACTTTTATCATGTAAAATGCTGATACTGATTCCAGAGCTCTAATACTGTTTGAGTTTACAACCTTTCAGCAAAACATAAACACTTTAAGATATTTATAAAGTCCTATGTTTGTATCATGGTACTGAAGGAAAAAAAAATGATACAATATGAAACAAGAGATTTCAGTATATTTAAATGTTAGAAATCCTGCTGTAGAGTGTCCATTTTTTAATCTGAGTGATAAGACATATATTTCAAAATTATATTGAAACTTCATCCTCCAGGTCCACACTTAGTCTCTTCCACTAAAGAACTATTGCTTCAAATGAGCTTTTATTTCTTTTTTAATAAAAACTAACTACTCTTTCAAGATAAGTAATCAAAATGACTCAACTTCATTTGTATTAATGATAGACTTTCCAATACACACCAATTATATTTGAAAAGATTTAAATTCTTGATTTAAGGACATTCAAAACGTTGTCTCATAAAAATTCTGCTTCTGACAAAACAGTTGCTATCAAAGGCTTGCAGTATCTGGCCTCCTTAACCTTGAGAGTGGCAATTTCAAATGAAGAAAATAACCTTTATCTGTCTTGTTCAGGCACAGTTTCAGGGCCAGAAGTTCATTTTTGACATATTCACTGAGGATAATGGATATCACTGATGGCCTTTGATAATTATGTGACATTAATAAAAATAATGAATTATTAAACACTTTACAGCTATTTATTTAACTTGGATGGCAAATCTCACTTTTTTTTTTTTTGCTGCTCCCCATGGCATGTGGGATTTTAATTCCCCCACCAGGGATGGAACCTGGACCCCCTGCATTGAGAACACAGAGTCTTAACCACTGGGCCACCACGGAAGTCCAGAGGATTACGTATATCGGAGAAGGCAATGGCACCCCACTCCAGTACTCTTGCTTGGAAAATCCCCTGGATGGAGGATCCTGTTAGGCTGCAATCCACAGGGTCGCTAAGAGTCGGAGAGGACTGAGTGACTTCGATTTCACTTTTCACTTTTATGCATTGGAGAAGGAAATGTCAACCCACTCCAGTGTTCTTGCCTGGAGAATCCCAGGGATGGGGGAGGCTGGTGGGCTGCCATCTACGGGGTCGCACAGAGTCAGACACAACTGAAGTGACTTAGCATAGCATATATATATATATATATATATATATATATATATATATATATATTTAATTTCACATTTAAAGTACTCTTCTGACTGTTAAACATTTGTATTTGTCCAGTTTGCTTACTTATTCTTGCATTTCTTTTCCCCAACATTTAGCTCATATTTTTATTGTCAGCAAGATAAGGTACTTGAAGTACTTTTGCTTCCCTGCCATTTTTAGAATGCAGTGTTTGATTCTGTATTCTTTTCCTCAAAGCCATTGTAGAGACGGGCTGATGAAAACAAGCTTTATTTTTTCTGCATGATAAATGAGATAAGTGACTGAATCCATTCGACACGACTTAAACCACTGAGGGTTCACTTAGAAAGCATTTGCATGCACCTACTTTGTGCCTGGAGCTGCAGCTGTAAAAAAGTAAGGCACACACATTCCAGTAATCAATGCAATCAGAAGCCTCATATTCAAGAACTGTTCGTGAGCCCTGAGAGAAGAAGAAAGGAAGTTTTATAACACTTTCCAAAATAATATAAGGAAAGGGAAATACTTGTCAAGGGCAGGCTCACTCTGTTTTCCATCCTGCACAGAAATGTCCAGCGTAAATGCGTCTTTCCTCATGTTCGATCGTTTATTTATTCAGGGACTGCATGATGAGTAACTCTCAGGCCATAAGCAGAATCTTCAGTGTGGATTAAAACAGGGTCTTCTTGGAGTTGAAGGGGAGATGAGAGAGACCCCAAACATGGGTTTGCATCTAATGATGCTCACAAATATAGATGCTATAATTGATCTGAAGGCAGAGTACAGGGTGTGACAAGTCTAATTCAGGATATAAATCCAGGGAGTCTTCTCTGAGAAAATCATAGCTAAACAGACCGCCGGAGGGTCAAGAAGACCCCCTCAGGTGGAGGGAGGTGGGCTGAGCATCCCAGCAGAAGTAGGATGGTCTAAGGGAAAAGTGTCTGCTATCCACAAGTCCTTTAGGAAACATAGTCAGTGAATCTCTGGACTGCTGTGAGTGCCACCAGGCACAGGGCACCTCCAGTACACACACTGGAAAAGTCAGAAGGCTCTGTGCTCTTAAACAACACATTCCAGTCTTCATGGGTCTACACTGTTGTTGTTGTTGTTTGGTCTCTTTGCTGCTGCATGGACTATAGCACACAGGCTTCCCTGTCCTTCACTGTCTCCCCTAGTTTGCTCAAACTCATGTCAATTGAGTCAGTGATGCCATCCAACCATCTCATCCTCTGTTGTCCCCTTCTCCTCCTGCCTTCAATCTTTCCCAGCATCAGGGTCTTTTCCAAAGAGTTGGCTCTTTACATCAGGTGGTCAAAGTATTGAAGTTTTAGCTTCAGCATCATTCCTTTCAGTTAATATTCGTGACTGATTTCCTTTAGGATTGATTGATTTGATCTCCTTTTAGTTCAAGGGACTCTCAAGAGTCTTTTCCATCAGCACAGTTCAAAGGCATCAATTTTTCAGTGCTCAGCCTTCTTTTTGGTCCAACTCTCACATCGTGCATGACTACTGGAAAAAATGTAGCTTTGACTAAAGGGACCTTTGTTGTCCTACCCTGACATCTCAGCAAAAGTTTGACACAAATGCAGAGAAATTCCAGTTGGCAGTATTAGTGCCAAAGCTCACATCAAATTCTTGTGAACCATATTTTCAACATGGCTGAGCGTTTCCTCATTTAAAAATGCTTTATATCTTTACCCATTTTGAAATGTTACCCATTTGGGATGCTTTATAACTTTATCCATTTTGGAACAGAACCTCATTCATGCACTCTACATTATGAAAGACTGTAGTATAAGATGGAACCTTTATGGATACTTTCATCATAGAGGAGGCAAGGCTGCACAGGAGAACATCCTTGAACTAAATCTAAGTCCTCAATAAGCCAACAATGCTCTGAGATCTCTGTGGGGTTGCATTAAAGGCTGGTGTTTGATAAGCATTGATTGTGCCAAGAAATATTAGTAGGTCATTTGAGAATATACAGACTACAAAGCACTGTGTATCTAAGAGGCAAGTTGCTTGCATTTTATCTGCTTCCAATTTTCAGAAACCCTGGTTACTTCTCTCTTGGTTCCTAGCTCTATAGCAAATGGGAGAATTTCAGATCAGTGAAGTATTCCTATTCTTAGAAATAAATGGTGATTAGAAGCAGAGAGGGGGTTACCTTCATTGTTCAAGGAGACTGAAGGGCAAAATGTTAAGAATTATACATGCTGAAAACTTTGCAGACTAATTTATTATTTTTAATGGTTTCATTTGTCACAGACATGAGCATATTATTTACACTTGGATAAACTTGCCCTTTTCAAATGGAGAAGGGAATTAAATTCAAAAGACTTTATTATAGACAACAAAAATTCCCTTTGAGCAAAAGTTATTTTTATGCCACTAAAGATGCTATGTGGTTTGTCTGTTTCCTCATTTGGAATTCAGATAATTCAATGATAATAATAATGATGATCGTAATAATAATACCTCTTGCACTTAGTAAGTTGAAGCAGATGGAAATGGAAAGCCCAAGCTGCTATTCAGCAGAGAATCACTATGCAAATATTCCAACAGCTTGTGTGATTTTTCAAACTATTCTCTCAAGATCAACAAACCATTATATTGAAAAGTTGAGAAACACAGCACACTGCAAAAAGGTGATCTGCATGTTGAGTTTGGGATCCTTTATAGTCAACTCAACAATGATAATAAAACCACTGTTTTCAAAGGGTACAAGTAAGAAAAGGGCTTGGAGATTATGTTTGACATTATTTCCGAAAATAGAGTCTTGTGTGTGTGTGTGTGTGTGTGTGTGTGTTACAATGTTCTTTCAGGCCTCTTTCTCAGCATTAAAACATGCTGAATCTCACTTATCTCGAAAAAACTCAGCACCATAAACTTCTCTTCTACCTTCATTTCCCTATTTTTCCCATTATTGCCACATTTCTTAGGGAAAAAAGCTAAAAAGGCACATTTAATTCCTCATCTTTTGCTTTAGTGCCTATAACAATTCATCCATTAATTCATTTAAGAAATGTTAGTGGAGCTCACATAATTTACTCTGTGTTGAAGATTGGATGGCAAGTATGGTGAAATAAAATACAGTCCCCAAAACACCATTAAATTGGGGATGGACATTAAATGTACATTACTGGGGATGGAGGGCTTCCCAGGTAGTCCAGTTCACTTCCGTCACTCAGTCATGTCAGACGCTTTGCAACCCAACGGAATGCAACAGGTCAGGCTTCCCTGTTCATAACCAACACCCAGAGAGTGCTCAAACTCATGTCCATCGAGTCGGTGATGCCATGTAACCATCTCATCCTCTGTCATCCCCTTGTCCTCCTGCATTCAATCTTACCCACCATCAGGGTCTTTTCTTACCAGTCAGCTCTTCACATCAGGTGGCCAAAGTATTAGAGCTTCAGCTTCAGCATCAGCCCTTCCAATGAATATTCAGGAATGATTCCCTTTAGGATTGACTGGTTCAATCTCCTTGCAGTTCGAGGGACTCTTAAGGGTCTTCTCCAACACCACAGTTCAAAAGCATCAATTCTTCGGTCCTCAGCTTTCTTTATGGTCCAACTCTCACATCCATACATGACTACTAGAAAAACCATAGCTTGGACTATATGGACCTTTGTCAGCAAAGTAATGTCTCTGCTTTTTAATATGCTGTCTAGGTTGGTCATAGCTTTTCTTCCAAGGAGCAAGCATCTTTCCATTTCATGGCTGCAGTAACTATCTACAGTGATTTTGGAGCCCAAGAAAAGAAAGTCTGTGACAGTTTCCATTGTTTCCTCATCTATTTGCCATGAAGTGAAGGAACCAGAGGCCATGATCTTAGTTTTTGGAATGTTGATTTTTGTTGTTGTTGTTTTTTAATTTTATTTTATTTTTAAACTTTACATAATTGTATTAGTTTTGCCAAATATCAAAATGAATCCGCCACAGGTATACATGTGTTCCCCAGGAATGTTGAGTTTTAAGCCAGCTTTTTCACTGTCCTCATTCACTTTCATCAAGAGGTTATTTAGTTCTTCTTCACTTTCTCCCATAAGGGTGGTCTTATCTGCATATCTGTGGTTATTGATATTTCTCCTGGCAATCTTGATTCCAGCTTGTGCTTCATCTAGCCGAGCATTTCACATGATGTACTCTGAATATAAGGTAAATAAGCAGAGTGACAATATATAGCCTTGACATATTCCTTTCCTAATTTGGAACCAGTCTGTTGTTCTATGTCTGGTTCTAATGGTTGCTTCTTCATCTGCATACAGATTTCTCAAGAGGCAGGTCAGGTGGTCTGGTATTCCCATCTCTTGAAGAATTTTCCAGTTTATTGTGATCCACACAGTCAAATGCTTTAGCGTAGTCAGTGAAGTGGAAGTTGGTGTTTTTCTGGAACTCTCTTGCTTTTTCCATGATCCAACAGATGTTGGCAATTTGATCTCTGGTTCCTCTGCCTTTTCTAAATCCAGCATGAACATCTGGAATTTCTTGGTTCATGTACTGTTGAAGCCTGGCTTGAAGAATTTTGAGAATTACTTTGCTAGTGTGTGAGAGGCATACAGTTGTGAGGTACTTTGGTCATCCTTTGACATTGCCTTTCTTTGGGATTGGATGGGAAACTGATCTTTTCCAGTCCTGTGGCCACTGCTGAGTTTTCCAAATTTGCTTGCATACTGAGGGCAGCACTTTCACAGCATCATCTTTTAGGATTTGAAATAGCTCAACTGGATTTCCATCACCACCACTAGCTTTGTTTGTAGTAACACTTCCTAAGGCCCACTTGACTTTGCATTCCAGGATGTCTGGCTCTAGGTGAGTGATCACACCATTGTGGTTATCTGTGTCATGAAGATCTTTTTTGTTTAGTTCTTTTGTGTGTTCTTGCCACCTCTTGTTAATATCTTCTGCTTCTATTAGATCCGTACTGTTTCTGTCCTTTATTGTGCCCATCTTTGTAAGAAATATTCACTTGGTATCTATAATTTTCTTGAAGAGATCTCTAGTCTTTCCGGGCCCATTGTTTTCCTCCATTTCTCTGCATTTATCACTTAGGAAGGCTGTCTTATCCCTCCTTGCTATTCTTTGGAACTCTGAATTCAGATGGATATTTCTTTCCTTTTCTCCTTTGCCTTTTGCTTGTCTTCTTTTCTCAGCTATTTTAAGGCCTTCTCAGACAACCATTTTGCCTTTTTTCATTTCTTCTTGCTGTGGATGGTTTTGATCACAGCATCTGGTACAATGTTACAAATCTTCATCCATAGTTCTTCAGGCCCTCTGTCTATCAGATCTAATCCCTTTAATGTATTTGTCACTTCCGTTGATTAATAAGGGATTTGGTTTAGGTCATACCTGAATGGTCTAGTGGTTTTCCCTACTTTCTTCAATTTAAGTCTGAATTTTGCAATAAGAAGTTCATGATCTGAGCCACAGTCAGCTTCCATTCTTGCTTTTGCTGACTGTATAGAGCAACTCCCTGTTTGGCTGCAAAGGAGATGCAGGTGGCCCAGTGGTAAGGAATCTGCCTGCCAATGCAGGAGATGTAGGTTCAATCCCTGGTTTGGAAGGATTCCTGGAGGAGGGCATGACAACCCACTTCTGTATTCTTGCCTGAAAAATCCTATGAACAGGGGAGTCTGGTGGGCTATGGTCTATAGGGTCATAGAGTCGGACATTACTGAGCGACTGAGTGTGCATGCACTGGGGAGAGAGAACACATTTCCAACCAAAATACTGGGAACTGACCAACGAGTAATTTAAGAGAGGTCATCCATTAATCTTCCTTGATTATGCTTGACTTTGGATATGTTTGAGATCCCGCTAGTTAACTAAACCAAACTTCAATGAAGCTTTGGAAGGACCACTAGTCAAGTCATCAATCACATACTTTTCTATTTTTTTTTTTTTAACCTCACTGCACAACTTGCCAGATCTTAGTTCCCTGATCAGAGATTGAACCCCAGGCCTATGGCAGTGACAACACAGAGTCCTAACCACTGGACAGCCAGGGAATTCTGCAACCATATCCTTGAAGTGAGATCACTGTAATGCTTCTCACAATCTACATCATTTGTGCTAATGGATCTAATACTGCTTTTGGAGGTAAGAGCTAAAACATATAATTTAATTGACCTCCAGGCAATGGAGTCAAGTAGCATTTATTATAATATAAAGTTACATTACCATATACTTTAAACCAGATTACTGAGAAAGAACAGACCTCCTGAGTGCAGGTAGAGACTTTAAATTACTTGAAAAAGTACTTCATATTTTTAAATTGAAGAAAGAAATAGACTATGATCCAGAATTATACAAACAAATAATTGATTTTAATTTAATTATGTCTCCAAGGCCTGAAATATTTATTTAATCAAAATAATGGCATAGTATCCAAATCAGAAAATAGAACATTCTTAATAATTGAGTCGCCAAATGAAAAGGAAATGACATTATCTAACATTTATTAAAGCTGTATGCTGGATATAGTTCTAAGAATTCTACAGGGTTACATACAAAACTATAACATCAAAAATCCCTATTATATAGATATGTGCTCAGTCGTGTCTGACTTTGCGACCCCATAGACTGTAGCCACCACACTCCTCTGTCCATGGAATTTTCCCAGCAAGAATACTGAAACAGGTTGATATTTCCTCCTCTAGGATTATATAGATAAGGAACTTAAAAACAGACTCCAGTGCTTTGCCATCATCGTATAGCTGGTAAGAGGCCAAGGTGAAATTCAAATTCAAACCTCCCAACTCCTAAGCTCTGAAATTTCAATTCCTTCTGTTATACCTAGACCACTCTGCACATGGCACCATGGAAAACAAATGGCTTTTAAAATTATGCTAAGGGCGCAAGCCTACACTCAAGTCTGTTGTCCTGTATTTTCCTTATCTAACTAAATCTAACTAATTGATCACTGAATTCCTGTGGCGGTGGTTTAGTCACTCGGTTGTGTCCAACTCTTGCAACCTCTTAGACTCTAGCCCCCCAGGCTCCTCTGTCCATAGGATTCTCCAGGCAAGAATACTGGAGTGGGTTGCCATTTCTTTCTCCAGGGGATCTTCCTGACCCAGGGATCGAACCCAGGTCTCCTACATTGCAGGCAAATTCTTTAAGAACTGAGCTACTAGGGAAGCCCTTATTCCTGTGAACCCAGATTTTTATGTGGCAAAATCACCTTCACAATCTATGAAGCAAGGTGAACCTTCAAGGGCCTATTTGTAAACCACATTGTTATAAAAATACGTACACATAGGCAGTGTGTATGAGAACTAAGTAATGACTGATGCAAGGGTCAGGAAAAGAAAACTCAGGAGGCCTTACAACATTCACTTAAAAAACTGGCAGGGGAAAAAATCACTAACTTTGGGCAATGTGTCAATGATGAAAATACACACTGAACCTGTTATCAGTCAGGTAGTCTGTGAAATGCAGTAGAAGCTGAACTCAGTATTTTTCCTTTTCCCAAATCATTATCTTCTTCCATTCTCTAAAATTAGTAAGTTTGATGACAATTTATTCAGATTTGCAAACTGAAAAACCTCAGGGGCAAACTTGATACCTGCCTTGACTATAACACTTCACTTCCTTCATCCTTGGTTATAATGTCAGCATTCTTTCTTATCTGGATTATTGCAACAGTCTTATTTTTCTTGAACTTTTTATTTTGTGTTGGGGTATAGCTGATTAACAGTGTTCTGGTAATATCAGGTTGTAATAGCCTTATGAATGATTGATATGGCATGAATCTTACTATATTGGTGTAACACTATTTGCTATTACACAACTTCCCAGGTGGTGCTAATAGTAAGGAATCTGTCTGCAAATGCAGAAGACATAAGAGATGTGGGTTCATTCCCTGGGTGGGGAAGATTCCCTGGAGAGGAAAATGGCAAACCACTATAGTATTCTTGCCTGGAGAATCCCATGGACAGAGAAGCCAGTCCATAGGGTCACAAAGAGTCGAACACAACTGAGTGTCTAAAGAAAGCAGCACATAAATTCTTACATCTTCAGGCCTAACAAAAAAGTTCATTTTATTTGCTCATCTGAAGTCCAGTCTGCTCATGTAAAGTCCAGTGGGAAGTGATGTGTTTATGACCTTTTTTTCATGCACTCATTCAGTAACCCAAGATGAGAAAATGTATCTTTAAAGCAGTTTTGAAAGTTGTGCTGGACACTGATGTAAGGCCCCAGCAACTGAAGGAAGAAGGAAGAGGTTGCATATCTAGTTTTGGAACTTGGTCCTTAACCGGACATCTGTTTTGTGACAACTCTGTACATCATAGAGATGAGGATAGAGCTTTGCAGGTGTGTGAGATAGCCATCTCTGCCATTTATATTGTCTCTAGACTATTCTCTGTTGTGTAGATAGTAACTTTTCTAAAGATTGAGTCTGATTGTGCCAATTCTTTTTTTATAAACTGTATATCATCCCCCATTGAACTTGTGTAAAGGTAGAACCTTCTATATATAGAATTTATTGTCCAGTTAGGAAAATTGTGCAAGTTAAAAAGGATGCTATGAAGTAATTATGTTGGGACAAAGGTGATATTAACAGTTATGTTAGGACTGCTTTGGGCAAACCAAGGCAACATATAGTCATTCTTCTTATGTACTCACTCTTATGTACTGATGTCTGACTCTTTGCAGTCCCAAGGACTTTAGACAGCCAGGCTCTTCTGCCCATGGAATTTTCCAGGCAAGAATACTGGAATGGGTTGCCACTTCCTACTCCCCAGATCTTCTCGACCTAGGGATCGAACCTTCATCTCTTATGTCTTCTGCATTGACAGGTGGATTCTTTACCACTAGAGCCACCTGGGAAGACCTTATGCTGCTACTGCTAAGTTGCTTCAGTCATGTCTGACTCTGTGCGACCCCATAGATGGCAGCCCACAAGGCTCCCCCGTCCCTGGGATTCTCCAAGCAAGAACACTGGAGTGGGTTGCCATTTCTTTCTCCAATGCATGAAAGTGAAAAGTGAAAGTGAAGTCACTCAGTCGTGTCCAACTCCTAGTGACCCCATGGACTGCAGCCTACCAGGCTCCTCTGTCCATGGGATTTGCCAGGCAAGAGTACGGAGTGGGTTGACATTGCCTTCTCTGGGAAACCCTTATAAGATGTTTTAAAACCCATGGCTTGGGGCTGGTATACTAGGATGACCCAGAGGGATGGGATGAGGAAAGACGTGGGACTGGGGTTCAGGATGAGGAACACATGTACACCCATAGCGGATTCATGTCAATGTGTGGCAAAACCAATACAATATTGTAAAGTAAATAAATAAATAAAACTAAAAATAAAAAAATAAAACCCATGGCTTAGTTGCTCTTCCAGCTTCATTCCCAGGGCATACCGTATTAATTTAATACATGTACCATCCATACTGCACTACCTAGATTCCTAAAATGTGTGGCAGTTTTTCCCACTTTGGAATTTCTACTCTTTCTCTTTCCTTTTCCAGTAGCCAACACCTGGTCACCTTTCTGGTCCCTGTGTACCACTTCCTTCAAGAAATCCCCATTATTTTTCTATTGAAAGCACTCTACCTTTCTTTGGTTCCAAATCATACCATTAATTAAACTGTGTTATAAATACAGTTTATAACAAAAATATCTTTCCTGCTTCTTCATGATCAGATAGGTAAATAAGGATTTAATCTACATGATTTTATAGGAATTAATGGATATAATATAGTACCCCAAAACGCTCAGTGTAATACTTGGCACAGAGATAATCTTGGTAAATTTTAGCAATTCTTATTCCCCAGACTTAGGAGATATGATATGATCTCCTTGGGAACTCTTTTCCTGTTCATTTTCAGCCAGAACAGCTTTCCTTCATGTGTTTGTCCTCCTGTATTGGGTGATTCTCTCATCATTTGACCTGTGATGTGATTAGTTGAGAAGAATTCTGACTCCTTAGGAAGTAGTGATCTCTCAATAAGTGGAGTATGCCTTAGTGTTTAGGATTAGCACAACATGGACACCAAGTAGAGCATCTGTAGAATACCTTGTATTTAAAGAAAATTAACAAGTGAGGAAATATAAGTTTAAGACAAAACAGGGTTGATCCTGACTTTAATTAAAAAAAAAAACAAAACAAAACTCTTGGTAAATAGGTGATATTTACTTTGAAGGAAAGAGTTTTTGGTTTATTTGTTTGCTTGTTTTGAATAATAGGAAAGTCCAAAAGTATTCTGAAATAAAACAGTATTTTTAAAATTAATTTTATGGGTAAATAGTTGCTTTATGATGTTGTATTAGTTTCTACTATACAGCAAAGTGAATCAGTTATACATAAATGTATATCCCCACCCTGTTTGACTTCCTTCTCTCTCAAGTCACCACTGTGCACTGAATATACTATAAAATAGTGTTTTTAGGCTGTGTTGACATACTCTGGAAAGACTCTTTATTTTTTAAGGCAATTGACTTCAGGCCCCAGACTGTTTCCGCTTCCAATAACTCAGAAGATGATAGATTTTCAGGACTCTAAAAAGATCTTCAAAAATGCCAGTCTAAATCCTCCAATTTTTACATATGAGGAATCAAAAATCCTGAGAAGTTAACTAACTCTGAAAGTCCAACTGGCAGTAAAGGATTTGGGGAAATGTAATCACCAGCTATTTACCCACATAGTTAATGCCTCCAAAAATATCAGTAATTTAGATGAAACTGTCAATTCAATATATTCTAGAGCAGTAGGAGCTTAATTGAATGTCTGCTGGAATTATATTCAATTATATTGATGTTTTGCTAATATCTGTTGCCATGAACAAAACTCTCCCCAAAACTTGAATTCTTGGCTCATGTTGTTAAAAGGCTCCAGTTAAGTTATCTTTAAAGTTTAGAACTGCTGTTTATGATTGCACCTTGATTTCCCTTGCATTTAAGGGAATATGATAACCTTGACTCATTTATGGGCTTCCCTGGTAGCACAGATGGTAAAAAAGTCTGGCTGCAATGCAGGAAACCCAGGTTCGATCCCTGGGCTGGGAAGATCCCTTGGAGGACGAACTAGCAAACCACTTCTGTATTCTTGCCTGGAGAATCCTATGGACAGAGGAACCTGGCCAACTACAGTATTATATTTGTAAATCACAACTGATAATTTTTTTTTTTTGATGTTTGGAACTTTCCATGAATGCACATGTCAGCAATATGAAGAACAAGTTGTGGAATGGAAGAAACACATCAAACTTTGTTTGATGGTAGTCAATAGCATACTTTTTGAAAGAGAAAGGCAAATTTTTCTGCTTTAAGTCTAGTTATATTAATCCCCCCAGAAAATGAAAATGTTTTATAGTTGCCTGTGTAATCCACTGTATAATTAGATGTTCCTCATCATCTCATGCCACCCGAAAGTGTGCACAGTGCAGATGGCACCACAGTGACTGGAAATCATGCATTAGATAACAATTTTATTGAGCTGCATTTTATTTCAGAGAACTCTCATATCTGAATAGACACATAAATACAAAAGTAAATGCAGGATAGCCTCTAACTTATTAATCGTTTGGTTTTGCCAGTCTGCCACTGAATTTAAGTGATTTTTCTTGAGTTTTTCTTTTATTTAGAGGCTGCTGCTAAATCTCTTTAGTCTTGTCTGACTCTGTGCGACCCCATAGACGGCAGCTCACCAGGCTCCCCTGTCCCTGGGATTCTCCAGGCAAGAACACTGGAGTGGGTTGCCATTTCCTTCTCCAATGCATGAAAGTGAAAAGTGAAATTGAAGTCGATCAGTCGTGTCGGACTCTTAGCAACCCCATGGACTGCAGCCCACCAGGCTCCTTTGTCCATGGGATTTTCCAGGCAAAATACCAGAGTGTGGTGCCATTGCCTTCTCCATTAGAGGAGAATGATATTAACAGTAGGATCAGAAACACACTCTGGAGTGAGATCCGCTTTTAAAAAGTCAGTAATCTGTTGATTTCAATTCTGACTTCAGAGTGCTGTTGTATTAAATACAACATGTACAGGGATTTCCCTGGTGGTCCAGTGGTTAGGACTTTGCTCTTCCACTGCAAGGGGCAGAGGTTCGATCCCTGGGTGGGGAACTAAGATCCCACAAACTGCCCGATGTGGTATAAAATGAAAAAAAGAAAAACAAACAAAAAGTATGTACAGGGTTTGACGCAATGCTGGATACATGGTGTGTACTTAGAAACTGATAATTATTTTGTCTTTACCAATAGGAAGCAACTTTGTTTGATGGTAGTCAATAGCATACTTTTTGAAAGAGAAAGGCAAATTTTTCTGCTTTAAGTCTAGTTATATTAATCCCCCCAGAAAAAGACTGGAAGGGGAAATAGCAAACCACTCCAGTATTCTAGCCATAAGAACCCCATGAACCATATAAAAAGGCCAAAATCAGATAACATGGGAAAAAAAATTCTGTTACTGTTGAAAGAATATGAGAAACTAAGATATATATGTGTGTGTGTGCTTAGTCACTCAGTCATGTCTGAGTCTTTGTGACCCATGGACTGTAGCCCACCAGGCTCCTCCGTCTGTGGGATTCTCCCAGCAGGAATACTGGAGTGGGTTGCCATGCCCTCCTCCAGTGGATCTTCCCAACCTGGGTATCAAACCCAGGCCTCCCACATTCTTTACCATCCGAGCCACCAGGGAAGCTCCAAAATACATACATATATATATATATATATATATATATATATATATATATAATTTTTTTTTAAAAATCAGGTAGACAAAATATCTTCTAATGGCTTGCTCCATTTTTAAAAAACTTTTTGAGAAGAGTTCAAGAGGGAGGGGATATATGTACACCTATGGTTAATTCCTGTTGATGTATGGCAGAAATCAAACCAATATTGTAAAGTAATCATCAACCAATTAAAAATAAATATAATTATAAAAATATAGTTTTTGAGAATAATCAATCGGAGCTTGTAAAGGTCTCTAGTGATAAGCTTGTTATTAAACAAGACAGAGAGGAACACCCAGCTAGTTGATCTCTGGGCTGGAATACCTGCTGTGGAATTTGAAAACTAATTGAGCAATGAAATAACGTGAATGAAATGAAAACTACAGTGAAAAGAAACTATGACGTGGATTATTCCAATTATATGGCCAGTCATCAAAAGGCAATGGTAACCCACTCCAGTACTCGTGCCTTGAAAATCCCATGGACAGAGGAGCCTGGTAGGCTGCAGTCCAGGGGGTCGCCAAGAGTTGGACACGACTGAGCGACTTCACTTTCATTTTTCAGTTTCATGCATTGGAGAAGGAAATGGCAACCCACTCCAGTGTTCTTGCTTGGAGAATCCCAGGGACGGGGGAGCCTGGTGGGCTGCCGTCTATGGAGTCGCACAGAGTCGGACATGACTGAAGTGACTTAGCAGTAACTTAGCATCAAAAGGCAGTGGTAAGATGTCAGTATTTCAGCTTGGTTTTCTGACTGATGGTCAGCCAGCATTCTCCTGCAAGGGCAGATGTGTGTGGCCAATTCTCTCTTGATGCCAATCAACCTAGGCTAGAAAGAGAGGTGACGCTATGAAATAGGCAGGGTGGGGGTACGGTGAGGAAGAGTAGTGGATATGATGGAACCAAAATTGCTCTTTGGTGCTGTGCGCCTCTGTCTAGGAAAAAAAAAAAAAAAACTGTCACCAGTCATGTGGGAGAACACCTCCATTTGGTTTTAACCCTGAGGCTGAGTGTGAGGCAGCGGTGACAAACACCTTCTTTGGTGTGATGTCAGTATCTTGCTCACTTAATTAACACTTTGATGTTTTGCTTCAGTTCAGTTCAGTTCAGTCACTCAGTCGTGTCCAACTCTTTGCGACCCCATGGACCACAGCACACCAGGCCTCCCTGTGCATCATCAACTCTCAGAGTCCATCCAAACCCATGTCCATCGAATCAGTGATGCCATCTAGCCATCTCATCCTCTGTCGTCCCCTTCTCCTCCTGCCCTCAATCTTTCCCAGCATCAGGGTCTTTTCCAGTGAGTCAGCTATTCTCATCAGGTGGCCAAAGTATTGGAGTTTCAGCTTCACCATCAGTCCTTCCAATGAATACCCAGGACTGATCTTCTTTAGGATGGACTGGTTGGATCTCCCGGCAGTCCAAGGGTCTCTCAAGAGTCTTCTCCAACACCACACTTCAAAACCATCAATTATTTGGCGCTTAGCTTTCTTTATAGTCCAACTCTCACATCCATACATGACCACTGGAAAAACCATAGCCTTGACTAGATAGACCTTTGTTGGCAAAGTAATGTCTCTGCTTTTTAATATGCTGTCTAGGTTGGTCATAACTTTCTTTTGCTTACAGTACCTGATGGTTAAAAATTTTAACCATCAAGACTGATAGTTAAAAATCAAGACTGATGGTTAAAAATTTGTCAATCTTTGGAACCAAATGGACTTTCCTGGGTCTGTAGGTATTATGAGCCTGTCAATTTGAGGTTGCATTCTGAGAAAAGGCAAATCATTTCTAATCTTCTAAGAACCAGACATTAGTGCAGTGGTTCTTAAATGTCCTTTGAATTATATTTGTTTTTGGGTAGTTGGGTAGGTAAATATATAAATGGATTAAAAGTAGGAGTATTTCAACATATTTATTGTACATTTATACTTTTAAAAGAATATACTAAACATATTAGTATTGAAATATTGACCTAATAATTTCATATATTTTATAATATCCAGTTATATGTGCATTTATAGTTATAGTACTTAGATATGTATGATTTATATATTAATCTAATTTAAACATAGATGATAGATAAGTATTATTTGGGGTAGAAAGTTTTAAAAAAAGCTCCATGTGGTACATTATCCCTAAATAATTATCTAGAGAATATACTCTTGAAATCAGTGTAGTCTGGTTACCACCTAGTGGTAATGCCCTTTAACTGCAAATCCTCCATATCAAAGAATCTAAGGGTGCTTGCCTGGCCAGTTCAACCCATTTTCTTGATGCATATGTCACAAATATTATTACATAACATCACCAACCACACACACATATTTTGTGAAAATTTATTTTTATAAGAACTGATGGTTTTTCTTGAAAGTGATTTGAATAAGGCCACTTGATAAAAGCTTTAATTAAAGCTTTGATAGATAGCAAAGTCAAAATGCAGCCGAGAGGAAAACAGTATGTTCAAGTTCAATTAAAATACAAATAACAGGGTGTAGGAACAGAAAAAAATGTCCTGTGCAGAGTCTGGCAATGTAGCTTGTCACTACCAAAATGGATGAGCTTGACTAAATGAGAAACGAGTAAAGTTGGTTATGAGATCTGGAGGTCACATTGAATAACATTAATTTCATGGTAAAGAATAAGGGAAATACTTTTGAAAAATAACATAATGAAACCAGAGTATGAATATGTAGCTCTGTAGGGATGTTGTTATGGAGCAGATAAATTGGGAATGGTTTGCAATGATTTATGGGCATGTGAGCACTGGTATTTGAGCAGTCTTCAGAGAAATGCAAAGAGAGGGGAAAATCTTAAGTTTTGCCAAGAAAGAGAAAAGAGGACTTGATAAATTTAGTGGAGGAGATAAAGAAAAGAAAGGCACTTCTAAGAATTTGAGCATGAAAAACTAGGAGACAATGGTGTTTTTAAAAGTATTAGGGAAATTAAAAAGTTATTATAGACGCTTACTGTATTATATCATTCTTATAGAACTTGGACAGAACTCTAAGGAGTTATTCTACATTATTCCCTTTAATCCCCCCAACAGTTTCTCCATTTTTAAACTGAAGTAGATAGGGAGGGATAAGGTCAAATATATAATGTCATTTTCCCAAGACCTTACAGCTGATACGTGGTATCATTAGCATTCAACCCCCAGACCCATGTGACTTGAAGTGTGCTGTCTTTTCACTTTATTGTGAAAGGTTTTTAGCTGCTTAGCACCTTCACATGGGTTTTTTTTAGAAACTAATGTGAAGATTCTGTGGTATGTTCATTATTTATTAAGAATTGTTTAAAACTTTATATAATTAAAGTTTAGAAATGGTTGTGCTGGGGTCGTTTTCTTTATAAATTAGGAGATATTTGCCTTGAACTATAAACCTATGAAGGCAAGAACAAAAATACAGAAGATATGTAGTATGGCCACCTCATGCAAAGAGCCAACTCATTGGAAAAGAGCCTGATGCTGAGAAAAATTGAGGGCAGGATAAAAAGGGAGCAAGAGGATGAGACAGTTGGATGGTATCACTGACTCAATGGACATGAGTTTCAGCAAGCTCCCAGAGATAGTGAAGGGCAGGGACGCCTGGAGTGCTGCAGTCCATAGGGTTGCAAAGAGCTAGACACAACTTAGGAGAAGGCAATGGCACCCCACTCCAGTACTCTTGCCTGGAAAATCCCATGGATGGAGGAGGCTGGTAGGCTGCAGTCCATGGGGTCGAGAAGAGTCAGACACGACTGAGCAACTTCACTTTCACTTTTCACTTTCATGCATTGGAGAAGGAAATGGCCACCCACTCCAGTATTCTTGCCTGGAGAATCCCAGGGATGGGGGAGCCTGGTGGGCTGCCGTCTATGGGGTCGCACAGAGTCAGACACGACTGAAGCGACTTAGCAGCAGCAGCAGCAGCAGACACAACTTAGCAACTGAACAACAATGATAATATGTGATAATCTTTTTTTTAATTGCACCATTGTCATAGCTGAAGGATGGCTTTTGCTGTCATATGTAGTGTCTGATAAAGATATGATCTTCTGGTCTGTAATTAAACAGCCAGTGTGACCACATTGGTCCATGCTGCCTGGTACATGGGGAGGGACAAAGGAAGGGCTACTTGCAGAGACTACAGTGTGGTCTTTCTCCTTCAGCATGTGACTGTTTCTGGCAGCTCTTGTCTGTTGATTTGTAACAATGTCTTTTATTGTTACCGTTATCACTTATTTTGAAATTAAGATATGTAAATTCTAAGTGTCTTAATAGTCTCACTATTCCAACCCTGGTGACTCAGTTGGTAAAGAATCTGCCTGTAGTGCAGGAGACCCACGTTCAATCCCTGGGTCAGGAAGATGCCCTGCAAAAGGGAGTGGCAACCCATTCTAGTATACTTGCCTGGAGAATTCCATGGACAGAGGAGCCTGGCAGGTCACAAAGATTCAGACACAACTTAGTGACTAAACCACCATCAATATATATATGAATTATTATTTGTTATTAAGGTCATAATCATCATCATCCTCTCATTTTAAGCTGTGTCCTTGTTAGAGTGATCAGTTATATTGTCACTTTAGACCAGGAGTTCTTAGACTGAGGCATAACTCTCTGCTAAATCTCGTGGGTCCTTTAGAGTACTTAAAAATGCATAGCATAAAATAAATTACAAAAAAGCAAAGATATTGAAATAGAGATATAAAAGTATTTTTAAAGGTTAAGTATGTGATGTACAAATCACAGCGCCCCTTTATTAACCCACTAAACACCAAGTTCAGCAACTGCTCCACTTGAAAGAGGGTGATCAAGCAGTGCTTCAGCATAACCGCCCCGTGTTGTCACAGTTGCTGTCGTTCAGTTGCTCAGTCCTGTCTGACTCTTTGTGACCCCATGGTCTGCAGCACACCAGGCTTCCCAGTCCATCCCCATCTCTCAGTTTGCTCAAACTCATGTCCATCACGTCGGTGATGCCATCCAACCATCTCATGCTCTACTGTCCCCTTCTCCTTCTTCCTTTAATCTTTCCCAGCATCAGAGTCTTGTCTTATCAGTCAGCTCTTTGCTTCAGGTGGCCAAAGAATTAGAGCTTCAGCATCAGTCCTGCCAACATGTATTCAGGGTTGATTTCCTTTAGGATTGACTGGTTTGATCTCCTTGTTCTCCAAGGGACTCTAAATAAAGTTTTCAGTATAAGGCGAGATAAAAAATTTTGAAATTTCTCTTGAAGAAGTTGCAAATCCTACTAATTCTGAGGTTTATGACCTATATTCACTTTTGAAGGAAGTGCTGATTTTCGTTTTTCTAGAAATTAAGATACATTTTAAATTCACACATCAGGCAAATGAAGGACCCAGATGAGCTGCACTGCTGGCTTAGCAGCCTTCTCCAGCACCGGTCTTGAGCTCCTCAGGCTCACAGATTATGTTCATTCTTGCATCTTTAGTAACACATTTAAGCATAACACAGTCTAGGTGTTCAATATGTGGAATACATAAATGCACAAAAAAAGGTCAATGAAAAATCAAGGACATGCAAAAATGATCATGAAAGATGACATAATAGCAGATATAGTATTAAGAAGCTTCCAGATGAAGGTTTTAGCTAGTGATATGATATATGCTGCTGCTAAGTCGCTTCAGTCGTGTCTGACTCTGTGCAACCCCATAGATGGCAGCCCACCAGGCTCCCCCGTCCCTGGGATTCTCCAGGTAAGAACACTGGAGTAGGTTGCCATTTCCTTATCCAATGCATGAAAGTGAAAAGTGAAAGTGAAGTTGCTCAGTCATGTCTGACTCTGTGTGACCCCATGGACTGCAGCCTACCAGGCTCCTCCATCCATGGGATTTTCCAGGCAAGAGTACTGGAGTGGGGTGTCATTGCCTTCTCCAAATATAATATTTAGGAATATGAAAATACAGATGAATTTTGTATAAGCTAAGACTTGTGCCAGAGCCCATATGTGGGGGATAATAGTAGCCTTTTTAAAAGCTTTTTATTTTATATTGGAGTGTAGTTGATTATTAATAGTGTTGTGTTGGTTTTCAGGTGGACAGGGCAGTGATTTAATTATATATACACATGTATCTATTATTTTTCAAGTTATTTCCCCATTCTGGTTATTATAGGATATGGACATGTACACATTGCTACATTTAAAATAAGTAACCAACAAGGACCTAGTGCATAGCACAGGGAATCAGCTTAATTATGGCATTTTAAAATATTGTCTCTTTCCCAAGATAGATTGTTTTTAATTAATATTTATGGCAGTATAGCTGTTTTATAATATTGTGTTAGTTTCTGCTATATAGCAAATAAATCAGTTATACATATACATAGGCCCCCTCTTTTTTAGACTTCCTTCCCATTTAGGTCACCACAGAGCACTGAATAGAGTTCCCTGTGTTATACAGTAGGTTCTTGTTAGTTATGTATTTTATATGGATACACAGATATGTCAATCCCAGTCTTCCAATTCATCCCAACTCCTCCCTTCCCCTCTTCGTTTCCACACATTTTCTCACCTCATCTATGTCTGTTTCTCTTTTGCAAATATATTCATCTATACCATTTGTCTATATTCCCCATATAAGCAATGTTATATAATATTTGTTTTTCTCTTTCTGACTTAACTTCATTCTCCCTTATGACCCAGCAATCGCACTCATGAGCATATACCTGGAGAAAACGATAATTCCAAAAGATACTTGCTCCCTGATGTTCACTGCAGCAGTATTTACAATAGCTAGGACATAACAACCTAAATATCTATCATCAGATGAATGGATAAAGAAGATGTGGTGCATATATGCAGTGGAATATTACTCAGCCATAAAAAGGAATGAAATGGTGCCTTTTGCTGAGACAGGGATGAACTTAGAGACCATCATAGAGAGTGAAGTGAGTCAGAGGATACTCATGGCCTTTTAATGTCCCGGCTGACTTGAAAGTTGGTCTGGACTGACCCACTCTTGGATGAGTGTCCTGCTGACCCATTCATTCATTGTTAGACTGAGGACTTTGCAGCTAGGTCCTGGGACCCTTCTGATGGAGTGAGACTCTCCTCCTTTGTTTCTTATCTCTTTATGCTTCCATCTCTGCTCCCAAGTCCATAAGGGCCCTCCAGAGGGCTGAAGCAAGTGGTCAGAGAGGTGAGCCTACCTCTGTGGACTTTATTATCTCCTCAGCAGTCTTGGTTCCAGAGCTGTCTGCATGTCGCAGCC